>NW_026126549.1:11782500-12982500 GCF_943737965.1 Phodopus roborovskii | reverse complement strand
GATTGTTCATAGATAATGTTTTTTTCTGGCTTTTTTCCATAGCAACAGCTGGTTCAGGAGATGCTCTAAGCAGTTTCTTTCCATGTAGGTCTTTCAGACAGATCATGGAAGCAAAATCATCTGCTATGTGATGAAGCATGTTCTCTTCTGGGTACTTTCTGATACAGAAGGGGGAGGTGGCTATTATGCTCATTTTAAAATAGGGATATTTACTTTAAAAAGATTGTGGCCAAATCTGGTTATATACTGATAAAGAAGTAAAATTTAAATAATGATGTCACTGCTTTTAAAAGTATTTTACATGTTACCCTTTAGGTTAGAATTTGACTACCTACCTGTTATTCCTTATCATTGAGGAAGACTCTTTTCCTAGTAAGATAGTGCTCATGACTGATAATTTAAATTTGGAATTTCAGTTATTAAAGTTTGTTCAGGCATTGTCTTTTTAGTAGTATTTTTATTCTTTAAAAATTCCATATACTTATGCATATCTATACTCTACTACCTCACACCAACTTCCTTTTTACTCTCTACCATATCATGTTCCCTGCTTCATATCCTATTTTATTTTTAATTTTTGTTATTGTAGTTCCCTGTGTTTAACTAGCACTGCCTATATACACATGGATGTGTGTGGTATCCACTGGAGCATGAACAACTTACCAGTAGTCCCATCCCCAGAAGAGAGTGATTTCCCTCTCTCAGCTCTCAGTATCTCCTCCTGTAGGGGTGGGGTCCATTCTGGACTTTGGCTAGCTTAAACTTGTGCAGTAACCACAGCTGCTGTGAATGAATGCATGCAACAGACATGTCATATCCAGAAGCCAGAATTTCACAGCTCCCTTCCCCATTGTCTGGCTCTTACATTTTGCCCATTTCCCCTTCCACAAAGTTCTCTGCGCCCTGTATGGTAAGATGTTGATGTGGATGGCCCATTCAAATCACTCACATCTTAGAATTAATTTATTCATGCTTGGCAGTTACTGAAAAAAAACTTTTCTAATCAAAGTTGAGAGCAGCACAAATAGATAATTAGAAGATAATTTGACAGCACAGCCATTTAGCAATAAGTATATCCACTCCACTCTTCCCTCTAGGCCCATGACCTCCTATCCTGAGCTTTTGAGGGAGTTGTTTATAGTACCAAGGAAAATTCCTTTCATGGAGCAGGCCTCACAGCAAATCAAAAAAGTCTGGTAACCCCATAGGCTTTACTTCACCATTGTTCTAGTGGACACATATTGCCAGAAGGTCAGTGTTGTAGTATGTTTGGCTAGATGACACCACCCATTTCTTTTTTATTCCACAAGACTGTATAGCACCTTCTGGCATACTATATAATCTTGCTAGATGGGAGACAGTTTCCTGGTCAGCTCTAAGTTGATTCCTTTGTTCTGAATGCAAAGTGAACAGTCCCTCAAGCAATAGGGTCTTACCTTGCTTTTATATAGAGTAGTCAACCAAGACCAATGGAAATAGCTTGTGTTGTTCTGAGTGTCTCTAGTATCTTCCTGACTAATAACTTGTGCTTGGACTGAGATTTTTATTTTATAACCCATCTCTCCTTGGAGTAACACTGTCCACCTAGCAATTTACTTCTGTTCAAAGACTCAAGGCTTGAGGTCTGTAGCTGGTTTTAGGCTGTTTAGGAACTTTTCTTATTTCTTTGCAATTAGTGTTCTCATTATGCATGTTTTCCAATTACAAACTAAAGCACTGCTGTGCTCTATTTTCACAGCAGAGAGGAGCACCTAAGGAGTCCAAAGATCATTTCCATAGTTGAGTCTGAGACATACCTTCCTTTCTTCCTTACTCCTCTGTTTTTGGTTGTGAATCTTTTCATTTGGAAATTTCTCCTCTGTTATTAAAAAAAAGTTGGTTTTGTGCATGAAAACACATGGTCATGGTTTCACAAATGATAACCAACTTTAATTTGCAATTGAACCATTTTCCATTAATGCTTATAAGAATAAAGACACATAAGTCAGATAGAGATATTTATCCATCTGGCATGAATTTGCCATCTATTCATTGTATAACTGTGTTATATATGGCAAAGATGTGCAGGGCACATCCATATATTTTCTAGAAATCACCTAAGTATTTCTGTGGGACAATTGATTGTTAAGTTAGAAATATGTAGAATACTATCAAAGTTATTTGCACAATAAATAATTCTCCTTGGAAGATAGATGACATTTATCTCTATCATAACGTTTCTCAATCTGTGGGTCAAGATCCCTGTGGATGTCAACTGATCCTTTCACAGGGACTGCCTAAGAGCACAAGGGAACACAGATATTTACAGTTCATAACTAGTTAAATTACAGTATGAAGTAGCAATGAATATAATTTTATGGCTGGGGGTAACCACATGAGAAACTGTTTAAAAGGGTCACAGCATTAGGAAGGATGAGAATTACTGCTCTGTCAAGTATAAAATCACAATCCTGTCACAGGAAACATAAAAGAAAGCACATCCCAAGGAAGGAGATGATTTTTTTTATAATGCAGACAGACAGGATCTTCAGGAATATCAAGAAATTTGGTAGATTAGATGCTTCGGCCTCTGTCAGGTTCAGATCCAGCCTACCTTTACTACTGACTACCTTCACTATTAGCAAGATTTCTTATTGTTCTAGGATGTGTTCCTTCCAATCTTCCCTAGCCTGCTCTAGCTGGATAACCATCTGAGCAGCATTGCTTAGCCTTTGGGCCATTCCAAACTAGAGTGAGGACTTTATGAATGACATTGGCATTGATTCCAGGAAGTATCTGAATCTTCTTATTCTTGATCAAGAGACGGTCCCAACACTGAACTACATAGACCATGGGTTGTCTAATATTCTTGTGTTTATTCCTTTGGTAGGGAGAATGTTTTCCACATCCTTGTTTCTAAGTGATCTATTGTTCTGAATTCATAGATATGACTCACATAAAAGTAAGTCTTCTACTATTTGTTCTTCCCACATACATTTCCCCTGGAATGAACTTTCTTGGATGGAAAGCCAAGACACAACCATAGTGGACAAGCAATAGAGTCCTCATAGTGTATAGTGCCACAAAGAAAGAAAGAATGTTGGATTGGATATAGGCTAGAAAGATGGGTGCTTGCTGATCATAGTCCCAGTCTTCTATTGATGTACGGTGGAAGTTATCATATATTCCTAATTGAATGATTGGTTTGGATCTAGTCTGCTTTGAGGCTATTTGCTCCAAATTTAAGAGTACATTGGCATCTCTATTTCATTATGCCATATATAGACTCTCCTTGGAGGATTCTCAGTTTGTGTTTAGACTGATTTGGGTTGTTTGCATAACATAATTAGAATCCAAACCATCTTGCCAGCTACATTTACTTTACTTCTATTAGACATGAGAGGAAGAACAAAATTAAACATCATAATATCATCTCTATCTTAGTTAAAGCATCCGAATTCCTTAAACAGAGTTGGCATACTTTCAACCTTTTCAACCTTGGACTTAACAACAGCTCTGCAACTTGACATAAGATCCATTCAACCAGAGGAATACTATACTTGGTCTTGTAAATTTAGTTAACTAATCAGTGTTGGTAATTATGGTTATTAGATGAGAGTCTCTAGAACTACTAATTTACAAAGTGATTTTTAATGTCATGTAAACTACACATTTCTGTATCTTTCTCTTTTTATTATTCTGAAATATACATAACATCGTCTTACCTTTGTAGACTCTACTGCATGTGGCTTTTGGTGAGGGAAGAAAGGCAAATAGGGTGAACAATTTATATAATCCATTATCAGAGCTACAAGAATAGCAGGAAACTTCTCCCCTTTTCTCTCCAATGATAGGCCTGCAATATTATTTTAGCTGCTGGACCATTGTGCCAAATTATATGTAGATTTTTCAGGTTGTAATAGTTTAGACTTTTTAAAAAGTAACAACCCAATCCCCCCTCCAAATCACAAAGCCTTTCTAAATTTATTTCTTTCATTTTAACAACTAACAGTATTAGTGAGTTGGTGATCTTGTCAAGGATTCATCTTCCTCTACAGTACATTTCAGAAATGAGTCATGAGAGAAGTAATAATAATATTGTCTTGGCTAAAAGGACAGTACACATAGAGTTATTGGTTGATAGATGAGAAAAGCCACTGATACAGCAAATCAAACTTCCTCAAAAGTAATGTAGCATTTTTAACTGAAGTTTAGCTTTAGTGCTTTCAATAAAGATTACTTTAGTATAAATGCCTGGATCAATCTATAATCTGTTGAAATACTGTAGTATATGAGATGTTTCTCTTAAATCTCTGCAGTCAATGAAATAGTTCACAAATGAATGCACTGTAGATTTCATTAAAAGGTTATAAACACACTATCAATATGTAAAATTAAATCTTTAAGAATACTAATGTAACAAAGCAACTAAGATGTTAAAATTTACAGTTATGGGGGATAGATATATTAGGAACCACTTAAATGTGGCTTATTGAAACTCATGACTCTTTAAAATATTTTTTCTGCATTTCAGGAGATCCCATTTATTAATTGTTGCTCTCAGTGTCTGTGATACTGTGTTATATTTAGGAAATGGTTTCCTGTGCCTATGAGTTCAAGGCTACTTCCCACTTTCTCTTCTATCAGGTTCATTGTAACTGGATTTATGTTGAGATCTTTGATCCATTTGGGCTTGAGTTTCCTGCATGGGGATAGATGTGAGTCTGTTTGCATTCTTTTACATGTCAACATCCAGTTATGCCAGCACCATTTGTTGAAGACGCTTAGCAGGAAACATCCTTGAGAAACAAAGAGACCCACTTTAAATACTTAGAGTGGCTCAGCATTGTACTGACACACCATGGCCAGCAACTCTTAAAGTGTTGGGATAAGGGCATAGTAGAAAATATCATGATATTTTTCAAATAATTGCTTCTAGAGATTGCAACAATATCCAGGGATAGGTGGAGCAAAAATGACCTCCCAACACTCTCCCTTGCCCTGCCCACTTGGCTTTTATTTGGAAAAGATTTAGGGATTAGGTGGCCATACATCGAAAGCATAGGTAAAATGTGATTTTTTTATACTTTCTTTATAATGGTACAGTCTGACTCTAAAATACAACATCGAAACCTAAAAGATAGCCTCCACCATTACCCTCTGAAAAAGCTATTTACTGAGAGGAACAACAAATTCACACCACACTGCTGACTTTAAGTGAGCTAGTAGGAAACTCCTTAAATCAGAACACCTGGTAGCTGAATCTGTCAATCTGGTGAACAGAGAATTTCAGGTTGTTGGAAAAGAAAAGAAAGTCTCTCAGTCTTTCTTTCTTTCTTTTTTTTTGATGAAAGTTCAGCTCATTTACATACCATTCAAGAAATTGTTTATTCAAGATATATTGTGTTAAAGGGACTTTAACAAGAATAAAAAATGGTAGGTGGTTGGGATTGCCTTTCTGACACAAAATTAGAAAAATAGCCCTACATCTATTCTGAAAGGGAATTTAGAAACACGCTCCTATTTGTTATATTTAATATCTTCATTTGTTGGTACTGAACTTTAAAGCCATGGTTGCTGTTTGCTATTCATGGGGAACATTCCACCGTTGATTTATATCCTTAGTCCATTGTTCTTTCAGGTGGACAGTGTAAGTGTGTTATGACTGATAGAAAATGTGGAATGGAAGTAGCCCAAATATTGTGCCTGCAAAAATATCAGCTTAAATAGGATAAAGGAAATTGATATTTTTACAGACAAAACAAATATAAACCTCTTTTAAATAAATGGTAAATTCATATTTAAAAGCTAAAGACTCGATGAAATGGTAGGCTTTGTTCTGCTTTAGGTGGTGTCCAACTTTCCATGATTTATATATAGGTGTAGATTACAATCAGCCAGGTGCTTTAGTGAATAACTGTGATGAATAAGGAGGGACAAGGCTGTGCTGAGAATAGGATGGGCCTTAAACTAATGTCAGAACTGGACAAGGAAAAAAATGATCATGATGAGGAGAATATTGATTGTGTCACTTTTGAGACTATGTGTTTGGGAAACGCTTTTGTTTAATTAACTGGATTTTAAATGCAGTAAATCATAACAAGGCTCATTTTTTTTGGCAGAGAGCAGTAACTCATACAGTTCTCAAGTAACAGTTGCTGTTTTTAAGTTCTAGAATGTTATACAGTAAGGAGACAGACTAGTGGATAACTATTTTTCTAGAACCTTCACTTGGGACCACTGTTGTGTTAGCTGAACAAGTGTTTTCACCCTTTAATAACTATGTTAACTGAAGGAGTCTTGGATCCATGTAGGGAAGATGAGTCACCTTTGCAAGTCAAAGATGCAGCTGTTATTTTTTCCTGTGTTTAATGACCTGTGAAGCTTCAAATGATTTGAAGAAGTGGACATTTTGCTGTCAGTGTACTATGGGGGCTGGGAAACTGAAAGTTGTTTAAAGCCTTGGTCACTTAGAGGAACTCAGTTCAGACCCCATCTAAGTATCATCTACACTTTTTGTCTGACCACATATTTTTTTAAATGAAAACAAACATTTATAGACAATATTTGGGAATTTGGGCGTTGTTCTTTCCAAACTACTTCCTGCTGGTAAGGGGCGCTGTCATGGGGGATTCTAAGAAGATGTAGAAATCCTGGCTGTAGTCTGTAAGGCTGCTTTGTCCAGCTGTTTTGAATGTAGGATCACCTCTGACCACATATTTTATGGATGTCAAAGCAGAAGATGTTTGTTTCTTTTACAAATATTAAATGGAAAGTGTTTCATGATCTACTTTACTTTGAGGTTGGGGAATAAATTAAATTAATCAGTATTCCCTATAATAACCATAATAAGCCGTTTCCTTTCTGCCAACTCCCTTTTGCCATTACTCAGTCACTACGATACATTCCTAACACACTTTAATGTTATCACTTTGTAGAATCTCACAGGAAAAATAAGAGAACCAAGACAAAGAAAGCCCAATGGGCTACCCAAAGCAACATGGCTAGTAAATATGGAAATCAGAATCCAAATTTAGGTATCTTTGATCAAAATGAACACATTTAAACTCTCTTCCATTAACTGAACATAATTATCCTTCCCTAGTCACATGTCTGAGATGGTAGCCAAGGTGGGTTACTGCAAGTGAGAGCTGGTTAAAGAAAATATATCCAGAAAGTACAGAGGCTTCCCAGAGTGAACTGAGCCAGAGGAACATGACAGTGCTAGAGGGCACAGCTTAGAACAGGTCCAGACATCAGACCAGGCCCAATTCTCCTTTATTCCTACCTTGTGGCAGACCCCACAGTTTAGAACACTGTGATTATATATATATATATATATATATATATATATATATATATATATATATATATATTCTTCTGGCAGCTATGATAACTAAGGCACAACACGTACATTCGTACATTTATCTATCTAAGATGGATACATACCATTCTGTGCTAAATCTAGTTATTTTTAGGAAGGCAAATGCTATTAGCATTGCTGTAAATCACAGGACTTTTTATTTGAATAAATATATCTGTTAATGGAGAATGTAACACATTAAAAAATCAACTTAATACTTGACAATTTTGCATCTCTAATTTTCTACTGAATCCCAGCATCAATACATTTGGCAGCTTACATCTTGCTTAAAGTGATGGACATCATGCTATAGAATTAAATAGAATTAAACTTTCCTAACAGGAATTTCATGACTTCTCTGAAGCCAAAGATTTAGCTGAGTCCTTCTCTAGCTGATAGGTACTTTGAATACTAAATTTAGTCTGTAGCAAATGCACAATAAGAAGCAGCATCTTTGATAAAATTTATTAATGGTAACTTCAAGTGGATGCTAATATAATAAATGTGCTATTATTGATTAATTTCTGCCATACTGAAGATTTATTTGTAAACCTTTTACTATACAAAGAAATTAGAGGTTTCTATGTAAGTTATATTGTCCACAAGGTGGCGTCCTGACATTAACAACCAATGGTTTGCACTAGTCCGTGGGATCTGGGCACAGTATATTTTACTGGTTGAAAATGCCAAGTGACCATGCGTAAAAATAATTACTCTTCAGCCTTCAGTGTGTTTTTGTGCACAATGTTCTTGGGAAGATACATCGTTCAACTCAATTTGATTTACTCTCTTTCTCTCTTACTGCTTTGTAGTTATTTGCATTATTGCTACGGTGGGCTATTCAGTCCATTAACTTCTAATTTAGCTGAAACAAAGAGAAACTATTTTCTTTGCAAATTGCAACAAATTTTAAGATAGCGCAGTGGCTGACCTTTATATGACATAAACCCTTTGACATCAGCAGAAACAGACTGAAGAATAATATAACAATTTCATCACGTGTAAACAATGTTTTCCTAATGGTCTCTTGTTGGGAACTGCAGAATGGTGGTAGTTCAGTTAATAATCTTGAACCTGACTGCACTGAAAGCTGGGTAATGTTAGGCTAAATGTCCTTTTCCGAATTGAATCTTGTTGTTTCTGCTAAGAAAACCCAATTCTCAATTCCAGAATCCCATGAAATCTCTGTCTCTTTGCATCTGTTGCTGATTTTTAATACATGTAAAGACTTTATAAATGTCTAAGTGTAGGGGAAGAAGATAGATTTGTTCCATTGATTTTTAAAAGAATAAAATAGGGAATCGTCTGTTAGTTACACAGAGAAGTTACAATCTCTCTCTCCCTCTGACACTAATATAAAAGAAGGTATTTCACCTCACAATTCAGACTCAGGGTTTTGATTTTAAAAAGAAGCTTTCAATTTTTATGTTGTTTACACTTCAATCAGTCCATGAGTTGCTTAAAATGTAGATTTTGATTTTTTTGGAGGGGGTGGGATCTTAGAAAAGAGAAAATGTCAAGATTTTTTAAAAAGATACTTCCATTTATTTATTATACATAAATATTTTATGTGTTTGTGATATACAACATGATATTTTGGCATGTGTATATGTTGTGGAATGGCTAAAACAACATAATTAACATATCTACTATTTCAAATAACTGTTGTAATTGAGTTATGAATACTTAAAATCTCTTAGACCACAATCACCTTCCAATTAATTGTGAACACCATGCTGTGGATAGATATCTTGATTTTTTTTGCTCCTAACTGAAACTTTATGTCTCTTGACCATTATGACCTTAATCACCTTTGTTCCTTTGAGTTTGGCCTTTTTACATTCCATAGGTGAGATCATGCAGTAGTTGGTCTTTCTCTGTCTAACTTCTTTCACTTATGGTAAAAATCCCTAGCTATAGTCATGTTGTCATATCTAATATAATTTCATTTGTAAATGTTGAACAGCATGCACATATATGTTGTATGTAGATGTACATATCTAGATATCTAATTGAATCAATTCATCCATTGAAGCTTATTGGTTCATTAGCTCAACTGCAATAAGTATGATACAGCAACTTTCTTCCCAAAATACCAGCATCCCATCCTCTTAGCATGTACCTGGAAGAGGAATGCTGGACCACCTTACAGTTCTGCTTTGAATTTTAAGCAGCAGCTACCCTGTGTCTGCCAGCCTATACTATTTTATGTCTCCACAATCATTATGAGGGTTCCTGTTTCTCCACATCGGTGTCACTACTTAATCTTTGGACTTTAAAAGTAGTTATTATTTTACTTTATGTGTATGTTTGTATTGCACACCTGTATATCTGTACACAATATGCATGGAGTGCTACTAGAGGTGAGATGGTAGTGATGAATCTTCTGGAACTGTAGTTGCAGATAGTTGTTAGCCACCACACCAGTGCTGGGAACTGAACTCAGGTCCTCTTGAAGAACATTCAGTGCTCTTAACTGCTGAGATATTTCTTTAGACCCTATCTTTGGTCACATATAAATATATAATGAATTCATGTTGAATTTTTCAGCCACAGATCTTAGATGTTCTCAGATGTAGAGTACCAAGGTGATTCTAAGGTAGGGATATTGCTTGCAAGAAATTTATGGGGGCTAATTGAGGGTTAAGGTCAACTACTGATGATAAAGGAAAGTCAATTAAATTTCGGGTAGGGTGGGCTGTGGCAATCACTGTGGCCCCAGATTCTACAGGGCTCACTGAAGGCAGGATATCCCACAAACTGAAGCTGAAGGAAAAGTGACTTTTTGCCACATGGTTTCTGGATGACTGCTCTCTCTTTCTCTAACCCTTCATTGAACTCATTATTTGTGGACAAGCCCCAGAGGAGATGTGGTATTGTTTCTGTGATTCCCATTCAGTTCCCTGGTAGTATTTCCTGAGGCTGAAAACTAAACTGTCAGTACCAACAGGACTTACTAAAGCCTAGTGTGGTTGACCAGAGGCCTAACTGCTGCATTTTTTGCCTCTGTGTTACCTGAAGGACTGAGTAAGCAATAACATGCTTGAAATGGCTAGGAGAGGGGCATAGGAAGTTATACAAAACAAGAAACGAATATATTTAATGTAAATTCCTAGATCCACAGCAGGTGTGCATAGATACAGCAGGCTCAGCTGAAAGAAGATGTGCAGGCCTCAGGTCCACACTGGAGGTGAGCAGCCTGGCTATGCGGCAAGACCCCATCCAGAAAATGAAAATGCTGCAGGTGCTTTGAGAGTAGGAAAATTATAAAAATTAATGTTTTCACCCAGAGAGATGGCTACCTTCTGAAAACTTCCATGACTCACTTTTCTGGATTATCCTTTTTTTTTTTTTATTTTCAGCATATCATAGTTCCCTTTGTGAGTACTATAAAGATAACATGCTCAGAAAGGAAGAACTCATGGTTTCTAATTAAAGATTCCTGATAGTTCAAGATTTTAACTTTGGAAATATAAATGGCCATCAGAGATAGTGGCATTATCCTGGTCGTCTATTGCAGCATTCTGGATGTGGTTACTCACACTAAGATGCTACATTGAATATGAACTTTTTTTCTGTAACTAGGTAATTATGTCTTCAATGTGCATGTTTGGATGCATGGTGGAATGGCTCTGAACTATTCTAGCTAGGCTCTAATATAGCTTGGAGGTTTCATTCATTTGTTGAACAGTTCTCATTTGGCAATTTATTAGTCCTTGGAGACCAGAAACTGACAACAGTAATATAGAATTTTCTGGGGTAGATGGATATGCAACATATGGGTGACACTAAAGAGAATAAGGAAACTGGAAGAATAAATGCTTGATGGGACTATGGAGTAGTGGGGTTCTGTAGTGTGTTCTTGTGCATTGCGTGTACCAACCTGGAGACAGATGGTGAAGGGAAGAGAGAGTGTGTTGGATTTAGGACTACAACTAGGGACCACAGTGACCATGCAAGAGTGCTAGTGTAGGGGATGCAGAGCAGACACAGCCCATGTGTGTGAAACCCAGCAGGCCTTGGTGAGAGTGAGCCATGTGGATTGTGGTCGAGAGATCTTGAAAGTGTGATTATCATGTTTTTGGCTTGGTTAGAACCTCTTTGTAGAAATGGTTTTTCTCCTCTTATGTTCATTGTAACTTTTCTTGTATTTTGAATGACTCTTCTGACTTACCCACATATTGCAGTGATGATGTAGTCATCAGTTGGACAGCTTCTCTGTATTATATAATGCAATTCTCATCTGTTTTTACTTATGAAGTCAGACTTTCACAGACTTCCACTCACATTTCCCCTCACACAGCACCTTATGTCTTCTTAATTCCCTCCTCCTTGGGTGCAGTACAGTTTAACCACAGTCAGAAGTAGTGTGTTACAAATCAGGAGTTTGGTGACATTAAAATCCCTTTGAGTAGGTGAAATTCCAATTTCAAGTTGGAGTATATATATATATATATATCTTTGCCTCTTACTTATATTACTTCTTAGCTTTGTGTGTGTGTGTGTGTGGGTGTATGGACATGTTACATATGTACACTCATGTGCACATATATGGAGGGCAGATGAAGATGTTGGAAATCTCTGACTCTGCCATGTTGGCTTGAGATACAGTCTCTCACCAAACCATACGTTAGCTATTTTGTTTAGGTTGTCTGGCCAGTTAAGACCCAGGATCTATTGCTCTTTCCCCTAATGCAGGGGTTAGAAGTACATACAGCCATTCCTGGTTCTTTATGTGAATTTTGGAGAGTTGAATTCAGATAATTGTGCTTGCACATTAAGCACTCTTACACATGGAGCCACCTTCCCAGCCCATTCAGCTTCCATTTAAGTCCAGGTCTTGCTAGGTGTACTTCTTGCCCCTAAATTTGCTATGTAGCCTAGGTTGCCCTCAAACACGTGACCCTTCATCTACCAGGTGCTGGGATTACAGTGTGTACCATTTGTCTGGCAATTGCCTTACCTTTCTCAGATACACCATTTGGTTAGCACAGCAATGTATGTCCTGTGCCCTTTCAAGATCACAAGGATGTATTGTGTAAGAATTTTAAAATGCAGAGAATGAATTAGAAAGCTTATCTGAAACTGTTACTTTTCAGGCACACAATGGAATTATCTATAACGAAAAATCTAAAAGGATTTACCAAATAATTTTTTTCAGTTTCTTTGATTGAATTCTAAAATTCATGCAAGTAGGAGATTAATTGAAAGCCCTGTTCATTATATTATGTGGATACTGCTCAATTAGAGGATACTTATTTTATTTACCTGTTTGAATTTATTATCACGTGTAACTCATGTGTGGCAGTAAAACGTTAACCATGAAGACATTCAACTCAGATACTGCTTACCATTCTAATATCTTTAGTGCCAATTAGTGTGTTTGAAATCTAATAATTAAGACTTTGATATCATTATATCCCACTAATGAATATAATTAAGCTCATAAATCATGTTGTTGAAGATGAGGCATGTACTGAGAAATCTCTAGTGGAAAAGTATTTTATTTAGTTCTTCAGATGAAGAACTTAACATGGATTTGACCTCAAATCCTTCCACAGAAAGCAGAGCTGTTGAATAGAAATAGAAATATCCAAAACCTGAAAGTGAAACTCCAGAGTATTATTTTGGCTTACACACTTTCTAACAATGTGAATTCTGAGTTCAAGTTTATTAGAAAAATGAAATAACACATAGATGACAGAGTTGTGAGAAATAGATGTTAGCATGTGTAAGGGAATTTCATCAATTTTCTAGTTCAAAACTATAATAAATTATTACTACTCATTAAATTTTAAACAAGAACATTGCCCCTGATTCTAATTTTAATTCACAATGAATTATTTTCTTGCAGAGTACCATGTTAACTCAAAATTGACTACTTAAACTGAGGAAGGTCTGATAAAGACCAGAAATCTGTCTTTGGAGTGAGATCAGGGCATCCAGACTTTTGGTGGACCACCTTAGTTGTGCATTATATTAAATACACCAATAGTTGCAGACTGTGATTAGCAGTTATTAGGTCAATGCATAATTTTCATACCTACTGCCAAAGATCAGCAAAAGTCTTCCCATAAGAAATCCTAATTATGTGATGCTCCATTTGGAGCCCATGTTTCAATCACTAATAAATAACACCTTTAGCTAATAAAACTTCATTGAGTTGTTTTTTTCTTAATGTAAAAGAAAGAAGGAACTATAAAACTAGTGGGATACTTGATAATGTATTTGAAGGATTAATGGAAACTCTTTGAAGAGTATTTTGTTGTGAAGATGGAGTTTTTCACAGCTCTGCAGTTTGGTCTTACAACAGAGTTTTTTTTTTATATATATATACAAACATTGATACCCATTGAGTTTAGCAGCATTTTTGTAATGCATCTTCAGTTCATACTATTTGAAATCTTATAAAAACTCTGTAAGTTAAGCATATTGCCTTGAGAAAAAAAAGTAGCCATTGGTCCAGTTTTCTTTGAACAACCTTCCTTCCTCTCTGATTTTGGGGTTGTTTTAGCAGGCTTCTTGTTCTGCATCATGGCCTACCATAAATATCTCTTCCCAATTTATCTGAAGATCTCAGCCAGCAGCCTATATTTCAGTCTTAGTTTCCAGTACCACTTAGGAAGAATAAAAATGTTATGATATTAGGGACACTGAATTGAATAAAATATAGAAATACATTGAATTTTGTTTAAAGGCAGCTAGTAGATCATCAATGAACACAAAACCAAAAAATGGCAAGAGTGTCTTATGGAATTAAAAAAATATGTAGGCAAAATACTAAATGAATGAAGTAAGCAAGCAGGAAAAACTCTCCAAACAAATTAAATGTAAGAAGGCCATTGAAAAACAACATAAAAGCCCTTAAAAAAAAGAGTGAGGATACCATGTATTATGTTATAAAAGGGAAAGGGAGCATATGGTGTGCAAGGTACACAAGAGAGAAGTGTTGTATTAGGTTCTTTCTAGAACTTTCAAAGTTGGAGTCAACTAGGTAGTTGTAGTGGGTTGGGCTGAGAGCTAAGAGAACCTGAAGACTTGTCTTTCTAAGTTCTCAATCTTCCTAATGCTGCACCCTACAATACAGTTCCTCATGTTATGGTGACCCTGAACTATAAAATTATTTTGTTGCTATCGCATAACTGTAAGTTTGCTACTATTATGAATTGCATTATAAATGTTTGATATGCAGGATATACTCCTATATGTAACCTCATGGGGACTACAACCTGCAGGTTGAGGACCACTGTATCTAGTGATTTGGCTTGCTGCTGAGTCCTCCACTGTTAAATATCCAGACGCATTGTCTTTATTCTCTCTTTTTCATTCCAGTACCTCTCTGCAGTCTGAGATGGGTAGTTTTCCTTACCCAGAGGAGATTCCTTAGTTCATATAGCCTGGTTGGGTTAGCTTGTAGCCCTCTAATGTGAGTGAGGGCTGTGATGTGAGCCCTATGAGGAGCATTGTGAGTAGGTGGACCAAACATAACAATGAGATCTGTACAGGAGACTGGGAACCAAAGTTTTCACAATCAAATAAGCATTAAACCCCATCAGCTGGATCAGATTGTGAATGTTCAGCAGCATACTGGAACTTGAGAGATCTCAAGACTCTGCGGTATCGAATCTTCTGGCTATGGAAGCTGATCCACTAGCTGACCCAGGCTCGGGGATCTGTTAGTTGGGTCGAGGGTGGAGCTTGGTCCTACTTCACTCTTCACTGCCTGAACCAAGCTTATTGTTGCCAGCAGGCTTTGAGTCATCAATGTTTGAGCCTCTCTCTACCACTGCCTTTTGCAGCTGTCTTTAAGAACCTGTGGTTGTGGCAGGATGGGTGGATTCCAAGACCTCTGACTTAACAATTGTTTTTGTTCTCAGGCTGTCACAGAAATTCAGTCTTAAATGATAGGTTCCCTTTTAAGGTTGTATTTAGTCACAGTTCTTCAACTCACAAAGAGCAACAAGATGGACTCTTCTCCATCGCTGCTCCATAGTGCCAGAGGAGTCACTCTCTCACCAAAAGCACAAACTGCATCCAAAGCTGTCAAGGACTGTGGGTTTATCCTCCTGGTGGGACTTCTGGTCTCTTCTCCCTTACCTTGCCTGGTTTGCCTCTTAGATAAGAGGCAAACTTACTGTGCTGTCAGCCAGGCCACTGCAACCATGTGCTGCCTAGTTCTTTTCAGTGAGTAGCCTTTCTGTTTGCCCATGATTTCTGCCATCCTGACATTGTTTGTGTTCCTGATACTCTTCTCACTTTCTCTCTTTGGAAAAGAAGTTTTTTGTTTGTTTTTGTTTTCTGTTATTCATAGTTTTCTCATTCATTACATCACATAGAGGCAGCTTCTAATCCACCATCTAACTCGGGTGCAGTATTTTATATATTGAACCCCCCCAATGAAAACCCCAGGTTTTAAGTATTAGACATGGGGTAAAGAATTCATATTTATAAAATAATTTATGTTTGCTTAGTGTCTTAATGTTGATGAATAGAGTTAATTGAAGTATTTCTAAATAGACCATCATGCCTCCATAAGTTTCCGTTTGCTATTTTAGTTAGAAAACCTAGCATTGCTAAGATAAGAACCCTCAATTTGCCTTCTTCTCATAGGACACTTAACCACTTTTTTCCTCTTCTGTGAGGGCAGATCCTTCCAGGTCATGCCTGAGCTCTGATCTTGGATGCTGCTCTTCCTCGAACCCTGCTGTATTGCTTGTTTCTCAAGCCTCTCCTTTCTGTTGGCTTATTTTCTAAGAACATTTGCAGTTATCTTACTCTTGTGCTTTTGATTAAAGAGGAAAACAAAAAACTTTTTCACCTCGTTTTTTTCACCTCGTTTCCCTTAATCTGATTTGACATTCTGCCTCCACCACTCCGAAAGGCATCACACTGAAATAGCTATTGACTTCCCGATCACCAGCTATGATGGCCTCCCTGTCCACAGGCACAGAACACTCTGACACATCTGAGAGGAACTTTTCAAGGATTTTAAAGTCTAGTCTGCTGTAAATCTAGAACCTACACAGTTTCTGTATTTGGGTCTGTCTCCTGTTTTCCTTTCTTTTGGGTAGTAATAGCAATACTACTAATTATTGATAGCTTCCCAAGAGGCTTTCAGATTCCCCTGATCCAATATTAATATTTCCCCCAATTTTCATTTATTTTTTTTTAAATATGGGAATTAAATACATGGTTTCTAAGCCTAAATTTTCTAAAAGTCCGGATTAGCACTTTTTTGTTTTTAGTTTTTTTTTTTTTTTTTTTTTTTTTTTTTTTGAGACAGGTTTCTCTGTATTATTTTGGAGCCTGTCCGGAACTAGCTCTCTATGCATACCAGGCTCACCTCGAACTCACCATCTGCCTGCCTCTGCCTTCAGAGTACTGGGATTAAAGGTGTTTGTCACCAATTCTCGCCTGTGGATTAGCACTTTTAATCAGGATATTTTAATCATTCACCATTCGTTATCATTTTGGACCTACTACCAGGCAGGAAAGTTTTATTCAGATCTGGCCAATGAAACTTGCTTCCTAATGAGTGAGGAAATCCTAAGCAAACCAAAAATGTGTCAGGTGATGATAAATGCCATTGAGAAAATAACACCAAAGAAGAGGGACCAAGTAATTGAAAAAGGTCGTGACTAAATTAGAATGGATGACCATGAAGTCTATACATTGGTAATCAGAGATATAAAGGGAGTTAGAGTGCAACTTATATTTCCTTCAGGGGTAAAGTGTTCATCACAGAGGGAACAAATTTGAAGTACAGGGGCCAGTGGGGACAGATATGTCTGGTGTACTGACCAAAAGGCATTCTCTCTCCACTAATCCCCTCCTCTCCTGCCACCTCTTTTTCCCCTCTCTGTCTCATTTTACTGTTTTCTTATTATAGAGAGATAACATTAATGATCCCTGCATTCAGGAAATGAAAGTTAACTCTTAAAAGTTAATGCGTATGCACACACACACACACACACACACACACACTCATGCACATACACATACACATGCACACACAGTCTCTCAAATCTTAGCACTTGTTACAAATACTCATAAATACACACAAATTACATTTGGTCCAAGAAGTTTATGTGCAGAAATCACACAGGGCTACATGAGGCATGATATACAACATGACTTGACTTTTTTTTTTCTAAGTTGTGGGAATCATTAAAGATTTTTGAGAAAGTATTAAGGATGGACTTAATAAAGTAAAACCCACAGGCTGCTTTGTGGAGAAACAAGTCCATCCACACAATTGTGGATACAGCCAGAACTGTTTAGAGTGTGTTTTAAAATATAATGGTGCATGAAATGATGAGACCTTATAGAAAACAAAACCTTTAGGGAAGCTGTATTGGAAGAATTCACCAATGTATTGGAAGAATCCACCAATAAGGAAAAAGAGAGCAGAGTCATGTATGGATAGATCATAGAAAGCAGTGGATAGAATTTGTACTTATAGAAAAAAAAAAGATGGGAATGTACAAGCTTTGGAAGGCAAGGGAATCAAGAATTTGACTTTAAATGGATCAACTAACTATGAGGTATCTGGTATATATCTGAAGAAAAGTATCTAGTATTTGGTATGCAACCACAGATTTCAAAGGGGAGAATCATTACATTATATAAATATGTGATTTACAAATCAAGTAAAACTCATTTGGTTTGGTGAGGTCTTTAAAAAACAAATGTAGATACATATGACAATCTAGATGCAAGCATGGTGCAAGGTTTAAAAGTCAGGAGGGTAAAAGGGAGTTAGAAAGGGTAGCTGAGATTTATAACAGTGAGTTATCTCAGACAATGCTAGTGTTGAAAAAGAAGATACTAGGAAATGAATTTTTAAACACAGAACCCACATGACTTGGACAGAGAAATAAAATTTGTGTGAAGCTGAACTTGGGGTTGGTCAGGTAAGAGCATGGTAAGAAGTGGAAGCAGAGAGAAGTAAATTTTGTAAGAAATGTCTTCAAGGGGATGGATATAGGGTGGTGCTTTGCTATGTTCTAGAAGTATTCTGAGTCTAAGGGTAGTGTTATTTATTAAAGAAAAACATCTTATATTCTCATGAGAATTAACTACTGAAGACAGGAAATTTATGCAACTGAGGGTTATTGTAGGTATCCAATATCCTTGGGTTTTGTGGACCTGCTGGTGTTGCTTCCTTCAACCATTGTAGCATATTGAAAATCGTAACAAATGCATACAAATGTAAGGGTATGATTCATTCAGTGCAGGAATGGTATGACAATTTCCTGCAGTTATTTCTAATTTCTCAGTGAGTAAAAGGATTATCACTGACAGTAGGCAAAGGGGGATTAGGAGATTTGAGGAGCTGTGAGACTGTAAAATAATTATCCAAAAGAATAGCTGCTGAATACTCTTGACAGCAACAGAGTACGATATGTCACCGTCTAAGATATAAACGCATGAGAATACATGTGCACACACCTGAAGCAAGTATCATTGGACAATATCCTTACTTCATCGACCTTCACTTCAATTCTGTTTTGTTCACAGAAAGTGGATAGTAACTCACTAACCTATTTCACTAATGGATTAAAGTGTGCTGTTTTAAAAACACTCATCTAGAAAAATTGAAGAGGAAATTTGCTAAAGATGTATAATAGGATGTCTGTGCAGCAAAACAGACTACTTCAGAATAAAATAGAAAATGACCATAATCATTGCAAGCAAACCTGTACCATCACACACTCCCTCCTCTACTTAGCTCTCCTGCTGAGAGTCTGTTTATTTTTAAGTCCCACATTTTTCAGTAATAGACTTGAGATACACCAGTTTCCTTTCCATATCCTGTTTTTGTCGCTCCTTTCATTGAACAGATCATGATCAAAAAATTTAAGTGATTTCATCTCTGTATTCTCACTAGCATCTATTTGTTTCTATTCTGTTCCCATAATTTTAATTGCAGTTCAAACTTTCTTGCCTTTCTCTACATCTTATAGTTTGTTTTTTTTCTTATGATAGTAATGGATATCCATAAGAAAGTTGTCTTTCAATACAAATTATTTTTAAAAATGTGAACTTAAAATGTCACTTTAAAAAGATTCTAGCTAACCTTGATATAAATATACATTTCCAGTTATTTTATTATGTTATTCAATATTCTCTGTAATTCTTCCTATATACTTAGACTCATGTATTACAACCCTGCCATGTAACACAACCTTTTTTATTAAATAATACACTATGAATTTATGATCACATCAGAATGTTATTAGTGAAGTTGGATTTAACGGCAGCAGCTGCCATGGTATCCCATGTATGGTGATTCCCTGGAAACATTGTGTTACACCTGTGGAGTCTGGGACATATACTCTTCAGATTACAGACCACAGACAGCCTAATTTTCCAAGTGCTCTTAGTTGCTGTTCTGAGAGTGTGTGATTCTTATTTGTCAGTCACTGAGTACAATGGAAATTCAGTTAATCAGTGAATATGCTAGAAAGGAACTTAGGCAGGCCAATGTCTGGGAAACTGAGTTTCTTTCTTTCTTTCTTTCTTTCTTTTTTTTTTGGCTAGGAATTTTTATTTTTATTTTACATATCTATTCCAGTTCCTTCTACCTCCCTCCTTCCCTCCCTCTTTCCCTCTCTTCCACCCTCCTATGCCTCCTCATCACCTTCCCCTCTCAAACCCCTTCCCCACATGTAGGGTGATTCCTTCCAGGAGGGATCATCTCAATCTGTCAAGTCGTTTGGAGTAGGGACTACGCCTTCTCTCCTGTCTCTAGGTTAAGGGAGTATTCCTCCATGGGGAATGTGCACCAGGGATACATCCTGGTTACACAGTCCGAGGTCCCTTAGACTGCTCAGACCTTCTAGCTGAGACCCATGTTCAGGGGGTCTGAGTAAGTCCCATGCTGGATTCCCAGCTAACAGTCTGGGGGCCCATTAGCCTTTTGCTAAAGGTATAATGATAGCCCTGTACAAATTCCCACAGAATGACCAGTTTCCATAAAATAACTCACAACACTTTACTTTCTCTCTCTGAGAACCAGACTTATAAGAAGCTTAATGTAAGTAAATCTTATAAGTTTTAAAACCTTCCTGTAAGAGTCAATGCACAACTCTTTCCCCATTTTCTTTTAGAGGCCTTCCTGCTTTCCCTAGCTTCTTGTACACCAATTTCTTGTCATCTGTGTCTCAGATGACTCATTAACAATAGACCTTCATGTAGTTTTCAAGTTAATCTGCTGAGTGTTCAATGTTTTAAACATTTCTCTGTGGGAACCTTGGGAGATATTTCCTTTTAGCACTTCATTCATCCATCCTGTGTCCCTTACATTACATACTGCTATTCCTAGGCCTCCCCCCCCAATTCATCAGATAGTTCTCTAGTTGATTCCAGTATCTGTTCCCCAAACATCCTTTCACCTTCCCAATTTCCCCCCCAAAAAAACCCAATCAATCAGCTAGTTAATTAACCAATCAACAAATCAACCAACCAACCAACTAGCCAGCCAACCAACCAACCAAACAACAAACAAAAAGCAAACCAAACACAACAATAAAAACCCAAACAAAACCAAACAAACCAAAACCACAAACAACAAAACCCTTTGTGCAATAGGACATTGCCATCCTTCTGGATCCCTTCTTGAGGTCTCTGCCTCACCATTCTTTCCCATTCTAAACACCATAAAATGCATTTTATAAGGTTTTTAATCCTAATCAGTTATTGTGAAAGGGAGGCTATACAATCCTGTGGTTTGAGTCTAGTATAGAGTCTGAAGACAAACCAGCCTGCTTTGTTATATTGAAGTTAATTTTTTAAAGGCAACACCCTAAACAAAAAATAATAAAATGAACCTAAATCACCCTATCTATAGATAGTATATGATTGCGAAACACTGAAACAGAAAAGAACATTTTTGATTTTGTGTTTTGTGTGTGTTTAATTAAAAGACTTTTCAGAACGCTTAACATGTGAATGCAGTAAGCTGCCCAATACCACCACCAATACTCAATGTAGCTAATACCAAATTTGAAGTTAGGTTTTTTTGTTTTTTAATCTAGGTCATCGCCATACATTGCCATTTCTTGGAGCACACTGGGAAAATAGAATAGTTGTTAAAATTTGCGTGTGTGACTTTCATAGTACTCTACATCTTCTCTGTCTTATGGTTATTTATATATTATATATTTTCCTGGCTGAGCATTGTGTGTAAGATCTTGAAGACAGAACAGATTGTTGAATTGAAAAACATGGAATTGCAATTAAGGTTCATAGTTAGGAACAACATTTGATAATATTCTAAGAGCATGATCTTGTATCTAATTTCAGTGTTTTGTTTTCCATCATTTACATACTATAGTATTCTGGGCTATCTTTTAGGCTGGGAAAATATTAGTATTTTGGTGTTGGCGGGAAGCTGTGGTTAATACCGGGCTAGGCAAATCATCTCTACAAAACACTGGCAGAACAGTCCAAAGAGGAGAATGTAAAGACAGAGTTGAATTTTAAGGGCAGGAAAGCAGGCAACCACTAACTCCAGGTCTTGGAACCCACTAGGGTATTGAAAAGGCAGCTTCTGCCTTAATGCTTGCTCTCACTTCCAAGGGTGTGCTTATCAAAAAGATATTCTGCTAGGCCAGCAGTTGGAGCCCCCATGGTGACTAAGTTGTGTACGTGGTCACCTAATTCTTTGATGGACTTCACCTGCTCATTCAGGTAATGGGTTTCCAGAAAGTCACACAAATGAGGATCTCCTTTCTCTGAGGCCAGAGTATGCAGGTCCAGAAGCGACTGGTTCACACTCTTTTCCAGAAGCAGAGCACATTCCATGGCCCGCAAACCACTCTCCCAGTCGTCTTGGTCTGGCTTCTTGATATCCTGGAGGCAGATTCGGCCTCCACGTTGGTTCTGCAGCCTCATTAGCTTCTCAGCATGCTCCCTTTCCTCCAGGGACTGGCGAAGGAAATATTTGGAGAAGTTGTACAAGGCCACATCATCCCGGGAGAAGTAGTAGGCCATGGACAGGTACACGTAGGATGCGTAAAGCTCCATGTTGATTTGGCGGTTGATGGCTGCCTCAGAGTCTGGGTGAAAGTTCTGGCGCACCCTGGCAGGCCCAGCAGAGTCCTGGGAGGAGGCCACTGAGGCAAGCAGACGTCGTGGGGAGGCTGGTAGGGTACCTAAAGGATAGCTGGAGACCAAATACTGTAGGGCAGTGCATCTGTGTAGCACTCGGGGCAGGGACATCAATGCAGGGCGGATGTGCTTGGAGAAGAACCAGAAACAGGGCAACATGACGCCTCTTGTTTGGAAGTAGCGGAAACTGAGGCCAAGAAAGCTCAGCACAAGGTCTGCTGCTGAGCGTCAGGTCTAAATGAGAATGCGGCCTTAGAGATGACCTTTGCGTCACACGGCCCTTCTCTTCCACGATGCGGAGTTCTAAGAGATCTTGGCCACTGATTCTGTGTAACTGTCATTTGTCGGGTAGGCAAGAGTGTGGCACTGAGCCCTCGAAAATGGGACACAGATGTCATTTACAAAAACACGCTGAATGACTAACGCAAGATTCTGCTGTACATAGCATGTAGTTGATTAGCTTACCTAATTAAAATTCTGTTATTAAGAGTAGGCTCAGTGACTCACTGTAGAAAGGACCGAGCTGTCTTTTGTCTCCGTTCACTAATCTTTACCTGTCTAGGAACCTAAGGGCAAGGAAGGCACAATAAATTTTCATATTCGAAGTGTTATTAATGATTCCTGGTTATTTTGACAAACGTAAGTAGGGAAATAGTTTCCAGCATAATGGACAACTTCTTAACTGTAACAAACTGCTTTTAAAGTGCATTAAAAAAATATAGAACTTACCTTTCATGTAAAGAAGTCATACTTTAAAAAAGCAGAGCACATAGTGTCTCTAAGCTTGTTTTTACTCTTCTAGTTTTGTTAATGTAGAGATAGGTGTATTTTCCAAAGAACCCTAAATTCTTAAGAAGATTTAGTGGTGGTTTTCTATAGTCAAAGCTGGCACTAAATTCTGTATCTTCTGCCTCCCATCTCCCCAGTGCAGGCACATGTGACCATTCTCATGAAGTAAGAACATTTATTTTTAAGTAAATGTTTAAAATTGTTTGGGGGTATTAAGAAAATGAAAATGAACTAATAGGAAAATAAACAAAAGTATACTCTAATTCCTTCTGTACCTAGGGATTAGCTGTTTGTAAATGTGGGTGATGATTCCCACTGATGAAGATGATAGCAAAAACCCAAAACCAAATATCCTTCATAGAGGTATGCATAAATATTTAAAAATATATACCTAAGACTAATTGACACCTTTTAAATTTCAGTATTTGTCACAGTTTCAGTTTGACGTCTGTAAAACCACCAGCTAAACCCAGGCAATGACATTTGACAACTACTTCTAAGTCTTTTTACACTTTGTAATTCTAACTCCTGTCTGGTCTCACTCCTGACATTCACTGATCTGCTTAACCTCACTCTACAGGTTAGTGTGTCTTTTCTGGAGTCCTCTACAGTGTAACTAACATCAGGCTCAAAGCTTAGTTTCTGTCACTCAGGATAATAAAGTCTGTTTATGCTGGAATATACTGATACTATAGTTTATTTGTATTGCTATGCGACATTACAAAGGTAAAACCCAATTTGTCTTGCTGATGAACAATTTGGTTGGATACAGTTTAGAATATTAAAATCAAGCTGTGATTGACACGCCTGCATAGGTGTTTGAGACTTCATATTTTTTTCCTTGGGTAAATATACTAAAGTGGTCAGATAATATGGTTTGTGTTTGTTTACAAATTGCACAACATTCCCTAATGTTCTCGTGCCATGACATTTTTTATTTTACGTGTAGAGTCCAAATTCTTCTTGATGCTTTCTAACCCTTGTCACCATCATTCATTTAAATAAAAACAAAAACAAAGTATAGTCATGATAGGTGTACATTAGTACGGTGTTTTTCATTTGTGTCCTCAAGATAATTAAATGACAGGGTGTTATCCTGTCCTTCTTTGCTATTATTTTTGATGAGGTACATGTTAAGTACTTTACCATTTGTATATTAAGTAATTTTGTTTGCTTGTTTGTTTGTTTGCTTGGGAACCTTGATTTTTCTATTATCTGAGTCTTTGTTCCTAGCACTGATTTTATTAAAGTCTTTTTACTTTTCCTCTTTATAACTCTTTTCTCTTTTTCACTAAGCAAATCACATGATATTTCTAGGTAAGTTTAACTGTTTTATATATGTATATATAATATAATATATTTATATATTATATATTTATATATTCCTAGTGTCCCCTAGGTGGTTAGAAATTTAAATAATAGTATGTAAGTGCTTGTAATACAGTGCTTAACATAGACTGAACACTCAAATGTTCTCTAACACATCTTATTGAACACTCTTGTTTAGTTTTCCAAAATCCATAATGTTATATTACCCAGTAAATAAATATCACTGTGATTAAAAGCAGAATGGGAAGGCCTGTTTAGACTACTAGAAACATTTACCTGCATTATAGAACATTGCTATCATGTGTGAATACTGGGAAATTCTTTATTCTATGAGACTCTCAAGGTTATAGTTTTGTAGTTAGCTCACTCCTCTAAACTGAGCATCATAATATGTATCATAAATAAAAGTGTGTGCTTAAAATTAAGAAGGCAGTAGAACATGATTGCTCTTTACCCAACATCCTTCATGGGTTTTCACTTTTCTAGTCCCGTTTTATTTCCTCCAAACGTTTGCCATTTGTGAAATGTAATTTCTTAATGAGAGATTATGAAAACAACTAGAGTGATATTAACACCAACTTGCTGCTGCTAGTTAGTGCTTCAGGAAAACTTATATCATTCATTTAAGTGTTCATCCCAATATAATAAAATACACGGATAAAACCAGTGCTGTAAGAGATATGTAATGCAAGGCAATGCTCCAAATAGCATGCACTTAGACAGAGCATGCTTACTGGTCAAAATATCTATTTTCTATAACAAAGTTTGCCATGTAATTAGGCAGGCCTTGGAAATATAAGAATGTGCATGGTAGCTGTTTTGTTTATTTTATGAAAATTTTAATTTCTAGTATTTACAGTAAAATCAAGTTTTTAAAAATATTATACAGACTGAGACCATCATACACTATTTTTCTCTGGACATTTCTTCTTAGATTTAATGGTTTCTTCTCTCCCTTGAGTACCTGGGGCCTCCTCCCCATGCAGCTTCACATTTCCCTTCTCTCATTCCAGATTCCTTCCTGGTGTGACCTTATTACATAATGAAATCTTTCTCATCCTTTAAAGTTCCATCAAATATAAACACAAGTATTTTTTTTTAAAAAAGGATTTAGTATAGCAGCGTTCAGAATTAAACACCACTTTGATGTCAAACAGTTAATTATATTGAGAACTCATTGTGTTACAGGTCCAGTATACAAGATGTGTGTAAGTGTGTAAGCATGTTTTCATTAGCAGAGTATACTTTATTCATTTTAAATTTTCCAGGCTTACCACTGAGTTTGACACACATTAACAATGCATAAAAATAAATGTTTTCAGATACCTAAACAAAATGGAACAGAAATTCACACATACACATATCCTTTTGGATTAGCTGAACATACTTATATAAACTATTGGGGGGTGTTGACTGTAATTTGAAATCTGTGAAGTTGCACAGGAAGTCTTTATAATTTGGTTGGCTCATATTCTAAAGGAAAACAACATTTCTTTTTCCTCCACTGTACATGTATCAGCAATAAGCTATTATCATCTGTGTAGGCATCCTTGGTCAATGGAAAATTATAGACTTGAATGGAAGTAAATTGTTTCAGTTAACTCTGGATTTGATTTGTACACTGAATACTATTAAATTTTGTATTACTTTATTTTTATAGTGAAGGTTTGGAGAATTTACTTAGCTTGGAAAAACTTGGAAAAACATTTGTAGAAAAGGGCAGAGTCAGAAATAATGAGGAAAGGACCCCTTTGTACTTGCAGCTTCAGTAACAATAGTTTCCTCATTTCCTTCAATCAACACTTTTACACAGTAGAATCAATCACATAATCAAACACATGTTGGTGTTTTTTTGAAATTACATATCAACATGCTTCTATGACAAATTGAAGATGGAAATAAATCCATAGATGACTGTTGTGAACTCCAAATCACAACCCTCATCTCAAATGGGATGAAAGATAGTTTATTCTCGAGTCAACTATGAATGACCATTGCCCAGGGACACATACTTAGTTTATCCCAGATTCCATGTTCTAATGTAGAAGCTGTTTTGTGAAGGTTTCATAGTAAAAGAACAATGTCAGTCATAAATCAAGGAAATTTTCTTTTTTTATTTTAAAACAATCTTTTCTCATTGTACATGGTGGAAACATTAAGTAGGTGGTCATAGAAATGTGAAAAAAACCCTCAGCCTTGGATGCTATCTGATGACTCAGCATTTTCATTAATGAAAACTGTGGTTTTGTTAACAGAGTCTAAAAAATTTTTTTTGGCTGTTTTTTGTTTTTATTTTTCTGGTATTCTCAGGATGTTAATTCTGACAGAGGGTTCCATTAATGGTGAAATATTTGTTGTGTGTAAGTTACATATGAATTATATGGAATTTCAGAGGTTTGAGTTGTATAATGGAAGAGATTAGTGGTAAAAATTTTGTTTATAATTTAAGAATTTAGCTCCATTGTACTTACAGTGACATTGATAGTCATTCTCCTTGTGTTCTAAAGTAGATACATGTTTTCCTTGGTTATTGTGTCTTATCCCAAGTAATATCAGTTGGTTTCACAGACATGCCTTATAAGGAGTTCTGAACAAATGTAAGAAATCTGGACTTTCAATCCCATGCAAATCATAAAGTGACCCCGGGTACCACATAGAGACGTAGGTTGTCCTGCTCTGGGCTTGAGTTACGGGTTCTCTTCTTAGATTCAGCATGGAAGAGGCAGGAGGTATCCCTATTTGAACAGTGAAAGATTTCCATGGAGACCTTTTGAGGAATAGTAACACTTACTTCCTCTTCACATTGCTGCCATTGTAGGAACTAGTAGAAAAGAAGTGACCCAGATTATAAGAACGCTAAGAAGGTTTGTAATAAGATGATTTACAGAGGTGTACAAATGTTTCCAAAAGAGGTAGGTCAGCACCTTTGAGTTGTTTCAAAAGAAAAACTGGTTGAAGGGGAATTATTCAGGAAAGCAGATACCACACAGAGCCAACCTCAGGAAATGTTGAAAACACTCTAGGGCAGTGTTCTGAACATTCCTAATCCTGCAACACTTTAATACGGTTTCTCATGCTGTGGTGATCCCCAACCATAAAAGTATTTTTGCTGCTACTTTATAACTGTAATGTTGTTACAGTTATGAATTGTTATACAAATGTCTGTATTTTCCAGTGGTCTTAGGTGACCCCTATAAAAGAGTTATTTGACCCCCAAAGGGTTTAAAACCATTGCAACCCACAGGTTGAGAACCACTGCTCTATATATGTTTTTCTGTCCTTTTCTTCTGTCTCATTTGCTTTCTTTCCTTGGATCCTATGCTAGGTCACATTCAGTTTGAGTCTAACAGAAATCCAAAAATTGCAGTGTCCATGGTTGTAGTTCATTAGAGCAATCCAATCCCTGAGGAAACAGTTTGGGAAGGTTAGCTAGTGAAGCTGCTTTAGTACAAACACAAATTCTCAAAGAATTGAAAACATGATTTAAAAAAATGGGTGTAAAGAAATAAAAAATAAAAATATATTACAATCTTCTAGGGCTTTCAGTAGAAAATTTGATCACTTAAAATGATTTAGATGTTATAAATAAACTAATATATAATAGGAAAAAAAGAGTACCACTATAAGATTAAATGAAGCATCAGTCAGGCTCTCTGATGTTCTTCTAATCCACTGTCCACAGGGTAGCCAGTGATTGTAGTGATGGGAAAAAGAACAAAGAGCAAATGATAGTGTAAAAGGGTAAAAGAAAGCTGACTGCAGTTCTTGTGCATTAATGGTACAGGGACAGAACCATGTTTGGTTACAGAAAGGCAGCACCATTCATAAGCATCTATGCAAGGAGGCCATATTCAACACGACAGAATGCTGCCTAGGATCATCCTCTCAGAGATGCTACATAACAGGGCCCAGTGGCATTACTGTGCTCATGTTTATTCTTTATAAACTGCAGAGGATGTATCCAAAATTATCTACAGCTTATAGAATTTGAATGGAACTAGAAAATGTTAAATAGCGTTGCAGTGCTATCTTGATTGATGAGAATTATAGTAGAGAATTCTAGAACAGCAAAGGACCCTTGAGCTCTTGAGCTTGTCTATTTCATAAAGGCGTATCATGGAGTTCCCCTTTAGTTAACCTCCCACCTCTTGCATTACTTCAACAGCATTTCTCAAAATCACAGTAGCCTAGGAGGCAAAAGAGAGTAATGGCTGGAATTTCAAGTGAGGATTCTATGACCTTTCTCCCTCCCTCTAGCCTTTTTGCCATTACCATAGACCTTAGCTGTTACTATATTGTTCTTATTCCATTTCCATCACCATTTGCTAAGTTCATCTCTTTTCCATAATGGCAATGTTACATTATACCTGGAGGAAAAGGCTTTATTAAAACAAGGAATATCTTGGAGACAAAGTCAGGATATTATTTCTTTTTAACAGTGTTAAATACACACACACACACACACACACACACACACACACAGGCACGCACACGCACACATGCATGCATACACATGTGTGCAATACAAATCATATTTAGTCAGAGATACCTTGACCAAATCATGAGATGACCAAGTAGAACCTAATGTTAGAGAAAAAATATGGTCAGTTTTATTTGTTAATGGTATTATCTGAAGTTCAAGAAAAAATAATAGCTTTACCCATGCTAAAGTTTCTGTAAGGCTGATTGACCAATGAAAACTTTTGATGTTGTGGACTTTGGAAGTTGTAGATGTGGAGCCAAGTTGTCTTGGTCTTCTTTAGGCCCGTTAACAGACATTTATTCCCCACCTCTGTGTATGTACTGACACACATATCTGTCCCTGTGACCATGAGGCACATTTTCTTCTAATGTGCTAAAAGACCACTAGCTTCCATCAGTCCAGAAACTAAGACTGCTACCAGGTAGCATTTGGGACCTATAACAGATATTTCTCTCTTTGCTGTTACCTACCTTCCTGATGTCTCCCCAACATATTTAAATGGTGTCTTGATTTAGCCTTCCTTTGAATAGTTACTACAAAACTTCTTACCACCAGATTGGAACATTATATTTGAGTTAACCTGAATTCTTGTCCCTGTTCCATGATTACTCATATTTAGTTATAGGATTAACTATTATTTCCCTTAGAGGTGAGAGATACATTTGTTCACCAATGGTGTTATTTACAAAAGCCAGTTCTAGAGAACTTTAGGGGAGGGGGATGACCCAGTCAGTAAAGTGCTTGATGTGTAGACAGAGTACTGAAAGTCATATGCCCAGAACTCACATAAATAGCCAAGTGTGGTGGTGCATATCTGTAATCCTATCAGAGATTAGGGTAGGAGAGACGGGCAGATCGTTGGTGTTCAAAGGCTGACTAAATCATACCAAATTGGTAAGCTCCAGGTACAGAGAGAGTCTTTGTCTCAAAATACAAGATATAGAACAATAAAGGCAGATACAGCACATCAGTCTCTGGCCTACAAATGCAGGTATGCGCATGTCCATTTACACCTGCTTATATATAGGCATGCATATACCTTTACCACACCACACACCCACCCCCCCCCCACACACACACAGAGAGAGAAACACACACACAAGTTCTGTATTTAGAATAGTCAACCACTCAATTAACTGGAGTGAATAACACAATTTAATGTCCATCATGTCTTAGACTATTATGGGAATCTACAAATGAAGGAGGAAGTGCAAATAATATTGAGGGAAGGGTTGTCTCTCCATAGGCAAGAAGGACAGATTATAAACTACACATAATCTGGAAAGGGAAGGGAATCATTGACACCCTAAAAAACAAGTAAATTGAGTTGGAATAGAAATAGGCAAATGTGACCATGATTCATGACCACTCCTCTGATTGCAAAGGTAATATACTATCACCTGTCTAATTATATACAGAAGGCACCCAGAAAATGTGTAAGAATCAATGACTTGGATCATGAGGCACTAAAGAAATGATCAATATCAGTAAAGCTTTCCCCAGTGCCTATCCAGTTGCCACTATCAGAATGGTTAAAGGCCACTGAGGAGGAAGGCAGGGTGGTGTTTTTCTCTTGGAATCACTCCTGGACTTGAGTATTGTGTCTCAACTTTCCTTAATAAATCTGCAAGCTCTCTGCTCACTATTTGTCCACGTTTCTCTTTTCTTCTTGGGGGATGGAAGCAAACTCAGGAAGCACCAGCTCTAGATGACATCTAGTTCCCCGAATGAAGCTCAAACATATCACTGTTTACAAAATACTGGGATCTCACCTTGGCTTTTTCACTGCTGTCTGGTCTTGTGTTCACTGTCAATAGAATTAAAGGTAGATGATCATAGATCCTAGTGTTAAGATCTGGCTGTGCCATGGCATAAGTTATTCCACACTATGCAAACCATATATGTTTTCAAACTGTGGCTTGCCCAGAAAGAACCCCTTTTGTAAGCAGTTTTTGATAACATTTCAAATTTGGAGCATGACTCTAGACTTGAGTAGACACCAAATGACTTTGATACCACTCACATGGCATGGATTCATAAATTATTTATTTCTAAGTTCAGAAAGGGTGCCATCTTATAAATTATTAAGGTGAGTTGGGACAGCCTGGGCCCATTCGGGATTTAAAATCCTATCAGAAAAAACAGACCTGAGAACTTAACTAGTGACTTACAAGACCAAGGAAAGTTCATAATCCCTTCACCTGAACCCCATAAAGAGTGGACACATAACACTGATGTGAAAGTTCCTATTTGATTAGACCCAAGGACTATAGGAAGATAATTATATACTCTGAGGAATTTTGTCTCAGCTCAGTCCTTGCCTCTGACACAGCCTACTTGGATTACAACTTCCTCTTTCCTTGATCATCCATCTCGACCTGCTATCCATCTATCCATCATTCATTTGCTTAGACTGTCTTTTGCCCTTTTGCTTCTGTAGCTGTACTCAACTCTACGTTGACCTTGTAGCCTATAACAGCTGCTGCTGCTTCCCAAGGACAGCTCCTATTGACTGGTTATCTCACTTTCCATCGATGTCTTTGACTTTCAGTTAGTTTTCCTTCGTTTCTGACTTTTACAATCTCTTGAGCTTCTGCAACGTCTTAACCCTTTGCAGCCACTCTACTTAGTCACTATATAGATATACATATAGGTATAGAGTTACTTTGTGATATGCACTTTGAAAGTAAATATTGGTAGATAGCCAGGAATATCAAGGAAAGTGAAGTATCTATTAAATTGCTGCCAGTGAATCCATTGAAGTTTGTTAATTTAATGGTAATCATTCTTCTGGCATTGTGAAGACACAAATGAGTTCATCTGTTTCTACATTCATGTGCTGCAGAAGGCAGACAGGTGGAGTTTATTACAAGGTAGTGTGGAACATCCTCAGGGGTGAGAGTTGGCGCTGGCCAGAGTGACCATTATAGGTGAAATCCGTCTAGGAGTCAGAGGAGATCACAGCTGGGGAGACCTCTGTGGTTAAGTGCATTTTAAAGCAGGTTTTAAATATCACTAAAGTCCCTGGAACAAATAGCTTTCTTGAGAGGCATTTTCCTGCTGAGGTCCTTTTGGATTGACTTTCATAGGAGAGTGATGTTAAAGCCTTCTCCTAGATAGTAATCTTGTGACCTCATGGGCAATTGAGAAGTTCAGAATGTCATGTTTCTATTCAGGGTCAGAGATACAACTCAGGTTCCATTCTTTTGACCATTATTCATGTAATAGAACACATTATAAAGAAGATAGATGATAGGATTAAAATGAATTCATAAAAATAGCCAAGCGTTACCAGGAAGAAATAGCTTTTCTTTGAAGCATATCAACAAAAGCCCAGCACCTCCATCTTCTCTTTTGTCTAGTCTGCAGCCAGTCTTACACATCACATCTTAAATTTGAAGGAGAGGTAATTGTGATGTTCTCTCTCCCTTTTAACATGGTTTTCCAAGTCTGAAGAAAGGTGGTTGGCATATATCCCTGTTCCTTTACCAATAACTATTTCTTACCATTTCATTTAGTCTGTTAATAGGATCAAAGGTTTTGGGGTTTTGGTTTGAATAGGAATGGAGTCAATAATCTCTCATATTTTAAAATGAGCAATCTTTAGGGAGTGGCATTACTTGGCTACCTCCGAGGGGTGGCCTTGTTGGAGGAAGTGTGTAACTGGGGATGAGCCTTGGGGTTTCAAAAGCCCAAACCAGGCCCAGTGTCTCTCTCTTTCTGCTGCCTCGGGATCTGGATGTAGAACTCTCAATCTCTCCAGCACCATTTCCATCTGTATGCCCCCATGCTATTTTCCCTGCCTTGACCTAAACTTCTGAAACAGAAAGTAAGCCCCAGTTAAATGCTTTCTTTTATAAGAGTTGCAGTGGTCATAGCATCTCTTCACAGCAATAGAGTAACAACTAAGACAGAGCTGAGTGAAGGTGGCTTTCCTTTCTTAGGCTTTACCTTATTTTTATGTATGTGTCTCTATGAGGTATTTGAGTGTGGGAACCCACACTGGCCAAAGAGTTGGGATTGTAGGGGGCAATCACGCATGCTGGGTGTTGCTGGGCTGTGGCAGTGGTAGCTACATCCTACTTGTGGGCAGGTTAGAGGCGATTTTCCTACTCCCCACTCATGAGAGGGCTAGCTACAGCCCGCTGGGATGGTCAAGGGAATCAGTTACGCTTCTGACACCAGATGTAGTCATAGAAATCAGGATGCTTTACCAGTAAAATGACATGGAGTTTATTAGGAGAAAATAACTTACACAGGAAACAAGTGACTATAGAGGTCGCTCCAGCCCCAAAGATACAGACCTTGCCACCCAGATGCTCTCTAGGACCTTAAGGGGCTTCCCACCCCAATTCAATCATTGTTCAGTCACCCAGTCTGTACCCATAACCACGCCCAAGGGCGGGGCCAGTGCTACAGGTCTGGAGGATGAATATTTCACTACTATAGGCATTATATCCTTTATAGTCAGAGTTACAAACAGTTGAAAACTGGCAGTTTGGGAATCAAGTTCCAAGTCCTCTGGAACAACAGCAATTACTCGTAACTGCTTAATCACCAATAATGAAACTGATTTTCAAGGAAACAGTGCAAACTTCTATTTTTAAAGGTCTGCTGGTGAAAGAACATGTCCAAGGCCAACAAATTGTGCTATGCATGGTAATATTCTACCCCCAGTCCCATCAAATCTCTGAAATCTTTCTTTTTTGGAAAATGGAGAACAGTCATTCCTTCCTATCTCCCTCTATCACTCCCTCTTTTCCTCCTTCTATATATCCTTCACATTCCACTCCTTCCCTTCCTTACTAATTAACTTTTTGAGATGTCTTTCACCTATTGTTCCAAACTTAGAATTGGATAAAATTGTCTTCTTCAATTTTAGCCTCAAGTTCATTTGATAGAGACACTGGGCATTAGAACCTCTAGAGTCATATCATTCAGATCATGCAGTTTCATTTCCTGCTTTTATAGACTGCTGATTATGAGGGAGGAACCCATTCTCACTGACCATCTAGTCATCTACTATTTAACGAGCCACCTAGCAAAACCCATTCTATCATTCTCACCTTGAGAAATTAGTCACCAAGAAAACTGCATCAGAGAAAGATTTCATAAAGATGTACATTATCATTTTCTGTGCTGTATATAAAAATTAAAAATGAAGCAAAGAGGGACACTGATAGATTACAGGAGAGATGTACAATCTGCATGTAGCCCTTTAAAAGAATGAAGTAATTTTTGTCTCTTGAAAAACAAACAAACAAACAAACAAACAAAAAATGCTCTCTGTAAGGAGTAGGTTTTTCCTCCCACCGCTGGTCTTGTCCCGCCGCTGTGCCAGCCCCAATTAACACACCAAGACTCTGTATTTGATATAATGCTGTTGGCTAGTTACTTGTTTCTTATCGGCTAGCTCTGTCTTAAGTATTAGCCCATTTCTGTTAATCTATGTATTTCCACGTGGTCTCATCTTACTGGAGAGCCGGCTGGCATCCTGCTCTCTCCAGACTCTCCATCTTGACTCCTCCTTACTCTTTCCTCGAATCTTTCTTGTCTCCTAGACCCGCCTATCTTGCTTTCCCATTGGCCAACAGTGCTTTATTCATTAACCAGTATGAGAAACATGTTTACAGAATGACATCTCCCATCAGCCCTCTAAATGTAAAACCAAGGACATTAAGGGTATCTCTTACTCTCTAACAACAAGACATTGACTGCTTGGAGCCTGACCCAATAACCCATGATGTCGTCTGCCAGCTATGAGGGTCTAATTCCTAATGGCCCCCAAAGGCCTGTCTCAGGGTGGACAAATGAGTTGTGCAGTTTATTGTCTGATATGATAATAAAATGCCCACTGCCATTTACTCAGCTATGGACACATGAAATGTAAGATGTCACTGAGTTTGTCATGGGCCTCACCTCCTGCTTTCAGTGATCTTAGCTCTCAGGTTAGGATCCTACAAAGTTCACCAGCCACCACAGCCTCTGTAACCTCTAAGCTCTAGTCTTTTGAATTTTGTGTTTTAGGGAGAAGATATTATAGCTTCATGGGTGGGTGCTTGAGCAAGAGAAAGAGAGGATAGAGCTACCATAGAGCAGGGATGGGTCCTCAGGAACAGGATAGCATAGAGATGATAATCTGGGTTGTTTTAAAAGCAACATGTCAGAAAATACATGGAGCATTAGGGGAGAGATGGGAAGGTCCATCCAGTTGGCCCAACCAGAGGGTGCCCAGGTGTCTACTCTTAGTTTCAGTCACATCATCACATATACATCAAGGGTAAGAAGTAATAAGAAAATGATAACTCTTTTCTATTGTCCCTGGCACCAGCAAGGACATTCTCTGAACTGATACTTTGTGGTAATTTTCCTACCTTTTCTGTTTCTATCCCCTGTTCTTATCAGTATGACCCTGCACAAAAGACAAAGCCAGGCAATTGCTTTGAACTGATGTAAAAGGACCAAGTCTTTTTACACCAGAGGGAATCTTCTCTCTTTGAGAATTTTCTCACGGTGTTTCTGCATAATTTAAAGAACATACTCTTGAAAAATGTTTTTATTTTATGTGTATGTGTTTGCCTGTATCTGTATGTATGTATCTGCACCATGGTTTTGTCTGCTGCCCATGGAGGTCAGAAAAGGCATTAGATCCCCGGACAGTAAAGTTACAGAGGTTTTGAAGTGCCATGCACAAGTGCTGGAATTGAACATAGGTCCTCTGAAAGAGTAGAAACCATGGACCTATCTGTCCAGCTCCTCTTTTATTGAGCATATTCTTTATATTAGAACTTTTAAATCAGTGCTTATCTGCTAAATACTTAGATTTCTACACCTTGGGCTAATTATCACCACAACAGAACAGGTCTTTTGTGTTGGTAAGAAATAACCAGGTCTTTTTGTGTTTATAAGAAGAAATAACCAGGTTTTTTTGTGTTGCTAAGAAGAAATAACCATAAAAATCCTCAGTGGGAAAAAGTAGTGTGTCTTCCAATTTCTGGAGAGAACAAAGGGGTTCATATATAAATATGCAAAAGACAAAGGGGGAAAAATCTAAATAAATGTAGCATAGCTTCCAAAGAGACTGGCACAGACCATCGTAATCTCTGATTACCAAACTGTGTGGATTGTGAGAGGTGCATGCTTATTTACTTTTTATAGTCTATCCTGGAATATGGCATAGTCAAGAATGATTTTTTACTAACCTCCTTTATCAGTGTCTTTTAAAATTATAAAATGTCACACTAAGAGAGTATACTTACAGGTGGAAGGGAGGTAGTCTTCAGGCAGAAGCTTAGGGCCTTAGTCCTTTGGATAGAAAGCAGCAGAAGCAGAAGCACAGCAGAGGTTCTAAAGCTCCAGGGATAAATTGAGATGGCGATTTACACTAGGAAACATCGACAAACTGTTGAGTAGAATCAATGAACCAATTCAAAGAAGTGGGCCTACTGAAAAGGATGATTAAGTGTAATAATTAGAATCTGAGGCAAGTGTATGTTCACAGGTATTGCAGTCATTTTTATGTAAAACTACATTTGAAAATGTTTTTCATATTTTATCACCACACACTAGCAAAAATACTTTCCATTAACTTCATTAACTTGGTCCCCTTATACATGACTTGTAATATAGTGAAGGAAATATAGATTTTACTTACACCTACTGTTTTTCTGTGGTAAAAATAATACAAATTTCAGTTCAATAACTTTTATAATAGCTCCTTGCTGCCTTTGAGCATGAATATATTTTCCATTGAAAAGTATGCAATGAATTTTAATAAATGAGAGTTTGTGGTTCATTTAATTATAAGCCCAAAGCAAAACTGAATGTATCTTGGCGATATAGGAATTGGTGTTATCAAACTTTTCACTCTCCAAATTGATGATATTCACTCAAGCATGCCTACTGGAAAGAACACTAAAATAAATGAAATATGGAGACGTTTTGAGACAGTATGTGCAGGGTGGTTTGATGCTGTTCCCATTTGTTACCCATTAAATATCTTTATAACTCTCTCCTCTGCCCAGTTGATTTTAAAACATCCAACTTCCCCCCTTTTCCTTCACCACAGTGGAATTTTACTGATTAGCTTTCGATAAATAGCAATAATGCACATGTTACTCTCAGTCCAAGGCCTCTATCCATAGACCCTTTCTAGTGTTTGTAATGCAAAACAGAAAGTAGACACCACAATGAGTATGTTATAAAGTATGTTACAGAGGTGTTGTTTCTCTTGCTTTCTGTAACAGATAAAGTATTTACTCAAGATAAAGCCAAACACAAAGATTGCCAAAAGTTCATTAGTGTGTAATTAATAGTTAATCAAGTTCATTGTTCAGATTTTTCTAGACTATTATCCCTGATTTCTGGATTTTGCTTTGAGATATCCTAGACCTCAACTTTCTAATGTTTATACTTCAGTTAATGCTGTTTGTCTGTATTCTTTTGTGCTACTATGAAGCTTATCATAGAATTAGTGACAAGGAGAAACATGTCCATGCTGTAGTCTACAGGTCCAGTATCAAGTGACAGCATCTGGCACCACTCTTCTTCCTGTATCAGAAGGGCAGAGACAGAATGAGAGCTCTTGAGATGGTGCATCTCGGTTGTCCACTGGATGAGGTCTGGAATCACTTGGGAATTACACTTCAGTAATTGCTGTCGAGAATTATATAGGATGGTACACAAAAGCGATGGTAGGCTGAGTATGAACATCCACTATACTCTGCTCTCTGACTGTAGATTTGATGTGGTCAGCTGCCTGTAGCCACTGTTGCTTTGATTTCACTTTACTGTGAGAAAAACAACCATTTTTCCTTTAAGGATTTTTGGTCAGAGCATTGTATCCAGCAACAAGAAAAGTAGTGAATACAGTGAATACAGCTAGCAGCAGGGGGAGAATTCATCTAATAACAGTGATATTAATTCATTCATATGAATTGGAACTTGGTGACTAAAATCTTCTTAAAATGCCCGACAGCTAATGTGACCAAAATGTCAATGAAATTTCAGCTGTAAATTAGGAGGAAGCAAATGTTAAAATCAATTTTACTATGCCCCTAGATGTTGGCTTCATGTCACATTCATTCTGTCTTAATAGATCACAATGTCTTAATTCATTTTAGCATAAACTCAAAAGCCCAGAGTCTATCTAAAGTGGATGAGACTCAACACAGGTTCATCTTGAGTAAGCTCCCCTCTGGCTGTAAGCCTGTACAATTCAAACAACTCATATTCTACTAAAATAGTGTGGTGGTGGTTTCATTTCTCCTTGTTTTGATAAAAACTCTCATGAAAGCAGTGTAGGGAAGACAGGACACAATTCCAGACTAGAGTACATTCTAGAACTTGAAACAGCTATTTATATTCACAAGCAAGAACAGAGAAAGAAGGAATGCATGCATGCTGGCCTTGGCTGACATTCTCTCTACTTTTATGCAGTCTAGGATCAAAATACAGGGAATGAGGCTATGGACAATAGGCTAGTTTTCCCCACATCAATTAATATAACCAAGACAATTTCTCATAGACATGCCTACAGGCCTACCCAACAGTGATAATTTCTTATTGAGACTCTCTTCCCAGGTTTAGACTGTATCAAAATGACAAAACCAGCCAACACCAATGCAGAGGGATAAGGCAGAGTGTATACATATCTGCTGATGGGAACATTCAGTCAAGCACATGGAAACTATTGAATTAGCCAGATGTCACATTGACACAGATAATTTGAACTGAATAGCAAATGTATAAAAAAACATGATTGATTAAGCAAAATGGCCACATAAAGTTGTATTTCTAAAACAGTCTTAATACATGGGTGTTAAAAGCACCCTGCTCTGGTCACCTGACTATCACACAGCTCCTGCCTGCAGGGTAAACTGAACTTTCTCACTGCTTACAGAGTAGAGTTCAAGGAATTCTGGCTTCCATTTTGAGTTTAGCTCTTTCTTGGATCACTTACTGTGAAGGGAAAACAAGTTGCTGTGTTGTGAGGCTGACCTGTAGGAGAGGACCAGATGAGTGAGCTTGGATTCAGGTCTTCAGAGGCTTGCCAACTGCCATATAACCTCCTTGCCAGTAACTCCTCCCTCAGACTAATGACAATACAGACATGGATGACAGTTGACTGCACTTCCAAAGCAGCCTAAACCAGAGTCACCCAGCTAGGCAACATCTTCAGGCCTCATCAACAAAAGCTTAGAGGAAACATTTTCTTTTTTTCCATGCTAATTCAATTACATAGTGATATATTTTTAATATATTTTTATCTATATACTTTTGTGATTGGAATATGCAAATGCTTTCTTACTAAGAATAACATGAACTTGAGCAACTCCTATGTAGCATTTGAGTTTATATTGCATGCTATTACTATCTTGGAAAGAAATGCTATAATACGTTTGAAAAGGATGGAAGAGTCATTTTATAATATAGCCAATTCCTAAATTTCAGACAGTATTTGCATTCACGTTAAGAAAACTGAATGATTTTTAAATAAAATAATGAAGAAAAATGCTTTGTATTGTTTGATATGTCATCTATAAATATCTCCCTAATGAAAATTAATCTTGTGTAGCTATTTAGAACACACAATTACACGTGCCTTAGTATATCATTGTACCTTTGGTATATAAGTAATAAATGAGAATTGTTTGGCTATTGTAACTTTATTCAGTAGATCCATGCCTATTATTTATGAAGGTAAATATATCAGATAAGGATGTATTTCTAAGTATATTCTACTTAGATTTCATTTACAAACATATGAGCATTTTATACTGGCCCACTCTGTTGCCAAACAAAATAGAGAAAATAAAGCACCCCTAATGCTTGTGAGTATTTTTCACCATGCACAGTCATGACAAGTGATTATGATCTTCTCCATGGGGAACCTTACAGCATATTCCACAGTAAAATTCCTATTGTAATATTGTTCATATCAGGTCACCAGCTACTATCTTTATGAAAAAATAGATCCTATGTTTAAACCTCTATTGGCAATATAAAGAATTTTTACTTAATATGAAAAAAATAGTGACATGCATAAGTTCACTACCTTCCCTCAATTTCCAGAAATAGATTAATCTTAGAATTTGATCATAAGGAATGATGATTTTGATGGTTTAGTTGGACAAAGTAACCTACCCATATCATTCTCTTTTCTTTCAGTGCCTGTAAGTATTGTTTTGTATACCATTATTTCTGTAACTAAAGCTAATGTCTAATTTAATTTTATAAATAGGGAAATTTAAATGTCTGGTTATAAAAGATGGGCCAGACATGGGTAAAACAAACAAGTGTGTTTGGTTTTATGGTTAAAGGTCACTATGAATTGTCATAGTTCATGGGAGTTTAGTAGCTAGTATTTGAACAACTGATTGAGGGTCTTTGATAGCTGTCTCAAGCATTACTGCAGCCTTATGATTCTCATATATATTTGCATTTGTTACAATTATTACATCAACAACTCTATCATTTCCTTTTCTTTTTTATTTTTTTTCACAGCATGCTCTGTGTATTAGGAAAATTTTCTTAGCATCACTTCAGTGCTATTATGATATTTATTTTGCAATGTAGCATTGAAGTGTCAGGCTTAATGAGCAAAGGGAAACATAGTGTAGAGTGTGAGTCTTTTACTCCTTTGGAGAAATCCTTCCTAACCAGGCTAATCAGGCTTTCAGTGACACTAGAGGATACTTCAGCTGTTTTTGAGGATGTTGAAAGTCTTTGAAACACATTCTTCATCTTACTCTTTTCTAGCACACTGAATGGCCTGGAAAAGGCCACAGGAAATGGTCTTGATAAAAACAACTAAATAAATGACTAAATTTCTTTATGTAACATTAAATGATATATAATAGTTACAGTGGCACAATTTTATCTTTCAGAACTATTAACTGGTTTCTTCCCTATCCACCCCAATGAATAGCATACACTTTTACTGAAACAGAATGGTAAGAACAGTGAGGTGTCAAAGATACAGTATGGGAGACATAGGTAGGCAGAACTTTGGCACTGTTTCAAAATAGTACATAGAATCTGTCATATTTTGTCATTTTGCTAAGACATAATTGGTCTGTGTGTATGGGGTCCTAGAGGTGAGAGATGAGTCACCTGGTTTCTGAAGGAGTTTCATAAGCTTTAATACCTTCAGTTAAAGGTACATTGACCTTGCATGACATAGTTTTGCTTCTGGTGCTGTAGGGTTATATCGTGCTGGGAGGAAAGCATAGAGTTCTTCAGATTAACTCTAGAGAATATGGAAGGCTACAACCAAGAGTCCAAATTGCCAGAAATCCCCTGAAGCATCTTCTATGATTGGCCATCTCATGCCTATAAAATTCAAGGGAGAGATTAGGTATTTGTTCTTACTGGATACTCTCTTTAGAGAGCTGCACAGAAACTTGGTAAAGTTAGGACTACTTTCTTCACTAAAGCTCTTTAGAGACTAAGCTTTCATAGGTCTCTGGATGCCTCATTTGAGTATTTCTAATTAGAGAGAAGAAAATGTTTGAGTCCAAAGAAATGAAACAAAGAAATATGTACTTTAGGGGAATGTTATAGCCTTATTTTATATATCAGGCTCTACCTGGATGGTATTTTTTCTGGAATTGATACAATCATTGAAGATCTTGGTGAGCAGGTCAGATTATCTATCTCTTGGTACCCTCAGGGGATTGGGCCCTCTTTTGATGCAAAAATTATAGATGTTTACTTATCACTAGTAATACAAAACAAGTGAATGCCATATGATTGGTATTTATGCTGTACTGCATAGAGTCTAATAACAAGAAAGAGACAGCTCACAGAGATATTTAGGATGTTTTTTTTTCCTTGAAAAATTTAATCCTTGTTTTATTGACTCTGCAGATGTAGGGCCATTGGATGTAGAAGTCTGGTTGCGTATTGTTTTCTGTGGATAGTGGAAACAGTTTTCTTTAAAAAGATTGTAAATATGTCCTTTAGGGTAACTTTTGGTGCTTTTCTAGGACATAGTACTAGTGACAATTTACAGACACCTAAAAACAACATTTAGAGAGGTAATATTTTCTGCATATACTTCAGTCAAAAAACAAGCAAAGGACTAGCATGACAGCTTAATCTTTGTGTTGTGTAGTGATAATCCAGAAAAATGCCAGTGTCCTCTGGAGATAGCTATAGTCCTCACTTCTCATTTTAGAGTTATAGAAACTGAATATATTAAAGAACTAACAAAAGAATAGAAAAATTTAAGAACGGCATTTTAGCAATGATAAGACTTTTGAAAATATGCTTGAAAATGGACCATTATGATTGGGGAATATAGCACTTCTCATCTCAGATGACAGTTGGTAATGGAAAAGTCATGAATTTGCTCCTTAAAGGGCAGACTGCTCAAAAATATATAAAAATAATGGCAGAGCTTAGATGTGAAGCATTCAATATTTTGTCTGTGGATTAGTAACTTTTTTCTGTGAATACTGATAATCCAGTATTTGCTTCCTATGTTTCTTTTTTCTCTTCCAAACCTTGATAACCGTTTTGACTTTTCTTAAAAACTTATTTTTAACTTTAATTAAGTGTATGTATGTGGGTATGCACATGCCACTGTGGTAGGGTAGGCCGAAGCAGGATTCTCTTGAAGCTGTAGTTATAAGCAGTTGGGAGTCTCCTGATGTAGGTGGTGGGTTAACGAAGATCAGGTATTATGCAAGAGCAACAAACACTCTCAGCTGTTCCAGCCTCAACTATATCTTCTGAGACAGGAGAAATCACTCTGTACAAATGGAAAGGTAAGGATTCCTGCTGGGTTCTCCTGCAGGTAGATCTGTGGAAGGGTGGGTCCAGCCAGTCTCTTCCTGAGGCTGAGTGGGATGGAGAGTATCGATGACCCAGACCCCTATCTTAGTCACCAGAGAGAACCACACTGAGTGGGGAGCCATGTCAAAGCAGGAGCTCATTTTATTACATCAGGTGTATATAGCATCGAGAAAGAGGGTGAGGACCTCAGGATGGGGTGAGGTGTAAGGGCCAACAATATTTCTCCACGTTAGCAGTAGTTGGGCAGAGGCAGTTTTGCTGAGTCACTCCTATGCAGAAGTGACAGCCAAAGACAGGTCACCAAACTTTAGCCAGGCTCAGAAAGTTCCAGTAGTTCCAGTAGTCCAGGCCATTTTAGGCCCAACAGATTGCCACAAAGGCTTTATGAAAGAGAAGCTATTTAGGATTGGGCTTTCACTTGCTGATGAATTTCTCATCCAGCTGTCTTTGATTTTTAAAATTCTCTGAAACTGAAGTTATAGATGATTGGGAGCCACCATGTACTGGAAAGTAAACCCAGGATCTTTTCAGGAGCAGCAAGTACTTTTAACTGCTGAGCCATCCCTCTAACTCCACTCTGTACTAGCTACTCCATAAGTATCTATGCAAAGGAATTTTACATTGCCTTCCCAGAAAACACAGGATGTACCTGCATGTTGCAAGGGACTTTTCTTCCTAATCTGTGTCTGGTACTCTAACATGAAGGTTTTGTGGAGCTCATGAACCACAGGGAGCAGAGGACAGTTTTTAAATTTTCCTGTAACTTTTTTTGCTAATGGTCCAATGAGAAGTATACCATGACTGTCTCTATGGCTCCTCTTAAGAGGAACCCGGGTTAAATACACATACCACAGGCCAAGAGAGAAACATAAATCAAATTGACACAAGTGATTCAAAATCATAAATCAGTTTGGCAAAAATTGAATTTTAAAACATCTGACTGTTTCAGAGTGTGAGTAGAGATATTTGCATACTGGAAATCATTTAAAGAAATTTTTAGAGCTTGAGTGACAAGCTCTAAAACTCACCTGTATTTTTGAGAAAGTTAAGCACTATTTACAACTCTAGTTGATGGCATGAACCTGGGAGAGCAGGGCATAAAAAATGAGGTGGACTAAAGTTTCATGCAATAGCCAACTTTATTCAGGGCACCAGACAATTCATACTCTGAGGGTTAAGAAAGGTCTTCTGAGTGAAATTCTCATGAGTTCAAGCTGTGTATAACCACAAAGACAAGCCTAACCTGTTTTTCCTTAGCAGACCGTGAACAGCAAGAGCTGAAGTAAACTCACTCACTCTGCTACACCTGGAGCAGCATGAAAACATTCAGAGGACAAGTCTGTGTTTTTAAAGAGGCTGAGGTACAAGATGCTAGTTTTGTTTTTTTTTTTTTTTTTTGGAGATTTGTCTTAATCTCTCAGAATTTTCACACATCTCCATTCTTGGACTGTGATCTGACAAAGTACCATTAAAATAACTCCTCTGTTCAATGAAAAAATTGCTCGTGACAGTCATTGAAGTGACTCATTTTTACATCTCACAATGCATTTAGTATACCAAATAGAAATTATTAATGAAAATTTGTATTTATTTTATTTTAAATGTTTTTAGTAATCTTACAGATTTTTATTTCACCGTGTCCTCATATTTTCTCTTAATATCACATTTTACCCACACATATAATTATTTTCCTAGGTTGTGATGGTTATTCTTGGTTGTCATCTGGAATTAACTAAAACTAAAATGGCTAGGTACACCTGTGATTTTTTTTTCTTAATTAAATCATTTGAAGTGGGGAAATTCAATTTTAATCTAGATCTTTGGAACTGGGAAGACCCAGCTTTCATCTGGGCCACATCTTCTGGTGGCAGCCTATATAAAGGATATGGATGAAGGAAGAGCTCTTTCTTGGCCTGTTCCCCCTCACTCTTGCTGGCAAGTACATTGCTTCACTGGTATTAGAGTCTGCTTCCTCAGGATTCTGGTATGTAGTAAAAACCATCAGAGACACCTAGTCTCATGGACCGAACAACTACTGGATTCTGGGTCTTTCCTTGGTAGAGAGCCATTGTTGCACTAATTGGACCTCATCTTGTAAGCCACTCTGATAAATGCCTTTCTCTCTCTTTCCATGTGCATACATACATACATAAACACATAATACATATTCATACTGTTAGTTCTATTCTTCTAGAGAATCTTGACTAATACAGCTTCAAATGTAAGATTTTAATGTTTCAAATGTTCGAACATTTTGAATAAGTCACTCTAGCAACAGAGTTTTCTGGCAACTAAAAGCCTGTTCCTATATTAGGAGATAGCATTTACACTGTCAGAGAAATACTCTTCCAAGAATGCTGTCCTTTGATAAGCGATTAAATGCTGTTTTAATATTGATGGTTTTTAAAAAGCCTTTCCTAAAAAAAGCATTTCCTAAAAGTTCATCTTAGGTTTACCTCAGTAGACTTTGTTTCTCTGGTATGTAATAATGTATTTTTAAGATGCTAATACATGTATGTATTCAGTAATTTAGCATCATTAATTATTAGTAAACTGAAGATATCTAGTCTTACTCATATGGTATATATTTTGATGTGCTTATAGAATATGGTAGTAACAATTTTTGCAAAATGATCTGTACTTTTCAAAAGAGTGGATATTATGAAGATGCAGGGAATGAGTGTTCCTGGGGAGAACATATTTTTGTATATTTCTCAAAGTAGAAGCCCTCTTACTCTGAAGGTGTTTTGACTTCCAAAGCAAATCTTCTTTCAAGACCCACATATGCCCTACCAGAATGCAGATGGTCCTGCCTTTCCTCCCTTGGTCTGGACTGTGCTCTCACTTGACCCCTGTTGCATGCCGTTCTTCTCACCATTCTTCTTTGTCCAGGAGGTGTTGCTGTCTCGAAATATCTTTCTTATCCTTTCTGTCTGTTCAGATCACACCCAGAATTAAGGTTCAACTGCAAGTTTTAGACTGTATGAAACAAGGAGATACATTCCTGTATTTGCATAGCAAATTGGGTCCCAATTGACAAAGGGCATCTCACAGAAGATTTGACACTCAACTTTTACAGCCTCTGTACTTGATAGCCCTTACCTCCAATATCTCATAACCTTGTATCCCCTCACTTTTGTACCATCTTTGTTTCTTGGATTATAAGTAAAGCATTATGTCACATAGTGAGTAGATTCAGAAGTCAAATGAACCTGGTTTTGACTTTGTGAATGCTACTTACCAGTTGTATAACATTGGCAAAATTAGTTAACTTCTTGGGCTTCATCAATTAGGCAGTTTAGTATCTGTATTTCAGGATAGTTGAGAAAGTTTAAGAAGATATATTGATGTCATGGTATATTGATGAGTAAGTTTAGAGAATGTAGAGTTGTACACCATCCTATTGTTTATGGTAAAAATATTCTTAAGGAAAAGATGATTCATTAGTGGCAGAGGAGATTATTTTAGTGAGTGTTTCAGCCATTAAGAATAAAATAGGAGAGAAAATGTCAAATGCCTTCAGATATGAGTTCATATGTGGAGTAGAGAAAAGCTTGAGTGAATCTGTAAGGAGTGGATGAAGTTCCACGTGAATGTGTATTATTGGCCAGGAACTCGGTGCTTCCGAGTCATGGGAACTGGTAAAGGCTCCCCTTTGTCAGGCTCAGAGAAAAGCCTTCCTCTGGTCAGTGAGCAAATATTGACAGAACATACAGAAAGCACAGACCCAGGCTTCCTCATCCCCAGTGTTTACATCTTGAGACCACTACACTACAGAGACAAGCTATCTTCTCCTCCTTGGGTTAAATGCACTGAGCCTCTCAGCTGTTCTATTGTTGGTTCATCTGCATCAAAGTGTGCATGGCCCACTGACTCCCAGCTTTTCTGTATGTGGGTCTGTCCTCTGTCTTTTCATTTCCTTGTTATCCAGTTATGTTTCCAAGACCAATTTACACTGGCTCCGAAAGGTTTATCATATGTTTACTTAATTATCATATGTTTACTTAATTCTTCAAAAATCTTTTCATTAAAATTCTGTGCATGTTATTCATATGTGTGAATTAGTGTTTGTACATGTGTTGTTTGAGCATATTGTTTGAATAAGCAGCATGCAGGTGTAGAGATCTGAGTTTGACAGGAAGTATGATTCTTGATTTTTCTTCCCTTGGGGCTCACTGATTTGGTAACCTGGCTGACCCTTGTATGTTAGGGACCCTCATGTCTTTCCCTCCCCAGCACTAAGATTACAGGCATGCCACCACCATGTTCTTTTTACAGCAGTGTTGGGATCTGTCGCTAATAGCCTCATCTGAGAAAGAAACACATTCTGCATTTAAGAGCACTCCAACCCTTAGCACACTAAAGGTGTAAGGAAATGATACTTCCTTGTTGTTGTTTTCCATTGTGATCTATTAGACAGAATCTATGTCTTGAAAACAGGTTTATTTACTATGTAGTATCTTGCATGCAGTCACCCCAATAAAAGTTCAATGCAAGAGGCATACTGTTTTCTTGAAATTTCTCATATTCACCATGGACCCCCAAGCTCCCTGATGAAAATTCATATTTTATACTCCAAGACTTGTTTTATGAACTGAGCTGCTCATCTGTACTAGGGATCAAACTCTGTCCTATATATACCAAGTTCCTTACAGACTGAGATTCTCCCTTTATCTACAGTTAAATACTTTACATCTTCTTTGAAGACATGACAACAGAAGGCCCCACTTCTATCCTGCTAAGTCAAATCTTCATAGGATATTGTGAGATACTTAAAAGGAAAAGAAACCAAACCCTTGGATTCTTTTGCCAGAGGCTAATGAGCCCATAAAAAGAACTCAGAGGGGAGTAAATATGATCAAAGTCTACTATGTGCATATATAGAATTATCAAACTTAAACTTCATTCTTTGTGCAATTAATATACTATAATTAGAAAATAACTTGAAAGCCATCTGTCTTGAGTTTAAGGCAGTAGTGTCTGGTGATCTACAGGAATGAAGAATTTAGAAGTTAGGGACTGAGAAAATTTAAGCTAGATTCCTGGGAGAGAAGAGAAATGTGATGGAATGAATACAATTCAGAACCACTTTTACCTGTCAGGAGAGGTGACAACGTATCCAATTTACAATGAACTGCTGAGGCTTAAGGCTCCTTGAGTTTATTCTTTATTGCCATCTTTTCAGTCTGTAAGAGAAAAAGCCTATGTATAGAGGACTTTCTCTTACTGTGAAACTCCAGGTAGTAAAGATAGATAATAATCAATAGAGGCTCCAGAAGGTTTATCATATTAATCTAATTTAGAAAATTGTTCTCTGGATAGGTAAAGACATTCTTCTATTGGCTGGATAGGAAATGAATGACTTGTATTTGGCTGCCATAAACTTGTCAGTATTATAGGTATAGATAGGTATAGGGAGTTAGGAGACAGAAAAAAAAAGGGAAAAGCAAGAAAGGCAATGCTTTTATTAATGAAATCCAGTACAATAATGAATTCCAAGCAAACTTAAGTAATATCAACACGAACCAATAGCACAAATCTCATTTATCAAATCCCATAGCCCTCTTTGTCTCTCTTTAAAATGACAATTATCTGATCATTTTCACACACATCTTCTTATGTGTCTTCTCCCAAGTCCAAATGCAATTCTAGTTCTATAAGATATTTACTTTTTTCCATATATAGTTATTATTTTTTAAATTCCAGAATCTTAAATACTGATGGGATTAAAAATTCTCAGGATGGATTGATTAATATTAACTTTTGTTGTATACTCCCGTTGTGTGACACTGATTTGGGGATCACATGAACAAACATCTGATCCCATATTTTGAACAAATAACAGATCAATTAAGGATAGCACCAGGAATTGGTTCAGGTTACATACAGGATCATAAGTGAGAGGTTATGTACAGGAGCATACACAACTCAACATTAGCTGTCCACACCAGAGTGGGTGAAGACACATGAAAGTTGGGACTCTGGAGTTTTCTGTATCACTTGTAGGCAGCAGCAGCATTCTAGGAAACAGAGCAAATGGGCCAGATCCAGAGGAAGGTATAGCCTTCAAAGACCCACCCCCAGTGGCATCTAAGGCCAGGACATACCTCTTAAAAACTCCACAGCATTCAAAATAATGCTGTGAGCTGGGAACAAACTTTCAGAACAGGAAACTATCTATGGGTGGTGGGCCTTTCACAAACTGTGATGGTACAGTGTGAACAGTGATTTCAGATTCTCCACAATTCCCATCTGTATTGTAATTTAGAAGAAAATCTCTGGATGGAAATTAAAGTGGAAAAGTCAGTTCCTTACATACAATTACATACATACATATATACATAGGGTTTCCATGTAGATCATGTATATTCCATATAAAAGCTCTTTAGATGGAGTCACAATTTTGTAAATCTTTATGGAATTGAAATAAGAATCAGTTAAACTTTCCTTTTTTATCCCCCTATGGTGATCACACTGGATTATGTGGTGTTTATCTTTTCCAAAGTTGATTTCATTGACAAACAGATGATATATTTATCATGTAAAATGATTTGTATATATGTGTACATTGTAGACTGGCTAAATTTTAGAAATTGCCATGTGCCCATATATCTCATTTCTTATTTGCTGAAAGTCAACTAGTTCTTAAACAGAGAAAAATAGATTTGTTTAAGGTTCACATTAAAAGATATTTAAATAAATAATCCTGCACACTGGTCACTCCTCACAAGAGTGCCTTTGCTTTTGTACTGATGGCTGTAATGAATTTCTCAAGTAATTCAAGAACAGTCAGTTTCTTTAGTGGCAAAAGAAGTATTATTCTTTAAGAAATCCACAAGCAAACTCACCAAAGAACACAAAGATTTTGATAGTCATAGCTTTCTGCCTTTGACATTCGGTACCCCTGACTCTTCAAGCTGCCGAAAACAGATTTCTCTCTTCTCTTACCAGAGAATTAGCATCTCTTGTCCAAGTGATGCTGGGGCTACCTTCAGAATACGACAGTTTAAGTGCTATCACTATCAGCATCTGCTGACTACAGTTCCTAAGTGGCTTTAGCATGTCATTAGATAACATGGGGAACCTGAATTTTATTACATGATTGTGATCTCTGAAAGTGGCTTGAGGTGAGCTGCTCTTACTCTCCCCATATCAACTTTCTTATTTTGAACATAATTAAAAAAATAAAACTGTTAGCTGGATAATATTCATTAGTTTGTATTTTTTAGAATTATTGTTGTTAGCACGTCTCCGAAATATTTTTAATATATTCCTCTATTCCAGAAAAAGTCTCTAAGTGCCCATAGTATGTTGATTTTCAGAGATGGAACACAGCATACATGCAGCATTTGCACATACATGTATTTCCATGATACTGCCCCTGATACAGCTCTTGATTTTAACAGTCATTTCAAGGAGATGCACTTATTTTTATTAGAATTCATCAATAATATGAAATACTATGACACATGTATATTTGTTACTTTTCTGTTGCTGTGTTAAAACATTAGGACCAAAACAGCTTAAGGACAGGATTACTTTGGTTTATGCTTCTGAGAAGACAAAGTCTTTCATAGTGTGAAGGTCATGGCATGGTGACTGGAAAAAGAAGCTGGCTGATCCCACTTATCATCCACACATATGAATCAGGAAGGGTGATCAAGAAATTATATGAGGCTAAAAATCCCTCAAAGTATTCTTCTAGTGACATTCTTCCTACATCAAGGTTTTACCTCCTAAAAGTTCCTTAACTTTCCCAAACAGTGCCACCAACACAAGATCAAATGCTATTCAAACCACCACCATAAGCAATTAAATAGTTAAGGACATAAAAACCAGCAAGTTTGTTCAGATTCTGAAAACTCATGAACAGATGGAAAGTGTTTGCAGGAGTTGTTAATTTTTATTTGTAGAGGTGGCTGGGTTCTGTCTTTTCCATGAACAGTTTATGTAGAAGAGCTAATGTTTCCTAGCCACTTACTATCTATATATAGACACTGCATTCATATAGAAAGCTGTGCGCTTATCACTTGAAACACATTAACATGGAAACATTTTCCATATTAATTCCCTTTACCTATGAGTTGGTACTGCTGATATATTTATTTAATATATTAAGAAACAGGACCAGAGGGGTTCTGTCTTTTCTAAATTGTACAGTTGGTAGAGTAGAGAGGCAGGATTGGTATCAGTAGCTGACTCCAGGCTACCCTCTGTTCCACTATGAGGTACTACTGGCCTCCATATGCTATCTCTAGTACTGTTATGCATTGTAATATTTTATCTTGTAACTTATGTTATCCAGGGGCTGGAGAGATGGTTCAGTGGTTAAGAGTGCATGCAGCTCTTGCAGAAGATCTATTTTCAGATTCCAGTACCCACATCTGGTTGTTCACAACCACCTGTATCTCATCTCAGGTTCAAGGGCATCTGATGAACTCTTTGGTCTTTCTTGGATACCTACATGCATGCACACACACACACACACACACACACACTCTCTCTCTCTCTCTCTCTCTCTCTCTCTCTCTCTCTCTCTCTCTCTCTTAAAGATTAGAAAAAACAATTGTATTTTACAGGTAGAGTTGTCTTGAAGGTGAAACTGAACAAAAGAAATACTTCAAATGTAGATTTTCATATTGTGTTAGCATATATATATAGGATACTTTCATATCATTGTTTGAGTATTATATCTTGCAATAATGATAGGTTCTCTGCCCTGGTTGGATCCCACCACCCTTGAGCCCCCAAATAAGCACACAAATGCTATATTAATTATGAAACTGTTGACCAATTACTAGGGCTTCTCATTAGTTAGCTCTGTCTTACTTATTAACCCATTTCTATTAATCTAAATATTTCCATGTAGTCTTATCTTACCAGAGAAGGGTCCCCACCTCTTACTCCTTAGCAGCTTCACATAGCGTCTGCTAAGCTTCTCCACAGAGAAGAAAGTGATTTCCTGTTTGTCCTGTTTGCTTATATCCTGTTTCTGCCCAGCTGTGTCTTCCTGCCTGCTTGTGCAGACCTCCATAACTCTATGGTTAGCTAGTAGCAAGTTTCTGTCCAGCTATGTTACTTCCTGTCTGCCCAATCAGCCAATCAGTGATTTATTCATTAACCAATGAGAGAAACAAAAATACAGAAAGACTTCCCCCATTATCTTGGTGTTTGTTTGGAAGTATATTAGTCCTGTGTGTTGTTGGTTTTTTTTTTTTTTTTTTGATATTCATAAAGCTAGCATAAAACATTATGGTATCTTAAAATCCCAGATAATATTGGATAACTTTATTTACATCTATGATATTTGATCAGCTCTTGGTTAGTATGAATATGACAGAGCTGTATGTCTCTCAGTAGGTGACATTAGAGTTATTCTTTTGGAAGCTGTATCTGATGTCCTAGGAACACAAATTATGTAAGCACTGATTCGAAAGAGCTTGTAATCTTCCTGCTAGTGTCATGCTCTCTGGTGTCCATTTATACCTTGTGTTTATGGTCATTCCAGACAGAAGACACAGGGAAATGGATTCTGCCCTTTATAGGAGGAGTGACAATTATGAGCATTTTAATAATGTAATTTACTATAACCTGTCCTCTGGTCATAATTACTTCACTTTCAGGCTGTTTCAAAATTATAAACATCTTCTCTCAAGATTCCCCCCTCCCTTGCAAAGTCTCATTTAATTCTGGCCTTAGGCCAGATCTCCAGAATTTCATGTGGATACTGGTCCTCTTGCTCTCATGAACTAAACAATCATATGAATATAAGTATAAAACACAAATACAAGCCATCTGACCTCCATATATGATGGGGCCAGAATAAGATAATTCTTAACAGGTTTTCACTTCATAAGGTGATACTCATGCTGTAGACACTGATCCACCATGATCCACCTTGATTCTGAGATAAGGAAGGGTGCATGCCACCTGGAGTTTTTCTTGGGGCATGAAAGATTCCTTCCTTCTGTCCCCCCTTTCTTTCTTCCCTCTTCCTTCCCTCCTGTCTTTTTCTTTTCTATTTTGGTTTTTGAGACAGGGTTTATCTATGTAGCCTTGGCTATCCTGGAATTCACTCTGTACCAGGCTGGCCTTGAACTCAGAGAGATCTGCCTGCCTGTCTCCTGAGTGCTGGGATTAAAGGTGTGCATCATCACCAACTAGCGGAAGATACCTTAGTCATTGCTTTTTACTGTTCCATGTGAATGTTACCTAACATTTGTGTAGCTCTTTTCTCCATGGTTTTTCATTCTGTACCCTCAGATGACACTTATTCTCTGAAACAGAATTCTTTTCTCACCAAAAATCACTTCTCTTTGTCCTGTGGAGCTACATGAGCTTGCTTCTGCCATTAGAGAACATTGGTTTAGAGGATTTTTTTGTTTTGTTTTTGTTTTTTATAAACAATCTCCTCTCATGTAATCTAAAGCAGCACCTTCCTCAATAGAAATTTCCTCACAACTCTGAGACTTACAGTTAATCAGATTCCAGTTTTCAGCTTCCAATAAACTACAGACTCTCAGTTCTTGGGACTCTTCCCTCCCTTCTCCCTGGACTTGATAAATGCTTTTTTTTTTTGGATGGATTAGGTTATTGTGTGAACACACTTTAAAGATTTTTATTAGTTTTGTGCAGAATTTAGAGATATCGTTCATTTACCACTTGAATTGCTGAGATTTTAAACATAATGTTTTAGGGACAAATCTTTTATTTGATCTTTGTTCTCACTGATCTTTCTTCACAGTCTTCATTTTGCTTTGAAATTATTGACTAGTTGAAGATCCTGGTAATGTGAAACTTTTTGCCAGCTTAAGGAGTTTTAACTCTTTAAACTCTTCCTGCAAGTGTACAAGTCCTTATTTTTGTTTATTTTATCATAGAAGAGAAAAGAAGCCAACTGCACTTTAACCTTTACTTGAAAGCTATCTTGTCAGTGTACACACGTTTATCAGATACATTTTAATCTTCCATATTACTAACAGGTGACAGTTTTTCCCACTATCCCTAACACAGCATACCTGGTCCACCAATTTCTCTAATCCATTTTTTAGCTTAGATTTACTGACTAGTTCATATATACTGACATGTATATGGGTACCTATAACAGCATGTCACTTCTAGGTACCTGTTTATTTACCAGTTAACTTACTAATGTTAAACATACTCCAGACCTATTTAATTAGCTCATGATCATAAAGTTCTTCTCTTTAGGTTGGGAAGCTAAGTTCAGGGATAACTCTTTTGGCCTGAAGTATCTTGTCTTACTTCAGTCAAGTGGGTAGATACATCTGCTGTTTGCTGGAAGATTTGTTAGGCGATGGTTGCTATAGGATTGTCATACAAGTTTGCCTTGTGATCAACTAACTATTGTGTAGAGAGATGAAATTACAGCAATGCATTCCTCTTAATCTTTAGTTTATCTCAGGCTTTTTCATGTTGTGAAGGTCACCAGAGACCCTAGGAAGCAAAAATGTGGAATTATCAATGAGAAGATGTTTTTAATTCTTCTGCTTTGGCTATCCAGCTTAGGACAACTCTATTGTAAACTCCATTATGCCCTCACCCTAGGACTAGATATGTAGGTCATGTTGTTCTCGATTTTCCTTTTCTTAGAGCACACTTGTTATTCACTGTTTTGTATATAGTTTTGTATTAAGCCTAAATCTTTTCTTTAGACTAAAAGGGGAATTGTAGTGAGGTAGTCCTTCTGTAGCACTGACCACGCCCATTGGGGGGTGGAGCGATGGGCGGAGGTGACCTGAGGAAGGAGGTCGGAGGGGGCCAGGAAGGCGCTCTCTTTCTGGCGTGACTCGGACAGGAGAGGATCAGGTTGAATTTCCTGGTGTTCATCTGTCTAGGTTGTAAGTTATTTCTCCCTGAATAAACATCTATTCGGCCTATTTGTTTATCCTGATCCTTATTTACCGCAATATTTCCTAATATGTTTTTTTGGTCAAACATACTCCCATAGGCCTTCTACGTTTAATTAGGGAAATAATTTTAATCAGGAAAGTAAATTCTGTCTCTGAATGGGAGAAATGGAGATTGTATTGTTCATACTGAGGTTGTAAATACCTAAGATTAATCCTTTTGCAGAGATAGAATCTTCTTAGTGACCTAGTGTTGTTGGTCTATTGTCTTCAGATGAAAAGATACTCTGTTGTTAGAGACTTCTGTACCAGATGTGTGGAAGTTTCAAATGTGTAAACATAAACCCTTAAGGAAATATACATGTGCCAAAGGATAAGATCACCCTGGATGTCTGCCATAAGATCATCTTAAAAAAAATAAAACATTAGGGATGGTTGTCAATAAGATGCTTCAATAAATAGTGGAAGACTATGCCTGGTTTTGACAGTCAACTGATTTTGAATCTCTGGCTTGTTTTGAATCTGTCAACAGTGATGCTCTTTGCAGAAAATAAATTCCTTGAATCAAATTTCAGCTTATAAACTTCTGGAAGGACATGAGTTAACCTGAAGTTTATAAGTCTTGTTTTAGAGGCCCAAAGCCAAATGAGACTATGAAAGACATAAGTAGTTTTGTGAATATCAAATATTTCTGCTAATTTCTATATTGGTAGTGAGTTTTGGTCTTTTATTCTTGTTTTGATTTATCTTGTGTTTTGCAGGAGAATGCTTTACTCTCTACCACAATCTAACTCAAACTCTAGGCAATCTCTCTGTGATGAAATACCAGGGCTGCTATAGGTGGCATCAAGGTCACCAAAAGGCACCTAGTTGTAACATGAATACCAAAATCTCAGAGACAGATATTGAGGTTCAAGCTGATGGTTAGATAAGCACAGCAGCCAAGCCGGTAGCTCATACCTCTACCCAGGCTGAAGCAATTCTGCCTTCCATATGGCTGGAGACTAATTCCCCAAATGTGGCTGCAGACCAAAAATGCCCCAGACTGAATATCTGCTCCTAACTTAATATTTCTCAAGTGCTGGGATTAAAGGTTCATGATCCCAAGTGCTGAGATCACCTTTGTGTTAGCTGTTTCTCTTTTAGACTGGATCAATTTCATTAACCCCGTGTGGCCTTAAACTAACAAGAGATCCATCTGCTTGTCTCTTGAATCCTGGGAATAAAGGTGTGTGCCACCTCCACCTGGATCTATGACTAGCCAGTATGGCTTCTGGGATTATCACCACTGCCTGACCTCTATGCCTTGTGGCTAGCATTGCCTTCTGAACCCTCAAGCAAGCTTTATTAAATCACAAATAATATATCCTTACAACCTGGTTCACCAAATAGTTGGATACTTGGTAGAACTTGTCTGAGGAGAGCACCTTAATCTAGAGTCAGAATTACTTATCAACATACATAAAGACCTTGTTATAAAAAACTGACATACATACGTGCTTCCCAAATTGCATTTTTCTTCAGAGTTTATAACAACTTGAGAAGTGTGTGACTTGAATAAGAAAACATAATTTACTTTTATTTGAGTTCTTGAGCTAAAAGCCATATATTTCCTGGAGTTTATTTGAGGCATATTAGTGAAAGCTGGCACAATTCAGATAATATTGAGAAGCTATATTGAATCTGAGCCACAGAATTTATATTAAATCATCTTTTGCATTTTAAACTTATAAGCAGTAGAAAGCAAATAAATGCAGTGGGGAGATGCATGCATTCTGAACATTCTTTTGTCATTTATAAATCATATGATTTAACGATATGTCTTCAACGGCAAAGATGAAGAAATGTCAATTTTAAGAGACCCAGAGGCAAGCAATAGGGCATGTGGTACTTATGTTTTCCTCTTGCTCTACATTAGTGACATCTGGATTCAAGAAGTTTGCAGTGACTGGAAAAATTTTTATTCTGCTACTTTGTGTGAGTGTGTGGTTTTAGTCTTTTGGTGAGAATGAAAATAAAGGCAAAAACAAAAACAAAAAGCAAAGAAATGTGAAGCAAAACACCAGTTTTTTTTCTAGACTAAGAATTAAAATAAGAGCTATGAGATATTATTTTGACACCTGGGTGAAAATAGAGGCTCTGGTTTGCTAGCCAAAGACATTTAATTCTTCTTAATTGTGAAGATAGAGCTTTAATATAGCAGCATGGCTACCGTATAAAAAATAAGTTCTATGTTTATTTTCCTCTTTAACTGAACTATTTTCTTTGTCATAAGTGTCTGAATTATCTAATCTTGATATAATATGCTATGGGCAGCAGCACAGATCTTACAGTAACCCAGGTCCTTTTGGAAATCAAACCATCTCTCATTAGCAAATGACTTGCTTGTGAAGTATTTTTTATCATAATTTGTAAAATTGATTTTATTGTGAATTTTACACCCAATCCCGTTCATTTCCCAGTTCTTTCACCTTCCATCCTTGTAACCTCCCCTGCAAAGAAAATTAAAAAATAAAATTAAGACAAAAACAAACTATTGAAAAACACATCTCACCATCGCATTGGGCACTGCTGTGTGTCAGTCAATACACTCTTTTGCCCAAACGGCTTTCATTGTAATGAGTTGTTGGTCTGCAGTTTCCTTTAGGTTCTTGGCTTCTGCTACATACATCATTGATACTGGAACCTCACTGAGAGTCAGTCCTGTTGCTGTTTCCCAGCATCATGGAGATCCTGTGGCTATGGCTTCACAAGAACAGCTCCTTCATGTGCTCCAGCAGCTCATAGAAGGGGTAGGAGTTGGGATGGGCCAACTCAGGGCCCTGGATCTGGGCCTGGTTGGTAGCTGAGTTGGCTTCAGACAAGCCTCCCCCATACCCCCACATGGCAGCTGGCAAGGAGAGGGGCCAGCTTTCACTAGTGTGCTGGTTGTCCATGGGCAATGCCAGCTTTCCTGCATCCATGCCACAAGGGGTAGGGCCAGCTCAGCATGGCTCTCTAATGTCAACATGGCCACAGGCAGCAGCCCATACTACAGATATCCACATGGCTTTTGGTGGAAACACAGACCTCAGATAGACCTAGACTAAGATAAGCCTATGGCCCAGTGGCAGGGTGGGCCAAGATGTCACTATAGTCTCAGGTGATAGAATCAGTCACTCAGACCGATATGGCACTTGGCTGTAGCACAGCCCTTAGACATCCACCTGGTCTCAGGTGGCAGCACAGACCATGGTCATCTGTGGACATTTGCATGGCCTTTGGTGGTAACTTGCATCATGGACATCAACACAGACCTGGGCTCTGGCAGAATCATGGACCCAGACATGGTCCTTAGCAGCAGCCTGGGCCAGCATATCACATGGACTCATGTGGCAGCATAAGCCATAGTTCAATTTGGCCCTCAGGGCATCAAAATGGTCTCAGGTAGCTCCCCAGACCATAGACATCTGAATGGCTTTTTGGAGTAGTATGAGGCATGGACATCAACACAGACCCAGGTTTCAGTAGGGCCATGGACTGAAACATGGCTGTCTGCAGCAGCCTGGGTCACAGCATCATTGTGGCCTCAGGTGATTGTTCAGTTTCCTCCTGTCTACCTGTTCCTCAGTGCTGTGTCCAGTGGCACCTCCATCCACAGTGAATGAACATTTTCACTTTGTTTTTTTCTTCCCATCTCTCCATTGTACTCCATTTTTCCCATCTCTCTATCACAAATTTGTTAATCTTAGTGGCACCTGCCACGGACCTGGGGTGGGCTCTTGGGTGTCTTTTCACCATGTGCCCGGTGCCACTGGGCCTGGGTCAGGATCTTATGTGTCTTCCAACCACATGCCATGGACTTGGGGTGGTCACTTTGTGAAGTTAGTTTTTATAAATTAAGTCAGGTTCACTTTTCAAAAGGAAGACAAGTGTAAACAGGAAACAAACATTAAGTTATAACTTTTTAATGAAACTCTTTTTTATTTTTCTTATTTTACATATCAATCCCAGTTCCCTCTTCCTCCCTCTGTCCCTCCCTCTCTCCCTTCCTCCCATGCCCTCTGCCCACCCTCCCATCCTATTCCCCTCCCTCCACTCCACAGGGAGGGTGATATCTTTCAGGAGGGGTCAACAAAATATGTCAAGTAATCATTACCCACATATATTAGAGAAACTGCATGTATGAATGAACAGTGGCCAGATTATACATGAAAATAAGATCCTGGTCCATTATTTGTAGTTACCGATTCAAGAAGTCAACAAGTCAGTCCTGAGGTATCCAGTTCAAGGTATCCACTACTTGATTAATCACCAACTACTTTCCTGCTATTTGAACTCCACTTCCAACCTAGAATCACTTGGGAAAAGGGAAGTAGTCACACGGGGCAGATTACTTTAGTTGACTGCCCATAGATTTCTGGTGCCAACAGTTCTTGGTCAGTACATACCTGCTTCCTCCCATAAAGCTTTGCCATTGTTATTCCTGCCTTTAAAACTCTTCTCTAAGGATAGGCTATAATTACTTTATGCAGGGATATCTGTTAAATAGACTGCTTGGTGTCATGTGGGTGGGCTTCATTATTCCTGTGTGTTTATCAACATCTTCTTTTCTTAGCACTCTGAGATAAATTTACATTTATTCTCATTATTAGAGACATAAACAGTCTTTATACCTTTATTTCTCAAGTGGCTGAGGATCTCTTAGAGGAAAGATAACTCACATACCTCTGGCAATGTAAGGTACACAGTAGGTGCTCAGAAGCTATTGTCCATTTAGTTGTCAAATGGATGGACTTATCTTACTACTCTGTTAATAGTAGAACACAAAATATATGAAATCTTATCTGAAGGTACAATTTATTATGACTTCTCCAGGTCAAACTTGCTTGTGTGTCTTTCCATCATGCCCAGAGATAATTAAATAGCTTCTTACAAAAAAGACAGCATCCTTTTGGATACAGAGACAACTATTTAATAATGGCATTTCCTTTGTTTTATAAAATGTTATAATTATTTGAATCATTTTATTCTTTCTCAATACTTTGATTTTGGTTATCCTTAATGGAAGTTTATTCTTGCTAGGCAATTAAAGTTATGAAACTATAAGCTTGCTTAAGATGACCTTTGAACTGCATTCTGCTTTCTCCTATTGTGAAAGATCGTCTCCTGTTCGTTCAGACTTTGTTCAGACAGTGAGCTTCTGGTACAGTGAGAGGCTCTGTCTCCAGCAATAAGGTATACAGACCAGAGAAAGACATCTAATGTCCTTCTCTTGTGTTAATATTTGCATGCACAGGTGTATGTGTATATGTGTGTGTGTGTAGCACATGATCATGTGTATACAACACACACACACACACACGCACATGCACACACACATACATACACATACATGTGCACACACCACACACACTCCATAGAGATAATTTCATGGCAGTGTACTTATACTGTTTACCTCTTGCATGTTCTGTTTTGTTTATTTGGGTCAAGATACAGGTGTTCTTGTTGAATGTCAATAAAGTGCTCTTTTCAACAAGTCTTAATTTAAAAAAAAATTATGGGAAATTACATTGAAGATATAATTTCACATGTTTGTTTTACTTATTTAATTCTGTTCATAAACATAGATTATATGCAGGTTTGATTTTAATAACTCCAGGCTTTCATAACATAATTATTTTATCTTCTATTTAGTGTAATAATGTTCTTTAGTAAGATTCAGAGGCTTTTCTTTAATTTTTATCTGTATAATTGAATGAAATATTTTCCCTCGAATACTATAATTATTGTGGGGAAACTTCCTGAATGAGTAAATGGTTTTCAGAAGTAATTTTTAAGGACCTTTTACATTTTTTATTCATTACACACAAATAAGGTGATTATTTTATATCTTGTTCCCATTTTTGAGACAAGGTTTCATGTAGCCTAGGCTGTCCTGAAACTCCTCCTGCAGCTGAGGATAACCTTGTCTTTTTATCTTCCCTCCTCTATCTCCTTGAAATTATAGGTATGCTTAACCACACCTGGTTTATGAGATTCTAGGAATAAACTCAATGTGTGGTGTGAGCTCGGCAAGCATCCCACTATCTGACTTATATTTCTATCCCATTTTTCCTGTTTATCAGATTATAATGATATAATAATATATATTATTATAATGATATAATAATATGCAAATCTTATATATAATTTATTTCATGGTCATGAAATTCATACTGCAACTTGTTTGTGATTAGATGGGAATCTTAGCAAAAAGGACTAACAGTTTATTTCTAATTGAGAATGGCATCATGTGCATGTACTTTATAACCTCATGAGATTTTCAGTGGAAGGATAACTGTAGAGTGTCATCTACTACAATAGACTGTAACTGTCTTCTTAGTTGAAGAAAAGTTTATTCTCAAGGTGGATTTTTTTACTTTGGGGATAAGCAAATGCTTTATACATTTTATGATACATGGTTCATTATAACTGTTAAACTGCTGTTCAAAGTAGCTGTAGACAAATTGTTATGCATGATTATAGGTATACTTCAATAGTATTTTATTTACAAAGACAGATGGTTGATTAAATTTAGTCTTCAAGGTGAAATTTGGAAACTCCAGATCTAGTGGTGTCTTTGAGGAGGGAGTGGAGTAATGCACTTAGGCATGAAACATAACACCTGCTGAAATGTGAGAACTCAGTGAAGGTATTTTCGAAGAACACCATTATCAGTGTCATTACAGATATTGCAAAAGCTGAAGGTATCAAACATTGACAAAAATGTTTGACCCATCATCATTTAGTTTTATGCTACTCTTCATTAACCTCCCATTGAAATTATATTTTGTTTTCCTTTGAGTCTAAGATGATAAAGCTATGAAAACTATATGTGAAGGAATGACTAGGTAATCTTGTTTCACTGTGATTCCAAACGTTCTTTTGGCAATGTTAAGATTTTAGATATTTAAGCCTCAATAAGATTTAGGTATCTGGAAAGTCATATTTTCCTGTTTTTATTTCTTTCCTTCTTTCATGGCAGATCAACTTTTTGATATCTTTAAGTAATAACAGAATACTACAGCTTCCTTTTTTCTTTTAACCCCAACCCTTTTTGGTGTGTGTGTGTGTGTGTGTGTGTGTGTGTGTGTGTGATCATGTGTGGTACTTGTATTGCTAAGTAATAATAATTTTCTCTAAAGTAACTTAATACTCAGGAATTTTTTAAAAGAGATTCATCAAAACTCAAGAAGTGCTTCTTAAGACTCAGGAAATAACTTACAAGTCTCAGGAGGTTCTTGAAATTGACCAGATGAACAAGAGTTCCCCACCTGCTCCCACAAGATTATGTAAGGAGTGAAAATGGCTAGAGAGATGAAGACCAGCTGGATACTATCCAACCTATTCAGTTGTCCCTGAGTCATGCAGTGAGCTCTAGGGTTCCAGTGTCAGGAGGTGTCACTCAATCTCAAGTAGGCTTTTCATAATGTAACTGCATTTGAGTTGTTCCTATTCCTATAAGTATCCCCTCATCTATACTCTTGTAACTAACCCCAATTAACTAATTGTTTTACTATATTGGACAGTTATTGTACTATTACTTTGGTCTGTAGTAGCAAGAACCTGGAAGCAACCTAGATGCCCCTCAATTGAAGAATGGTTAATGAAGATGTGGCACATCTACACAATGGAATACTACTCTGCAGAAAAAAATAATGGTATCTTGAAATTCGCAGGCAAGTGGATGGCACTTGAAGAAACCATCCTGCATGAGGTAACCCAGTCACAAAAAGAGAAACACAGTATGTACTCACTCACATATGGATTTTAGACCTAGATCAAATGATCACCACCAGAGGAACTAGGATACAAGGTGTATTCTAAGAGATTCATATAAAGTCCCTCACAGAACCGGGAAGGGACAAGTCCCCCAGAGCTCAGGGGAAGTGGGGGGGGCAGCGAATGGAGAGAAAAGTAGGAGAAAATGAGGGGGAGGAAAGGAAAACGTACGACTAGGAAGATTTAGCCTGGTTAGGAATAGAAGACAGGAGAGAGAGAGAGAGAGAGAGAGAGAGAGAGAGAGAGAGAGAGAACATAAAATAGGGAGCCAATAGTGGTTTGAAGATAAAATTGAACACAAAGAAAGGTCTAGAGAACTACAAGACTGCTGCCAACTAACAATTTGAGCTTCTGTGGAAAGGCTATCAAAAATGCCCTTCCCGGAGAGTGAGATCAACAACTAACTTCTCCATGGAGCCCTCAACTAATGCCTGTTGGAAACAGGAGCAAACACCCATACATAAAGACTGAGTCTAAGTAGAACTCAGATGCAGAGGGAGAGGACAAAATCAGGTGGCAGAAACACATAGAGACAGCTTACCTGAACAAGGAGGAGCTAATGAGCCACCAGAATGATAGCTGGGAAGCCAGCATCGGACTGACTCAGGCCCCCCTGAATATGGGTCTCAGCCAGAAGGACTGAGCAGTCTAAGGGACCTCAGACAGTGGAGCCAGGATGTATCCCTGGTGCACAAAAGGACTTTGCGTACACATCCCCCATGGAGGGATAACTGCCTTAATCTAGAGACAGGAGAGAAGCTCTAATCCCTACTTCACATGACATGTCAGATCTACATGACCCCAACTGGATGGCATTCCCCTACATATGGAATTGGGGTGGGGGGAAGGGAACGGAGGGTGGTTAGAGTGCATGTGAGAGGGCAGAGAGGGTAAAAGGGAGGGAAGGAGGGAGGGAGGAAGGGAGGGAGTGAGGGAGATTGGGAGGGAGGGAAAGAGGGAGAGGGAACTGGGATCGACATGTAAAATAATAAATTAAATTAAAAAATGCTTTGACTCCAAAATTTAAGTTGAAGGACAAGTTACTGGGGAAAAGGATTTCTATTTTTGTTTCCACAGAAAATGAAAAGATGTGGATTCCTTCCAGACTAATGTGGTTTGATCAAGCCAGACCACCTGAAACAGAGTACCAGGTGAATCTACATTCAAAACAGCTGGACAAAGCAGCCTGACAGGCTACAGCCAGGATTTCTGCATCCTCTTCGAATCCTCCATGACAGCGCCCCTTACCAGCAGGAAGTAGTTTGGAAAGAACACGCCCAAATTCCCAAATATTGTCTATAAATGTTTGTTTTCATTTAAATGGACTTGGTTATATAAAATTAAAAAAAAAAAAGAAAGCACAACAAACAGGAAGACAGGACTGACTAAATATATTTAAGCCTGTGAAAGAGTAATGGTCAGTTTGGGACCACAGAATTACAGTTGTCAGATTAATAGAAATGCTTATAGCAGAACATTTCACTTTTAGATTATGAATTCTCAATGACAGTAGAAAAAAATGATAATGTGTAGGATGGCTGCTCCCTGAGGTTTATCAGTAGTTCTTTCATTGTTTAGAGCCACAAGGCTGATGAAGATATACTTGAACCGTTGTCTCTATTGTTTTGTATCTGTTTAATATCTCAAATGCACACGTGAATACTTTCTTTTTTTGGGAGGCATATCCATGACTAAATCATTTGTGCAGAAGAGAAAATTTTCTGATCAATAGGAATTGCTGAATAATGAGACAGATTGACTAATATGTCACAGAGAGAATTCTAGGAGACTTTAGTGATTATGATACCATCTATATTTGATTTTGCAGAAATATTAATTTGCTTTATCAATTGTTTAGTTTCTTTTCCATCAATCTTCTGACTTCATTGCATTGTCATCAAAGATCATATTCAGGTATATCAGAAATTGTAATTGCTAATAAGGGTCATGAGCATTCTTGAATCCTTTCCTTGAAAAATTTAAGATTGGGAAAATGCTCTAGGAAAAGCTACTTGCACAAAACCAAATCAACATTGAGTGAGAATCTGTCCAAGATCCATTTGAAATCATTATGGGTGTTGAAGGTACTATGTAACCTTTTATTAATTAATTTTTGTATATTTTGATTGTGCTTTTTCTCCTCTTACCATAGTGAGACAAGACCATAGTGATGAGTGGGTATTGGCATATTTTATGATTTATTTAATTTTAAATATAGACTTCATAGCATTTCCTCTCTCTCTCTCTCTCTCTCTCTCTCTCTCTCTCTCTCTCTCTCTCTCTCTCTGTGTAATGTGTTTACATCACTAGACAACTTAGGGAGTTAAGATTGCCTTAAAGATGATTGTGTGTTTGTGGTGCAGGGGGAATTCCAATTGTAAGGATATCATCTGATGGTCAAATGAAGAGTCACAGGTGTCCTTTTAGAATATCTTTAGTTCTCCCAGAATGGTTACAAATGGAGTAGGACTGTTTTAGCACTTAGCCTTTTGTAGCAAATGTCTTGAACCTAGTGTTAATTATATATTTTAGAGAAATGTATATTTTCAATATATACATTTTTGACACAAGTTATATATTTGGACAAATTATATGTTCTGTATAAAAGTTGCTACATTACACAGTATTTTCTTGAGAAGGATATTCTAAACTCATGGTTTTTTTTTTTATATTTCATTTTTCAATGGAGAAAAAGCTGATGATATCAGGGAGAATAAATAGGTACAATATTCTGTCTGAACTGGGTCATGCACTTTTCAAATGAAATGCTTACACTGTATTTCTGTGAATTGAATAATCCATGCCCTTTGACCTGGGATGATGTCCTGAGTATTTCTAATCACCACTTTTGTCTTCACAGAGAATGAGAATTTGTGTCTTAGGAATTACTCTTTTAATGGCTCCTGATTTGTCCCCTGCCTCCATTGCAATTATTACTAGCACCTGAGAGGAGAAACATCATTGCCTCACAATTTTTTTGGCAATAAAATTGAGAATACATAATTCAATTTTTATTATGTTCTTAACACATAGCAAGTTAAAGATATCTCCAAAATCAGGTATCTTTTAAAGTTAAACAAGAATTAAGGAAATTAAGAATAGATTTTTTTTATTGTTCTCTCAAATGGAGTGGCAAGTACATGGAAGAAAATCTTTAGAGGAAACATTGACACACAGTGTCTCAATAAGAAAGTGTTTTTTTTTGGTAGAAACAGAAAAGCACTCCATTGTTATAGAATTAACATCATTTATTAATTCTTGCTGTATATGATTTTGTTTCCTTTGTTTAGTCTGTGAGTGATCTATTTCTGTATGCAATTTCAATTTCCAAAGGGAAAAGCAGTATTTGCTCTTCATCCAGTCCTTACTTGTAATTATAAATTTAGCACACTCTTCATTGTTGGATTTTATTAGATGCTCGTTGTGTTGTCTTCCTTTTTAATATTCGGCTTCTCTGAGCATGATTATGACCATTTTTCATGCAAATCTGTTTCATTGTGCTAATGATTAGCTACATATTCAGCGTTTATAATCTTAGCTTCATCACTGAATTTGTTTTGATGTTTTAGGCAAGTAACTACATTAATATATGTGGAGGTTGGGTGTTTGAAAGTAGACAACTAAAGTCAAGAAGGGGACAAGGGAAAAACAAAAGAGCAGGAGAAGGGAACATAAAGGGGACATAAAGAAAATCATGGTACACAATCAGGTTGGGTGAAGGAGATTGCTTGAACACATTTCTTGGTGGTTAATTCTTGTCTTTACATTAATCTTTTGTCAGTTTGAAGTAATGGGGACTTTAAAATGTTAGCAGTAGTTCTCTACTCTCCTTAAATGTCACATTTCCTAGGGATATCCTCACCTTGTGTAAGGTTTATCTTAATCTGGTATTAGAAACTATGGCTAAGGTTTTCTATATGTTAGTATAAAATGAACATATGGTAAATATATCTACCCACATTTCTCATGTGAGTAGGTTTTCGTATCATATTATTTAAGTTTCAGCATTTCACATGAGTGTGGAAAAGTTTTTGGTCTGTCATCAGTAGGGCTAGTCTTAGCAGAAGGGAGGTCTCTATTAACCACCCCCCCCCCGAAGCTCAGAGAATCCTGAAGATTATGCTCCAAGAGAGAAAGAGTAAAAATTTAGGGAAATGTGTGTCTCGTAACATTTGGGCAGCAGAAAGGTACAGAGAAAAAGAGGGAAATGCATCAGAAAAGGAACAAGTGAAACTGGATGTAGATCCAGCTGTGCACTTCTCTATTGGGGGATTAGAAGCATAAATCTCATCCCAAAGGGAAGTCAGGGAACCCTAGTGACTAGACACTGGCAGTCACACATTTCTTAAAAGATTCAAAACTAGAACATGAGGTTGGCTGGGTCAGGGGGTCAGGAGGATCTGGGCAGAGGCAAACATGATTAAATATATCAAAATTGCATGAAATTTTTTAAAATAAAAATGATCTAAAAAGTGTTGCAGATTGTGGCAAGGCCGTTATTCTTCAAGTTGATGGTCACCAGTGGAGAGGGATCCATTATGTAATTCTGTATGACTCCAAAAGGTTCCTTGAAATGGAACCTATTGTGTAATGTTGATCTCGGGGCCTGAGAACAGACTAACAACCAGCTATGGAGGTGGAATTTAAAGTGCAGTAGGCTCAGAGTGAGGAATAGCCCTAGGAGATATCCATGGGGCTTATGATAATGGGACAGTGAGGAGTCTAATACTATAGACACAGGGGAAAGGAAACTTGCATATGCAGTCAAGTTCCTAGAGCAGACATCACCAACTGATTCCCCTTGGGGTAGCCTTACCCTCTCTGAGGAGTGGATGAGTGTGTGTGTGGGGGGGGGCGTTAGGGAAGTTGGGAAGAGCAGGAAGAGGGGAGCGAGCAGGAACCTGGATTGGTGCATAAAATGAGAAAAGACTCTTTTAACATAAAACTTAAGGATGAAAAAGAACCAAATGCACAAATGCATGCAATAATAGTTGATGAAGAAGAGGCCATGCATTTGAGGGAGAGTGAGGACATGTATATGGGAGAAATGGAGGGTAGGAACAGGAAAGAAGAAATGTAATTAAATTACAATCTCAAAAAAAAAAAAAAAAAAAAAAAAAAAAACCTCATAGAAAAACAGTATAGTACCTGGTTAACTGACTACTCTCCTTGGAGGGCACACTTGTTGGAATATTTGGGCAGCCCAATTTATTCTTGCATTTTTTTTAAATAAAGAACACCAGTTTGTATGTCTAGGGCATGGTGGTAGATCTCAGGAGAAAGGGGTGAATATAATCAAAACACATTGTACAAAAGTCTCAAAGACCTTCTAAGAAATAAAAGTGAAGAGAACACATCTAGGAATTCAAAGGGTAGAAGAAAAAGCTGAGATAGAACATAATAGCTCATAACTGTCTGTAACTCCAGTTCCAGGTGATCTGACACCAATGCTCATTAAACAAAATATTTTAAAAAGGGAAAATCAGAGAGGACCTATGAATGCAATTATCACAGAAAAATTTGTCCATGTAGAAACAGACACAGATCTAAACATAACAGTTGCTTATAACCCAAGTATAGAATATCAGAGTAAAACTTCCCTGTGATAAATTACAACCAAGGTGTCAAAAACAGAGCAATAAGACAATATTAAAAACTTCAGGTGAAAGATATCAACTCATCTATAAAGATAAACACAGCGAAAATAATGTCAGATTTCCTATTAGCAGACAACACCAAAACATGGAATTGTATATTTCAAGACCTGGAAGTAAATAAATGTGAATCAAGATGCCAAAAGCAGCAATCTTATCTTTTAAATTGATGGTGAAATGAAAACATTAAAAAAAGTAATAAAACTAAGGCAATTCATGAATAAACAGGACTGCAGGAGACCCTAAAAGGGATACTACACAGAGAGGAGGAAGAAAGTCATAATTACAAAAGCACAGAAAAGCATCCTTTAAAATGGTTGGTCAGGGTAGTCCATATTGACTCCCCAAACAATGTACATTATTGATGTAGCCCTTGGTTGTCTCCAAGAAACCCATACTGCTGAAGATACTGCACACTTAGGAGAGAGGTCTGGATATAAACTAAAGCTTCCTTCCTTCTGCCTGGAGTCTATAATACTAGAAACCTAGTGAGGTCATGGGCCACAGAAAAGAATTTAGTACCATACCTTGTTGTATTGGGATTTTTGTTAGTCTATGTTTCATGCAGGAAGCAGTTAGCCCAAATGATATAACCTCCTATAACCTCCTTTAAGATATATATATATATATATACATATATATATATATATATGCCACACATACACACACACATATATATATATGCACATATATATGACATATATGTATATGTGGATATGATACATATGTATACTTGCATGTATTATTTATAATTATGGATAAATAGAAAATAATGTGATTATTTGAGGTTTTATAAAACAACAATAACAACAATAACAAAAAAAAACCAAAAGCACAGAAAAGAACACATTCCAGGATAGGAATACATGAACCAAGGAAAACTGAAGGTGAATCCACTATGGTTAACCCATAAGTAAGCCTTTGACACTATGTGGTGAGAAAAAGGAACAGACAATCCAACCAATCAGAAAAATGAACAATTAACTACAGATATTAGTCAACACCTCTTTATAATAATCCTACCTGTTATAAGACTCAAATCACCCATAGGGAGTTGCAGAATATCTGAGTGGCTAGAAAAACAAGAGTCAACTGTTGTCTCCAAGAAACTATATTGGAAAAGATATAAAAAGACTGAGAATCAAAAAATGGAAAGGGCAATACTAGGCAAATAGAAGCCAAGACTAAACAGTTAAAGCTATTCTGAGATTGGATAATGCTGAATTTGAACTGACTTTAAAGTCAGATGACTTTAAAGAAGACAACTACATATTAATGAAAGGAAAGTCAATAAGAACAATCACACATACACACAAACACATGCACACACACACACACATATGTGTGTGTTGAGAGTTGTATGTGTATAATGTAGCTTTTAATTTCATAGTGCTAATGTCAAAGCAAAGCAAAACATCATGAAGCCATCTCAAATGCAGATACAGGAGAGACAGGAGCTGTCTTGTGTTCCTATAGGGAAGTCATGAAGTATTAGTGATTAAATCATAGCTGTGACAGAAGCTACAAGAAGTAAATTTGAAATGATGACAGTATCTAACAGAACCAAGGAATGTGTGTGTGGGTGTCTCTTGATAAATAAATTCTGAGTGTTTTAAAGTATAAAAATTTCTATGGAACAACTTTAGGAAGAAAAGATTTTGTGCATAGAGAAAAGCTTGAAGGGAAGCTGTGTTATCTTTGGAATTGAGAGTGAGTGCATGTTTATCTTATGCAAAGCTGAACTCCTCATTTCCTGTCACTGGATATTAACTCTGTGTTCAGTGAATTACCTTCATCAACACATCTGTTCTGTGACCCACTAAGCTCTGTGTTTTAGGAAAGTGATTTCTTAATGATCTGATGTCATGTTAAGTGGCACAGTTTATAAGAGTTCCAGGGAGAAAATATAGAGAGATAATAACTATAATAAAGAAACAGAAATGTTCATATATTTGACTTAAACATTGTATTACCGACATTTAACTCTGCAAAAAATATTTCCATGACAGAATAAAGCTGAGCCAAATGCTCATTGCAGAATATAAAATAGCAACAAGAAAAAAAGCCTTCATTACAATGACAAAAAGAATGATAGGGTAAATTATGCTACATCAAATTAAGGGGAAAATATTCATGTGTTAAAGCGAGTAGCTGTGAAAACCATATAGAAACCCATGGAAATAAGCTCTAAAAGTTACATTAAGGAACATTATAGACTTGTTTGCAATGGAGACATCATCCCTGCAATGTATTTTGTATTATGAAAAAGGCATAAATGCAATTTGCAATAAGTAAAAGAAGTTGTTGTTACATTGTGGCTTGGAGAGTTACTTCTTTCTTTAAATATTGTTTAACAGTATATAAAAATTCAGAGGGAAATGTGATCATGCAGTTAAGAAACCCTTGCCTCCCTGCTCTGTCTTCTCAGGCTTAAGAACACAAACCTTGTCAATAATTTTATCTACATCTAGAAATTCTTATACTAATAGATAAAATATTTCTTGTGATACAAATAGAGAAAACAACACAAAGTCAGATCAGGCGACTCTCTCTCTTTCTCTGCCCTGTTAAATCCAGTCAGTTGCAAATTATTTCTTTGGGTCCTAAATTTATTTGACATGAATAGACTTCTACTAAAATATAAATGATCCTGGGAAAGCCAATTTCTTGAGGCATTATTGACCGGCATCTTTGCTGAACAACAACCAAACCCATGATTTTATGACAAAAAGCCTAGTGATAGGTGGAAATGTAAATCAAAGGAAAGGGGCAGAGGGAAGGGGATGTGTTGAATATAGAATGTCAAGGAGCTGTTTCTCAGTGAACATAGTTCACTGGATGAGTACCATGTTGAACATGTTTAAAAATCACATAGAAATAGCTCTGAATCAATCTGTTATCTATGACTATCTAGTTTATTTTAAGCAAGCATCTTTGAGAGATACAACAAGACACCCTGCTTAACACAGACCCTAAATAAGGAACTATAATTAGAAAATGTCCTTTAGGGAAAAATCCAATGAGAGAAACTCGTTACAACCAAAGTATGGATTTTCATAGTAAAATCTTATTGTTCCTGGGAGGGGAACCCTGATAGACATGTTTTCTCTGGAAGCTTTTACTTTCACACAAGAATGTCTAAATTCACTGCAAAATTTGCACAATGGAGAATTTCTCAATCACTACTGTGCTGGAAGCTACCCACTGTGAGGCTAGCACATCTTATACCCAGGTTTCAATTTGCATCTAAATGCTAAGCCAACTTGTTTCTGAACCAGGCTTAGGTATTTCCCCTTGGTCAGCTTATCATAAGAAATTGTCATGGCATGCAGGAATTAGTTGAGGATGAGTTTTGGTACACCCATAATGGTATGAATATCTGGGCTGCATGTTTACATGGTTTATGGTATGTGTTTTTTTTTTTTTTGTGCTAGACCCTGGTTTTGCCATTTCCCTCTTAGGAGGAACTTTTTGGCTTATCTACAGTCCAACATATGACTGTTAACTTGAAAATAACCAACTCATGATGGATATAACTTTATGATCACTTAGTATCCATGGACAGACTATTTTTTCTTAGTACAAAATCAGATATAGGTTTATAGTGCTTTTCTTTTTCTTCACAAAATAATCCCTATAGATTCTTTTCTCATACAATATGTCCTCATTACAATTTTCCATCCCTATACTTCTTCCAATTTCTCCTATCCTCCCCTTCCATCTGAATCCATTCCATTTCTCACATTAGAAAGATCAAGCGTCTTAGAGGTAACAACAAACACATAACAAAATAAAATGTAATAAAGCAAAACCCATGACATTGAAATTGGGTAAGGAAAGGCAACAAAAAGAAGAGACCCAAGAGAAAGCACAAGAATCACAGGCCTGTTACTGCTGTAATTGGTGGCACGAACCTGGGATAGTGGGCCTAAAACTGAGTCAGACTAAAATCTCATGCAATAGCTAACCTTTCAGAGCATCAGGCAATTTATATTCTAAGAGTTAAGAAGAGTCATATGAATAAAGATTACAATCACTAGGACAAGCCATATGTGGCAAAAACATTTTTTCCCATAGAGACATATAAATAATAGCAGCTGAAATAAACTTACTCCTCTCTGCTGCACATGAAATTCTTTGTCACCCAAGTAGTGTCAGGTATGGGTTCTATTGTGTGGAGGAGGCCTTTGGTCAAAACAGATATTGGCTGTTTATTCCCATAAGCTTTGTGCCACCATTGCCCTAACATATTTTGTAGGCAGAACAGATTGTATAACAAAGGTTTTGTGGCTACATTGGTGTTGGTGTTTTACTTTTGGTAGCCTGAAGAGTACCTTCCTGTACCAAAAGCACTAGAATGTCAGGGAGAAGGTTCTACGTGGTACTAGTTCTACCCCTTATGTTCAATGAGTTGAGTGGGTGTGGCCTTCATCAATGAGACCTTGCTGTCACTTTGTGGAGAACAACCTATTCTCTTGGCAATAGCCTGAATGGTTTGGGGATATCCACTGGACCTCTTTGACCAAAAACTCATTCGAATGGTACTCAGTCCCAGTACCAGAAGTTTACTTTGTGACAAGAGTTGGCCTACTGGGACTCTTCTCCCTCATTATTTCTAAACTTCCTTAGGATTTCTGTTTCAGGAAGTGCCCAGTTCATTAGGTTCCCATGCCACCCCTTTCAACCATAAGTGTCACAATTTTATCCAAGACCTCTGCTTTATGATTCTCCCATTGCATTTTTTTTGTTTGATTTATTTTTTTTTGGGGTGGGGTCTGATGTGATTAGCACATTTTCTCTGATGTGTGTAGAATATTTTCTCACCATCAAAACCTCTTCTAGCTCAGTTCCATTCATTTGTCCAAGGAGATGGCATTTATTCAAGCAGATGAAATGCTGGTTAGGGTAAATTTGGACCCTTCCTGCTCTGAGTTTTAGAAAGCATCTGATCTCATTGTTTTGCCAAGAGCACTCCTGTCTTTACAGAGCAGAGGTTTTTACATTTGTTTATATAGTAGGTCAAGTATTAGACCTTTTCTCCCTATGCAATGTATTGGAGACACTGTTAAATTTTTGTTTTATTTATTGTCATATGTGTACCTTGTGTTCATGTGTGAGTGTAGGCATGGGTGTGCCGCAGCATGAAAGTGGAGGTCAGATTTCAGTAGTTATTTCTCTCCTCCTACCATGGTTTTCAGGAAGTGAACCCAGGCCATCAGTCTTGCACAGCAAGTGATTTGACCCTTTGAGACTTCTTGCCTGATCAATGAGCGATATTTTCTAAGCTACCAGGTAGCCCCCAGCCACTCAGGTGTACCTGTCAGTGAGTGACCAAAGAAAGATTTTCAGTTTTGTTTGCTGTTTCCTTAGAATCTATTTTCCATAGTAATATGCATCTAATTGTGTTGTTCTTACAGCTCTATCTTCCCTTATTTCCCAGATACTTGACACAATGTACAACCAATGTACTTCATTTATTTGCGCACGACCCCAGTATACTGCTGGGTGAGAGATTTTATATTTTGGTTATCTCATAGGCCAGGGACTGTTGTGCTATGTTGGATAGCAGCAATAGATGGTCCTTATTGTCTTCATCTCAGTTTTATTTTAATATAGCATTTTTATGAAAGTGCATGCAATATTAAATTTGTATTAGATTCAAATTTACTTTGACATTGTCTCCTTAGGGAATGGTTCAATTATGTTTTAAAAACTTTTGTTTTTGTTTTTGTTTTTTTTTTTACATACTTATTTATAGTGGTTCCTTTGATGTCTTTTAGTGAGAAATCTGTGCTGATAGGTGCCTGGTCATAGCCATCACTGACAATTTTTAATTGTTTCTTTTTTAAGATTATAATATAATGATATAATTTGTCATCCTCATCTAAGCTCTCTAAGTACTTGATGGTAAGACTGTTGATGAAGACACCACATACTTTGGTCAACAGGACATGAAGAAATAATAATAGTATTGACAAGGAAGCTTCCTTCATACTTTTCTTAGTAACAAAAGTGCTAAATAGGTTGCAGGGGAAAGAGGCCATGTACAGTCATGCTCACCTGTGAATCTGTGTGCTATAGTGATGACCCGAATGCCAGGATATGCTGATAGGTGCAAAAGTGGCATGAATATTTTGGAGCTACCCAACAACATTCTGATTGGTTTTTAAGGCCCATTCCACAGAAGGAAATACATATCTGCACTGCAAATCTGGCCAAGAACACATGGTTTGGAAATTCATTACTCCTGCAGGTAAACCTACCATCTTATTTTGTTAAATGTAAATATTATCAACACATTCTTTATATTAGTATCTCTATATTCATAGAGCAGTGCAGCTCTTAGACCCAAAGAAGTTTTTCTGTGCAGTGGATATTGGACAACTCAGAAACTCACAACTCATAAAAGGGTAGAAAATAAGTGTGTGTGGGATGCTCTCCCACACTTAATTAGGCATTTTAGTGCCTTTGTTTCAGGTAGCACTTTCCCTAATAACTGTTCCAGGTGTGTTCTCTGAGAAGTATAATCTGAGAAACAGTTTTAACAAGCTTTACTTCTGCCCAAGAGTAGGTTATCCTTTTCCCATCATTTGAGGATTTCTGTCTTCCTGATTCTGACTTCACAGGTTTTGCTATGAATATATTAATAATAGACAGCTCGAAGATTATTGAGCTGTAAGTCTCAGGGCAATCCTCAATGCACTAGAGTGAAATTAGTTAACTAATTAACTTGAAAAACAAATTTAAGCAGTGTACACTGGTAATACTTTCCATTAGCCCAATGTCAGACATATTTACACAAATATAACTGCCAAATAACTAATAGCTAGAAACAAGTTTCTATCATGAAGATTTCTGTGAGCTGTTAAAATTCATAGAAATGTTCCTATGACTGTACCCATGGATCCCTATTTCAGACTTTCCAACAGTGTTGAGGGTTGGGCTCTATCATAGTTTAGAAACTATTTGTTCCCCAGGCAAATAACTGAATGTTTGAGTGGGTGCCTCAGGTACTCAACTTCATAGTAGAGAAATTGATTTACATGCTTATTCATTTCTTTAGAGTAATATAAGTACAAAATCATAACATCCGTAAGCTATTTGGAGATTTTTTTACGATAAATATATTGCTAATAAAATGGTATTAATTTTATCCTATAATTTAAGCTAATATTGATTTAAAAGCATTTCAGTCATTTCTTTTTAAAGTGTTATTGCTTAGGTATTAGCCATATTCCTGATTAATCCCATTTTTTGGTATATTTAAGAACTCACTTCTTCAAGATTATTCAATTATTTAAAGATTTAAATATACTATAATGTTAGAGACAAAAACCTTGAAATGTTTTTTGTGATGTAACACATCACTAATTAAAAAGAATTTTAACTAAAAATTGAAAAGGGTTAGTGAATTTAGAAATTATCCAGAATGAATACAGAATAAATAAAAATAGTTAACTAGAACAGACAGACCATAATACACAAGACTGTGACTGAGGCAAAGCTTGTCTTGGGTCATTTATTCTAGAAGTAGCTTTTTAAAAAAAGCCTTCAATAGTTACATGGTTACACAGAAATACTCTTGGAGACAAAGTGTAACAGTGGTTAGCATCCTAAAGAAGCTTTGCTTAATCCTTCAGTTCTCCAGAGATCACATTATTTTTATATGTTATTTATTACATATTATGCAAAACTAAATTTTAATAACAAGGATTCCATAATAAGTCTATTGAACATCAGAAGATTTTAGGGACCCCAGTTCAGTCCCCTGCCCATGTATTCATGTATTTTGTTTGGAGATAAGCTCCACATTCCATTCAATGTGTTCCCTTCTATGACCTAATGACCATCTTCCAATCCCTAATATTCACATTATAGTCTACTTTTTTCAACATCTCTGTCTAGTTACACCAGGGACACTTAGTTTCCTCAGCACATGAGACTTGATTGATTTATTTCACCAGCAGAAATAATTTTTTCTTCATTCTTAATTGATTTGTACCTTATGATAGTCAGATTATTTTCTGATAACCACTCCTCTGAACACTGTGGCAAAAGCTGTGAATAAGCGACAACCCTTTTGCCATTCACCTCATTGTAGAGTTTGACTATTATTTTCTCCTCAGAATTTAATTTCAGCAGCACGTACTAAGGAAAAAAGATGTCATGTGATTGGAAGAAGGGCCCCTTTATTTTGGACATTGAAGGAAAGGCTCATTGAAAACTGGAGCATTTAAACAGAGTTCGAGAGAGAAGCAAACTACATGATGGTTAGGTAAAGAATATTCACTATGGAGCCATTAGCCAGTTCATGGGTGGCTTTAACTGATCCTGTTTTCAGAACCCTATCTGAGGGAATGGCAAACCCAGTTGCTATGAGACATCCAACCTTGGTGAGTAACTGCCGCTTTGCACGACTGTTTCAGAGGTCAGACACAACTCCATTTCCTCAGGACATGGCTAATGAGATATCTCTGGGACGCCTTCCCAAGGCTGTTGACCATGCTCTCACTGCTCAGTGAACATTTCTTTTCTACAGGTGTTCTCCCCCCCCCCCACAGTGCAGATTTGGATGCCTCATCTATCCCCTCAGCCCTCATAGTACTAATACTCTCACCCACTGATGGCAAAGATTTCTCTTTGTGCTTCTGATTGATCATACTTCAGCATGTTGTATTTCTTTCAGTTACTTTAGTTCTCAGTTCTTACTATTGTCTACCTTCTCTTATTTTTTTTCTTCTTCCTTTCTCTAACTTGCTTTCTGTCCCAGGAGACCTTTGTGGACTGCTTAAGTTTTTCCTTTTATGGCTACTTATGTTGACTGACAGGAGAAATTAGCAGGAGACCTGAGAGAGAGGCTGTTTCCTCCCTACTGTCTTCCTGTGTAGTTATCTCTGGCTGACTCAGTACATTGATTGATGAAAAACCTTTCAAGGTGAAATCTCACGTAGAACATCTCTTCTGAGTTCTGGAAAATGCTGTCCAATGTTGTCCTTTTGGCTGACATGTGAAAATAACTCCAATGACTGTACTCATAGTGTTCTCTGTTCATAACTGTGCAAACAGGTCTTTATTAATCTTTGGAAACTGTCCTGATGTTAGTGTTGACTTACTTCTGCTGAAATCACTGCTCTCTTTACTTTCTCTTGTTTTGTGTGGCTTTCACATCCTAATCGTTACCTGGACTAGGCTTTCCTATGTCCCTCATGTGGTTAGCCTCCATTTGTCTCTTTAATTTCTTCCTAGATGCCTTTCACTCTCCACCAACCTAAATACAACAAATCGCTTATTCCCAATGGTAGAATACTCTATAACACCATATTTATGCTTGCATTTGCTTCTTTGTGGCCAGGGAGCTTGTCTGCTTTGTGCACTATTGTAGGGATCCCCTGAAACTAGAATTATACACAGTGTCCATGAGAGATAATGATAGAACCCTGAAGCACACTGAATGGCTACTGCATCCCCTGAATTGGTTTAAATGCTTTGTGCAGTTAATTCTCATGATAAATTAATGTAGTTGGGCAGGGTTATAATTTCTTTTCAAGTTTGACTTAATGCAGATTCAAATGGAGAAATGCTTTTTTGTCTTAGAGGCACAATAAAAAGTTCACTATGCTGCTTGTACAGTAGACTGTTTTGTAGGACTGTCTAAGGAAACATGAACTTAAACTCCAAATATAGAATGAAAGCCTAGAGAAAACCCTCATTTTTTTGTTAACTATGTTTTTACTTAACAAATGTGGTATTTGACTTAGTTAATATCTGGGTCTCATTTTGTGAATTTTGAGTTATAATAATGAGTAAGCTCTATTGGTTTATATTTTCCCAAAATGTAAGCAATACTGAACAAAACACAACCTCATGACCTAACATACTTCTCTACTAGTTTTACTTTCTCCCTACCCTCAACATAGGTTAATGAGCACAAGAGTCCTTTCCACATTGGCTGTTAGAAACTTTAAGAAAATTGAACAAAATATGTCTTAGAGAAAACAATTTCCTACCTCTTTGTTTGCATAGCATATTACATTTACACAAGCAGAATAAGCAGTCCCTTTATTTTCTGAGATACTGTAGAGATAGTTTTCTGATCTTCAAGGTAAAAGACCCTAAAAAGAAGAGTTACACTACTTTACTGTGTATATTCCTATTGTGTACTTATAGTAACACTTGCCAAAACATGTTAGTACATAAATTTCACAGGATGCATTCTCAGTATAGTGGTTTCCTGGTCAAATTAAAATTGAAACTCTTTATAGACCATTGCTATTAAATTCACTAAATGCTTGAGTACACTGCCTATTTGAAAAATCCTAAATTAAAGAAAAACTGTTAATCTTTTTTTCAGACAAGTTTTGCATCTTCACTGGGATACCTATTAACATGTCTAAAAAAAAAAGGTCATAGAACATTCCTAGGGACACACTGGTATAAGATTTTAGAAGTCTATATTTATTTATTGGAGCAATTGTTGTTTTAAATGTGAGAGAAGAGGGTTTGAACTTAAAGTAACCCATAATAAATCCCAAAGAATATCCTTCACCATTGAAGCAATAAATTATTTATGTACATTTTTATCATTCTGACTGTTCCTATTCACCCAGTAGTATTTGTGAGTTCTGTTTCTATTACAGTTGCCCTTAATAAATTTCCCACCTATAATAGAAGTGAGAATGTGGAAGCAGATTGATTCTTGCGGTAAAGATGACAGTCCCCATTATATTATAGACTAAGAATTGCCATTTAAATTACTAAACAAAGTTATCTCTAATGACAAGAGTGCTCTGGATTTCTTCATTAATCATTTCAAGTAAATTTGAGAAAAATGAGAACAAAGAACAGCAAGCCATCACTGTAAACTATAAAATATGTATATACAATGCTAACTGCTGAGTTAAGAACTAAAATATTTTTTAAATGCAAGACTACAATTTAAACTAGAGTAAATTTAACATAATGATTATAACTATTAAAGTTTGCCTTTCTAGTTAATCTCATATTAGGCTGTGTCTCTTGTATTTAATTGCCCTAAGATCTCTAGTGCATAGACCATTTAAACATACATTTCAGTATCTTGCACTGTTTCTTTACCTTTTCCCCAAAATGGATGCTGCTCAAAACTATTTTGTATGTGGGATATGGAAATGACAGTCAATCTTATTGCAGTCAGGCAAACAGAGTTAGGTCCTTTGAGTGCCCCTCTTTTGAGCACGCCTCATTCCCATTGCTTTGTAAGCTGTCAGTAGCTGCACCCGGGCCTGGTGGCCATCACATTTAGAAACACACGATGATACTTTTCATGTGTTTGCTATGCAGAAGACTGTCTGGCTTTGTATAGCTTATCTACATATGAAAGGACTGGGTATTAAATTGTCTTTAGGTGATTAATTGAATAGTGTAGCTTCTTAATTTGTAAGAACAGCCAAAATCTTTTTAGGTAAAGCAAATTATTTCTCTTTTTTTGCCACAGATGAAACATTTTCAGTTCTTGAGCTGGTGAGTACATTCCCTGCTGAGTCACAAGATCATCCTGGCAGGATTCTGCTCTGACACAATTTTATTAGAGGGATGAAATCTTGATCAAAGTGTGGAAGTAAAGACCATGCAAGTTTATATTTCTAGGGCCTTCTGGAATGGAGTTAAGTTAGTGCTGTAAGAGTGGAAATTTACTGAGAATTCACTAAAGGAAGAAAAGTAGCATCTTCTATAAAAATATTTAGAAATAAAGACATTTCAAGTATTGTATAGATTATAAAACTGTCACTTGACGACAACTCCCTGAGAAGAAAAGTACATTGTTAATGCTCAGCTTTATAAATAATGTTTAAAGTGTAGATTCTAGATGTTCCAAGTTACTTTGCTGTGGGGCAGTAGCCTTTTGTGAAAGCAGAAAGCAATGATCTGTATTCTGGAAGTGGAGGGATTCACAGAGGACCTAGTCCAATATTTTCTTCATTTCAAACATTGTCAATAAATTATCTGCTAATCCCCATATTCATGTGGAATCTGCTTAGTCCTTGTTTATTTCCCAAAGGAAGAAACGACACAGTTGTCACAGTTAGTGACAATGTATCTGGTAATGAGAATTCCATGGGGAAAATTATGGATAATAGAAGATGTGTAACACAATCCACAGAATGCTACTGAAAAGTACATACCTATGGCTAAAATTATAAGCGTGTGTAGACATGCATGCATGTGCATCATGGAAGTAGAAAGAGGATTATTGGCTGTTAGGAAGCAATATTAAAGGAAAAAGAGAGGGTAATGAGATATATATGACGAGAAAATAGAAAGTGTGATGAAAGAGAATCATCTAATCATCTGGAGGGGGCAAGGGACACAAAGGGGGAGACGCGAACAAATACGAACAAAGTACTTATATAAAAATGTCATAATGAAGCCAATTAGAAAGTTAACCAAAACCAAAGAGTTCAGATTTTAACTGTGAAAGGAAGCTGCTGACAGTTTTTATATGAAGTAATGGTCTTGTCTCACTGAAATTATAAATAATTCTGACTCTGTTGTACAGATTGAAAGAAAGTGGCATCTTTGGAGATGTTCATGAAGGAATTGTCAGGAGTTGGACAATGTTAACAGTTAATGTGACTCTATTATATCCCAGGTGAGAGGAATTGCAAGATTTGTCCTGAGATTGTTGTTAAGAAAGAAAAGTCAAAGATGAATCATGGTGTCTGACTTGAACACCTAAATAATATCCGGGTCCATTGCTGACGTGGAAAATATGTGAGGAACACAAGATTCAAAGTGGATCAAGAATTAGATTTTCTGTGTTAAGCTTGCTCTGCCCAGGAGACTTCAAAGGCTGCAGACTGAATTAGATATTTTGAACAGAGATAGAACTGGAAGGAGAAGTTAAAAAACACAGAATTACGAGTGTATTGATTGTAAACAAGGGAGACAAATGGAAGCACAAAGGGAAAAAGTGTTTATAAGAGAAGAGAGGTGCACTGAGGACTAGAAAATACATCCTTGAAGGGGCACATGCCACAAGGGAAAATAGCTTCAAGTAAGGACTGGAGAGGGATGTTTCAGGGAAAGATGATTGCACACACAACATGGAGGAAGATGAAGGGCACATATGAAGCAATCAGTTGAGCAACACGAGAGCTAGTGATGTTAGGATGTTAGGGAAGTGGTGATGACCTGATTTGGGCAAAAGGGTGGCGAGTCCAAAACGTTAATTCCCTAAGGAAATTACACTGCAAGGGCAGGAAGAGGAGGGAGTGAGCTGGCAGAGCACGAAGATTTAAGAATTTCTGTAATTTATGAACTCGTCCAACATTCATATGGTATAAATAATCTTATGAAGAGTTGAGGTCAGTGCAAGGCTGAAGTCCCTGAAATGGTAGGCTTGCTACCTCCACTGACATGGGGGTCTTTCCTCTCAACCACGGTGAGCCCCAGGGCAAAGCGGTAAATGCAGTTCCTGCTGAACTGAAAATTGTTGAGCTGGAAGGATGGAAGAGTTCTCTTCAAATTGATTCTATTTTTTCCCACTTGAATATTAATCAAGGCCATTTGGCTAGAGGAAGGGTTTGGTAACTGTAAGAGAGATAAAAGGATAACAGATTATTGGGTCAGAGAGACTCTATGAAACTGAAGTAGTGCAGGGCAGTGTTCAGAGCTTATTTCACATTTGTGGTTCTTGAGTTAAACCCAGCATGGTTGGATGCTTTTGTGCTGCCCATATTTGTCTTTACAGGAGCATGTTCAGAGCATTCAGACAAATCAGTCTTGTCAAACTGAAGCTTGTCTGGGTGACTTTGAAATCTCAGGGTAGGAAGTTAGGAGCAAGTGAGTGAGTGAGCAAGAGATGAAAAAGAACTTAGAGACCCACTTGATGGAAATGCACAGTCGAAAGTTGACAGGACTAATGACACCTTAGACACTTTGTATTTTAGACTTCATCTTTCCAAATTCCCTTTCTTTACTATCTTATCTTTATGCTGGCTGATAAACAGTGGAGAAAATCTATGAAGCACGAGAGCTTAGCCTCTCAGGATTGCCTGGTGTCCTGATGAGTCTGCCCTTTTAAACTGTCAAGACATACTTATACCTTAAGGAACTCTAAACTCATCTCTTAACCTTTCCATCTCACTGTGTTCTCTCTTCACAGTTTCTCCTCTTCACACCTTTCTCTCCCAGCATCACAAACTGGTGTGACAGATAGTTCCCAGAATACAGTGGCTCAAATAAGTCAGTAGGCTGTTTTTCTCCCCCAAATAATTCCAGGACAAATAGTGCAGGGTTTTGAGGTACACTTGTTATTACTGATAAGTTAAAAAGCAGTTCATGCTGTTATCTGCCTAGTCAAAACTTAAAATCATGCAAAGTTTAAAGGAAAAATGGAAACTGCCATTTTTACAAGTTCATTTAAGATTGTTTTAATACTAATGGTGAATTTGATTTATAATATATGGAATATATTTATAGTTTTTTAGCCTAGCATATTATATTATTGTATCTTTAAGTTTTTACTTTGTACTGATTGTGGGAGCAATTTCTTTTAAGTGTTATTTTGCTAAATACTTTAAAATGCTACACCAATGTTTTTGGCATCAAATAGACATTCAATTGTTTAACAGTAACCACAAAAATCAGATGTATAATTTAACCACTCTAAGGAATAAGTGGTAAATGATGCACCTACATAATAAAATGATGATAAGTGAGGTCAGAGAGTAATACAAAATGAATTTGAATTAGAGTTTAACAATTCTTTTTATTTGACTATTCAATTCTTTAAAAAAATTATTTAATAATTTTTCTTATTTTACTTATCGATCCAGTTCCCTCTCCCTTCCATCCTCCAATGTCCCCCACCGATCTCCCCACCCCAATCTCCATTCTCTCCCCAGAAAGGGGGAAGCCATCCATGAGGGATCATCAAAATCTGTCAAGTCATTTGGGGTAAGGCCTAGGCCCTCTCCCATGTTTCTAGGCTAAGAGAGTATCCCTCCATGGAGAATGTGCTTCCAAAGTCTGTTCATGCACTAGGGATACATCCCTGGTTCCACTGTCAAAGGTCCCTTAGACTGCCCAGGCCTTCTAACTGAGACCCATGTTCAGGGGGTCTGGGTCTGTGCTATGCTGGTTTCCCAGCCATCAGTCTAGGGTCAATGAGCTACCCCTTGTTCAGCTCAGCTGTTTCTGTGGGTTTTTTTCCAGGCTGTTCTTGACCCCTGTGTTCATCACTTCTCCCTCTCTGCAACTGGATTCCAGCAGTTCAGCTCAGTGTTTTGCTATGGGTGTCGGCCTCTGCTTCCTTTAGCTACTGGATGAAGGCTCCCAATTTACTCAGGAGATATTGTCCCTTTCCCCTTTTGTGGGGGACCATGTATGTCATCTCTCTTAGGGTCCTCTTTGTTTCCTAGCTTCTCTGGTGGTATGGATTGTAGGCTGGTGTGTTTCTTCTAGTTCAGTCCACTTCTCTGTGAATTTTGAGATTCCATTGTTTTTTTATTTTTTCCTGCTGAGTAGTATTCCATTGTGTAAATGTACTGCATTTTCTTTATCCATTTTTCAGTTGTGGGGCATCGAGGTTAGTTCCATGTTCTGGTTATTACAAATAATACTTCTATGAACAAAGTTGAACAGATGTCTTTGTTGCATGGATGTGGATCATTTGGGTATATGCCTCACAGAGGAATTGATGGATCTTGAGGTAGACTGAATCCCATTATCCTGAGGAACCGCCATACTGATTTCCAAAGTGGCTATACAAGTCCGCACTCCTACCAGCAGTGGAGGAGTGTTCCCCTTTCTCTACATCCTCTCCAGCATAAGCTGTCATTGGTGTTTTTGATTTTAGCCAATATGACACGAGTAAGATGGTATCTCAGAGTTGTTTTGATTTGCATTTCCCTGATGGCTAAGGATGTTGAACCCTTTCTTCAATTCTTAAGTATTTTTCTGTACCATATAATCTTGTCTTTATATTCATGTCTCCCTATAATCTGTGTTTCCCCAGTGCATTCCAGACTTTATGCCTTCCACCTTGTTTTTGCATTTCTTTCTCTGAAAAGAGTAGTTTCTAGTCTGAGTAGCAGGTAGAAGTGTCAAAAAAGTAAGCCCAATGACATGTTTTCCAGCAGACATGGCATTTTAAAGCATGTCACAAGCTCACTTGGGACGCAAGGCTTGCCTTATTCAGTAGTGTATAATAATACTACATATACTTCCAGAGACTACTTCAGGAACTAGGTGTAAAATTTTCAGAGTGAAAATTAAATTTAATTTCTTTTTATCTCAGTTCATGAAGAGAAATCGAGCATTTGGAAGAAACTTTTGGCTCAAAGATTTTGATCCATTGTTTCTGACACGATGTACCTAACTAATGTTATTCCTGGGGCTTTGTCTTTAGGTGAACAATGGCTGTTCTGCTACATAAAAACTCGGGGTAAGAGCTCTGCATTTGTAGAAAAATAAGAAAGAAAGAAAGAAAGAAAGAAAGAAAGAAAGAAAGAAAGGAAGGAAGGAAGGAAGAAAGAAAGAAAGAAAGAAAGAAAGAAAGAAAAGGGCAATGGGGTTTGGATGAGAGGGTGTTTGAGGATGAAGACCTCACAGGGAAATATACAGCTGGGTTTGTAACACCATATGCAGGCTTTGTGTTCAGATGTGGGGGCTCTGTGTGTTTGTGCTGAGCAGACACCACAAAATCTCCATATGGAGCTATTGGGTTTTCTCTCATGATGATGCATTTTTGTAACACAAATTACAAATTGATTAAAAACCTTTGACATTTTAAGGAAAAGACTAACTGCTGTGTTCTTTTATAAATATTCAAAACTATTTTATGTTGTTCTTTTATTCATTAAAAAACGTGGTCAATCCATGTTTCTTCTAGCAAATGGTCCAGAAATAGGATAATGGAGCAACTGCTTGGGAATACATCATATAATTGAAAGAAATGTCTATACCCAGTGGCTTTTCTTTATAAAGACTTATTTTTATAAATTATAAGTATGAAAACAAATAATATATTCATAGAAGAGCAAATAGATAGCTAAGCAAGAACTGGTAGTGCATACTTGGAATCTTGGCACTTAGAAGTCTGGTGAAAAGGATCATGCATTTGAGGAAAGTTTGGTCTATGATATAAACCATGTCTCAAATGAACAACCACAAATCAAAATGATGGCTGATAGAATCAATTAAATGTATGTTTATGCTTTACTAAGCCATAAGAGCAGACTGAATCTTCTTTCGTGCAGAACTACATTGTACCCACTGGGATGTTTAACCATCAAATAATCTTAAGAATAATCATTCTCAGAATAGACAATGATTCATTCTCAAATGGCTTTAGTATACAAATTCTGAACCTATGGTCTCTATCTGCCTTGGAACTCTTGAAATGTAATATATATATATATATATATATATATATATATATATATATATATATCACTATTTATATATTTATATATTTTTGTATATGCATACATTTTAAGGAGATAAAATCTGCATTTATGAGCATCTCAAAGAAACTCTTGCCATCTTTGACATATTAATAACTGGTAAATATGTAAAGCTAGGAATTAATTTTTTTCTGATTATATTATATATTAGAAACATTATTTTGTGAGAGACTTCCTCTGATGTGTAGGAAATAACCATAAAATAGAGGTCTAGTACACAATTGCAGAGACCACATAAAGGCATTTGAACCTCACCATTAAAAGAAGGAAATATCAGTACACCAAAAATAGAAGTGGAGATTTTTACAAATGGGGAGAGAATCCCTAAAGATGCATCTTTTGGAGAAACCAGTAGGGAACCTAAGGTATCCTCTCTGCAACCTCTACAGATGCACATGTTTTATGGTATTGTAAAAATGGACTTGTTCTCAAGACAAGTTGTAAAACTATATGATGATTAATGGTATACATCAATATTACTTTGATAGGCATGAAAAAAATCTATCAAATCTTGTGAATAGTAATAACTGGTTGAACTACTTTGTAAGACTCATGGTATAAAATGCATGTATGCACCATGACCCAGAATTTCACTTGTATGCAAATGTCCAATGGAAGTAGTACTTCTTTTTCAAGAAAAGATATCTAGAAATGTTCATCAAAGCATAACACATCCTACAGAGTTTGAAGTTACCAAAGTAGTCACTGATACAATGAGTTAACAAATTATGGTGTACTTATACAATAGCTTGAGATTGAGTGGTGTCTAGTAATGACATCAGCATGGAAAATTTGATAAACATAATGTTCAATACAAAACTTTTAGGCAGAAAAATGCATTTGTTATTTATTGTACTAATGTAAATTCCAAATGTAATGAATTAACCTCTGTTGATAGTAGTTAGAATGTGGTAAGCTTAGAGATAGTGGTTAGAAAGGGGCACAGAAAACACAAGGGCACTTGGCATGTTAGCAATGATCTGCTTCTTGATTTGAATATTGGCAGGCTGAACATATGCAGTTTGTGAAAAGCCACAGACCTGTGCATGTTATTCCAATAAAGATTAGTATGAGACTCTATATCAAAACAAAACAAAGCAAAACAAAAATAGCCTAAATCTGGAAACATGCTGTTTTAAAATCCTCTAAAGAATGCAAATGCTTTGCTGATTTCCACCACTTTTTGTCAACACAGGACTGCAGCACAGGGCAAAGGATGAATGTGCTTTGCACCTCCTTAGCTTAGCACAGTGGAATAAGGTGCCAATGAATCAGCAGGGATGGTTCTCCAGAAAGACTATTTCAATGATGTGTGCTTCTGCAAACACAGCACTTGGAAAAATTACTCTTCAACTACTCTGAAGATTTCGAGAAACTGTTCATTAAACTGCAAGGAGAATGACACAAGGATCCACTGAAATGAAAATAAATAGTTCTGCCATGTATCATTTCTTTTTCAGATAGAAAACTTGGAGATTAATGAGATTATATTGGTGGAAATTGCTCTGTTCTTCTCACTCCAAACCAACCATAAACAAACTAATTGGAAAACGAATTTGATGTGTTCCAAAGGCATTTATTATTATTTTTCTAATTCTAGGAAGAAAGTGAGTTTATAGTCCTTTCAAGATGTATGTTACATTGGACACACTTAGAAAAACTACTTCATGACAGAGCAAGCAGGTGTAACTCTTCAAATAAGAATTGCTGGCTTTATTATTGGAAAATCTTTCATTCATCAGTTTCTACAAAATGAGCAATCTGTGTGATTTTTGGGTTCTTTCTCAGAAACAGGTTTTTCCTGGTCTTTTCCCATTTGGATGATCTCATTTGTGTTTTTTGCCACTTGGCAAAGGGTTCGTTTTTCTGCCTAAATTAATTTGTATGGCTCCTTCTCGGCAAACTTAACAAAATCTTGGTTTTTATTTCCATGTATGTTATGTATGTGATTTATGTCCCAATTAAAGAGAAACAAAGAATGTAGTGAACATTCAAACAGCTAAAAGGACCAACTGCTGAGCAACCTAACTGGGATCTATATATCTGTGATCTCTCTCTCTCTCTCTCTCTCTCTCTCTCTATATATATATATATATATATATATATATATATATATGTATATATATACATACATATATATATACACATATATATGTATGTATGTATGTATGTGTGTGTGTTTATACACACACACACATATATGTATACACTTATTGTTATTATTTAGAATTAAATACTAGAGTTACCCACAAAGGGCTTATGGGTAGAGACTAAAAGGTAAAAGCAGGTATGAATGTAAACAGATCAGTTAGCTGAAACCCTGCAGAAGTAATATTTATAAATCACCTTTGAGAAGAATCTTGTGGAATACTCTATTTCCTCTCTCAAGGTTCATGCAATATGTATTGTTGCATACTTAAAAAATGTTAAACTATTGACTTTCTGTAAATTTTCTCTAAGATAATTGAGGGATGTTTCTGTTTTCATTTTCAAATACCAGATGATAAAATGACATTTTTTTTTTCTGTTTGGAACAATAACAACAAAAACGACTACAACAAAAAATGAGCCCAAGCAAGGAAATATAAACAGATAAACAAACAGAATGACAGGAACTAGAAGACTGCCACAGCAGCTGTTTGGACTCTAACCTTGGCTGCACAAGTTGATCCTTTTCCAGGGGGAAATGAGAGTTCAAGCAGCGAATTCTTTATTACTGCCGGTTCTGCCAGTATACAGATCTCATGCAGGCAGTATTATTTTTTCCAATACTACTGTATGAAATTTCTAGAAACTGGGTAGTAACTTATTTTTTTAAAATTTGAAAGGCCAGGGCTTGAACCAACATATGGGCTAGGATACCCTCACTGTGCAGTCTTAGGAGGAAGTATTATTTGCTCCTTCCATTTTTTGATGGCCAGGATTTCAGTTCTTTGATCAGAACTTCTGGGTGAACTCCCTGTCTTGCCTGTGTGGGTGTATTGACTCTTCCTTTCTTTTCAGTGTATTAAAATGCCTCTGACACTGTTCTGTGACAGCATTCAAGAGTCGTGGATAATTCAGAGCAAACTCTTCCTCAACACTGGTAACAATATTATGTGTATATACATGTGTAGAAGTCCCCTTTCTAAACAAGATAACACCCACAATTCCAGCTATGAGGGCATCTCCAACCCTAGTTAGCACTTCTTCTTTTCTTCCTCCCTCCCTCCCTCCCTGCCTCCCTCTCTCCCTTCCTCCCTCCCCCTTCTTTCCTTCCTTTCTTTCTCTCTTTTGCTTTTAGAAGTATGGCTATAAATTTAAGAGCACAATGAGGAAAATAACTGTTTTGTAGAACTTGCTGTATAAATCAGCCTTTAGTGCATTTGATATGTAATCATCTACAGGCTTTATGAGATGGAAATATGCAGGATGTCATGTCAATATGTCCATTTTTGAGAGGAAGTCAGCATCCAAAAGTGACTGATTAACAATATTGACTCTGGCCTGTTGCTGTTGTTTTTTTGTTTTTTGGTTTTTTTTTTTTTTTGTTTTTTGTTTTTGTTTTGTGGGTTTTGTTTGGTTTTGTTTTCCACAAAATAAGAGAGACACAGACACAGGCGCAGGTACACAGGTGCGGACACACACACACACACACACACACACACACACACACACACAGACACATACACACAGACAATGGGTGTCTTACTTAATCATTTTCCATTTTATTGGTGGCACAGGTTTCTCACTGACCCTGGGGAGCACTGATTCATCTAGCCAGGCTGGACAGATAGGCTCAGGGACCTTCAGTCTCTCTGTCTCCAGAACTGGGTTTATAGGTATATGATTCCATCCTCACTGTCTCACATAGGCACTAGGGATCCAAAGTCAAGAGTTCATGCCTGTAGAGCAAATACTTTACTGATTCAATCCCAGAAGCTTTAGTATTTAAAAAAAAATTGTCATCAACATTAAGTTAAATCTGGTATTTTATGGTCAATACATTTTTACAATATTTGAATATGAAAATGAAAGTTATGTATGTGCAATAATAAATGAAGTTACAACATAGCATCCTCTCTAAAGTGGGAAATAAACTGAAGAAAGCACTCAAAGATACTTCTTTGTCATTTCTCATCTTGAGGATTTTTTTTGATTTATGCATTTAAGTATGACTTCAAATGATGCCATTGCTTTAAAGAAATGAAGACATTCTTAAGTCTTGTTTTTTTCTCCCAGTAAATTCTATCACTAGCCTACAAAGACTACCAACATGAAATAGATTTCTCAGAATGCCATTGCTCAGAGAAACAATATATATCTGAACCCCACATATATTCTTCATAGTTTTAAGTCATGGTATTTATTTTCATAATTACACAAATGCATGGCTTTACATGAAAGGAAAAATGACTTGCTCCACAAGCTTGAATATTTTAAGTGTATTGCCTAAAAGCTGCACAAATTTATTTATACTGAGAGAGGCTATTGGATTTTGCTCATGAAACCATATCACTGACTAAAACATATATAGAGATGGCAACAAGATTTGACTCAAGCTGGTGTTGCTCATCATCTGGCTAAAGTACTTTGCTTCTCCTCTGTAGATGCCTTTTGTAGTCAGGGAGAAGTGTGGTCATTGCTAGTATCTGGCCACTTTAGGAGCCTTCTACTCTTGACAGCAGTGAGCCTGAGCCTGGTGTCTGAGTGTGTGAGCTGCAGCAGGCTGGAGGTAGGCTTCTCACAAAGGCTAAGGCTTTGGGCCTAGCACTTAGCCCTACAGTGAGAGCTACATGTGTTAGAGTTGGCCAGGTGGAGGAAGCTTGGATTCCCTGCAGCAGGCACCACGGCTACTAGGTCTAGGGTGCTGTTACTTCTTCATGTTCTTGCTATTATACTTCTCCAGTATCCTGTGGCCATTGTCCCATCTCCAACTTGTCACCTGTTTCCTGACTTTGCACCTCTTCTGTAATTGCCATAGCAACCTTGCTGCCACCATTTCTGCCCCCTCCTTTGTATGATTAGTGGAGCTCACTCTGCTAAATACAGGCATAGAAAGAATTAAGACAAGTCATCACTGGTCTTTGGTCCTATTGCTGCAACGTGGTGGAGATGGTGGCAGAGGAAAGCATCTATGCAGGCTCACAATGTAAGCTAAACACTCTGCTTCATAAAGATGGAAAACTTGTTTTTACACCTATTGTAATAGGTCCTTATACAAATTAAGGTTTACTGCTTATTTCAGCCATTTAATTGTCCTTTCTGCCTTAGTCACAGAAGTCCCATTGCCAGACTACTCTGGACAGGACAAATCTCTGCTCTGTCCCCAATAGAAATGGTTTCAGGGAAGGTCTGGTGCAAGCTGTTTGTAAAAGCCATTGCTGAGCCTGTGCCTTCAGAAGCACAAGGAAGCAGTTGTGATTGCCATGCAGCTTCGCCAAGATGTCTGTTCAGAATAGCTACTCTTGGTTCTGAGGCTGTGAAGCTGGCTGCTTGACTGGCAGCCCTTTCATTCAGGCAGATGAAGCGAGTCTAACAGCTGTCGGGGAGTCAATGCACTCCATTTTCCTCTCTGCTTAGAGGAAGAAAAAGGTACCACAAAGTGGCCTTACAGTCAAAACTCATCACTATCATAGTGGGTACTTCTTAAACAGTGTTTAATGCTGATTTAACAATGTTCAACCCCTGCCCAAGACACAGGCATGCACTTCCTTCTGTCTCACTGGTCACTCAGTCTAATGAAATAATGAACGAACCTTTCAGGTTGAGCACATGAGATTGGGTTTGATGGGGGAGGAGTAGGATGGAGTCAGATTCCTGCAGTATCTTCTGGAGTCTTTCTGATCTATGCTGGACGTGGCTGTGTTCTGTCTGCCTGTTGATGGAAAGGTATTTCCCAAATGCCTTTGTCTACTAGTTAGACAATCAAGTCTTATTCTGTTTGTCTCCTAGTTTTGCCCCTGAGTTTTCCTCTTTCACCTTAGAAGTCTACTGGGGAGTTGCAAAGTCTGTCTTCCATGTACTCATGAGATACATAGCAACCTCTGGATTTCTGTACCCTAGTTTATTTCACTCAAGGTAAGATTTAAATTTTTTTGTTTAGTTATTAATTAAAATTTAAATATATATACTGTTTTACGGCATTACTCCTTGGTGTCTCCTCTGCTGTTCCTCAATGCCATGGCCTTTTTCTTTAAATGTTCCCCCATATACAAAAACACGCACGCACACACACACACACACACACACACACACACACACACACACACACACACACACACAGCTATATAAATACAAACTGCTGAGTCCTTCAGTGTTGCTTATATGTACATGTACATGTTTTAGGGATATCTTGTTTTAATACAAATTGCTTTTGTTTTCTGAGACAAGGCCTCACTATGAAACCCATATGAGTCTGGAATTTAAAGCTTCCTGTGTTCTGAGTACTGGGATTACAGGTATTCCCTGGCATCTCCCAGGTTATTCTGTTGCAGCTGTTCCTGGGCAGCTACTGTGCAGTTGATTTCTAGTGTCTCCAGTTTCCTTTAAGCATAGCACAAGTCCCCTTTCTAGAATGTGGACAATGAGAAAAGATTATGAAGCTATGTGTTTGAGTATTTTCTTGTATCTGAAGTGAAACCTTACTATCTTCAGCTTCTTATTTGACTAATGCCTCCCTAAAATAAAAATCCTTGTATGGAAGCCATTAGGCAGGCCATCCTGATTCCAGAATGGCAGCTCAGAATAGATACCATTTTCTTTTCAAAATGCTCCATGGTGTACTCCAGAGAACATTAGACTATCTCTTCTTGTTTTCCCCATGTTCTTCTATGACACCCCAAGTCCTCTCACTGACCCTCATTTTATCAGCCTTGACAGACTAGAAGGAAAATCACATGGGCAGTATAAAGGAGAAAGATACACTTCAGTAATTCAAATTACACTGTCTTGCTTACAATGGTTGAGCACACCCACCACTAAGACAATCCAATATGTTTTCAGAGGCTCAGGAGTGGTTGGCAGTGTTCATCATGAGATTTTGACATCAGGAAAGCAGACAAGATGTACCTGCCTTTATTTTCATTATTTATGTAATTTATGGATATTTTGGCATGAATTTTGTTTCTTCTGATAATTTTAAGAAGTTTGCTCTGTCGCCTCTGAGAAATATTTTAAAGCTGAAAGTAGGCATACCATTGAGTTGGGTTTGCACAGTAAGTCTGTTCCTGTGGTTGAGGTGATGGCAAGGCTTACTCCTCCCACCCCCTCCCACTTCTCCCATCCACACCCTCTCACACCCTCTCACACCCTCCCACACCCTTCCACAGTAGTAGGTATTGAACCCAGGGGCCTGTGCATGCTCAGCAAGCATTGCTAGAACTCAGCTACAGCACCAGTCCTTTTTCAAAACCTGACTCAAGATTCCCACTAAGCTGCTCCCATGGAACTTGGCTTTATTTATTTATTTTTTTCTTTGTTAATGTTCTGTGTTTCTTTTTCATCCTCTTTTCTAAGTATTAAGTTCTTTATTATATTTCGGATCATGAACACAATATTGGAAACATGCCTTTCAGCAAGAATTACCAAGTTTAGTGTTTATATGACTGTTCCTGTATTTCCCCGAGTCAATTTTTATTCTGACCTTCTTTCACACAGCACTCTTTTCTCCTGTTTTCTTGAAAGGTAATAGAGTTGCAATGGGCAACAGACACACTATTAGGGCAAAAAGTCTGTTATATTCTGGTGTGTTTTTATGAGTACTCCATTTTCAAAATAAGTGCAGGCCTTCAGTTTTCAGTTAAATTTTGTCTCATTTCTGATTTTGACAGCACCTCAGTTTTGTCTTTGTAGATTCCAAAGAAGGAAGTAACAACATGATCTCCAGGCATATTTTTTCTTGAGTTTTTTAGTTTTTCAAAAGCAAGTTTTCTGATTTAAGTGTAGCCTTTCTAGAGGTTCCCTCCCATCTTCTGGCCTCACTGTGGTCCTAGGGGCTGCCCCCTACTGCATCTCTGAGCCACAGTAGCCTCTTGTATGCTTCATGGGTTTTATGTACCACAACCTCCTCTGTTACCTCTGTGTTCATATTACTTATTTGGATTGAAATGCTATTATTTCCAGAAGGATCTCTGTTGTCTTCTGTATTAATTCAGGCCACACCCTCCCACAAAAAGTACTGCCAGCTGGATGTTCTCACAATTGTGGGTTCTGAAAGTGAAAGACTAAGGTGTGGGCAGGATTGATTTCCTATGATGTCTTTCCTGGTTCAGTGGATGATCATGGTTCCTTGGGTTTCTTATGTAATCTTCTGTCTGTCTTGTCCTCTTCGATGGGTTGGGGTCATATTAGATTAAAGCCTACCACAAGGACCTCATTTTAATGTAGTTACAGCTTAAAAACTCTATTTCAAAATTTTTATATTCTGCAGCATTGAGGATCAAAGCTTCAACACATAAATGTTGTAGTGCTGCAATGCACTGTACAAACTCATCATAATATCATCCTCTATTTTCTCCTTCTTTACTCACTGTAGACACAGTAATGCACCATGGTGTCCAGATTTTATCTTCACAAATACTCAGAACATCACCTAAGCTAGTATCTGGGCTAGAATATAGGTTAGTGCCTTCCACTGAAGAGAATGTGTGTATGTATGTGTTTAGAATGTATATAACTATTGTTTATAATTATTATAAACAAACATAACAATATTTATAACAGTACTTTTACTTTTAGGACTAAAGATATTAATTACAGATGGAGAACAAATGGTATACTTTGCAGGGATTTAAAAAATCCTTGAATTTTTTAAAAAATGTTAACAATAGAAAAAAACTACCAATACTGACTGATAAACTTTAAATATATTTCAGTAGCTTAAGTATGATCATTTTGATGATTTTATTTTTTAAAAATGGCTCAGGCTTTGTTTAGAAACTTTTTGCACAAGAGTCTGGTAAGATCCATGGTCAAGAAGAGCACAGTTGAGTTTATTGATCAGAAAATCTATTATTCTCATGCCTAGATTTATTTACTTATTTATTTTTAACAGAGAAGGAATACTTATCGAAACCAGCAACAGTCAAGTCCCAGAGAAACCAAGCCCAACCTTCTACATGCCCTCTCCCAGGGGCATGGCAATGGGTAGAACTTGATTCTTGCAGCAGTGTTTGACAACATGAACAAGAAGCAGTGATTTTCACCCAAGCCTTGGTGTTCAGAGTTTTTATTGACAGCCACATTCCAGTCTCTCTACATGTCAAACAAACTCTGGGAACAAAGTACTCACCATACATCACACTGTTCACAAAAAGACCTACAAGTGTTCATTGGTCCAGATAAATAAATCTTCTCTTACCAGGCAGGTCTAGATGCTGATCTCAGGAGTTGGAGAGACCCGAACTGTCTTTGGAACATACAGGATCTAAACAGCATAGACCTACCAAGTTAATTCATGTTTAGTAAGGGACCAAACAGAAACTAGTTTTGGCTTTGCAGGTTATAGAAATTCAGTTGTTACTCAATCCTGTTTTAATGCAAAAGCAGTCACAGTCAACATATAAATGGAAACGTAGGACAGTGTTCAAAGACTATTTTATTTACCAAAGCAAATGGGATATCAGATTGACTACTGAGCCAAATTTTCCAACTCTTGGCCTAGAATATATAATATAAAAATTGAATGCTAGAAATTTGGGAGTTGTATTTTACTGCTTGGATAGCTTCACTTTATGTTTTTATTTGTGTAAAAACAAAAGATAAAACATTACCAGGACTTTCTCCTAACACAGGGAAGAGCTGGTAAATTAAAAAAAAAAAAAGATAGTTTCAATAAATTTGAAACTATATACTATTGCACAATTCTCTGGGACATTTCTCTGTTACTTATACGAATGATTTTGTTTCCCTCTTCATATGTAAAATTATTCAAAAATGAGGGTTAAAAAAATAAAATAGCACCCATGGATAAACGATTAGATTGTTGGTAGAGAAAGAATGGGATCCTAATCAATCTGTCAATACTGATAATTATGTCAAATGACCGTACCTACTTCTTCGAGGGGCCTTGTTCTTGTTTCAGTTTTCCTCCAAGAGCTAATCAAATTTTCAGGCCCAGTAGAACATGCAAAATTTTGAAAATATGAAAGACTTTCATTACTGTTTAGCTGTGTTTTCCACCGGAGAAAAATTCATCACTTCACTTTATTTTCTAGGCAGAATTGAGAAATCACAGCCTGAGACTTGTCAGTTTTCTCTTGCAAAGCAGATGCAGTTCTGCAAAGAATAATCTGTGTGTGAGAGAAATAGCTTTATGTAAAGGGTTTCAAACTCTGGCCTTGGGGAATATGACCGGGGGTGGGGCAGGAGGGGCTTGTGTGGAATCCCAGCTCCTACCTCCTTTCCCCCTCCTAATAGCACAGACCTAGGGAGCACTTTAATTCCACTAAGATTCAGCTTTCTCATCTGTAACACAGATTGCATTTTTTTTGTAATTCTGTGAAAATATTTATTTAAATCAGGTCATACTTGAAAGTGGGCATTCATATAATCAAATCAGTTAATTACTGGGCATTTATTAAGTATTCAGCATAATGCTAATGTATCTTGCATGGATTTTCTTATTTAATCTTCTCCATCCAACCAAGCAGACTCTATTTCTTGCTTTGTTATAATTTTTTCATTGGAACAGTGTTCAGCTCACTTAAGAATTGTGCCTGTCTGTCAGCTGGTAATCAAGCTATTGGCTGGGCATTCAGTAAGTCACTCTTCCAGAGCAAATCAGTAGACTAGAGTTTTCCTATGATCTCCTGAACAACTTTTGTTCCATTTTTCTTCTTTCTAATATCTTAAAGCTAAGAACATGTTCACATGGATTTTAAATTTCTGAGTCATTTTGTATATGGTAGGCATTCTTCTGTGGCAGCCACATAACTACACCTGAGGTGAAGTGAGTCCTTTTGATCTAACATGCCATTAAGGAAGAATTTCTCTGTTTTTTATTTTAAATTTTCTATCCATTTTACATAGCAAGCACAGTTCCCCCTCCTCCCACTCTCTCCACAACTTCCCCCCAATCCCATTCCCCATCTACTCCTCAGAAAGGGTGAGGCTTCTGATGGGGAGTCAACAAAGCCTGGCATATCAAGGTGAGGCAGTACTAATCTCCCCCCAACTCCCGCCCCCATCAAGGCTCAGCAAGGCATCCCATCATAGAGAGTTGTCTCCACAAAGCCAGCTGATGCGCCAGGGATATAGATCCTGGTCCCACTGCCAGGGACCTCACAAACAGACCAAGCCACACAGCTGTCACCACATCCAGAGGGCCTTGTTCAATCCCAAGCAGCCTTCCCAGCTATCAGTCCAGATTCCATTAGCTCCCACTAGCTGGAGTCAGCTGTCCCTTTGGGTTTCCTGGTCATGATTCTGACCCCCTTTTGCTCATACAATTCCTCCTTCCTCTTTTTGACTAGACACCCAGGGTTGGCTCAGTGCTTGGCTATGGATCTGCTTCCATCAGCCCTTGGATGAAGGTTCTGTGATGACAGCCTGATAACAGGAGAAGGCCAGTTCAGACACCCTCTTCACTATTGCTACTATTGTTACAAGTCTTAGCTCTAATTTGAGTAATCCTTGTGGATTTCTGGCAATTTTCCTAGCAGGAGGTTTCTCTCCAATCCCTCAATGGCTCTCTCCATCAAGATATCTCTTTCATTGCTCTCCCTCTCCATCCCTTCTCCAACTTAACCGTCCTCTTCCTTCCTGGTCTCATTCCCCATTCACACACCCGCTCTCCCTCTAGTTTACCCAGATCTCAGTGTATTGTTGTCCAGGATGTTTGTCTGTAAACAATGCATTGTTGTTTCCTTTCATAGTACTAAGTACTTTAAAATCTTATTTCAATTAAACCATGTCACAGAAATTTGTGGGATATCTCCTGATATCAATTTTCCCCTTGCTCCCTAGCCATGAGATGCCCATGTTGCCAAAGAAGCAATTTGCAGACAGGGGTGACCATGTGACCCTATCTGGCCAAATTAATTTAATGTGGTGGCTTTAGAGATTTTTTTTTCTCCCTTTGGAAGGTGTATACTGTATGTGATGTGCATCATGCATTGTGTGTAAGCATGCTTGCATTTTTGTGGGGCCATGCATACATGGAGGGATTTCCATAATTTTTTTTTGGTGTGTGTGTGTGTGTGTGTGTGTGTGAGTGTGTAGACCAAAGGTTGACACTGTCTCCCTTATCAGTTTTTGCTTCATATATTGAATCAGTATTCCTCAGTTGAACTCAGAGCTCATTGATTCAGCTAGTATAGCTGGCCACCTTGTTCAAATTATTCCCTACTTTGATCTTCCATATATTGGGATTACATACAGACAGGAGCTGCTGTGGTCCCTGTCTTTTTTTGTGGGTGCTGGGGACTGAATTCCAACACTCACAATTTCTCAGCATGATCTTTACTAGCTGAGCCATATCCCCATTCCCATGTCTGGGAATCTCAGTTCATAATAGCAGACTCTTGCTTCCATTTCAGATAGTCCCCTCCTGTTCTCTGGCCCTCTAACTCATCTGAACCATGAACAGGGAGTCCACAACTTACAAACAGTGAAGATGAAAACTGGAAAGGATCTTTGCTGTTTAACAGTCAGAATAAAGCTATTACCTATCCCTGAACTATTAAGACACAACATTCCAGTTTGCTTTAACCAATGTGATTTTAGGTCTATATTACTTTTAGGCAACTACAATACTTATGAATAGGTACAGATGTATATATATATATATATATATATATATATATATTAATATTAAAATGTTTTGACTTCTATACCTGGCCTTAGAGTTTCCACAGTGCCTCATGTACTCAATGAAATAATATTCTTCATGGAATAAAGTCATGTATACACATTATCAGTTTATTCAAAATGTTCTGGTCTACATAAACCGGGCAGAATATTCCAGTGAGTGACAGGTGTGGAGAGAGCTTTGGATTTCTAGTGTCTTTATTCTAATGCCCTCCTTTACAATCTGTCACAATGACTTTATGTCGTCTAGGTCACTCTTCATATCTAAACATTTAAAATAATTATTCAGTTTTTTAACTTGACTCGTATGATTTTAAGCTGCGTGGGCGAAAGCAATAATTTGACAAGAATGACTTGGCAGTTCTATAAACTGGTAATTGGAAATCAATGTGCTCAAAGCTTCAGGCAAAAAGCATAATGAGCAGGCCAGTCCACAGGGACAAGAGATTACATGTTAATTCTATGAAAGGTCAGAAATGAACTAATTAAATTAAACCTGTGAGGCATTACTGGCACCTCCTCTGAATTACTGTGTTCCTTTAGAGAATGTAGATTGACAGGTGACAGGTATATGAGGCCACTCCATTTACCACTCATAGCTAGTATATATTTTTCGTGTATTCATGTGTACAATAAATACTATTAGTGGTTAGTGATTTGCAATGTGGGCTCAATGATTTCTTAACTTTAAAAAGGCAAGCATATAATGAAGTCAAATATTTGCTAAAATTATAATAAAAAGATATGACACTGTCCTTTCAAAATAGTACTTATATGCTCATTAGGATTTTTAAAAGTGAATTAAGACAATACCTACTTATGGTTTAGGTCAAGGTTCATATTCTTTTTATTTTAAGGTTCATATTCTTAAAAGCATCTGTTCTTTGTCAGAGTTCTATCCATTTAACTCCATTATCCCTCTTGCTAAAAATTTATATTCTTTGAAGACACCATTTGTATTATTTATATTCTTTAAACAAATAACAGTGGTACCAGGCACATAGTGGATAATGAATTATTTTAAGATGGATTAATACATGAATGAATGAATGAATTGCTAAATGAAGATGAAGACCGTTCTTTGCTTGCCTTAAGGCTTGTCAAAGACGGTGGTGTTGGATGACCTTTTGTTGGTTCTACTCAGTGATGAATTCCATGTTTATCAGAAAGTTTCAGGATGCAGTCATGTGACTCTTCCTTGGGAATCTGTTTGGGTTCATGTATTTCTTTTTTCCCCTTTAACTATGTGGCAGATGATACAGTTTCTTCACTGTGTATTGAGGAACTTACTGACTACAGATGCTTTTCTGAAGTGGTACATTAGTGCCCCTGGATCTGCATTGAAAGATGACAATAGAATTCACCTGTGCAGCCTGCTCCACTTGACTTCTGGTGGTGGTTGCTTTGAATGAGGAAGGAAGCTCCCAAATGTTTTTCCAGGAATACGGTATCTCTCTCTCATGGCTGAGTGGGGACCGAGAAGCAGAGTGTGTTTCACAGAAGTGAGTTTGATGAATGCATTGCTTTGTCTATTTTCATATACTGAAAGGCTCTTACTTTGCATACCTTCTTTGAGCAAAGATGGCATTTAATTCTTGCTTTTCCATTGTTGATTTTTCAGTCCAACAGATTTAAACACTAATCTTTTTTTCAGCCCTAACATTTACCAACAATGTGACTCTGAGTTAGCTATTCATAATCCTGAAAACTGTATTTTCTCTTTTCTTGAATGAATTAACAATAGTACCTATCTCATAAGAATTTGGCAGTGATTAAACCAAAATACAAATAGTGTACTTTCATTGTGGGCAATTTATGATAAACTTGAGCAAGGATTAGCTATAATAATTTTATGCTTATGTCAGTGTGTAAAGACTTTGAAGCTGATGTGTCTTTACTAGTAAAAAGAGCCTAGCTTTTTATTTTTCTTCTGAAGTGACCATATACCTACAAGCAATCCCAGGTGGAGAATTGCAAGGGTAGAGAAGCTCAAGATAAAAAACAAACCAGAAAACTTTCACAAATAAACCCATGTTAGAAGGGTTCTTTCAAGAGGTAAAATAGAAGCTGAGAAACTTCCAAGTTCAACTTTGGTAAATTCTAAAACTCAAAGGAGTTTACTACAATTTCTAATCAAAACCATTGCTAACCCATGACTTATGACCTCTCTCTCTCTCTCTCTCCCTCCCTCTCTTCTTCCCTCCCTCCTTCTCTCTCTCTCTCTCTCTCTCTCTCTCTCTCTCTCTCTCTCTCTCTCTCTCTCTCTCTCTCTGTGCTTAGGTCAGCCAGCAGCTGTACACTGACCTCAATAATCTGCCATTTCCCCATCATCAGTTTGAAGAAAGCAGGGAGAAATGTTCCTAGGATTCAGACTGAGAAATAGGTTTTCCAAAACAAAACAGATGAGCAAGGCTTGCTGAGTGTGCCCAGGACAATATTACCCAGGGCCCACTTGCCTTAAATTCTAGCTGCTTTGTCTTCTATAGTAGATGCCAAAAATAAACACTCTGCTGTAGAAAAGAATTTACAACCATATAAGATTTTAAATATCTGAAATTATAGTCTGAAGTTAACACAGATTTATTTAAAAGCAATAATAGGAAGTATATGATTAATTACATTTGATATTTTCTTAATGAAATGTTAAGTCATGAAAGTGACAATTTTCAGATGACTAAACTGTGATGTTAAAATGTTAAATGATTCGAACACAGTATGTACTCACTCATATATGGATTTTAGACCTAGATCAAATGATCATCAGCCTATAATTCACATCACCAGAGGAACTAGGATACAAGTTGTATTCTAAGAGATTCATATAAAGTCCCTCACAGAACTGGGAAGGGACAAGTCCCCCAGACCTCAGGTATAGTGGGGGAGGACAGCTAATGGAGAGAGAAGTAGGAGAAAATGAGAGGGAGGAGAGGAAGGCATGTGCGACCAGGAGGATTGAGCCTGGTTAGGAATGGAAAATAGGAAAGAGAGAGAGAGACAGAGACAGAGAGAGAGAACATAAAAGAGGGAGCCAATATTGGTTTGAAGATAAAGTTGAACACAAAGAAAGGTCGAGGGAACTACAAGACTGCTCCCAACTAACAATCTCAGCTTCCGTGGAAAGACTATCATAAATGCCCTTCCCGGAGAGTGAGATCAACAACTAACTTCTCCATGGAATCCTCAACTAATGCCTGTTGAAAACAGGAGCAAACACCCATACATAAACACTGAGTCAAACTAGAACCCAGAAGCAGATGGAGAGGACAAGACCATGCGGTAGAAGTACATAGAGACAGCTTACCTGAACAAGGAGGAGCTAAGGGCCACTAGACTGATAGCTGGGAAGCCAACAGGGGTCTGACTCGGACCCCCCTGAATATGGGTCTCAGCCAGAAGGTCTGAGCAGTCTGAGACCTCAGACAGTGGAGCCAGGATGTATCCCTGGTGCACAAAAGGACTTTGCAAACATATCCCCCATGGAGGAATAACTGCCTTATTCTAGAGATAGGAGAGAAGCCCTAGTCCCTACTTCACAGGACCTGTCAGATCTACATGACCCCAACTGGATGGCATTCCCCTACATATTGTATTGTGGTGGGGGGTTGGGAGGGGAGGGTGTTTAGAGTGCATGGGAGAGGGTAGAGAGGGCAAAAGGGAGGGAAGGAGGGAGGGAGGGCTTGGGGGGAGGGAGGGAGGGAGAGGGAACTGGGATCGACATGTTAAAAAAAAAAAAAAAAAAAAAAAAAAAACGCTTTGACTCCAAAATTTAAGTTGAAGAACAAGTTACTGGGGAAAAGTATTTCTATTTTTGTTTCCACAGAAAATGAAAAGATGTGGATTCCTTCCAGACTAATGTGGTTTGATCACACCAGACCGCCTGAAACAGAGTACAAGCTGATCCTACATTCCAAACAGCTGGACACAACAGCCCTACAGACTACAGCTAGGATATCTGAATCTTCTTCGAATCCCCCAAGACAGCGCCCCTTACCAGCAGGAAGTAGTTTGGAATGAACGATGCCCAAATTCCCAAATATTGTGTATAAATGTTTGTTTTCATTTAATTGGACTTTGTTATATAAAATTAAATAAAAAATACTCTATATGCATAAAAAAAATAAAATGTTAAATGAAAACATAGAAAAAATTTTATATGAAAATCATCCAGCATCACTATATAAAATATCTACCCAGGAAAACACTATAAGTCAGTGTATAATTTTCTTTTCATGGTGCTGGGAGATCTTGCACAATGCTAGGCAGATGCTCACCATTCAGTTGCATCTCCACGTAGGCACAATATTAAAGTAGAAGAACATGGAATTCAGTTACTCAAAATGCTTTTACATACCTGAAGGAGGGAAAAACCCAAAAACCAACAAAAACCTTGATTTGTTGTTGTTGTTGTTTATACATGTTTATTACATGATCAATGAAAACGTGTGACCTGAAATCTCTGTTACAAGTATTGGCTGTATAATGAATAAGGCTAAAATCTTTTTTCTAGTATAAAAATTACTACATGGAATTTTATTCTGAAAGTTTATCCCTTCTTTCTTTAGCGCCCACTGGGTGTGACACTAAACAGTGTGATATAAACATGAAGTTACATCTACTTTGCTTTGAAAGGAGCAGCAGCCTCATTTCCTCAATGTGTGTCACCAGCAGCAAATGTGGAGCTCTTTATCCTCCTGGCCCTGGCAGTGATGTGTCCCCAACTGAGCTCACAGGCACTCTTGGAGCTTTGTCACATCCTTGTAGGACTCTAGGGACTTGGGCCTGACTAGGGTGGCCATGGAATAAAGGTAGGGTAGACTGGGCTCTTGGTAAGAATGGGAGCAACTGGAAGCTCTGTGTTTATTGGACACAGTTGAGCAGAGCGGTGGTTTATTGCATACACTTGGACAAGGAGGCAGGGTTATCACATACAGTAAACAAAGAAATAGGGTTTATAATATGTAGCAGGGTGGATAGGACACAGTTATTCTCTGTAGTAGCATTCTCTGTAGGGGGAAAGTCTCCAGGCCATGAATATTATGGAGAGAAAGCTAAGGTAGAAATTTTCTGTACACACTGTTAATGCTTGCAGTGCGTCCCCTGAGGAAGGCTTTGCCATTTCCCTCTTAGCTTAACCCTAGGGGGAAGGCTTTGCCATGCTTCCATGGGTCTGAGGCTCTTCATTATTGACATGGACACATTCAGGTCAACAACACAGTCACCCAAGGCCTAAGTCAAGACTTGGTCTTCTTCCTACTCCCTACATAGTTCCCAGTACCCACTTTCTGAAACAACTAGTATATCACACTTGAATATTCAGTCTTTTACTAACACAGATGGCATCGTGGCTGGATGGAAGATTTGATGTAATGACTGATGTGATCTAACATATATTTTACAAGTTCCTACTGAGTATAACTCTGAACCCAGCATATACTTATCCACTAAAAAGCAAGAAACTGGAAAATGCCCATGGAGAAATCTGAATTTATAGACTAATAAAAATCTTATTTCCTTTTCTTGAATGTATTAGCCAGGATTTGCCAATGAAATAGGAATTTTATGATATATAACTTAAGTATACAATATGTATATCCTAAATCTATATTACAAATAGTATCTGTATGAGAGTTTTATGAAGAAGGGTTGGCTTGTGTGATTAAAGTCAATGGAAGATGGTGAGATTAAATGATTCTGTCTGAGCTGAGGTCTAGGTCCTTCCAAGTTCAGTGACAGAAGATGTATGTCTTTGCTTAAGGATGTGGGGGATTAGAGTAAGCAAATTGGTCTTTCCGCTGACTGTTCATCTTACCCTGTCCCTCAGTGGTTTGGTGGTAACACTTAACTATCTGGGTATCCCTTAGCCTGCTCTAGCCATAACCTGCTCATGTTTACACACAAAAATAACAAACATTGCATAGCTGTGTGTTGCTTTCATTTGGAATGTTAACCTTTTGTCAGTTTAATCAAATACCTGCATATCCCAGAAACAGTTTGTTAGGATTGAATCTCCAGTTTTCACTTGGAGTGTGGGTAAGTTCATTGTACATTCTTTATTTTATATTTTGCAGAAGGATATTTTGCCTTTTTGGTTTATTTCCATTTTCTGGTTCTTCTTTCTCCATTTCTCTTCCTCTCTCTCCTTCTCCCTCCTTCTGTTTCTCTTTCCCTCTCTCCACCCACATCACTGTTATTTTTTACTGTTTTGGAGACCAAACCCAGGAGCATATTTCTCCTTTCATTTCATGTGAATGAGCATTTTGTCTTGCATGTATGCCTGTGCTGTACATGCATGCAGTGCCCATAGTGGCCAGAAGAGGGCATCAGATCCCCTGAAACTGGAGTTCAGCCAGTTACTAAAAGGGCGGGTCTAAAGGAATTCACTGCAGGGAAAATTAATATTTTGTTACATCTGTTCTTTGACAGTTTCATTCATGTATATAGTGCAGTCTGATTACAGTCACCTTCCACTCTGAATGCCAAACCTGGTTACACCCTTTCTGATTTTCCTTCTCTTGTATCTTTTTGTTTCATGGCTCACTGAGTTTAACCTGAACCATTTGTGTGATCATGAGTTTGGATTTATCCTTTGAAGTTTGGTAGGCTCAACTGTTGACATATAAATAAAGATAAAGTCTGCCCTTCCCCAGAATCTATAGTTGGTTAGGGCCCTGTTAACCAATCTTTATAGGACTGGGATTATGCAGGTCCGGTGTAGATGGCTGGGTCTGCTGTGAGATCATGATTATGGTAATTGTATCATGGCAGAAAGATATAATTTCACAACCTTTCTCTCCATTTTCTGGCTCTTACAATCTTTCCAACATTTAATGTTCTCTGACCTTTAGAGCATGTGGTATAAATGCCTACTTTAGGGCTGAGCATTCAACTGTCACTTATTTTCAGATAGCTGGAACAGCCATATATCACTGTATTCACTGTTAGGTATCACAAAGTCAAATTTATTTTACTAAGGCTGAGAGTAGCATTCATCTATGGTGTAAGCATAACGGAGAGAGTCTGATGCCACCACAAATTCTTTGTAATGGCTATGGAAGAGGATTTTTTTAAATTTTAACACAAACAAGTGGTTTATAAACTATTATAACTTCAATTTTTTTTGATAGAGAGGAGGTGGCAAGGACCATACTTGCCTGATCTCCATATTCCTATTATCTCTTTTTCCTTTCCCTTTGAAAGGGAGTTAAATGTATCCTATCCACAACTCACAAATTTTCCTTCTTTGTCCTAACTACAACCCTGAGGTTGTTGTTTATAAATTTTGTGTTTGCAATTTTCTCACTCTTATAAATGTGTGTGCACAAATGTGCTCCAGGAACTTGCAGTCTGCAGCCAGTGGATGAGATGTCTGTGCAATTAACTTTTCAGTAACAGGGGCTAGTACCTTTACTTTAACCACTTAGGCAGAACAACGTTACTGGATATTTCTGGAAAAGGCTATAAGGAGCCAAAAGTTTATAAAAACTCTGACGAATCACTATGAAATGTCTTACATATCAAATGGTGTCTTATGCTACTCAGATGTTTTTATTGACATCAGAGAATCTCTATAGTGATTTGAAGGATGCAAGAGCTGCCCTTCAAGTCAGAAGAACATGGCAGAGTCCACTTATTGATTTTTACTCATTTTTATAGAAGTGAATTCTTTTGGTTCATTGAAGGGACTTGTGTCATGATGTTGTCAATCACTTATTTATGTGGTACATATAAAACATCAGTCTATAAAGTACATAATATTATGTACTTAAACATTCTTCATTAATGCAAACACATTGTATATTTTGTTTTACGACTTAGCTCATTTCAATATCATATTTTTTTAAAAAATTACTCATTTGACTCAGTATTAGGTCATCCAGTTTCTCTGTTGTATAGTTATTGATTGCCCTATTGTTGGTTGTATTAATATAGCTTTTATAATTGCCATCTGGTGAACAAAACCAAGAGTTTCTCCAAGGCATTTGTAAAATCAAAGGCATGCATATATTTGTATTTGTTAGATCTTGGTTTCCACACAGGTTTCACCACGTCATAGAACCTCTGTAGAATTTTCTCTTTTTTTATGATATTTCCAAATTTGTTTACAGTAATGTTTTTATATTCTATTGTTTCATTCATATGTCATTCTATTTTAATTTTCACTTTCCCACATAGTGAGATTGATGGTTTTATATGTGTTTACTGAGGTTTGTGTTCCCTTCTTTGTGCATTGCATGCTTGTGAATTTGGCATAATTTTCTGTAAAGTTATTCAGTTTTAAGCAAATTCTGTGATCTTGATAATTTGCCAGTCATGCTATGTCCTGAACATTAAGCCTTTATTATACATTTCCATGTAAATTTAAAGCATCAAGAAAACACTTGACTTTGTTACATTCTATCGTACAGATTAAGAACTCCATTTAGATGTTAATTTGCTCTTACTAATTTTAGTCAGGCTCATATCCAGAGATATGTGAGATTTAAGTGTTACTTATGTTGAACACTAGGGAAAAGATACACTTGCAGAGTACAGACCTCTGTGGCCATAAGGCCATTGTCGTTAGCATAGAGAAGTCCCCACACACTCCTCCACACTTACAGAGATAACACATAGATGTTTTTAGTTATAAACATTGTCACACATTTCCTCTATGTTGTTGTGTGCACTCCATCAACAGGGTGTAAAAGTTTCAGTTTTCGAACTTCCCTCCCCATATCCTGTTTTGCTAGATTTTACGTTTTTCTTAGTTCTGCAATATAGTGTAGTCTAATGTTGAACAAGCCTGCATGTGCTTACCAGTTACTCATGATTTTTCCAACTCTTCGGGTATTTTACCCTTCACTTATTAACTTCTTGATCCTTTTATTAATGAGTAGAAGAAATTACTTGATCTGGATGCTTGATTTTGACAGATAATTTTGGGCACATTTTCCCTCAACTTAACATTATCTACTTATTTTCTCAATGGTCTCTTCTGAATTAGTAATAGAAGCTTTCATTTTTGGTAAAAATTAGTTTAATATATTTTCTTTTTTCACATTACAGTATTTCACAATTAAGAAAGTGTTCTAAACACCATTTATGATTAGTGTGGATATTTTCTCACATTATGTTCTAAGAGCTTTATGGCTGTAACTTACATTAAAATTTATAGCATACTTTTAGTTAATTTAGGGATGTGGGACTGTGCAGAGCTTGATTAATTTTTTCCATATGAATATTTTATTACTCCAAAATTTTTAATTAAAAAACATTTACTTCTTTTAAGATTGGTTTGACTTTGTGAAAAATCAGTTAAAAATTTAAATTTTATGTTGTTTACTCTGTTTATTAACCAATTTGTATCTTCATGGAAATACCACACTATATAGGTCTATTGTAAGGTTTGACATACTTAATATATCAAGTCTTTCAACCCTATCATTTTTTAAGGATTATGTGTATTCTGTCTTTCATTTTTATATACATTTTAAGATGAGTTTAAGATAAGTCACAACTGTATGAAAAAAATCTATATATAGTGATTAGCATTGGGTCACATACCTGGACAAGTATAGAGGACTTATATTGTAGCAACATTGAGCTTTTTAGTTTGAGTATCTGATATATATGTCAACCCAGCTGTGTGCATTTGAGAGTTCTTTCAGTCCTGTTGGCAGAGCATTATATCCATGACTAACTTTATCTCGGTATATTTTATGGTTTATGATGTATTTATATTCAACTTAAAACATTTTTTTAGTGTGTGTGTGTGTGTGTGTGTGAGCATGTGTGCATGCACGTGCACCTTACATTCACCTGAGTACAGTACCCCCAGAGGCCAGAGGAGGGAATCTGATCCCCTACAGCTTCAGTTGCAGGCAGTTGTGAGCTGCCTGATAGGAATTCTGGAAAGAACTTCCTCTCTAAGAGCAGGGCGAGCTCTTCAGCACTGAGCCATCTTTGCAGGCACCCCTCCCCACCCCCATGCGTGTGTATTGTTCAGTTGCTTTTGGTACTGGAGACAGTCCAGCTGAATTTTGTAAGTGAAACCTGATTTACTTCTGGAACTCCCCTGAATATGCTTTTGAACATTATTTTGGAAATAATTTAGGATTATTACATTGACATGTCATCAACAAATAAGAGTTTGTTTACTTATTTCCTACTTAATCTTCATTGATTCTCCACCCCCCATAATGTGTTGAATAGCATCTCTCCTTAAAATAGTGAGAATAGGAGGCTGGGAAGATAAATTATCAGTCATGTGATTTCTGCACAATCCTGATGACCTGTGTTCAATCCCCAGAACTCACTTTAAAAAGCCAGGCATGATGCACTTGTAATTCCATTGCTGTGGATGCAGAGACAGGGAAACTGTCAGCCTTTATTTGACAGCCAGGCTAGACAAATCAGTGAGCTCTAGACAAATGAGACACCCTATTTCAAAAAGCAAGGTGAGTGGTTCCTGGGTTGGATATCCAGGGTTGACTCTAGCTTTCAAATGCATGCAAACTCATGGGCATCTGCTAGCACAAACACATATACACACCTACACAGAAAATAGTAATAGAAACAGATATTACGTACTCCACTATCACGTATGATGTTAGCTATAAACACTTTTTTTTTTTTTTTTAAGTCAGGGCAGGAAAGTGTGTTCTGTTCCTAGTTCACAGGAGTTTTTGTTTCTTTTTCTTGAAAAGGTGTTGAATTTTGTCAACACCTTTATGTATGGAAATGATTTTCCATCTATTTACACAATATTTCAATTTTGGTCATTAAATCTATAATCTTGGGATGTACTCTAAATGCCCACAATGTGTTTCTTACACATTGCTAAATGCGTCTTGTTTAGTATGTTCTCACTGTGTGGAGGACCCTCCCTCCCATCCTTTTCACTTGATGCATGCAATAGGTAATGTGAGGCTAAGCTGCCCGGGAGTTCAGGAGTATTCTCTTCGAGCAGCAACACCACTGTTAGCATTACAATTCTTAGCAGTAATAATACTATTTCCTGTAGAGACTTCTACATTTGTTATATTTATATAACACTCATTTTCTTCAGCAGATTGAGGATTTAGAATTCCTGTTGTCTTCTTAAAGTTATAGTCCACCTTACTCTTCAAGAAAAATTGTCCACACATATTGACATTGTTGTTCATATCATTAAAAATTTTGTTTGGGTTTTGCTCATGATGCTGGTGGACTATTTTCTTACCATGGAAGGAAACGAAGGAGTTTTCATTTATTAGTCACTCAACTCCTTTCAAAGAATGTCTGATATCCCATGTTAGTGTAGTCATGTGTCATCACTATAGACAAAATAATGGCTACACCCTGGTATTCCAGACAGGTGGTACTATGACCAATGCCACTATTTATGGTATTTTCTAAAAACACTACATGTGCACTAATATTCACAGAACAAAATCCCAAATCATGGAACATAAGAAGAAGAAAAAAGAAAAGTCCTTGAATGATGGATTTGAATGTGTTGAGACTTTGTCCTGAGGGTATTCTGGATATATCAAATGCTAGTAATAGAGAAATAGTAGCAAGACTTCACTAAAGAGCAATCTTCTTGACAGAGGACTCCAGCCAGAGGCTAAGGCTGTTTACTATTTAAGCAATAAACATGAACAGTAGCCACTAGAGCATCTTCAATCTTTCCAAACTTCATGGCTTTGTTTTTGGTGTGTCGTTTAAGAATAGTTTATCTAACTCGAAGCCCCAAAGCTTTTCTCCTAATATTTAAGTTGGTCTAGCTAACATATTTATATATTGTAGACCCTTTACTTAACTCTATAATTCATGTCAATTTTGAACTATTTTTTCAAGATGGCACAAGTTTCTACTCTTCTTGTCCTCCTTCCTTCCCTCCATTTTCCCTATCTCTTTCTGTCCTCTCCTTTTCTCTCCTTCACTGTTCTCTTACTTACATCTCCCTTTCTTATTCCTTCTCACCCTCTCTTTGTTTCACTCTCTGTCTTTTCTCCCTCCTGCTCTTCTCTCCCTCCATCCCTCCCTCCCTGCCTTTCTTCATTCCCTTTCCTCCCCCACTTTACTTTGTTTTCTGTTTTCTTTGTACATGCCAGACAAGCACTCTATAGAGGATCTACACCCCAGCCCCTCCATTATTTCTTTGTAAATGTCTAATGGTTCCATGTCACTTATTGAAAAGCCTATCTTTTCTTGAACTGCAAATTAGTAAAACAACAAACAAACAAAACAAAACAAAAAGCACACTTGATATAGTGTGAAGGTGTCTGTTTCTGGAGTCTGCGTTAATCTTGTTCACCCATCATTTCTATTCATTTTTCCACATGCCACAGTGTACTGGTTACTGTGACTTTCCAATGAGTTTTGAAATCATTTGAGGAAAACCAACCTCTTTTGTTTGTCTTCTCTGTATTTTGTTTCTATAACTTAATTTGCCATTCCATATAATTTTCAAGTGTAACATTTTACACAAAAATGCTGCTGAGAGTTTCACTAGAATTATTAAGCCCATTGAAAAGGTTCAAAGATATTAGTTTTTAAGCAATATTAACTCTCAATCTATTAACATAAGAGAAATAGAGAGACTTATATCAATTTAATAATGAATTTCAAAAGCCACTAGTATCTCTTCTTCCACCATTGGTGACCCTAAGATAGCAATATTCAGAAAACAAATCATTATTTTTTTATCTTTTTCTTTTTGTTAACATTTTCTTTTCTTTTTTAATTTTTATTATTCAATATTTTTCTTATTTTACATATCAGTCCCAGTTCCCTCTCCCTTCCATTCTCCCATGCCCCCCCACTGCCCCCCATCCCATCCCCCATTCATTCCCCAGGAAGGGTAGGTAAGGCTTTCCATGAGGGAACATCAAAATCTGTCAAGTCATTTGGGGTAGTGCCTAAGCCTTCCCCCATGTCTCTAGGCTAATGGAGTATCCCTCCATGGGGAATGGGCTCCCAAAGTCCGTTCATGGACTACGGATACATCCTGGTTCCACTGTCAGAGGTCTCTTAGACTGCCCAGGCCTCCTAACTGAGACCCACATTCAGGGAATCTGGGTCACTCTTATGCTGGTTTCCCAGCTATCAGTCTGGGGTCCATGAGCTCCTTCTGTTCTGTGGGTTTCTTCAGCCTGTTCTTGACCCCTTTGCTCATCACTCTTCCCTGTCTGCAACTGGATTCCAGGAGTTCAGCTCAAAGTTTAGCTGTGGGTGTATGCTTCTGTTTCATTAGCTACTGGATGAAGGCTCTAGGATGACATATAAGTTAGTCATCAATCTCATTATCAGGGAAAGGTATATAAGGTAGTCTCTCCACTATTGCTTAGATTGTTAATTGGGGTCATCCTTGTAGGTCTCTGGATATTTCCATAGTATCAGATTTCTCTTTAAAGCTATAATGGCTCCTCCGTCTGTTATGGTATCTCTTTTCTTGTTCTCTATTCTTCCCCCAACTCAATCTTCTTGCTCCTTCGTGTTCTTCTCTCACCTCATCTTCTCCCCTTCTGTTTCTCCTAACTCCCTCTCCCCTCCACACTCCTCCCAATTTGCTCAGAAGATCTCATCCATTTCTCCTTCTCTGGGGGATCATTTATGTCTCTTTTAGTGTCCTCCTTGTTTCATAGCTTCTCTGGCAGTGTGGACTGTAGGCTGGTAATCCTTTGTCTATGTCTAAAAACCATATATGAGTGAGTACATGCCATGTTTACCTTTTAGAAAACAAAACATTATTTTTGACAGTTCTCTTCACTGGTTGATCATCCTAAGTGCCCTATGTTGATGTGATGTATGAAACTGTGTTAAATATTTGTGAAGTGAATAGATTATTCATGAGCTGTGTATCTCTCATAGCAAATGAAATTGAATGTATTGTTCTGCATAAAAGGGACCATAGTTTGAGGGTGCTCAGTTGCCTAGGTGCTGAGACTTATTATTCTCTTGCTACTATAACTGTGCAAATAAGATTTGTGTTTTATCACAAATACTTCTAATTCTATTCCTGAGAGGTTTTCTTTCATATAGTCATCTAACCTCTAAAAGAAAAAGTTGTTTATCTTCAGTTTCAAGTGTCTCTGGCCTTTGGCTGGCACACTGTGTGCAGTGAGGTAGATAGGGAGCATGTGAAAGGTCTTACTGAGCACAGCCCAGTCATCAATCTACACAATTGATGAGCCATGCACTGCTGTTGGCATTTGGTCATCCCAGAAACAAATGGAAAAAAAAATAGCACAATAGGATTCCTGTTTGTGTCTGGCTGGTGCAAATTTTCATCTATACCTCAATCTCTAACCTCTGTCTTTCTCTCTGTGTCTACAAAACTCAAGTTGGGATTTTCATAGAAGTTACTTCATATGGTTCCTCTGAAGGTGCAACAAATGCAACACCTGACATAAATAATCTCTAAAATTTGGCATATGTTCTTATAACTTTCAATATTGATGCATGGCACTAACATCTATTTTCTTATCTCCATTAAAAACCCGCTATATTATGAAACTATTCTTTTATTTCTCTGTGGTCACTAATTGTCCATCACCAATTATTAAATATGACATGCTTTCCATGAGATTTCTTCACCCTAGCATTGCTCTGGCCCATGGTAGCCCCAGACTAATGAGAGTCATTTTGATAGTACACACTGGTTCTTAGTGTGACAATATATTGGGTGACAGAATATGTAGGAGGTGGGCCTCAGTGGAGTACAATTTGGTCCTTTTGGGGTCACTGTTCTCAGGAAGACTTGATGTAGTCCTTTCTTCCCTGGGTAACTCTGCTGAGGATTTTACACAAAAGCAGAATCCTTCCTTTCCTTTGATTTCTTTTTCATTTCCTCAGTTGCTGTTTCCATGTGCATCTTTTTAGCTTGTATGAATTGTTGTTATGTTGCCACCCTGTGTAATATAATATAAATGTAGGCCACTTACAATAGTCAGAATCATGTGATTAGAATTCTCAACCTCCAAACTGTGAGGGAAGCAAATCCCTCTCCTTATATGGTGCTCAGTCACGGGTGTTTTGATCAAGCAACAGAATATAAAGTAATGCCATGCACAGCATACTAAACCACCTGTATGCCTAAAACTCATCAGTAGCTGCTTATCCAATGGGTATACTATACCCTTCACTATCTGTTCTTGCTTAACCCTACAGCTTCATTTCTTTTCTTGCTTCATTTTCTCTATCACTCTCCAGTGCTCTGTAAGTGGGGTTGTTTTGGGAACATAGTTTTTTCAAGTACTAGTTTACTCATCTCCCTTCCTCGTCTTCCTTTGAAATTTTTAGTTATCCTTTCAAGCCCAACTCTGTATCTTTGGTACTGACCATCCAATTCAAGGATGTTTAGGTGTTGCCTTGGAGTGCTTACAAATGACATATAGCTATTTCTTTCAGTACCCTGATGGCTTGTGAATACATAGTGTGTACAATTTGAGCTCTTCTGACAGAGTACAAAGTTTTTCTATGTTTTTAATTTTATCTTCCATGTACACCATATAATATGGAATATTATTTGAAGATGTCTTATATTTGTTTATGACATGGAAGAATTATTTAATGATACAAAGATGTACTACATTCTTTTATGTTGCATTTGTTTAATAATGTGAAGCTGCATTATTTTGCCTGTCTAAAGTGTCTGATTGGTCTAATAAAGAGTTGAACAGTCAATAGCAAGTCAGGAGAAAGGATAGGCAGGGCTGGCAGGCAGAGAGAATAAGAGAAAGAGGAGAGAAAATGATGATCAAGGAGCAAGTGAACAAGGAGAGTAGGATGCTAGGGGACAGCCACCCAGCCCCATAGTCAGACACAGAATAAGAGTAAAAGTAAGATTACAGAAGGTAAGAAAAACTTGCTAAAAAGAAGCCAAGTTAAGGTCAGCATTCATAAGAAAGAATAATCCTCACTGTGTACTTATTTGTGAACTGGGTGGTAGGACCCCCAAACGAATAAAAGAGCAAAAACAACCAGCAATATTACATATATTTCCTATTCAATGCCAGTTGAATAAATAATTGCTGATGTTGGTCCATAAATCACATGTCATTGTTGGTATGCTTCTAAAAATAAATGTTTGAACTTTTTTATAGATTAAAATCCACTTCTAAAATGACTTTTAAAAACTGTGTCTTCAACTTAGAAAACTCTTGTGATGGGATCAATTCTCATTAAATTTGTAGTTGCTAAGAGATAAAGGAAGGAGAGAGAGCATAAAAACTTAATTAAGGAAACAAGAATTTGTGGAAATGTTTTGTCATCCCTGAAATTGCAAACAGAATTGAAAAAGTACTTTCTAATGGTTTGTTGTATGTTCTTCTCATTGCATATACAATGTTCCATTAAACTGTCATCTCTCACCTCAGTGATGTATTTCCACATTGAAGGCTGGGACAACTTTGCCTTGAGTGAGAACCTTTTAAATTTTTATCTAGTATCAATAATACTGCAAAAGTTTAGGCTGTGTTTGCATATTGATACTAGCTAACCTAGACTATATGAGTAGCTATTTAATATGACTTATATTATTTAAATTATTGAAGGATATTAATTAGCACGAGCTAATTGTGTTTGTGTATGTTTGTATGTTTATGTGTGTGCATGGATGCATGTGGTGCACATGCTTGTGGAGGGCATAGGTGAATATCAGGTATCTGCTTTGGTTTCTCTCTACCTTATTCATTTATTTATTGTTTTTAATCCATTTATTTTTGAGACAGGGTCTTTCACTAAACCTGGAACTCATTTATTTTGCTAAGGCAACTGATAAGTGAGGTAAGGCATTGCTTTTGTGTTGTCCTGGCTCCAGCCTCAGAACTGGGCATGCAGACGTGTACCCCCACTTCCAGCTTTTCCATGGGTACTGAGTTCTAGTTGCAAGTCCTCTTGGGCTCCAATCAATTTACCACTTGAGGCTATCCCTTAGATTGGGTCTTATTATTCTTTGAAGAATATATTGTTGGCCAGTCAGGTGGCTCAATATGTATAAGCCCTCATAAGTCTGAGGACCTGAACTCAATCCCTGTAACCCACAGTAAAAAGAAACAAATGACTCTTGAAAGTTCTACTGACTTGTCTATGTGTGGCATGGCTCACGTGAGCCTATGCCCATGCATATGCATCACCGTGACCCCCAAACGCAAATACAGCAATAAAGTATATTAAATTGTGACAAGGGGGAGAAGGAGAGATGCTTCAAGGGTTAAGAGCACACACTGCTCTTCTTGTAGAGGCTCCAGCCTTGGTTCCCAGCATCCATGTCAGTCGGCTCACAGCCAACTGTAACTCCAGATCCAGGGCATCTGTCACAATCTTCTGAGCTCTGCAAGTTCTTCATTCAAGTGTACACACCCACAAACATATAACTTAAAAAAAAAAATAAGTGAAGAATATACTCTCATTATCCAAATAATTCTACTGGATGCTGATGAAATCATGCTCTACTCTAAAGTTGTGTTGTCAGTAAAGTAACTCTTGTGGCTACTAAGTACATGGTAGGTATGACTGGCACCTACTGAGATGGTAATTGTATATACATGGAAAACTTCAGAGTCTTAGTTTCAAAAGTAATGTTATCTTTGTAACTATATATTGTTTATTGAAATGATATTTTGATATATTGAGTCAGATAAAATATATTATCAAATAATTACAAATTTAATAAACATACTATAAAATTTTAAGCTATATACATGGCTTTCAGTATATTTCTATTTTAGAACATTGGTCAAAGTCTCTTTTTGTATTCATAAATTCTTGAAATAAACATGCAGTGAAAAAATTTTAGAGAAAGCACTTTGATTAAAGCCAGCACAATTCATGCATGCCAGTGTATAATAATTGGTGTGAGGAGTAGGTAGGTTACTTTTGTTTTTGTTTTTTCTTGTTGTTTGTTTTTTTTTATGAGCATATTCAAATACACAAATGTGTGTCTTAATTTTGTGAATTATTGTGATGGTTTATATATTTTAAGTCAGAGAAACCTTTAAATAGAAAAATCATGTTTCTGAATCCTTTATTGAATTCTTAGTTATTTCTATGATTTTTTTCCTCTAAAAAGCCTGAGGAGAATTGGGTAACTGTAGCTTTTGTAGACAAGGAATATTTGTGGTTACTGTTGACTTCCCTAATCCTCTGAACCAATGAGTGGGATTTAGGAATGGAAAGCAGGAACTTTGTGGGAGAAAGAGATTGGTCAGAGAGGCAATTGTTTGAATCAGGACAGTCCTAGAGGCATGCCAACAGCTGACATCAACATTTAGCATACAAATCAACCAGATTGTTAGAAAAGAGTGACAGATTGTGCATAGTACACAACAGTTGGGGATTTATGGAGACTAGATCAGAGTGAGAAAAATAGAAGGTGGCAACAGAGTTAGAAAATCCCTTGACTGTTGGATTAAAGGCAGATGCTATTTCTTTGGGGGCATCAGTGGCACTGGGATAATAAGGGCCATGTGTGCTTGGTCTTTAGGACACTGGTCCATTTCAGATAACTAGTTATAACGTATTCCAGTCTGAGAATATGATAAAATATAATTTGTACTTAGTGAAAAATAGTAACTTTAAGTTATGGATTGTGTCAAGTAATTATACTGTATTATAATATTGATCACTTTCACACAATAAAAACCTAAATTTATGTGCTATATAAGGAAGACACCAAATATGACCACTTGTCTCAAAAAATTTAATTTATTTATTTTATGTATATGGTTTTACTTGTACAGATTTATATGCACCACATGTGTACCTGGTGCCATGGAAAACAGAAGAGGGTGTCAGATCCTCTGGAACTGGTGGTGTAGTTGGTGACCTGGCATGTGGGAGCTAAGAATTGAACCCAGATCCTCTACAACAGAAGCCAGTACCCTTAACTACGTGGCTCAAACTTATTAATTAAACTTTCTTGTATTTGCTTTTCACTTGAACGTCATTGTCAAAATCCAGACATCTGAATTCACATATAATTGATATATCACTTTCTAAAATAGGTAAGTAACAATTTGGTTGTATGCATGCTCGCCCAGAGTCAGTAAAACAACTGCAGGTGTTTAGCAGCATGGTTTAATTTTAATTTTATTTATGAATACAATTCTTAAGATACTATTTTATTATACTCTACTTGTATATGCTGATATTTGGTTATATTAAGTGTCCTAATGATTACTTTGGAAATGATGCCACTAAATTACGTGGATTGTTTGTAATGACAATAAACACAACAAAGTAGGTAATTTGACTGAAGACTATTGAGGACCTATAAAGAACAGCTTGGGAAAAGTTTTGGGAAGGGGAAGTCAAAAGATCTCAATCTATGTGGAGATTTTAGAGGCCTCTCCCTCCCCCCTCCCTCCCTTCCTTCCTCTCATCCTCTTGTCCCTAATGTTCTTTTTGGGATCCTGGTTTCTAGTTTAAACATCTTTAACATTCAGGAGTGTGTATGCAGACATGTATTGTATGATAGCCAAAGGCTGACCAGAGATTGCTTCACTCACTTTCTAGAGCTGTAGGCAAGGAGCAAGAACAGGGTCTGCAGCTAGGTTAATATAGCACCAGAATAAGATAACAATTTGAATATGAGCCTCAAAACTCCACAGCTGGGTGTTAACTTCTGTCTAATGTTTTCCTATGAAAATACAGTTTAAATAGCCATTGCCTTATGAGCCTACTGTAAAATTGGAATGATGTTTTAAATAAGAGGTTTTGGGCCAATTTATTGCATATCATAAGCACCCAGACTATTGGTTATTTTTATTATTAAGGAGATAGACTCTCAGTCACTGCCATGACACTTTTAGCTTTCCTTTTCAGTAACTTCTTATGTAGATGAGCTGTAGATAAGACTGAATTTTGAAGAGAATGGACAGGAAGCTGTGGGTGTTCAAAGATATTTCAAGATAGTCTTTGGGGGAATCATGTGTGCTTTTACAAATAGATTCTACAAAGCTCTTGTTATTGAACCTGATATACATAAAGACAGTAGAACTTGGCTAATTTTAGTGAAGTTCCTACTTTTTCAGAAACCAGAAACAAAGAAGCCAAGGAGAAAATTAGGGGAAAAGTGGTGGGAAGGATGGAGAAAGAGAGATACAGAGACAGACAGAGACATAGAGACACACAGAGAGAGACAGAGACAGGCATAGACAGAGATACACAGAGAGACAGAAAGAAACAGACAGATACTGACAGAGAAAACATACATAAAGCACAAGTTTTAAAAGGTTAAGGTTGCCTTGACTATTGTTAGGATGTTACCTGTGTTATCACCTATTGACCAGTTTATCATGGTCATTCCCTTTTAATTAAAAATACTGATTGGTCATTCCTGGTTTGATTCATTCACATGCTCTCCCTTTCTGCCTTAGAATTTTATGTGACAAAAAACTGTTGGAAATTTTTTTTCAATGTGGTGACACTATTTCTACTCATCAAAAATATTACAAAGATAAAAATGTTTGGTAGATTTAATAGTTTTCTTAAAACCAGATACAACATTGCATAATAGAAAATGTAGTGTTGGGAATTGTGAACCAGAAACCAGGAACCCAAGGAGAAAACTAGGGAACAGGGATGAGAAGGAGTGAGAGACAGCAAGAGATATAGAGAGACAGAGACACATGGATACACATACACAACATATACACACACACATACAGAGAGAGAGAGAGAGAGAGAGAGAGAGAGAGAGAGAGAGAGAGAGAGAGAGAGTTATATCTCCAGAATCGTCACATACCTCCAGATCTGTCTTCCTCTCCCTTTACCCAGAAGAATCAAGGACAAGGGAGGAGAAAGAAAGTACCTCTCTCACAGAAAGATGTTTGAGAAAAAGCATGAACATGTTTGTGTTACTGAGATTATGGGAGTTCCAAAATGGAAGTTGTGTGAATCTTGCATAGCTTCTAAAATTTTGATTAAGACTTTTTTGGTCATTGAAGCTGATTGGCTGGAGGAAATAATGATAAATAATTAATAAATTACTATATTGTACACGTCTGCATGGTCATTCCTGAATGTTACAGTTATTTAAACTAGAAACAAGGAATCCAAAGAGAAAATTAGGAACCAGGGGATGAGAGGAAGGGAAAGGAAGGAGGGAGAGAGGGAAGGAGAGAGGGAGAAATGAAGAGAGATAGGTCTCCAAAATCTCCACATAGCTCAAGATATTCTGACCTTCTCTTCCCACACCACTTTTTTCCAAAGCTGTTCTTCATGTCCTCAATTGTCTTCAGTGAAATTCCTTCTTTTTGTATTTCTTGTCATTAGAAACAATGCACATAATTTAGTGGCATCATTTTTAATCATTGGACTATTTAACATAACACTATATTAGCATATACAAGTAGATAATTCAAGAAATAATTGGGGAAACCCATTTTTCTTTGTTCTTCATATTAGAACTAAGGACCAAAAGATCCTATAGAAACATGACATTCACTTTTGGAGAAGAAAACAAATGAGGGTTTTTCAGGCAGAAAAATTGTGTTTAAAAGGGAATGCATGCCCTTCGTTGTTGATGCATGCCTTTAATTCCAGCACTTGGGAAGCAAAGTCAGGTGGATCTCTGTGAGTTCAAGGCCAGCCTGGTCTACAGAGTGAGTTCCAGGACAGGTTCCAAAGCAAGACAGAGAAACCCTGTCTCAAGAAACCAAACCAAACCAAACCAAACAACAACAAAGGAAATACATACCCTATATAAAGTTCATTAGTTTTGGATCTCCATATAATATCTCTATACTGGACACTTGAGCTTGGTAACAGGATCTACTTTGTATGAAGATTTTTAAAAGTTTGTTTTCATTACATTTTATTTTCAGGCATATACATATATGTGTATGTTTGTGGGTTCACACATGTCATAAAATGCATTTAGAGGACAACTTTGAGAATGGGTTCTTTACTGCTACCAAGTATGTTCCAGAAATTGAATTTGGGTCATCTGCAGTTACGGCAAGCACCTTTGTTATTACAAAATTTAAAGAGATGGATTGTTGTTATACATGTCTTAGTTAGAGGTGAGGAATAATGTTATTTCATTTCTCCTCCTACCATATACACACATCAGTATAGTTGGTACCTATTAGTGGTGGCACTATGACTGAGTAGTCAGGACCCACGACCAGATATCATATTCTCAGTTCTTACCTATGTGCCTTTCCATAGTTCTCTGCATCTCCTTTTCACTATCTGAGCATTAGTCAGGCCTCTCTGAAATCCAAAATTCTGCAATTCTGAATATAGTGGTAGATTGTTAGTAAAGAAAACAATTAATAATGACAATTGTATTTCATATTTAACTCTTAGCCAAATTTAGAAAGTATAAATTCTAAATTTAAATGATCAATACAGTTTATCTCATTCATAATAACATGGTGCAGAACATACAATTTTAAGAAACTCTATTCTAAGTATTTAAGTTCTAGCTTCACATGTAATTCACAGAGGAAGGTGGCTGATAAATACAAACTATTAACTGTTAAGTATGTATTCTAGGGCTGGAGAGATGACTCAGTCATTAAATGCTAGGCTCACAACCAAAAATATAAGTATGTATTCTATTTCTTTAGATAGATTGGATGTGCCTTAAAAAATAGAATTCATACTTAAAACTGAACAAATATGCTTTATTTGATAAATACATAATTCTTTAAAACTGCATATCATTCGGTTGAGAAACCTTTCGTGTAATGAACTTTCCTTCCCAGGGAAGAAAACAATGTGAACTGAGGCTAGATAACAGGGTACATATGACTCATGTGGGATAGGCATGCGGGTTAGCTAGAAGGAACAGAGGGCTTAGGGAAGTGAACAGAGGATTTCAAAGTAAATGAATAGCATATTGTCAAGCGCCTTGAGTACTTAGTAAAAATACATAATATAATGCTACAGAGGAAGTATAGCCATTATAATTTTTTAGCATATGAATAGCACTTTTTGGCTGAAGTGGAAGAGTGGTGGCAAGACGTCCAGTTAAGTTTGCCATGTTTAGCTGCAATGGAATTAGAATGTCTGAGTGTAACAGTCCAAGTATGAATGCTAGCCATCTTTGCATCCCATGTATACAGCATGTAACAAATGCATAATACTTTGTTAATATAAAATGCAATTACTAAGATGTATTTATTTTATTATGTGTATATGAGTGTTTTACTATTGTAGGTTAGAAGACAATGATGTATCCCCTGAACTGGAGTTACAACCTATTGCCAGCTATCCAATATGGGCACTGGGAACTGAACCAGGGTCCTCTTCAAGAAAAACAAGTGCTTTTACCTGCTAAGTCATCTCTTGACCATTGATTAAGGGTTAGGATTTCAAAGAAGAGGCAAATCAACATGTCATGACTGGCAGATTAAAAACAATGACATAAATAGACCTAGCCCTAAGATAAGATGATCAATGGAAATTTGCTCTTACGTATTTTGAGGATTAACTGAAGAAAGAGTTTATGATGGTTATATAGTGAATCAAATAGAAATATGTCAGCATATGCCCTTGAGGAATGGAGGACATTTTTGTTTTGTTTTGAGACAGGTTCTCTTATATCCAAGGGAGGTTTTCAGAAGATTAAGGATGGCCTTAAAGTAGGTGTGCTCATTGTTCAGTGGGTGTTAGGTAGTCAAACTGAGGACATTATGCATGTAGTGAAAGTACTCTATTGTTTGAGCTACATCCCCTGCCATGGACAAAGATTTTTGAAGAAAACTTCTTACCCTAAATTCTCTGCTTTAATACTGAAATGAAAAATTCAGTTAGGAAAAAAAAATCTCTTAAGTGTTCTCAAGTGGTAGTCATGGCTGACCTTGCATCTTTGGTTGAAAGTTGCTCTGCTTTGACACAAAATTTATTTACACTTAGTTACTTTTCATAGTGAGGATATCAAAGACGCCAATACTAATATTTTATGATTTAAATGTATACAGTAGACTAAGCTACTTTAATAACCTTTGGTAGATTGATGATGCAGTTGGTTTATAGGAAAGCAAGGGTCCTGTCAGGAAGACAATAGGCTGGTGTTCAACAGTGAATATATGGCCTGCCACACACATTTGTAAATAAATGAATGTAATAAAAATACATAGCTTGGACCAACAGTGTTTGAGGATGCATCTTAACTATTATCTGTCATCCAACACAGTCCATAATCCCATTCATCTCCTCTAGTGAGCCAGAGATAATGGAAAGAGCTATTGCTTAATAAGAAAGGCATCCTGGTAGAAAAGCTCCCTCAGAACCTGTAATTTAGTTACCTTCCATTAAGTACTTAATAATTCTGAGAAGTGATTTTCACCCCTGCTGAAAAACATATTATTCTAAACACCACTATCATTGCAGTTCTCAGTTAAAACATTTAAAATAAAATAAAATCTACTTTCCAGTTTAAGTGTCTGAAGGTTGAAATATTGGTTCCTTGACACCAAATTTCTTCCAAGGATATTGTATCATGTTCCCCTCTTTTTAAAGAGCACATTTTCAGTTTTTTTCCTTTTTCCTAAGGAGAGAGTAATGTAAGCTGATGGATATGTCCAAGCTTCTTTATTTCAGCAGGCATAAAACTTCTCTCATGTACTTCTTTGAGTTGTGCTCTGTAAGGAGGAGTCCACTATATTCCTGCTGGAAGTGGCTTCAGATGTCATTGACTCCATTAAAAAAACAAAACAAAACAAAACAAAAAAACCCCCACCACTTTTGTAGTTCTGTCTTTAATTGCCTGCTCTGAACCCTACATTTATATGTTTATGTTCCTATGCTTCATCTCTACTTGAGGACCCAATGAAGTAAGGCATCAACCCTATGTTTTAAAAGGGAACCTAAATCCCCCCACCCTGATCTTGTTTCTTCTTATGTAAACATGCCCCATATATATCTGTTTTCCAAATGTACCTCAAATACCCAATGAGCAAATCCCTTGGCTACTCTTTCTCACTGGGACTTGAATCTAAACAGATTTCTCCATTCAGCAATTGTTACAGCAACTTCAAATTTCAACTAAAATACAGCAGATGTCTCTGGTTTCCATCATTGCTTCAGCATTCCATTTTAACATAGCAATGTAAATAATTTCCTACAATACTAAATAAGACATAACAGCTGCTACTTAAAAATGCTGACTTTATATACCAGTGAGAACCCTTACTTCTGAATAGTGCAACCGCTCTTACAAGTTCTAGTAGCCAATCTTGAATTCCATCAGTACATCTGCACCTTGCTGTGGTCAGACGTTGATATGGTCCACTTCCACACTGGATAGTGCGGACTGCTGTAGCCAATAGTGTTGTTGAGTTGATGAAATACAACTTCCAGAGTCATAGCACAGCACCCATAGAGCTCTTCTTGAGTCATTTGTTCTGGATGATGCCAACACCTTGTCAGCTACAGAGATCTGACTCTAATACAGATGTAAAGCTATGTCTGGGTGCTATGTAAGTATGCACAAATAAGCTTAAAATAAAAACAAATGGTTGAAGATGTGCATTAATGACTGAATTGGGATTATAACATATGCTCTTTCCATGATCTTAAATATATGCAAAGGATAATGACTAATCTAATTTAATTTTATTATCTCCTCCATTAAAAAAAATCCCTCTACGGAAAACAGTCATTTCAAAATGGACAGCTTCTGTTAACCACTGACATATTTGCCTCACAGCAATTTTTACTCTAAAAGTGCATTATTATTTAAGCTCTTTTAATCTACTTAGTATTTTCTTTTCTTTTACAGACTTGAGGATTTTATTTTGTCTCCCCGCCCCCATGGGATTAGACATGACTGAAGGTGAATACCAAGTCAAGGAATCACCTTTATTAGATTGCATGGAGTAATGGGAAACTAGTAAGGAAACATCTTGCTTTACCCAAAAGCAATCTGTGATTTTACATGGTTGTCACAGGACAATTAACCCCCCCCTGTTCCATATTATGGATTTATAATTCAGTAGAGATTACAATTAGTGAGTTTGTATCAGATGGGTAAGTCACCTTAGGTAAAATCCATGTTGTTTTACTGAATGGTTGGTCTTCACAAAGCTGGGCACTTTCAAACATGACTAACAGTTGAAGCTTTAATTTATAGGTACTGAGGTACTACATAGTTCACTTTATATTGCCTTAAGTTGGTACAAGCTAAGTGGGGATTGACTTTAACACTTATTATAATGTTTTGTGAGGATTTCTTTGGAGCATGCTTTGTATTTCAACAAAATGAGCTGAGACTGAGATTTCCTATTTTTTCTTGTTAATAACCTTTTTTCCCCCCTCGTTGGTTACATATACTTTAAAATTATAGGGATTTTCTAGCTAGAATGTGGTATGAGATGGCTTTTTACTTGATTGGATAGTACATACATATAATTCCATGTATTTGACAAGCTATTCAGGGATAGGGGACAGACTGTTGCTCTAAGTTCAGCAATGATAATGCATACTTTCCCAACTTTCAGTTGTGGAGATAGGAGCCATTTCCTTCAACTTTCCAAGCTGTAGTGCTATGTTGATTTTTTTTTGGCTTGCACAATGTAAACATAATTTAATATATTCAGTGACTATTATTACCATATATAGAAACCATAAATAAATATTATAAATATACTCACACACATATGCTATGTATGACTAAACTGTAGTCTTTTATTTTAACATGCCGATCCCAGTTCCCTCTCCCTCTCTCCCTCTCTGCTTCCTTTTTACCCTCTCTATCCCCTCACATGTACCCTGACCACCCTCCCTTCCCATCCCCCACCCCAATTCCACATGTAGGACAATGCCATACAGGTGGGATCATGTAAATCTGTCAAGTCATTTGAAGTAAGGACTAGGGCTTCTCTCCTGTCTCTAGGTTAAGGCGGTATCGCTCCATGGGGGATATGTTCGCAAGGTCCTTTTGTGCACCAGGGATACATCCTAGTTCCACTGTTTGAGGTCCCTTAGACTGCTCAGTCCTTCTAGCTGAGACCCAATTCAGGGGGTTTGAGTCAGTCCCATGCTGGATTCCCAGCTATCAGTCTGGGGGCCCGTTAGCTCCTCCTTGTTCAAGTCAGCTGTTTTTATGTGTTTCTGCAACCTGGTCTTGTCCTCTCCCTCTGCATCTGGATTGTAGATCGACTCAGTGTTTAGGTATGGGTATTTGCTCCTGTTTCCAACAGGTACTAGATGAGGGCTACATGATGGAGGATAAGTTAGTTGTTGATCTCACTATCTGGGAAGGACATTTATGGTAGCCTTTCTACAGTTGCTCAAATTGTTAGTTGGCAGCAGTCTTGTAGGTCTCTAGACCTTTCTTTAGGTTCAGTTTTCTCTTCAAACCAAAAATGGCTTCCTCTTTTATGTTTATATTTTCTCTCTCTCTCTCTCTCTCTCCCTCTCTCTCATCTTCTATTCCTACCCTGTCTTATATACTGTCTTTAATTAGAGTTAATACTGTTGTGGTGAAACACCATGACCAAAAGCAACTTGAGGAAGAAAGGTTTTATTTGACTTACATATCCTGAATCACACAATCTACTGAGGGAATCCCATCCAGGAAACCAAACAGGACAGGAACCTGGAGACAGGAGCTGCTGAAGAAGCCATAGAGGAGAGTGCTGCTTACTGGGTTGCTCCTGGCAGAAAGCCCAGAGACTTGGTAGCTGTTCAGTCTACCAGACCAGGTATCACAGCAGTCCCAATCAGGTGCCAAAAGTCCCAGAGAGGTCTTAGAGATCTGCTACTTTTTGGTCCAGGCTGGAAGATGAAGAATTAAGTTCCAGCACCAGCAAAAAGAATGCCCCAGCAACTGGATGAATGAACTTGCCAGTGAAAGTGAGGTCAAGCAGGCAAAAAGCAAAAGTTTCCTTTTTCCTTTTCATTTTATGCGGGTTGTCAGCAAAAGGTGTGCCCCAGATTGGGTCTGCCACCTCAAGTCCAACTTGAGAAATCTACCATAGGGATGACCCATGGCTTTGGTTTTAGTTAATTAGCCACAACTTCTACCTATATATAAACTTCAATTGCATGACTGTAACTCATATCTAAATGAATATAATTTTGACACATGTAATTTGAAAACAAGACAAAGACTCACAAATACAAGAATGACATAAAACTATAATGAAAATGCATCAGTTTTAATATTGTGTCAAGCTAAAATATAAAATGGCAATTATATCTGTATACTCAAGTTGTACTCAATAACTGCATAATTGTAGAGAAGACAGGGAGACTATAATACATATATTTTTTGATAGGAAATTTCTCAAATGAATGAGTGTTAGGGTAGAATATACTTTTTTTTCAGTTGTTTTCTGTAATCCTGGTGTCTCCTTCAATTTTCTGTTCTAACAGTTGCACCTGCCCTCCTCTGTTCATGACAATGGTCTTCACAGTAGCTAAGAAATGGAGACAAACCAAGTATTTATTAGCTTATGATGCAAAAGGAAAATATAGAACATAAACACAGTAAAATATTGTTCAGCAATAAATAGAACAAATTGTCACATAAAACAACAAAAAAGCACAAGTTTAACCGGAAGCCATGTCATACAATAAGCCAGGCACAGAAAAATAAGCATTGCCTGCTACAACTCATTTGTTGAACCTAAAAAGCTGGTCTTGTACAAGTAGAGAGTAGAGTGTTGGTTCTAAGGCTGGGGACAGTAGGAGTGGGGGGTGGGGCACAAAGATTGATCAGTGGTAGTGAATTCCAGTTAGAACTGAGTAGCACTTTCTGATAATGCTACTCCCCATTAGACTGGTTTAGATAACCATAATATGGATTGTGTTTCAAAAACACAGAAGAGAGGAATTTGAAATTTTCAACATAAAGCAATGAAAGGGGATAAATACAAATGGTATAAAATTTGCACAGTGTATGCATGTGTCAAAACATGATGTGGTACCACAATGTGCCATTTTATGTTTCCATTTATCACTTAAAAGGGAACTTCAAAGTTAAAATAGAATTCACATAATGTCCTAGAAAATATTCATATATAACATACATTTTACTCATTTTTTTTTTTTTTTTGGATGAGTGGCTCTTTCAGAAGCACAGACTCTTTCCTCGCATATAAAGTATAAATCACTATTATATTTAGATTTCTTGTTTTAGTTTACGAGTAAAAGTGTTTTGCTCTTATGTATGTCTGTGAACTGGGTGTGTGTCTAGTGCCTACAGAAGTCAGAAGAGGGCATCAGGTCCTCTTGAACTGGGAAATTACAGATGGTTGTGAGCTACCATGTGGATGCTGTGAATTGAATCTGGGTCCTCTGGAAGAACAGCCAGTGCTCTTAACTGTTGAGTTCTAGGCCCTGGATAATTAATTTTGAAAGTCAGTCATCTTACCCCTGAAACTTCTTAGTATATCATGATGGTTGAGAAATATGGGCTGTACAACTTGGAACCCATCAAGGGCAAGCAGGACTAAGCAGGGCTTTGGTGCCCTATCAGCCATTCTCCGACAGCCATGTTCCCTCTTATAATTCTTGTGAGTTTATGTAAAAAGAATGAAGTTACTGTTCACTAGGAATTAATGCTCACTAGTGATTAAATGTTTAAAACTATCCCAAAATCCTACTACAAATAATTAGTCAAATGATCTATTACCAGTGAAATTTTCACTGTAGTAGAAACATTTAAAAAAATGTAACTATTTTAACAGAAAACTAAATTGATAATACCATTTAAATTGGGTTATTTTGGATTTTGTAAACTCCTTTTCTTTTTAAGTTAAAAGAATGCTCTATGTACTTTGAAATATTTAAAAAGATGTTCTGTGGACAGTGTCATTTCTACTCAGATATTGACCATTGATGGTGAGCTTCTTTGTTTCTTGTGCTTTCACCCATAAATATTCTATATATATTCAAACATTTCCAATTTGAACTTATAGGTCAAAGCATCTTTGAGTAAGGGAAAATGATTTTCTGTTGTAGTTACCAAAACTCAAAGACATGCATTACTTAAGTCAACTAAAATTTACTGTTGACACATTCTGCTTTTCATCCAGGTTTACCTGATATCTCTGCACTTCCGGGGCCAATGAAACATACAGTAACTGCAACATTGCTGGTCAACATTAATATCAGAGTTTATCCTCATTCATTTCAGAATCTGTATAGGTGCAGATTGACTTGCACACTGAAGGTCGCCTAAGTATCAACTTAATACTCACAGTACATTCAAGACTATTCTCAGATGTGCACAGGGGATGAAACTATAGCTGAAGCCAATTAGGTTAAGTACTACCTTCTTTTTTCATCTCTCACATGTAAACAGGTGTTCCCTTTCCAGTTTTATTTATTGTCAGTTTTCCACACTTGTGCATGAGTTTTACTGGGGCGTTGCTATTTAAAATATCCCACAGTATAGTGATAGTCAGTGTTGTAATGAGTAGGTTATTCTGCCTGCTGCTGGTCTTGTCCCACCGCCGCGCCATCCCCAAATAACACACAGAGATTCTCTATTTGATATAATGCTGTTGTACAGGTACTAGTTTCTCATGGGTTAGCTCTGTCTTAATTATTAACCCATTTCTATTAATCTAGATACTTCCACGTGGCCTTATCTTGCCGGAGAGATAGGCCGCCAGTGTTCTGCTCTCTCCATCTTCCATCTTGACTCCTCCTTTCTACTTCTTCTTTCCTCCTTGTCTCCTAGTCCCACCTGTCTTACTTTCATATTGGCCAACAGTGCTTTATTCATTAACCAGTATGAGAGACATATTTACAGAATGACATCTCCCATCATCTCTTTTCTGTCTAAATAAAAAGGTTTTAACTTTAACATAGCAAAATATATCACACAACAGTTATCAAATAAGAATCATAGTTAATAATATTTAGTCCATTAACATTTAGTAAGATTTAAGAAAATATTCCATTATCTATCATATATTTGTGAGTCTAAAGTCCTATATGTAACTTATTTTTAAGTCTAACTAAGGAAAACTATAACTATAACTATCTGTCTTCAACTCCTTCAAAGACCACAGAAGGATAGTCTATAAACTCTAGAAATGACAGAGACAACTCACTGCCTGGTCAGTCACCCAAAGTTCTTTTGTAATCTTTCATCTTTTGCCCATAGGCCATAGTGTGTCTGGCAGACTCCTCAGCAAAGCAGGAAACTTTAAATTGTCTATCTGTATTGGCAGTTTGTCAGTCACTTTTCTCTGTGTCCTGAAGACTGTCTGGCAGACTCTTCCATGAAGCAGAAACCCTGTAGCAGTGTCCATTTTGTATTATCAGTCATTTTTCTGTGGGTCCTGCATGTCCAGTTTATACAGCATCAAGTCGAACAGTCCGGACAGGAGCAGTATCTTGTCAAAATGGCTAGTCTTGCCATATTGAGAGCAAACTCTATAACCTGTTTTTTTTAATGTCCATCTTCCTTTCTGACACAGGTGGTGTTGCCAGGAGCAATTGTGCCTCACTGTTAAGAAAAACCCTCAACCATTTTAAATGCCATATTCTGTAGGTCTTTGAAAAGTTTGAAGAATGCCTATTCATCTCAAATACATCTCTATATATCTAGAAATACTAACTCACCTAAGTTTTCACTATAGATAACTACCTATAATCTGTATTAAGTTATACATTACATTTCTGAGTTATATAAACACAACATCTAAACAAGAGGAGAAATATACTTAATTACAAAATTGACCTTAAATTGTATCAATAAATGAAAATCCATTCCAAAACAAAGTATTCAAATACTGTTGCTAAGTTCAAGGAGGCTGCTGTGTGCCTTAAAGGGAAAATGCATGTGTTAGGTAAATTCATTCAGGCATGAATTGAGGTTGTGCCTACTAATTCAAAATTAATGAGTCAATAACAGATACAAGAAAAAAGATGAAGGTATTTTACGAAGTCAATGGAGTCTAAATACACACAAAGTGTGAGAAAACTGTGAAATTCGTAGATTCACTAGGTGATAGCCAATATGGAAAAAATGGAGTGTAGCGCTGTTGTCAGGATAAAGACCAAAGAAATTTAGAGTCAAATTGTTCTAGGTCAAAGACATGTTAAATAGTTTTTGACTTTCTTTGTATAATTAAGAAATAGTCAAGTGCCAGATACAAATAATAGTTTCTAATGTATGTTTATGTTAAGACACCAGTTAATTATCTTTAAACACAGAACACGTGCCACTGGCGGTATTGGTTACTTGATGTAAGTATGCGACTAGAGGCTCATAGATACCTAAGATTGTATTTCTCCCAGTGACAGTGATTTAGCATGTATTACTTCATTGTTCATGAATACTTGAGTCAACTCATCCATTGCATGAGTACTGACTATAAGTGCTATATCTTAACAAACATGGTACAATAACATCTTTTCAAGTCTCAGTGTGTAAAGCAAGTCACAAGTGCATTCCTGGCTTCGAGGAAAAAGCCAGCATACATTTCCTATTGGAGAGATAACTTATATATTGGTAAATTGTAAGGAATATACCCAAAGTGGTCTGGAGTAGCCACAGTTCTTCCAGGAAGGTTTCAGTTTTAACACTGTTTGGAAGTATCTGCTGTTCTACACACTCACTTGAAAATTAGAATAATATGTCTAAAGCAAATCAACTTTAGACCCTCTCCCATAATACATGACTTCCTGTAAATACATATCCAACTTAAGAGAACTGTTCCTTTCAGAATTCTCTCTGGGACATTGTTTTATCTATTGTGAGTTTTTTCTTTTGGCTTTGGATATTGTTTCTGCTCCCCATGCATAAGAGATTACTGGAGGAACATTGTTTCTTTTAAGTAAAATAAGATAGTAGATAATTAAATTTAATTGTAAAAAATTTATGCTTTATTTTAAAATAGTGATATGGGTAGGGTCTTAGATTTATTTTTTTGAAATATGTTAATGTCTATATAGCTTTGCAAGCTGGATGAGAAAATAGATCCTGGCTCTGTTGTTCATTTAATATGTTAAGATCATATTCTCATCGTCTTAGTAACTTTTCTGTTGCTGTGATAAAACACCATCATCAGAAGCAACTTACAAAAGGTAGAATTTATTTGGAGTTATAGTTCCAGAGGAACAAGTCCACCATTATGGGGGGGGCTGGCATAGAAGCAGGAAAAAGAAGCAGAGAGCTCACATGCCAATCACAAGTTGGCTTCCAGTGAGACACTTCCTCTGGGCCTTCTTCCTGAACCTTCTCCAAGCAGTGTCACGTACTGAAGACTCAAGCAGTGTCACGTACTGAAGACTAAGTGTCAAATGGGGCACATTTCTCATTAAAACAAAAAAAAAAACAAAAAAAAAAAAAAAAAGGAAATAAACATATCACCACCACCACCAATTAAAAAAAAAAAAACCTTGTATGGGTTGTATGGGGGAGGGGACAAATGGTCCAGTATCAATCTCTGTTCTCTAAGTTGAGAACTTAAGCCTCCTCTGTCCCTTTGTCTAATCAGTTACTACTAGTTATACAACTCTCCCTTTAGCTTTAAATGTTTACTCACCTTCTCTTAGTTTTTATCTAATAACTATTATATATTTTGAAGCCACATCCAACAAGTAGATTTTAAAGATTATATATAGTTTTAGTATAACATGTCAGTTTACATGAAATAAACTCTAATCCCTTACTTTGTATTTTTAAAATAATAATTTATATGGTTAATTGATGCCATAATTTTAGCTTTGATTTTTCTGAAATTTTGTTTTTAATGTACCAGAAGAATTCTATGTCTGATGGTGTTTTATCTTTTATTGGAATATTTGCTGCATTGACATTTTAATGAAGTTATTGACATCTTTGAAATTAAATTCTCCCTCATACCACATGCTTCCTTGATCTTCTCCCCAAAGATGGTGCTATGCCTCTCCACAGGACAGCATCTGACTTTTAAAGCGCTTGGGTGATTCTTCAAATACTAGCCCTCTGTGTCAACTAGGATGCTTAATGAGCCCTTTAGAAAAATCCCCCTTTGTTTGGGTTAATATAGAAGACATCACTTCTTTTTTGCCTCTGGGGGCTGGAAATAACTCACTGCCAACCTTTGCCAAGGACATTCTTCTGAGACAACTCAGTCTTCTCCTTTTTAATATCTGGGTGAGGAATTGACCTCATTGAACCCAAGAATTGTTTTTAATGCTCTTTCTCAGACGATTTAACATGCCACTACACGATGTGTGGATACTTGGCACCTGCTATATACTTCACAGCCTCTGGTCACACAGCCACAGACAGGGGAGAAAGGTCATCATTTTGAGCTCCTGTTAGTCTAGTTTATGGAAAAAATTCTGACATTTTTAGTTTTTTAAGGATTGCACTTTTAGATGTAAGAATTATGTGTTTCCTATAATGGCATTTATTAAGATTGAATTACGGTATTATTTTTCCATTGTGACTATAAAATAATTTCACAAGATTTTTTTCAGAAAAGATTTCATTAAAATTAAACACTGAAACACTAGCGAAATGGCTCAGTAATTAAGAGCATGTACTTCTCTTCCAGAGAACCCAAGTTAGGTTTATAGTGACCATACCCAGTGACTCCTAACAACCTATAAAGCTAGCTTCAGGGTATTGACCACCCTCTTATGGCCTCCAAACGTACTGCACCCACACTCATCTCCCTGGACACATATACTTAATTAAAAAGAAAACAAAACAAAAGAGGCAATTACAAACCTAGCCATGGGGCGGATCAATGGGCAGAGGTGCTTGATGCACAGTTCTCTATCTGAAGTAAATAAATGTGTGCTCCCATGTCCTGAGGCTCAATGTCATAAAAGATTCATCTTTGCACAAGAATAAAAATTCATTTCTGTGAAACATTTGAATTATTATACTGCTGACTATTTTCAGTGGCCTCTCTCTGTCTCTTTCTCTTGCATATGTACACATATATTTGAAACAGATGAACTGTGTTGTGATTTTAAGAAAGCTCTTCTAGTTCCTTTGGAGTTATTTTGCCTGATTTATTAAGGTTACCACTTCACCAGTTAATATTTAAGTTTCTAAGTGTAGGAAAAGTTTTGCTCTTTGTTATAAGAGGAAAAATCCCTCTTAATTTATTAAGTGGAGAAGTAGTTATGACATATATTTGGGATTTCTATCTGGATAGTCATTATTAAATTTGAATTTGTTTGCTTTTACTCAGTTCTTATAATTTGTAAAAGCCTGTGCACTCCGCTGGCATTCTGCATCGTTTACCAGAGTACAGAAGTAGCTCTGATATTACTGCTGAAGTATCTGGAATGTGGTTGCCTACCACTGCTGGCTGATTTTCTCTCATCTTCTGTTCTCTGCAGATGATGAGCTCTGCAAACACATTTCCTAATATTTGTAAGCAAAAGTGGTTTTGTCCTTCCTGGCAAACTGACATTGATACTATACACACCCTCCATTTCTAGCAACGGTTGTCACTTTTAATGCTTCCTCAGAGCCCCAGGGAATGTGGCACAAATTCCCTTCAATGTGAAATCTATCGTCCAGGCAGATGAAGGGTAAATTGCAAACAGGATATTGGGATTTATAGACTTTTCTCCTAATATCTATCAATTTGACTTGGGAATGTATTTTCTAAAAAATTCAAGATCAGTCACTCAAAAGGAGTGAGGAAGAGTGAGAGGCAAGCTTTTAAACAGAATCTGCAGTAACATTTGTTGTTTTTATGTCTCCAACAAGAATAAGGAGAGAAAGCCATGCCACATGCAAAGTTCTATTATTCTTTTCAGAAGTTCCCTGGTTTCATTTCCCAAGTCCTTTTTTTCATATATATGCAATAATGGGTAATACTTCTTCAAGAATTGCCTTAAAAATGCCAGCAAATAGTTTTTCCTAATGCACATTTCAGGAAATACCATGAAGTCCAGCTATTGTTCGGTTTAGTCTCTAAATGACCTGCTTGGTGCCAGGCAGTCAGTACACATCTTTAACCCCAGCACTTAGGATAGTGGTTAAGAAAGACTCTGTTTCCAAAGGGCCCTTCAGACCATGGGATCACTGACCATATTTCTCTACTTATCCAATAAGGGAATTGTCAGCCAACCTAAGACACCATTCTGTGGATTGAGAGTAAAGCATATTTCTTTACTGGGATGATGGAAAGGATGAGTGTTGTAGCTCTACTTCTGCTGCAAAGATGCTAGATCCATTCTATGCAAATTGTGCTACTCTGTATGTATACATGCAGTATGTGCTTGTCTGGAAAAATTGGAGTGCAGAAAATGGCACCATTATTAGGTGTGGCTTGTTGGAGGATGTGTCATGAACTGGTCATGAACTAAACTTCTGAAACCGTAAGCTATCCCTAATTACATGTTTTTCTCTGTAGGAGTTGGCATGGTCATGGTGTCTCTTCCCAGCAATAGAAATCCTGAGACCCGAGGAATAGTAAAATAAAATATCTACCTTTGCTCTTATTGGAAAATTTAGCTCTAATATAATATAATTAAATTTGATCTTTGTTTGTGCACACAAACATGTACATAGGTATACAAATGGGTAATGTATATATCTATTTTTTTTCATTATCTCACTTTGAATAAACTCCATTGAGGGGAAAAAAGGAGCAACAGCAGAAAATTTAAGAACATCTGTAGGCTAATGTAAAAGGACAGATATGGCTGTCTGGGGAAGCCTGGTCAATGTGCAGAGGGCTGTGTTTGTTAATTGGTTCTATGGAAATTAGGCACCTGCCATATTACAAAGGTCAGGAGGTAGAGCAGAGTTCTATCTGACTTGCTGATTAAATTTCAAAGGATTGTTCTCAACTCCTGGGGAGCCACAAATATGGACTGGAAAACTTATTCAGACCCTAGCTGAAGATTTACATTTTAAATAGGCAGGGAAAGAATCTGTAACACAAAATTTATGAAGTAAATATCTAAGAAAAAAGAAATCATGTGTGTAGCACTAGGGAAACTTACAGCTAACAGATCATGTACCATTTTCATAAAGGACTGGAGTATATTCGTGAGCTTGTGTATGTTCCAAGTGAATTGATGAAACTCACACATGACCATAATGCAATGAGTATTTTACTTTTCACAAAAAGCTGAGAAAATGTAAATGCATTTCTATCATTTAAAAAACAGCCCTGGATAGCATAGCTATTACAGTCCTGATTCCGCAGCAGCTGAGGTTGCCTCCACAGGACCTGAACAAGACTGGACCTATTACTAATAAATCCTGGGTCAGGAAGGAGCTCACAGAGCCATACCTCTCTCTGGTGGGTTATTGGTGGATTCTAGGGAAGGAATTAACTCACAATGCAAAATTTGTTCAGTCCAATTTTGATAGTTCCCATAGTATAAAAGAATTAACACTTTTCAAAAGCCTGAAGTCTATTCCTAGACACAGGGCAAACATAACTTTGAGCCTTTATAAAATTAAAGCTATAGAAAACCCCAACTTATATGTAATATATAATAACATAAACTTTTTTATTTGAGAATGGAGACGTAGGGACATAGTAAAGGAAGGCTGGGCTAAAGCAAGACCACAGCTCTATGTCTAGCATCTGGGCTCTTGGCCATTGCATTTATGCTCCAATGGACTTGAATGATCCCCTCCCCTCATTCTATGGCCTTAATGCTTACATAATCCAAGCAGTCTCTCTTTAGCTAGATAGACACATTTGTGTATACAGATTTCCTTGGTGTGTCTCAATTTCTCAGCATCTCCAGTTCTTTGTAGTCTCCATTCTTATTAAGGCTTCACCTTAACAGTTTCACACTCAGTCTGCTAATCGAATTCCCTTCATGGAATGCAACATGGCTTAGACCCAGTGTCTTTCTGAAGCATTAGTATAAACTTATATGATCCTGTAACTCTTGCTTTATGCAACCCCGAACACTTAGGCTATATGGATAACTTGCCCAAATGCTGCTACCCATTTGAAAATTCAGCCTTGTGTCCTTGAATCACAGCTCATATGGCCTATGTGCCTTTATAGGGAAGACTGGAAAAATCTCTAGGTCAAAATTTTCTAGCAGTGAACTGTGGGGTTTTAATCTTTTTAGGCATCTTCTTGCAAATGGATGTTTCTAAAGTTGGTTGGCATTATTATAATGACCTTCAGAGTTTCCACCAGAGTGGTCCATTCAGGTCTGCTTACTGAATGCACTGAACCTCTTTGGCCAATAACTTCAAATGCTTTTGCATTATTCCTTCAAACCTGTTCCTAAGACCTCCAAATCAGTGTTTAAGAAATGGTTCAGCAGCAATGAGTGTTTTTTTTTTCTCTTATACATAGAATGTGACTCATAACTTCCTGTACCTCCAGTGCCTTCTATCCCAATACCTTCTAACCCCAATGAGCTCCTGAAAGTGCATGCATGGTACACATAAACTCACACAGGCAAGCATTCTTCCACATAAATGAAACAACAACATACCTCCGAACTCTCAGATCAGATCTGTTACAGTAGCATCTCCACTCTCCAGCACCTATTTTCTGTATGCATTCTTTTTCTTGTTACTTTGACATAATATCTGATAAGAAACAAGAAGGGATGAAGGATTTAGTAGCTCATAGTTGGAGGAGATGGTGATGCTCCTAGTGGGGATGTTTAGTAATGAGCTGCTCCCAGGTAGGAAGAATAAGCAGAAGGTATTTTCTCTATGAAAACAATCACAAAGACTTGGGCCACAACCAGGGCTCAATGTAACTCATAAGCTCCTTACCTGTGGCCTCCTGCTCACAGCTGTCAGCTAAGTCCCAGGTCCAAAAGATCCCACAGCCTACTTAAATGATGCCATTATCTAGGAACAAAGTGTTCAGATATATAAACCTGTAGGAGACATTTTATATTTAAATGAAAAGGAAGGAATGGAGGAAGGAAGGAAGGAAAGAAAGAAAGAGAAAAGGAAATTTTATAAAAGTAAATCAATCTTCTAACCATCATAGAAGTAGTAAGAATATAGTTTAGTAATATTGTAGTTAAATTTATAGTCATGTATGGGATGCAAAAATGAATACAAAACCTGGGTCAAGCTTTATACAAAATATATTCTAAAGGAGAAGAGAAATAAAACTTACGCCCTTAAGGGACAAGAAATGAAACTTTGTGATCATATCTATTTTGTTTTTTGAAAAACCTTTTATACTTTTCAATGTACATGCTTATCATCTGCAGGTCAGACAGAGCTTTCTATATAGACAGCCAGAAGTTTGGGCCACTAAACTGGTTCAGGTAGTTTTGAGGTTTCTGGGACTGGTGTTCAGGAAGCAGAATATGAAAGAGTTTAAAGCTTCAAGCTGGAGAAAGCCCCGAAGTACTATAAGCAGGGCTTTGTTGGGTACTCTACTGGGAAGTATAAAGACAAGATCACAAATGGTAGTGTTCATAATGAAAGGTAGCTCATGGAGTTGCAGAAGGGAACAAGGCTATTATTATTGGAAATTGAGACAAAGGTATTGTCTAAAGGCTCCTCAGAAGAAATTTCAGAGTAACCGAGGAGGCAGTACCGTGTTTGCAGGTGTTTGTTGTGCAAAAATTAGAAGAGCAGAGTTCAGATCCTAGAGCTCCCCATCCACTGCTCATACCCTCTTTCCTTTTATAAAAGACTGTATTAAGTGACTGAACCCTAACCTCACAATCATGATGGGAAAGATGTGCTTTGATTCTACAAGGGAACACAAGAACATGCTGACTATTACAATCCATTTATAACATACCCCTTAACTGGAGAGACTGTTTTATGAAGGACACTCAGGGCTTTGCTGTTTCCTACCATGGTGCACAGGAGACATGTTTCTTTACATGGCAAGCATGGGTAAGGGGACATGGAAATGCCTAATATCATCTCAGATTTCATTGTGTATGTGATTATTAGTTTTCAGTTGATGGGAGATGTCATTCTGTAAGTATTTTTCTCTTATTGGTTACTAAATAAAGCCCTGTTGGCCAACAGGAAAGCAAGATAGGCGGGACTAGGAGACAAGGATGATTCTGGGAAAGATAGAGAGAGAAGTCAAGATGTAGGATATGAAAGAAGAGGTCAGGACCCTCTCTCCGGTAAGATAAGACCACGTGGAAATATCTAGATTGATAGAAATGAGTTAATATTTAAGACAGAGCTAGACAATAAGAATCTCTATCCATTGTCCAACAGCTTTATAACTAATAGAGTCTGTGTGTTATTTTGGGACTGATGCGGCACTGGGACCAGGTTGGCGGGAAACTACTCATAATGCTAACCTCAAAGTTGTCTCAGATATTCTATTGCTCCAAAAGATAAAATTCTAGAATACAGGTAATTTAGGCATGAGTTTCTCCTTTGTTCTAGTCTCAGTGAACATGGAGGCCAGAGGAATTGTTTTCTGAAATACCTCTATTATGACTGACAGAGGAAGCTTTGATTGTTTCCATTGCAGTCGTTCCTCAGAGAGTCTATGTTGATGTTACAGTAGCTTAAGAGGAATGGATTATATTTCAAACACTGTTTATTCATTAAGAGACTCATTTCAATTCATCAATTCACTCTTCACCATAAAATATGTATATACAATTAATAGGCTCATATTTTGTTGCAAACAAAATATTGTTTATGAAATATAAGTCTTCTATTTTCAGAAACCCATTTCCTTTTCTATGAAGAGTTAGAAATTCTGTGTTTTTTATCTGACATAAGCACCTGGCCCCCGAAATTTGTTAGTTTGGTTGACTGCCAATGCCATTCATCAAGGTAGCTCTATGATAGGTACTTTCAATTCAACATTCTGCCAGTGTTAAAGTAGGCCAGTGTTTGAAGTAAAATAAATCCTCAAACTCAAGTACAAATAAAGTTTCTGAGTCAGTAATTCCTTGTTACAATCCCTTTCCTTGACCTATTTAGTTGGGTGATAAAAGCATATCCTCCTCAGATTCTCTTCATTTAGACCTTCCACGTTTACACAGGATAATCAAATTAGTTTCTACCAATGCACATTACCTCCAGGATGTTTGCATTCCTTATATTTAAGAGAACGTTTATCATTTTCGACAAAAGTTTTAGAAGGCTGTTTTATTACAGTCACAGAAAATGTCCAGGATTAATGAATAGACATTAATAAATTGTTGGACTTTGTTATATAAAATTAAATGAAAATAAATAAATAAATAAATAAATTGTTTCTATTGCTTGAATTGGAAGTAATTGGAATTTCAAGTCCATTTATCTTTCCTAACATTGCTGCTGCCTATGTAAGAGAGTAGAATATTATGGTACCAGGTTGTGAGGGTGATTAAAACAAGTAGTTGAAGGAAAGCACTCCAAAGCCCCTTTTCATTGGCAATAATCAGAGCATTCACCCACAAAGGTAAAAATGTATGCAAAAAATGGTGTTCAAACCCATGGTACCAGCACAAGCAAGGATAGATGCATAATGGCAAGAAATCGTAGAGACATCTACATTACATAAACTATGTTAAATTTGCACATGTGTGCACATGTGTGCATGGACACATACACTCACCACATGCATACACACATCCCACTTCTCAGATGATTCTGTTTCTAGAAATATAAAACTTTCTTCCTTTCATTAACTTTTTAAACTATACTGTTCTTTCTTGAAGTTGCTCTATCAGCTGGGTTCAAAGTTCTTTGAGAGATATGCATGGATGTCTTCCCTATATATTTGAAATACATCTATTTCTGATAATTTTCTCTTGTTAGTCTGTCTTTTGTGATAACAATCCCTTTTAATTAAGAGGGGGGAAAAGCATCATATCTGTGAAATGCTTTTTTATTAAGCAATTTGCTTCAGGAAATAAAAATCTCCTGCTTGATAGACAAGAATGTCCATTCCTTCATTTTCTCAGTTGAGTGATAAAGGTTGAATTTTCTGAAAGTGCCTACTGACTGAGACAAATTGGCTTCTCCTTGCACTTGTACTTTATATACCAATTGTTATGGAGAACATTAACAGCAAACAAATGAACAAATTCACACATTTATAGGCCTTAAGAATTAGCATCTTCAGTCGTGTTTTGAAGGCTGTAGGTCAAATGGAAAATATTACATTCAACAGGTTTGTCATGATGATAATACTATTTCATGAATTTGTCAAGTGATCATTTTGATCTGGAAAAATTGACAACCACCAAGATCAATGAAAGAAATAGAAATGGATTTCTTAGCGTATATAATTTCTTAACTTTTAGAGAAATTAAGCTTGTACCTACTTGGAAGCATCATTGCATTGACTAGCTTTAATAGTGTGGAAATGGTCTATGCATGCTGCTGAGGGGGTGGGGGAAGGTCATCAAGTCTGACCCATTAGTGAGCCATGAGTCCTACAATAACAACTGATTTGACATACAGTATATAGTTGCTGGAATAACAGTGGCATGGATGTTGTGAGGATAATTGACTTTCTGTGATTTGATCTGAGGCCTGCTACCCAAGGGGTGGGGACTCATCATGCCTGGTACTGTTAATTGGACTAAAATCCTAGTATAGGCTAGGGCATAGTCTATAGGAAAATTTTAATATTATTCTTCTAAATGGACACAATAATAGACTGCTTTCTAATTTCCTACCACTATACCCACAGATTAGTAAATCTTTTAATTTTTTATCTTCTTTTTGGAGGCCTTCTTTTCACAGTTGATGATAGACTCCAGCTGCTCAATGTGTGGAGAATAAGAGAGAAGTAGCAGGTGACTGCAGCACAGCAGCCTTTACCTGACATGATAGTGCTGTTGCACACACAAACTCACAGCAGCTGTGACAGCATCCACAAGACCAGGAAGATCAAATCAAACAAAAGCCCAACATGGATGGGGGAAGGACTAGTAAAGTCCTGTGACTGGAATGATATTGGTAATTGATGGACAATCAGTTTCCTTCAGGGATGTAGACTCTGAGTTCTTCTCATGCACTAATAGATTGTTTTATACCCATGAACATACAGTTAGCACTAAGTGAACTCAGTGATTAAAAAAAAATATCATGTGAAGCCAGAAAGTAAAAGTAGTGGTAGGAATAGAGGGCACATTGGTGGGGAGGTAATGAGGGATAGTCAGGAACAAAACACTATATGCATGCATAAATTGATCAAACAATAACAATTCTTATGTTTAACATTCTTTATTCTATTTGAAAACCAATTAATGTATAACACAATCAAATTTCTTTACTAATTATATGATGTCATTACCAGGGTATCCCCTGCCAAGACAGCAATGCCCATGACTTGGTAAAGGGCACGGAGATAAAGTACTCTGGCGAGGGTTTCAGGGGACAGCATCTGCTTTATTGCACACAGGCAACCACTTATACAGTAGAAGCCTATAGACATAGTTGGTCAGCACGTTACCTTAGATTGGATAATAAGTGCTCACATCACCAGGGTCTCTATGTGGAAGAAGCACATTAAAGGAGATGTGGGCAGTGCAGACTCATACACAGGCCAGTATGGGCTACTCATGGTACTTCAGGAGCATGGTGAGCCATGCTTCGAATTTAGAAGCACAGTGTGCCAGGTAGGCTGGGTGCCAGGTCATTCCTGAATTCTTTCCTATACTTATACCCATAGGTTCATACTTACAATATTTATGGGTATTTAAAGTAATTTTCTTTCAGCCACATCTAACCTTGCTTTTATTCACATTATCTCTGCAGGTGTTCTACTTCTCTCATTTTGTAAAAATTTCCCGAAAGCTGCTTGTAACACTTACATACACAAAATTATTCCCTTTGAAAGCACTTTTGTTTTCACGAGTTTTATTTTTTCTACCTTTGAAGTCCTTTGATCTAATTTGGTTAGGCTTTTATTTGTGAAATTTTGATTTAATTCATATAACTCTACAATGCATATTTTGTGAAGTCTTTGTCAAATTGGTTAATTATTTTGGCATCAACTTGCAATTTGTTTCAAATTTACTTTCTGATATTTCAAATGCTTAAGTGTCAAGTGAGTCTCCATCTTGACAAAAGACCTCATGAGATCTGATAAGGTACCCATTCATTATAAACAATCCACAGATGGGTGTTTGAGTAGACGTTATTTACAAATAGTGAGCTAATTGGCACATATTTTCAAGTTCCGCCACCTCGGAGACTTTAATGAACACCCCATACAATTGACAATCTGAGATCTTTAAAAAAATGCATAGAGGCATTAAACATGCTTCCTATAGTGATCATAATTAAATAACCACAGAAAATTTAAGTTGTACCAGCAGCTGCCAGGCAAGATTTATTTAGCCTGCTTTTCATGTGTAATTATGACTTTAATTAGTTTATAAAGGGTGATAGCTCCCATTACTACTGCTATGGGCTCCTTCCAGCATTTTTCTTAACTATAAATTGTAATTGTTTAGAAAACTAAATATTGATTTCAACATGTAAATGAGCTAATGATGATTAACTATCTGAGACTTTGCAATAAAATGTGGACAATTGAATCATTGTCTTTCATTTACAAAGGTATAATTAGCTTGTGAAGTAGTTTCTGGTGCTGCATTAATTATCAGGAAATAATGATTTTAAAAAGATACATAAATATAAATAACCATAGGAAACCAACCAGCAACAATGGGAACATGTTCTTCTTTAATAGGAAAGAAATGTGGGGAGATAATGCCCCAACTAGATATCTTATTTACCAACTACAATCTCTAGTGCCAAGAACAGGTTAATTCTTATTGCATAATTGGCCATAGGGTTCCTATAGGCTGCCATTTTTCAAACATCACAAATGATTGCCAAATCTATTGGATTCTCTCCACAACCTGATGGTAGGGCCCCATTGCCGAACATAACACTTCTCATGCCATTGAATGAGGAGAAGTTGAGCTGGTATCCAACTAGAAGCCTCTACTTCCACAGCTCTACTGATTAGTATTTGTGGCACCAAAAGTTACTCTACATACTACTGGATGACAAAGGTAATCAGTATCAACCAGCTACAAACCCTGAAACCTATACCAGTGACCTGACCACATGATATACTGGTGCAATAACCATTTTTTTTTAATAGATTTAATGCTTACTCTCCAAGAATGGACCCACATCTGATATTTCTAAAGAGGTCCAGAATCTGAGATAAGTCATAGATCTATGGGAAAATTCACTACTAATATCTTGTAGATGAACAAAGCAATAAAATGACTCTTAATGACATAAGTCAGTACCTCACACAAACCTCATTAGAGAAGTTTCTTCTTGCAGTAGATGGGATTAACATTGTCCTGGTCAGAACCCAGCAGGACTGTCAGGAGGTTTCTCCCCCTGATTTTTCCCACTTAAATGTTGCTGGCCAGTACTCCCCAAAACATGCAGTTTTAATTCTATATTGATATAAAAGAAATACTGAGTTGAGATCTGGATTATATTAATAATAGTTGACAAGATATGCAAATAGATGCTGATTTTGATGGCTCATACCCAGCAACCAAATTAAAAGAAGTGTTTAGTAAGGTCATGGTCAGTCACCTGTGCTGTCTTCTCAGGCTCAGGAAACTACAGCAGGAGGATTACAAGGTTAGGGCTAGCATTGTCTTCATGAGGCTTGTCTTTGTGAGGAGATCCTGCACACACACACACACACACAAACACACACACACACACATACACACAGAGAGAGAGAGAGAGAGAGACAGAGACAGAGACAGAGAGAGGGAGAGAGAGAGGGAGGGAGAGAGATATCACTAATGATCCTTAGATTCCTTTGCTATTATTTAAATGTTAAAATAGTTATTTTTTCTCTTTTACTAGCTAGGTCTGTTTAAAATGCTGTAGAATATATAATAAATATGAATGCTTTGTGAGTGTGTGTATGTGTTACAGAGGTTACCCATGTCAGCATTGTTTACAAGGACAATGACATTATCACCGAAGCTTATACTGGCACACAAAGTTTACCTAAATATTCATTAAAATGTGTACTTGAGAAAAATCATAATTGCAGCTTACCATTCCCAGTCCTTACCTTGCTGCATCCTCTTAACTTTATTCAAAACATTTTATCATCATCAACCTGAAGGATAACAGAAGACTAAGTAGATGGAATCTACTAGTCTCTATGCACTATCAACTGTCCATTTCTTACTTGTTTTACATTTAGGATATTCCTTATGTATCTTTCCTTCCAAAACTAAGTAATAGTAACTAGGTGGAAGTACTTAAAGAAAACGTAGCTTTCTCTTTGCCAACTCTCCTCCTTCCTCCTATTTATATAGTAGCCCTGTAAATTTAATAAAGTGATTTCTTCTCTTTTCTAAATTAGATGGCAGTATTTTATTATCGGGCATACCCAACACATGTATAAGTAATGAACAAAGCTCATACTGTTGCCTAGGAGAAATGTGGTTTCCAAGAAATCTTTAATTATAACTCCAAATGACTGAGGTTGGCACACGTCAAGAAACTTATGTGCTGTACCTTGTCTGAGATAGCCTAGACTTAGTTTGAATATGGCCAAAGTAAATAAGGACAACCAGAAAATGATTTATATTGGGCTTAGTTTCTCCCAGCCATTTCCCTGGGACTGGGAGTGGCTTTTACTGTTTGTACAGAATGATGTACAAACATGCCTGTAGTTCTCAGGTGGCACTAAAATAGTTTTGTGCAAAAAATGATACTTTTGACATCATCCCTAGGTAAAAATTATGTTTTAGATTTCTTGTTCTCAAAATCAACTCTTTAGAACTCAATTTCCTCCTATTTAGCTGAGCTCTTATAATTCCCTTGGAGTTTCACTTTTGTAAAATTTCACATATCTGAAAGGTACAGGGACAGTTTTTTGTTAACAGATTTTTCATGTAGTTCCTCTCTTCAGTAGCTTTTATATCTTTACTGTTTTTTCTCTATAGTGCAAATATGATAGATATAACTAATATGAAATACAACTAGGTTAATTTAAAATACAACTGCAAATAAGTAGTTTCAGATATTTAATTGACAACATGCATTAGCATTTTATTGTTAATAGAATAGAGACAAATTTCAATTATTCATAGAAAATTGAGTTTAATGGTTTCTTTAAACATTATCACCAGGACCTAAGTTTTATTTGTTTATAGGAGTCTATAAACCCAGAAACAATATGATGAATGATTAATGTTCGTTTTGATGCTTATGTTGGCAGTATGATGAGGAATTAGAATCCTCTAATAGGACTCTGATAATAAGTAAAAGTAAACTTAGCTCATCAAGAAAGCTGTGGTGATCTTGGGAGACAGAGCCAAGTGGATCTCTGTGAATTTGAGGACAGCCTCATCTACAGAGCAAGTTCCAGGACAGGCTCCATAACAATAAAGAGAAACCTTTTCTTGAACAATCATACACACACACACACACACACACACACACAAAAAAAAAAAAAAAAAAAAAACCTGTGGTGGTGATATATTGCTTATTGCTTATAATCTAATAAAGCCACTGAAAATCAGAGAAATAAAGCAGACAAGCCAGAGAGCTCTTACCTTTTCCAAGGGTGGTTGTGGCGCATGCCTTTAGCCCCAGCACTCAGGAGGCAGAGGCAGCTGGATCTCTGTGAGTTTGAGGCCAGCCTGATCTACAAGAGCTAGATCCAGGGCAGCTTCCAAAGCCACAGAGAAACCCTGTCTATAAAAACAAACAAACAAACAAACAAGCAATCAAACAAATAGGAAACCTTATAAAGTTGAACAGGAGAGTCAAGGGTTTCTTCTGTTAGACTAAGCCTTGCAGGAGTCAACTCTGACAGTAACAACAATTGCAGAAGGTGGGTATTGTGCCTTTGCTTAAAAGAGCCACATGGTGTATGTACTTTATTTTCAGTTAAAGACAATGTATCTATGGGACACTACTAGAATACCAAGGTTATAAATCATGGGCAAAGAAAAATGACAATAACAAACTAAAGACAAAGAAACACAACACAAAATTCCCCCAATTTAGCTAAAGACATTTGTAAAGATACAGGAAGAATTTAAGATCTAGACAAAACATAAGTCTAGAAAAGAGCTTAACTCGCAACTCTTTTTAAAATGCCCAAAATACAGAATATAGAGCCAGACGTTGGTGGGGTACATGCATAGTTCCAGCACTTGGGTGGCAGAGACAGGCAGATCTCTGTGAGTTAAAGGCCAGCCTGGTCTACAGAGCTAGTTATAGGACTGATTCTAAAGCAATACAGAGAAACCCTGTCTCACCCCCCGCCCCATACACTCACACCCAAAATACAGAATATAGGAAGAAAAGTTCCAAGAGAGAGGTGTAGTTACATAGAAAATTAAACCAGTGCTTGCTTCAGCAGCACATATACTAAAATTGGACCGATATACAGAAGATTAGCATGGCCCCTGCACAAATTTGTGATGTCTTCCACATGTTTACAAATCCAGCCCTACAGAAAGTTCTGGAAGGGAAACACCAACCCAAGGTAGTTAACTACACTCACAAAGACATAGACAATAGATAATCCCACTTCACCAGAACCCCAGGGTAAAGGAGGGCAAATATATTCACAATACCACTGCCAACAACAAATCTAAAACAAACAAGCATTAACAATCAATGGTTCTTACTCTCCCACAACATTAATGGTCTTAACTTGCCCATAAAAAGATACAGGCTAGCAGAATGGATACGAAGACAGAATCCATCCTTCTGCTGCATACAAGAAACACATCTAAGCTTCAAAGACAGACATTACCTCAGGGTAAAGGGTTGGGAAAAGATCTTCCAATCAAATGGTCCCAAGAAGCAAGCAGGTGTGGCTACCCTAATATCTAACAAGTTAGACTTCAAACCAAAATCAAAAAGACATGAAGACTGTCATTTTGTATTCACCAGAGGAGAAAGTCTCAATTCTGAACATCTATGCCCCAAATACAAAGGCACCTACATTCGTAAAAGAAAGGCTACTAAAACTCAAAGCTCACATAAAACCTCACACAATCATAATGAGAGACTTCAACACCCCACTCTCACAGCCAGAGAGGACCACCAGTCAGAAACTTAACAAAGAAATGAAAGAACTAAAAGAAGTTTGTCTCAATATGGTTTAACAGACATCTATAGAACATTCCATCCAAACACAGAAGAATATAATTTCTTCTCTGCTCCACATGGAACCTTCTCTAAAATTGACCACATACTAGGTGACATAGCAAACCTCAACATATACAAAAAAATTAGAATAGTCCCCTGTATCTTATCAGACCACCATGCTTTAAAGTTGAAATTCAACAACAGCACAAATCACAGAAACCTTACAAACTCATAGAAACTGAACAATGCACAATTGCAACATACCTGGGTTAAAGAAGAAATAGAAAGAAATTTAGGACTTCCTAGAATCCAATGGGAATGAGGACATAACATGTCTGAACTTATGGGACACCTTGAAAGCAGTGCTGCCAGGGAAGTCCATCATTGCACTAAGTGCCCATATGAAGAAAATGGAGGATAGTAACATTAGAGAATTAGCCACACAACTGGAAGCCTTAGAACAAAAAAAAATCAATTTGAAGGCTTAAATCAATAAAGTAGAAACTGGGAAAACAATACAAAAAAAATCAATGCAGCAAAGAGTTGGTTTTTCAAGAAAATCAACAAGATAGACATACCTTTATCTAAACTAAACAAAAAGATGAGAGACAACATGAAAATTAACAAAATCAGAAACAAAAAAGGGGGATATAACAACTGACACTGAGGAAATCCAGACAATTTTCAGGTCGTACTTTAAAAACCTGTACTCCCAAAATTTGAAAACGCAAAAAAAAAAAAAAATTCTGGATAACTATCACTTACCAAAATTAAATCAAGAACAGACAAACAACACACATAGACCTATAACTCCTAATGAAATAGAAGCAGTCATCAAAAGCCTTTCAACCAAAAAAAAAAAAAAAAATCCCCAGGACCAGATGGCTTCAGTGCAGAATTCTACCAGAAATTTGAGAGCTAATACCAATACTCCTCAAATTGTTCCACACAATAGAAACAGAAGGTTCATTACTAAACTTTTTTTAAAAGGCCACAATCACTTTGGTACCCAAGCCACACAAAGGCACAATTAAGAAAGAAAACTATAGATCAATATCCCTCAAGAACATTGATGCAAAAATACTCAATAAAATACTGGCAAACCTAATCCAAGAATACATCAGAGAAATCATCCACTATGACCAAGTGGGCTTCATTCCTGGTTTTCAGGAATGGTTTAACAATGAAAATCTATCAACGTGATCCACCATATAAACAAATTGAAAAAGAAAAACCACATGATCATCTCCCTTGATGCTGAAAAAGCCTTTGACAAAATTCAACACCCTTTCATGATTTAGGTCTTGGAGATATCAGTGATAACAGGAACATGCCAAAACATAATAAAAGCAATATACATAAACCAACAGCCAACATCAAACTGAATTGAGAGAAGCTTAAGGCAATTCCTTTAAAATCAGGAAAAAGACAAGACTGTCCTCTTTCTCCATATCTTTTCAGTATTGTACTTGAAGTTCTAGCTAAAGCAATAAGACAACAAAGGGAGATCAAGGGGATCCCAATAGGAAAGGAAGAAGTCAAACTGTCACTATTTGCAGATGATATGATAGTTTACATAAGCAACCTGAAAAACTCTACCAGGGAACTCCTACAGCTGATAAACACCTTCAGCAAACTAGCAGAATATAAGATAAACTAAAAATAAAAAATATCAGTAGCCCTAGTATATACAGGCCACAAAGGGGCTGAGAAAGTTATCAGAGAAACATCAGCCTTCAAAATAGCCACAAACAACACAAAGTATCTTGGGGTAACACTTACCAAACAAGTGAAAGACCTACATAATAAGAAGTTTGTGTCTTTAAAGAAAGAAATTAAAGAAAATACCAGAAAATAAAAGACCTACCATGCTCTTGGATAGATAGAATAAACAGTAAAAATGGCAATCTTGTCAAAAGCAATCTACAGATTCAATGCAATTCCCATTAAAATCCCAGCACAATTCTTCACTGACCATGAAAGGATAATAATCAACTTTATATGGAAAAACAAAAGACCCAGGATAGCCAAAATAACCCTCTACAATAAAGAATCTTCAGGAGGCATCACCATCCCTGACTAGCTGTACTACAGAGCTATAGTCCTGAAAACAGCCTGGTACTGGCACAAAAATAGACAAATAGACCAATGGAATCAAATAAAAAATCCTGACATTAATGCACACAACTGTGGACACCTGATTTTTGACAAAACATATAAAAGTATACAATGGGAGGAGGAAAGCATCTTCAACAAATGGTGCTGGCACAACTGGATGATGGTGTGTAGAAGACTGCAGATAGACCCATGTTTATCGCCATGCACAAAACTCAAGTACAAATGGATCAAAAACCTCAAAATAAATTTAGCCACACTAAACCTCTTAGAAGAGAAAGTGTGAAGTACCCTTGAACAAATTGGTATAGGAGACCGCTTCCTGAACATAACACCAGTAGCACAGACACTGAGATCGACAATTAATAAATGGGGCCTGCTCAAACTGAGAAGCGTCTGTAAGGCAAAGTTCCTAGTTGACAAGACCAAACAGCAGCCCATAGACTGGGAAAAGATCTTCACCAATCCTACATCTGACAGAGGACTGATTTTCAAAATATACAAAGAACTCAAGAAAGTAGTCACCAAAACACCAAATAACCCTATTAAAAATGGGGTACAGAACTGAAGAGAGAATTATCAATAGAGGAAATAAAAAAGGCTGAAAGATGCTTAAGAAAGTGCTCAACATCCTTAGCTATCAGGGACATGAAAATCAAAACAACTCTGAGATAACATCTTACTCCTGCCAGAATGACTAAAATTAGAAATACCAATGACCAAACTTATGCTGGATAGGATGTGGAGTAAGGGGAACACTCTCCACTACTGGTGGGAGTACAAACTTGTACATCCATTTTGGAGATAGTTATGGTGGTTCCTCAGGAAAATGGGACTCAGTTTACCACCGGACCTGGCAATCTCACTCTTAGGCATATACCCAAGTGATCCACATGTAACAAAGAAATGTGTTCATCTATGTTTGTAGCAGCATTGTGTATAAAGCAAGAGCCTAGAAGCAACCTAGGTGCCCCTCAACTGAAGAATGGATAAAGAAGATATGGCACATTTACACAATGTAATACTACTCTGTGTGTGTGTGGGGGGGGGAACCAATGGAATCTTGAAATTTGCAGGCAAATAGATCAAACTTGAAACAACCATTCTGAATTAAATAACCCTGTCACAAAAAGAGGAACATGGTGATTACTCACTCATATATGGAGTTTAGACATAGAGCAAAGGATCACTAGCCTATAGTTTACACTTCCAGAGAAACTAGGATACAAGGAAGATTCTAAGAGATTCATAGAAGGGGAAAGGGACAAGATCTCCTGAGAATATTGGGAGTGTGCGTGTGTGTGAGGGGGTGACAGTGAATGGAGAGGGAGCTAGGAGGAAGAGAAGGGCAGGAGAGGAAGCACGTGGGACTTGGAAGAGTGAGTCAAGGGAGGTATAGATGAGAGGAGGGGGGAAAGAGAGAGACAGAGACAGAGAGGCAGAAGGAGATATCATAAAGGAGAGAGTCATTATAGGTTTGAAGGGAAAACTTACTCTAGAGAAATTCCCAGAGACCTACAAGACTGACCCCAACTAACAATTTGAGCAACATTGGAAAGGCTACCATAAATGCCCTTCCCTGATTATGAGATTGATGACTAACATATCCACTATCATAGAGCCCTCATTTAGTAGCTGAGAGAAACAGAAGCAAACACCCACAGCTAAACACTGAGCTGAACTGGAATCCAGATGCAGAGAGGGAGGACAAGACCAGGCTACAGAAATCCACAGAGACAGCTGACCTGAACAAGGAAGAGCTAATGGGACCCAAACTGATAGCTGCAAATCCAGCATTGAACCCACTCAGACCCCCTGAACATGGGTCTCAGAAGGCCTGAGCAGTCTAATGAACCTCTGACAGTGGAACCAGAATGTATCCCTGGTGCACAAAAGGATTTTGGGAGTACATTCTCCATGGAAGGGTACTCCCTTAACCTAGAGGCTGGAGGGAGGGCCTAGTCCCTACTCCAAATAACTTGACAGATTTGATGACCCCTTCTGGAAGGCATTACTCTACATGTGGAGTGGTAGAGGTCGGGGGGATGGTGGTGGTCAGGGGTGCATTGGAGGATGGGATTGAGGTAAAGAGGGAGGGATTAAGGGAGGGAAAGAGAGGGAACTGGGATTTATGTAAAATTAAAAACAAAGTTAATCCCGTCAGAATGACAGCAGATTTATCAGGAAAAATTGTGGAAGTTGGGAGAACATGGAACAACCTTTTAAAACTCTGATAGACAGTAACTGCCCACTCAGATTATTATTGTTCTTTATAACTGAACGAGAATTATTTTCCATTACGAACACATACTAAAGGAATTTATGGACATGTCTGCACCACAGAAGATAACTGAAGGAGTTAATAATACTGGAAAGAAAATATCCAGGAAGTTATAGAAAAGAACAAGACTCGGGACAGTAAGTAAATAAAGGAGGATGAAGTAACACTAAACCAACAAGCCGATAGGGATGCATACATTCCAACACTAACATTTATGTCTCTACTCTCTACTTGAAAGACACAGAGTAGTTGGTTTTATTAATGAGCTTTACCTATGTATTTGCTGTCTGCAGAGAAAAGGGACTATAGAGTGAAAGAGGGCTAGAACAGTGGGAATGGGGTTAACATAGTCAACATATGTTACACATGTGCTTGAAATGTTCTTATGAAACCTCTTTGTAAAATGAATATATGCCATCATAAAGCTGTTTTTTTTTAGATACTATAACTGTAACTCATGTACACCTATTGTGGCTGGCACATATTCTCTAGTCAAATTCTTTTCAACAGTCATTATTTGGGGGGTTTATTTTAGTTGAAATTGACATTACTAAACCTTCTAATCATCGAATACCTTCTTTCTCCTTTTGATGTTTTCTATTTTTCTACTTTGCTACATGACAAATTAATTATTCTATTTCTTTCTTCTGTTGTTTTCTCCATACAGTGAATATAAATGTAAATATTCATAAAGACTCCAACCCTGAGCCTTGTCATGCTGCTACAACCATTTCTAGGCCTCCTAGGTATATATTTTCAATGTTTCTCTGTCCTTCCTACCACTTCTATGTACTCAGGTATCACCTTTCACAACTAAAATTTGGACATTTTTTACCACTTATCATATAATCTAACTATTCTAAATTATTAAGATTCTAGATGTATGTGAGGCCCTGTTAATACTAATAACTCAATGGCTCCAATCTTCAGGTCTTTCATGTGAATTGCTCAGGATACCAAACTCTACCTCCCCTTTCCAAAGTTCCCTGGATATCCTTCTTGAGTTAGTAAGATGTTCCACTTAAGTATATTCCTGTTCTTTCCTCCTCCATATTCAAGGCCTTCCAAGTATTTGAGGAAAGCTCCTACTTACAGTTGTAAATTTTAGTGGTGACACAAATTTTCTTCTACTTCCCCTCCTCTTTTGCTAACTAATTTTCCTGCATTCTAGTTTTTCTTTTATTTTCATGTTTGTTGCTATAAAACATTACATATTTTCTTTAAATCTTCTTGTGATATAACTCTCATTAGCGAGGATTTTATCTTGATCAGTAGGAATGTTCAGAATTTATAAAAGGATCAAATATAGCAGGAAGAATCAATAATACTTGTTGAGTGAAGACATGTGCTAATTAATAAAGGTGGGATACCAGGCAATAATGTCAAGTGTCTTAGTTACAGTTCTGTTGCTGTAAAGAAACACCATAACCAAAAGGGATATAAAAATGTAAAAGAAATTATTTAATCAGGGGCTTGCTTATAGTTTCAGAGGATTGGAATTCTTAAACATCATGGTGGGGAACATGGCATTAGGAAGGCATGGTACTGTAGCTGTATTGAGAGCTCTCATCTGATTAAGAAGTCAGAGGCAGAGAGAGAGAGAGAGAGAAAGAGAGAGAGAGAGAAAGAGCAAGAGAGAGAGAGAGAGAGAGAGAGAGAGAGAGAGAGAGAGAGAGAGAGAGAGAGAGAGATTGGGTCTGAAAGATTCTGACTGCAACTCATGAATGCTTATTGTGCTGAACATATAATCTAATCAAATTTTTTAAATATTTGTCATTTTACAAGGTTGTCTTAGTAGAATTTGACATTATTGAACATTGGTTGTTTAATGACTTCTCCATCCTTTTGATATTTGCTATTTCTCTATCTTTCTTTATATTATTTATGACATTATTTTGCTCTTGTCCCAATACACAGAATCTAAACACCAACCCTAGTGACAACCCTTATCTAACATACCACACCTCCTAATCACTTACTAACAGTTCTATCAGATGGTAATGAAATAATAAAATATGAATGCCTACATGGGCCATTTTCATTCAGGCCCCACACCAAGGACATGTCATTTTTACTACCATTCTCATTGATCTGAGGGTCAACTAAAATAGATATTTTGGAATAATGGTTCTTTAAATATATTTATTAACTAGGGCATCAACATGTTTTCTGAGTTCTGTAACCTCGTGGTTCCACAAGCACAGGAAAGGCTAACTTTCAAGGCTTTCCTTTCTAAGATCAGCTGCTTTGGAATCACAATGTGATCGTAAAAACAAAATAAAATCAAATAAAGGAAACTTTAACAGAATTATGTAAGGGCAAGTGTTACATTGAACATATGTCCAAGCTACTGTGATTCAATTCTTTATTTGCTCTCGGATGCATGATATCTTCGGAGAGTGTTAGTTTCCAGTCTTGCAGAGATACTCCAGGATTCTTCATTTGCACACAATTCTGTACTGGTAGCCACCAGTCACATAGAAGACTTGACCCAATGCTCTTTGACCCATACTATTCATTGTTCCCTTCACTGTTGTTTATTTGCTAACTAAAAATCACATATTTGGTTCATGTGCTCCATCTCTCAACCTGCTGCACACCTTTCCACATATTATCTTTATTCCCAAGGGCTTGCACACTTTCCAATACTGGTAACAGAGACTAGTGATAATACTGCAACTTCTCACTAGAACACACAAACTGAATACAATGAGAGAAGTCTGGTACAAATAAACCCAGAAGTTCATGAATGTGACTCACTATACATGCCACAAGCAAGAATCAATCTGAAGTGTCTTTCTAGGATACTTAAAGCCCAGTTTTGAAACTTGAAATGTAACTTTACATTTGCACGAAAAGCATAATGTATTACTTTAACATTTCTATTCAGTAATGGTCACAGTATCTTAAGAGAAATCAGACTCTTTGTAACATCTGATGAAAGGTTTTGAATAATTTGTACGAAATAATTACTCAATAATTAATGATAACATTCATTGGTACTCAATAATTGAGTTAATTACTCAATAATTACTCAATAATTAATAACATTCATTGGTAGGTTTTCCATGTTCCAGTGGAGGATGGTTCCACACTCATGTATATGTGGAAAACACTAATTAGAATTAGTGGATTATAAAAAAGACATGATGTTGGGAGGAGAGATATGTTGGGGAAAATGTAGTGGATGTGATCACATTTAATTACATACATGTAGGAAGTTCTGAAGAATAAAGAAAAATGTAAAAATATTCAGTTTCCTTACTTCAGGGATATGGTCTTCCTTTATTTTTATAAATGAGAAGCATCAGGTTAGAGACTCAGATTTTGTGAACATCCACTAACATCCCAGTTATTCACCTTCAAATACAGCACTACTATGTGAGGTCTCACCAGGATAGAGCATTACTCTCTGAAGAAGAGCAGAATAGTCAGCCTTCACTCTGAACTTTTCTGTCTCTGTTCTTTCTTGGCCAATATGGATAAATATCTGAAAGCAAACAATAATGCCTGCATCTCAGAGTGGCAAAGACATATATGACCATTCTTGCCATTAGGACATGATCCAAGTATTTGCAAAACAATTCTTAGCATATGGCATGAAATTGTTTCACTGCCACAGAATATGAATACACATATGTATGTGTGTGTGTGTGTGTGTGTGTGTGTGTGTGTATGTATGTGTGTGTAAAAGACACTTTTTAGTTCTTGTAAAGAAAATAATGGAGCTTAAAACTCTAAATTTGAATGACTTTCTGTCTTTTTTGCCAATGCTTCTCCATTGCATATAATTTTGACTAAGTGTAAGATTTAGAAGCAATTCTTGTTACTTAACCATACTTGTGCTTTATATTCTTGATTTGAAAATGGTCAGTGGGAAACATTCTTCCCTGAAGACTCTAAAGACACTATAAATGGATGGTTTTGTGGTTTAGTTTACAAAAGAAAGTTAAGCAAACTTTAACATTTTAAAAGTCATATTAGAATATAACTCTCTCTCTCTCTCTCTCTCTCTCTTTGTGTGTGTGTGCGTGTGTGTGTTTATATCTGGAGACTTTCACAGATGTTTAGCAAAATGTCTTTTAGATTTATTTCAAAGCTTTGATAATTTGGGAATTACTACTAAAGAAAACGTATATTGACAGAATAAGAACAAGGGTATTTTGTGGAGTAAGACATCCCCATTAAAGACTGTAATTTTGAGGTGGTTTGCAAAAGAGCACCATGCTAACTTACTGTTCAGATGTACAAGAAAGAGTTTTTCAGATCTAACAGCCTGAAATTTGAGGCTGGAGAGATGCCTTCACAGTTGCATGCACACAAGACACCCAACTTCTGTTCCCAGCATCCACACCTGGGCTCGCATCCACCTAAACCCCAGATCCAAAGAATCTGCTGTCTCTGGTGTTTACAGGCAACTATACCCACATGTATATACCCCCAAATTATCACACATACACATAATTTTATATTAAAAAATTAAGTTTTAAAATTGTGATATTATTGTCAGCTTATTATCATTTCATTTCTAATCTTACAGAACTTTACCAATACAGAGCAGATAGCACCAACATGAACTCATGTTTTTTGGGCTGCCAATGTCAAGGTGCCCCCTGGTTTGGAAATCTTTTGCACACAAGTTTTCCATTTTTACATTGCCAGTTCAAAAGTTCAGCGCACTGGTTATTTACAAGACTTAGCAATTATGTAATTTCTCATTATCCTTCTGAAGAAAATTTGGCACTCAATGATCATGTAATCAGCTAATTAATTTTTGTGGAGAGGTTTTGACATAACAGGAAGAGAAGTTGATAACTATTGTTAGAGAAGTTGATAACTATTGTTATGCTACTTTTTAAAAGGATGCCATTGATTGTAATCAAATTCAAGGTAAAGTCTTTTAAAAAGTCCTCCAGCTGTTTGCTATTCTAACTTTTAGCTATGAGCCACAGCTGTAAGACAAAGGACAAATAATGTCACTTAACATAAAGAAATAATAAAAGAGACTATTTCTAGAAATAGACAACCGAGTCCTCCCATGCATCCTTGAGTCAGATGCTGCAGGCTTCATCACAAAGGCCAAATTCAGTCCAGGAAGTGTGGGACTCCATACTCAGATTCACAAAGATTCAGCTTATTATTAGTAAAAGTTCCAAGAGACTGAAATAGGATGTGTTTCTCAAACATTTTAGAAAACACTGGCTTATTGACCCTTGGAAGAAATTTGCTGTTTGATGCAAATAGGATCATTTAAGTGAGGCTTTCAGGGAATATAGCGTTATGCTGATCTTGCAATCTGAAAGAATGAGTATTTATTTTCCCCTGAGAATCTGGGGGGGGGGGAAGTGGGGATATTTATGAAATAGAAATTGTTGCTGAATATCCTTTTCCAGGCAGCAAAGGGTCATCCTCTATTTGTGATGACCATGGGAGATCATCTAGCCACATTCCCATGTGAGAAGCTGTTAATTATTTTCTTTTTTTATTATTACTAATTTGAAGATTGTTTTGCACTTGCTTGTAATGAATGGAGGGAATACACTAAAGAATGAAGAAGAAAACCTCAACCACTAACAGTTTTTGGTAGGATCTGATTGTTGTTCTTAGTTATTTTAATAACTTTTTGAATGAAATGGTTTAGGAGAATGAAGGTTGTACTTATTCTGTATGAGCACCAACATGTGGGGAACCACTGAACAACAGGGAAATGTTACATCTGTTTCAAATGTGATTTGTCACAAGCCTTGCCTCTGGTCTAAATGGTAAAGACTTTTTTTTTTACTGTAGTATAATTCCCCTTTACTCACTAATATGCAGCATTCTTGGTGATAAATCGCCCTGTGTTGGAACTCATAAAGCCTCAGATTCTCAGTGATATGTATGGTCTTGCCTTTGCTCGTTTTCACTGTACCACCTATTAGCAGCTCCCCTCTTCAACCAATCACCTTAGTGCTATCCATCCATCACACCTCTGACCCCCACCTCTTGTTATCTTGACTCACATCCCCTCACTCACACCACCAGCTCCTTCAAACCACTGAAGCCATGCTTTTCCTAATGTTCATTATATTTTGATGCTATCTCTCCTCAAGTAGTACTTTCTTAAATGTCATGGGCTTTTATTTCTTGTTTGTACCTATTTCAACTCCACTACACCTCAGTTGTTCCATTATATCACTTATGAAAGCCTTAGCTCCAGTTAAGTCAAATTCTATAGCAACCTAGAGGGTGGAGGTAGAATAAAAAATGTAGAGCTAGACTAATTCATATCGTGATCTCATGTTCAATTCATTGTCATTCATGGATCTCTTCTGGCTTTAAAGCATTCAAAATGGCTGCAACATTCCCTTCAGCTCGAATAAACTCTACAAAACATTCTTCCTGAATATAGGCCTCCGATTTGTTTTGGAATATTTACTAACTTTGAAAACTTTCAGTTGTAAATTATTTCTCTTTTTCTTTGAGATGCAAGTCTTTCCTTTACTCTTGCTCGTGTGAAGCCTTAAGAATGCCCCAAGGACTTGAGAGCTAGCCCTTTGAAATGTAGTCATCAAAAAAAGATAGCATCCCTATATTCTAGTCTCTCTGACACAGCAAGACACTAGCTTTGACAAGGAGCCAATTGATAAACACAGATGGCCAATTCACTCTGATCACACCCCACCCACAGGTACCAGTCCTCCATTTATACACTTAGCTGCACATTCCATGCAGGAAACCATACACAAACTTTTAACAACCCCTAATTGAAACATAGAAATGCTAATTTCCCTGATTTTATTAGCATATCTCATAAATGCACAACCATATCACAGATGTCTCATAAATATATACCTTGTTACATGTGCCTCAAAAGGTTGTGGAGAAAGATAAAATCAAGTAAGTTGTCATTACCTCTTCTTCCATTTATCTCTGCTGGTATGTGGTACTCAGAATATCTTTACTCCCATTTCTATACACTGTTACATTATTTCTCTAAGTCCTCAGACATTTTTCTAGTAATTGCTCTAACCTCACGTTTTGCTTTCCTCCAACTCTACACTTTCCCAAACGCTGCAGACATATGCATATATTTCATCTTAAAATGAAAAGAGAAAACAGTAGCTACTGTCTTTTCATTTTTCTCTGCCTAATCACAGCTCAAACATAATTAGTTCTCTTTGTAATATGAAGAAAGAGCTACAAAGCCAAGCAGTGTAGGCAGTTGTTAGCAGCTGTAAGTCTAACTACTTAAGAGGTTAACACACTCATTGATACTGCAATTGTTCAGATCTTTTATCTACGGGCAACTAATGACTGTTGAGAGAGAGAGAGATATTTAGTTTCTTTATTGATTGTTCAATGTACAATGGTCATCCCTGAAATAATATATATACAAACAACAAAAACAGACTCAGCAATTATCTATGTGTGTGTGTGTGTGTGTGTGTGTGTGTGTGTGTGTCTGTGACTGTGTCTGTGTATAGTACATATACACATGTGTAGGTAGCAGTAATAACTGAAAAAAAGAGGCTACCTATGTGAGAGTTGGGCACATGGGAGGAGTTTGAGTAAACAATAAACAAACACCATCCAACTTTGACCAACATCTCAATTACATGTAACCCAGTACTGATACTGGAAGCTTCATTTGTGACAAGGGATGATCATCTAAGTCTGTCTCCCCCATTATTTGCCTAATTAATTTAGATTGTCTTCATATATGTATCTGTTATAGGAAGCTTATATTTTATTAGGCTTCCATACTATTCTATCACATGGCCCTTAATTGTATTTGTCTCTCCCTGTATTTCCTCTTTCTCCCCTCTTCCCTCTCTCTATTTGATTTCCTCCTTTATAGTAAACCCCACACCTATATATAACTATCTATTTTATTTCTCCTTCCTAGGGTGATTTCTCCTTCCTATATCTATTTCTCCTTCCTATATCTATCTGTGATTTTATGGATTGTAACTTTGTTACAATTGACTTAGCAGATAATAATGATATATAAGCAAATATGTATCATATTACATTTGTGAGTCTGGGATATATCACCAAGGATGACGTTTTTTGTTTGTTTGTTTTTCTTTTAGTTGCATATATTTACCTACAAGTATTGTGGTTTAATGTTTTTAATTCCTGAGTAATATTCCACTCTGAAAATGTACCATATTTTCTTTATCTATTCTTTTGTTGACATCTAGGTTGTTTCCAGTTTCAGGTATTATGGGCAGAGCAGCAAAGAACATGGTTGAGCAAGTATGTCTGTGGTAGGATGAAGCATCTTTGAATATATGCCCAAGGTGGGATAGCTAAATCTGGAGATATATTGATTCCCATCTTCCTGAGGAATCACCACACCGATTTCATGTACATGTTTTCACTCCCACCAGAAATGGACGAGCATTCTCTCTACTCCACATTCTTACCATCTTGAGTTATCATTTATTGTATTGATCTTCACTATTCTGAATGGTATAAGATAAAATCTCAAAGTGGTTTTGATTGCATTATTGTTGTCAAATATTTCTTTAGAATCTCAGCCATTTGAGTTACCTCTTCTGATAATTGTTGCTTTCTTGATACCTTATTTTTTTTTGTGTCTTCTTTATATATTTCGGATATTATACCTTCTGGATGTGCAGTTGTTAAGAAAACTTGTCCCACTCTGTAGGCTGCCACTTTCTCTAAATGACAGTATTCTTTGCTGTGCAGAAATTTCCTGGTTTCAATAGGTCCCATATATAATTGTTGATCTTAGTGTCTATGCTAACAGTTTTCTTTTCAGAAATTATTTTCCTGAGCTGTTGAGTTCAAGGCTATTTGCAACTTCTTTTCTATCAGGTTTAGCATGTCTGTTTCTATGGGTGACCAAAAACTTGAATCTAGATAAACCAGTGACCCATGATAAAACTAAACATGAATGGTGAAAACAGTAGCAATAATATGACTCCTAATTGTTTTTATTTATTTGTTTGTTTGTTTTTCTTATTTTACATATTGATCCCAGTTTCTTCTCCCTCCCTCCTTCCCTCTCTTTCTCCCTTCTATGTCACCCAACCACCCTCCTATCTCATTCCCCCCACCCCCACTTCACAGGGAGGGTGGTACCTTCCAGGAAGGGTCAACTGTAAGGCGTACGGTTTTTCTGCCCGCCACCTGCTCTTGTTCCGCCACCAAGCCAGCCCCAAATAATGCACAGAGACTCTGTATTTGATACAATGCTGTTGGCCCTGTTACTTGTTTCTTATCGGCTAGCTCTGCCTTAATTATTAACCCATTTCTGATGATCTATGTATTTCTCTTACCGGGGAGCCGGCAGCATACTGCTTTCTCCAGACTCTCCATCTTGACTCCTCCTTACTACTTCCTATTTCCTCCTTGTCTCCTAGTCCCGCCTATCTTCCTTTCCTATTGGCCAAAAGTGCTTTATTATTAACCAGTATGAGAAACATATACAGAATGACATCTCCCATCATCTCCTCTTTTCTGTCTAAAATAACATGAAGGGTTTTAACCTTAACATAGCAAAATATATCACATAACAGTTATCAAATAATCACAGTTAACACTATTTAGTCCATTAACATTTAGCAAGATTTGAAGAAAATATTCCATCATCTATCCTATCTTTGTGTGTCTAAAGTAACTTATCTTTAATACTAAGGAAAACTATAACTATAACTATACCATAATTCCCTTTTTTACCTTTAAAAAGATATTGGTTGTGATCCTTAACCATTTATAACCAAGTCCATTTAAATGAAAACAAACATTTATAAACAATATTTGGGAATTTGGGCGTCTGTCAAGTTCTCTTGGCCTTAGCCAAATCTGGGTGTACCAACGTCGCTGTGAGACCTAGGGTGACTGTTCAGGTGGCTTGCTGTTTCTGTCCTTGCTGCACCGTTTTGGAAGTTGTCCATCCGCATTTCCTGTCTACTCTAGTATTGTTATTTTCCTTCTCAGGTCTTGATGATTATTAATATATGTATTTCTACATGGTCTTATCTTACTAAGAACTCCAGGCTCTCACATCCTCTCCTCTCAAGATCACATTGTGACTCTCTCCGACATTTCCCAGAATCCTCCACTTCTCCTACTCCCACCTATCTTGCTTCCCCATTTGCCAATAAGAGTAACATACCGAATGACTTCTCCCATCATCTCCTTTTTTCTGTCTAAATAAAAAGAAGATTTTTAACATTAACATAGTAAAATATATAACAAGACATTTGTCAAATAAGAACTATAGTTAACAGTATTTAGTCCATAATATTTAGCAAGATTTAAAGAAAATATTGTATCATCGATCCTATCTTTGTGAGTCTAAAGTCTTATATGTAACTTATTTTTAATCCTAACCAAGGAAAGCTATAACCATAACTATATGTTTTCAATTCCATCAAAGGCCACAGAAGGATATTATATAAACTCTAGAAATGACATAGAACTTGCTTTCACCTGAAATTCTTCTGTAATGTTCCATCTTCAACCCATATGCCATAGTGTGTCTGGCAGACTCCTCAGCAAAGCAGGAAACCTTAAACTGTCCATCTGTATTGGCAGTTTGTCAGTTACTTTTCTGTGTGTCCCACAGAATGTCTGGCAGACTCTTCCATGAAACAGGAATACTGCAGTAATGATCATCTTGTTTTAGCAGTCACTATCCTGTGAGTCCTGCATGTCCATTTTATACAGCATAAAGTCAAACAGTCCAGACAAGAGCAGTTTCTTGCCCAAATGGCTGGTCCTGCCATATTAGAAGTAAGCTTTATAACAAGTTTTTCATTTTCCCTTTTCCTTTGTGATGCAAGTGGTGTTGCCAGGAGCAGTCATGTCTCACTGTCAAGAAAAACCCTAAACCATTTTGAATGCCATATTCTGTAGGTCTTTGAAAGGTTTTAAGAATGCCTATTTATTTGAAACATATCTCTATATATCTAGAAAACCTACCTAACCTAAGTTTTGACTATTATAGTTAACTATCTATAATTTGTACTTAATTATACATTACATTTTAAAGTGAGCTATACAAACACAATACCTAAACAATAGGAGAAATATACGTATCACAAAATTGACCTTAATTTGTATCAATAAATGAAAATCCATTCCAAAACAAATTATTCATTTCTATTCCATAATCCCCCTTTTTACCTTTAAAAGGAGATTGACCATTTATAACCAACACCATTTATAAACATTTCTTTGGGAATTTGGGCGTTGTTCTTTCAAAACTGCTTCCTGCTGTTAGGGGGTGCTATCTTGGATATCTCAAGAAGATCCAGAAATCCTGGCTGTAGTGGTCTGCAAGGCTGCCTTGTCCCAGCTGTTTCGAATGTTGGATCACCTGGGACACTGCTTCAGGGGTTTTGCTTCATCAAGCTATATTAGTCTTGAAGGAATCACAGCTTTTCATTTTCTGGGGAAACATAAATAAAATCTGTTTTCTGAAGTAACATATCCACATGCTTAAATTTTCAAGTCAAGAAAAGGGGAGATTATGGGAGATATCATTCTGTAAATATGTCTCTCTTATTGGTTAATGAATAAAGCACTGTTGGCCAATAGGGAAGCAAGATAGGTGGGACTAGGAGAGAAGGATTCTGGGAAATGTAGGACAGAGTCAAGATGTGATCTTGGGAGGAGAGGACATGTGAATCTGATTTTCTCCATAAGGTAAGACCATGTAAAAATACATATATTAGTAATTATAGGTTAATAATTAAGACAGACCTAGCTACCACGTTACATTTTGGTATACTCAGAAGTCAGTGTCTTGCACATCCATCATCAGAGAAGCTTCTTCCTATAGCAGATGGGAACAAATATGGAGACCCAAAGCCAGATTTATGCACATAGTGAGAAACACCCACCACTAAATAGGATGCTGTGGCAGAATATTATTTAACTAAGCTTCAGTTAAATAATCACTTTAGCTGTGTAACGATGTGTTATATTTGTTTATACTGCATTTGTTTAAGTACATAAAGATATGGTACATTTGTTTCATATTGCCTGCCTAAGACACTTGATTGATCTAATAAAGAGCTGAATGGCCAATAGCTAGGTAGAGAAAGGATATTTTGGGCTGGCAGAAATAAAGAATAAATAGGAAACATGAAGGCTCAGGAGAAGAAAGACAATAGAAGAAGGAGGAGAGAATCGAGGAGATGCCCAGGGCAAGAAGTGAGGCAGCCACCAGCCAGCAGACATAAGAAGCAGTGAAAGTAAGATATAGAGAAGGGAAAAAAAGTAAAGAGCCCTAAGGCAAAAAGATATGTAGAAACAGGTTAACTTAAGTTAAAAGAGCTAGCCAAAAATGAACCTAAACTATGCAGAGCATTTAAAACTAAGACTCCATGTAATGATTTGGGAGCTTGTTGGTGGCCCCAAAGAAAAAGCCTGATAGAGGATGTTTCCATCAAATCCCTCCACATAGGGTTCAGGGAACTCCTGGAAGAGGACACAGAGAGATAGTAACAGTCAGAGGTCATGGAGGACATAAACAAAGGAATTCCTTCTAAATGGACATGGTCAAAGCTGATACAAACTCACAGCTACTGAGGCAGCATGCTCAGTAGAGCTAAAAGGAGTAGCCACATGCCCCATTCCTAGCCCAATTAACCACTGGCAAATGAAAATTTACTTTCTTTCAGGGGGTTCCCATAGGGAAGCAGGCTACTTTTAATGGTGAGCTACAGGACCAGCAGTAAATAAATAGCAGAAAACAAACTCAGTGGTTTCTTTGGAAGTTCCTTGTTTCATAATGTTGTGTCCGGGCTTTTCCTAGTTACTTATTTACTAGTTTTTAATCTCATTGTTTTAATTTAGTTCATATATATATATATATGAACACACACACACACACACACACACACACACACACACACACACGATTTTCAGCTCTCTTTTCACCCTACAGATACTTTAGTATATATTATGGTTTCCATTTTTATGGGATTTCTGAATGAGTAGGTCTATGATCTGTATCCATTTCCTGTACCTTTTCTTGGACTCTCTTCTTTCTGTTTGCTTATTTTGTCTTATTCTGTTTTGTTAGTTTGGTTTTATCTATTTTATTTTTTAAGTTATTCCTTAGAAGCCTGTTGGTTTTTTGCTGAGAGAAAGAGGATGTATCAGCATTGGCAGAGAGGTGGGGAGTAATTGAGTAAAGTGGAGGGAGAGAAAACCCTAATCAGTATATATTATGGGAGTAAATATTCTATTTTTAATAAAAGAAAGGAAAGGTCCGTAGAGACACTTCTGACATAGTATAATAAGGAAAAGAAATAGACTGTATGTCTCATGTCCTTTAAAAGATGAATTAGGACTAAGACTTGGGAATCATAATTGGTGAATCACCCAGGGAAAATAAATATCTGACCTAGAGCTACAGGAACCGCAGAACAGTAACAACACTGAAGTCCAACGTTTGGACCTGACTAGAGTGATGATTTATCATAATTATTCCTCTGTATTTATTATGTAAGAGCTGTAGAGCTATTGATATGTCTTTTTATGTAAGTGGCAAGAATTCAAGTCTCAAGTAGTCAATGACATTTTTTAATGTTACTCATAGAATGCTGTGTACAGAAAATTTGATCATGGTGAGTGATTTATCATGTGACCAAGATCCTCCTAATGGACCTACATGGACCACTTTAAGAAAATAATAGGACCTTTCATTCTTTCCTAGTTTGACTTTCTGAAAAAAGTTGGATTGATTGATAATGATATATGAACTAGTACCTTGGAACAGAAGCATAGCAAAGTGTGTGTGTGTGTGTGTGTGTGTGTGTGTGTGTGTGTGCATTTAGATATTCAAAGGAGAGGAGATTTAAAATAAATGTCTGAGAATAAAACCTGTCTTTCAAGCTATTGACTATATCTGTAGAGCCATCTGTAGTAATTTGCAGTTGATGCAAGACATAGATAAAGAGGACAGGGTAACAAGCAATCACAGGAATGTCAGTGATCATCCTCTGAAAAAGGACTGAGTTCAAAACACTCACTCTTTGGAAGTGTGTATAGGACAAACATAACATTTGCTTATGAAAATTACATATGCAGAGGCGACATAGAAAAGAAAGCTATACAATCACAGCATCGTCTGTGCTGTTAAGCATAGTGATTTTCAAACAGGGGGTGGGGGAATGTATTTAAAAGAGATCTGAAGTCTCAGGTGAGCAAAAAGGTGATACAATTGTAGTTTGGAGGTTGGGAGGGCAAGACATACTGGGATGAGATTGTGAAATATGAGGACCAGAGTAGAAAGTTTTACCTAATCTCAAACTTTATGGTATGGAAGAACAGGAGAGAACGATTAAAAAAGAGGACAGTCTTTTTTTATTATTAATTTATTCTGTTTTATTTTATATAACAAAGTCCAATTAAAGGAAAACAAACATTTATACACAATATTTGGGAATTTGGGCGTTGTTCTTTCCAAACTACTTCCTGCTGGTAAGGGGTGCTGTCATGGGGGATTCGAAGAAGATTCAGATATCCTGGCTGTAGTCTGTAAGGCTGTTTTGTCCAGCTGTTTTGAATGTAGGATCACCTTGTACTCTGTTTCAGGTGGTCTGGCTTGATCAAACCACATTATTCTGGAAGGAACCCACATCTTTTCATTTTCTGTGGAAACAAAAATAGAAATCCTTTTCCCCAGTAACTTGTCCTTCAACTTAAATTTTGGAGTCAAAGCATTTTTTTTTTTAAATTTAATTTATTATTTTACATGTCGATCCCAGTTCCCTCTCCCTCCCTCCCTCCCTCCATCCCTCCCTTCCTCCTTCCCTCCCTTTTACCCTCTCTGCCTTCTCACCTGCACTCTAACCACCCTCCCCTCCCATCCCTCCACCCCAATTCCATATGTAGGGGAATGCCATCCACTTGGGGTCATGTAGATCTGACAGGTCCTGTGAAGTAGGGACTAGGGCTTCTCTCCTGTCTCTAGATTAAGGCAGTTATCCCTCCATGGGGGATATGTTCGCAAAGTCCTTTTGTGCACCAGGGATACATCCTGGCTCCACTGTCTGAGGTCTCTTAGACTGCTCAGTCCTTCTGGCTGAGCATATCCAGGGGGGCCTGAGTCAGTCCCATGCTGGCTTCCCAGGTATCAGTCTAGTGGCCATTAGCTTCTCCTTGTTCAGGTAAGCTGTCTCTATGTGTTTCTGCCGTATGGTCTTGTCCTCTCCATCTGCATCTGGGTTCTAGTTCGACTCAGTGTTTATGTATGGGTGTTTGATCCTGTTTTCAACAGGCATTAGTTGAGGGCTCCATGGAGAAGTTAGTTGTTGATCTCACTCTCCGGGAAGGGCATTTATGATAGCCTTTCCATGGAGGCTTAAATTGTTAGTTGGGAGCAGTCTTGTAGTTCTCTAGACCTTTCTTTGTGTTCAATTTTATCTTCAAACCAATATTGGCTCCCTCTTTTATGTTCTCTCTCTCTGTCTCTGTCTCTGTCTCTCTCTCTTTCCTATCTTCTATTCCTAACCAGGCTCAATCTTCCTGGTCGCACATGTTTTCCTTTCCTCCCCCTCATTTTCTCCTACTTCTCTCTCCATTCGCTGCCCCCCCCCCCACTTCACCTGAGCTCTGGGGGACTTGTCCCTTCCCAGTTCTGTGAGGGACTTTATATGAATCTCTTAGAATACACCTTGTATCCTAGTTCCTCTGGTGATGTAAAATTATAGGCTGGAGATCCTTTGCTCTAGGTCTAAAATCCATATATGAGTGAGTACATACTGTGTTCCTCTAAAAAAAGAGGACAGTCTTATTTGAGTTCTCTTCCTTTTATCTTCTTGGCAAAGTTTTCATGTTTAAGTGAGTAACATTTAACATAAGTTTAAGTTATTTTGGAATAAATCCTAGTGACATTTTTAATCTATTTTTTTTTTAAGTATAGGCTCCCATGTGATATTTCACATAACAAATTACTACAGCAGTAGTTATGATGACAGGTTTATTTCTGGGAGATGCTATTACTTCAGGAGAATGAGGGTCCCCTTCTCAGTGGCCTTAGAGTCCTGGAATGATGGTGAAGAACCACTGTACAGTGGTATACGATAATAATACATTTTGTGTGTGAGTGCATAGCTATGAGTAATACTCTGACTCTCCATAGAACAACAGCCATTTATTTCCTCACTGAATAAACACTAAGATTCTTGTTTTCTAGGGAAAGATTGAATAAAGTAGGGACATGAAATGTGAATAACACATTCTGTTTTTATGATATGACTAACACGGCTCTGATTTTGTAATCATTTCCAAAGAAATAAGTTAGCCATGTGATGTTCTAGTCACTTAATTGTAAATGGAAGTGTGGTAATAATTTAGATCACCCAGACTTGCAGCCTTAGAGACTTTTGAAATGCCATCTTTTGGACATTTAATGCTTTTCTTGTTCTAACAGAAAAAATTCAAGGTGGAAAACATTTTATTTTGAGCTTTACTATAGTTGTTACTTAAAATGATAAAGTTTGTGTCCGTGTGTGTGTGTCCGTGTCCGTGTGTGTGTGTGTGTGTGTGTGTGTGTGTGTGTGTGTGTGTGTGCATGTGCCTCCTTGAAACACTAAGCCCTGCCATGCAGGGTGTGTTACTGAATCTGGAGCTCATGAACTAAGCTAGATTGGCTGTAAGCCCTGGAGATCCTTCTGTCTTTCCTCCTCAGAACCACTGTGGTTATAAATTCATACCACATTTATAACCTGGAGAAACCTGGTGCTAGAGAAATTCTCAGGAATCCAAGAGACTTCTAAAACAATATAGGCTATTGCTATTGATCTTGGTTGTCTTCTAGAACTTGACAGTATAAGATCCTATTGCTGAAGAGTCAGCACACATTTTGGATATAGGACTTGGAGGAATCAATGTGAAACTGACTTGGAATCCTCCTCCCTGAAGACTGTCACATATATTATCCATTTCAATCTTCCACAGGGGAAAGCTATCAGTTATCTTCACTGTGAAACCTAGGAATCACATTAGTGAATAATATGGACAAAGATTTCTTTCTATCTCTCCCTCTCTCTCTGTTCTGCTCTCTCTCTCTCCCTTGCTCTCTCCCCTCTTTCCTTTTTCCTCTCTCTTGCTGCTAAAAATTAATAATAGTGGCTATTAAATCTTGCAGTAACTGATAACTGCCTAGCTGGACTGAAGGCGCACTCAATAGTCAAGAATTCATGCTGGACATTGTAAACTTAACCACTATTCACGGCTGAGTTTACTTATTTAGTTGAGTCACCATTTATTTATTTAGTTGAGTCAACAAATCCTCATCCAGGGCTTACTGTTAGCTCCCTAGAAAGGTGGAAACATACCCTTAATTTCCAAAGGCAAAATGACCGAAGAACCAATTGTCTAAGAGTAGGTAAAGGTTGCTTGGGTAGTGTACTAATTGTGTCTCTTGACTTAAGAAAGGTTGGCAACTATACCAAAATTAAAGGATGAGCAGCCACTTTTACAAAAATAGGCCTAATTATGGTGGCCAAGACAGGACTTGGGGATTCAGGAGAGACTTTTCTTTCCCACAGAGGACATCTTACCTACACTGTAATTTCCATTCTGATGGTGATTTATAGGATCAGGTCAGACCATTATGATTGAGGCTCTCATGTCCACTGTTTCCCTTCTTCTTCTTTTTTTTTTTTTTTTTTTTTTTTTTTTTTTTACAAGCATCATCCTTTTTTGAATTCACATCTGTGTTGACATCTGTTTCCTTGAGGACCCAGAATTGCACATCTGTCATTTCAAAACTTAGGCACTTAATGTGTTATTAATAAGATTAAAGATGGGAGCTGAATTTTACACTATAGTCTCTGTAGAGATGTGTAAAAGTAAGATAATATTGGATACAGGTGATATTATGTTGGAGAGCTAATGGTAGGACTAGAACTGAACCTTCTGCTATGACTACAACTGAGTCTTCTGCTATGACTACACATCTACATGAAGGAATTATGATCAAGTCTATCATTGTTTCAAATTTTAATTATGACGAGAGAGTCAAAGCCATATCCTGAGTGTGTCTGATATGGTTTGAATTTAGTTAATCTCCTTCAAATCTCATTGAATTTTGCTGATTGTATAATAATATTGAGAAGTGGTTGGATCCTTGCGAGATGACTAGGTTATTGGAAGTGATCAATGCTATTACTAAGAGTCTAGATTAGTTACTACAAGATCAGTTTTTTCTCAAGTGAAACTATGCTTGTATTTTCCCTTGACCCATGATTCCACTGGTCTTCTGGGTTGTCACTGGACTATGTTCTAGCACAAGGTCTTCAGTTAATGCAGCAGCCAGATCTTTAATCTGCAACTCCTCAGTCAATGAGTTCACATGTCTTTCCTTTATAAACCATACAACTGTCTATAATGCCTGCAGAAAACTTATAAGTCAGGCTATTTGAATTGTCTTTTACCAGATCGCCTTTTCAGGTTATTCTAAAGCATCAAAGTTACCCATCATTCTAGAAACACTAAACCCTCTCACCCAGGGTACCACTTTTTCACCTGTTCTTTAAGGCTAAAACCTCAACTTGGAACTTTTTGGTATGTGGTTTGGTGTAAGGTCATCTCATTTAGAATTTCAATTGTTTATCTTCCAATGACTCAGCAAGATTACTATTTCCTTGAGGCAAAGAAAGGAGCTTGAACTTTTCTGTAGTGTCATCACTTATTAGAATGACTGACACAGTGTCTGTCCTTGGCATACCTAAGTAAACTGAAGTGTTTCATTACTCAGTTTCTCAGTATATAAACTCACTTTTTGCTGAGTTCAGTTTGCTTTGGTAATTACTATTGGAAGAATTCTGTTAAGCAGAAATAAAAGACCAAAACTCTTTCATTATAATATGAGTTTTAAGGTGTTGATGAATGATTTCTATTGTATCATTAGTCATTACTAATAAAATCTAAGAAAAAATAACATGAATAATTTAGATTTCTGTACACTATCACCCACAATTCCTGAATTATTGAAAATTATCATATCTATATGCTATTACAATTTGAAAGATATGTTCCCCAACTATAGAGACATTATTTCTCAATATTTAGAACCATGTTTATCATTCCTATATTTAAAATAAAAATTTAAAAGAAAAATTTGAGGCATACATAAATTATTTGTAGATTTTTTTGAAAATATGATTTTGATGTATTTTTATGCTCAAAATCTGTAGTTAGCAATCTATTAACTATGTATTTTCCCTTCTATAGAAGTCAATATCTAATTTATGACTCATGAGAGGTAAATTGCTAATAGAAAGCTAAATTAGAGTTTGATATAAGGATGGTGAACCATTTCTTCAGTTTGTTTAGCACTGTAAAACCTGCAACTAGTAGCATTGCATAGAGAAAGGCAAAGAAAGGTCCCAGGGAGTAAGGTGACATTGTCTGTGTATGCATCCCAGGGTGTGGAATAGTGCTTAAATTGCCAAATCTAAGCACAGAGACCTCAAAGGTTAAGAAAATCTTTTATCCAGTTTTGTGTCTGAGAGTAAGCATGTTAATAAGTGCTCTTTGGGGGTCTTAATTCCTTGTTATGAATATATTGTTACACTTTAAGCACGGATAATTATTTCCTGTTCTCAAAGTAAATTATAAACCATTCCCATTGCTATAGGCCCATATCACCTGTTTCTTGATTGTGCAGAAATCTGGATCTGAGTGTGATGAGAGAGTACTGTAGGCCTGGTGTATATGGAGGAATATACAGAGAATGTAAGTACTTGAGTATATAAGACCAGATCAGAATGCCCATAGATTTTGCTCTTCCCATATATTCTTTGTTTTTTCTTGGTGGTTAGACTTGTGCAGGTAATACTATTTGGGAAAAATAAAGAACATCATATATATCAGGAAGAAGTGAGAATAGAATTCCTCCCTCTTACAAGTGCTGAGCAGTGGGTCATAGAAGTTCGGGAGAATACTGAGGTCTTTATTATGGTAACAGGTCATGAAATCAGGGAAGGAGTCTCTGAGGTTTAAGAATCATTGCATCTGCAACCAGGGTGGCATTATTATCAGAGACCTGCCCCCAGGTCATCTTTTACAGCTTCTTGCACTATATATTACCCAGGCCTTTATTTACTTAAATGCAGCGGCATAATTATTTGTATTCTATATGGAAAATCTAGTATTTTGTCTCTGTGAGTTTGAGAATGCTATCTATCTTCTTCATTAAATCTCAGTATTTTATGATTTAGTAAAAACTCACAGTCGTTTTTCTTGCAAGTTTACTAGTGGAAACTCCCTGAAGCACATTGAAAATCGGAAAGCATGGTTATTTTGGGCAGATTTACATAGCTTCTGGTAGTCATTAGGAAACAGTCCTTCCCAGAACCAATTTGCACTAATTATATACTTGACTCTGTTCAGACCTCTTGGGTGATGTGGATTCAGGGTGCAAAATTGCCTGAGAACCAACTTCATGCCACAGATTCTTTATCTCCCCCACACAAACCTTTAAAAAAATTAAATTAAAAACAAGCTTATTTTTAGATGTCAATTCCAGTTCCCTCTCCCTCCCCTCCTTACCTGCCCCACACCAAAACCCTTCCTGCTCCCCAGATAGGGTGAGGCCTTCCATGGGGGATCTTCAAAGTGTTATTATTTGGAGAAGGGCCTAGGCAGAGAGAGTAGCCAACTATGCATGCCATTGATTCTTTATTTTTATTTTTTTAATTTTTCAAGACAGGATCTCTCTGAGGCTATGGAGGCTGTACGGGAACTAGCTCTTATAGATAAGACTGACCTGGAACTCACAGAGATCCACCTGCCTCTGCCTCCCTAGTGCTGAGATTAAAGGCATGTGCCACCAACGCTGGGCTCATGGCACAGATTGTTTAGTGTGTATGTGTTTTGTTTTTTAAAAATATATTTACTATTTTTTCTTATTTTACATATCAATCCCAGTTCACTCTCCCTCCCTTCCTTCCATGGCCCCTGACATCCCCCCAACTCCACAGGGAGGGTGATGCCTTCCAGGAGGGATTATCAAAATCTGTCAAATCATTTGGAGTAGGGTCTAGGCCCTCCCTCCTGCCTCTAGGCTAAGTGAGTATCCCTCCATGGGGAATGTGCTCCCAAAGTCCTTTCATGCACCAGGATTGTATTCCACTGTCATAGGTCCCGTAGACTTCCCAGGCCCTCTTACTGAGACCCACATTCAGGGGGTCTGAGTCGGTCCAATGCTGGTTTCCCAGCTATCAGTCTGGGGGTCCATGAGCTCCCCCTTGTCTCTGTGGATTTCTGTAGCCTGGTCTTTACCCCTTTTCTTATCACTTCTCCCTCTCTGAAAATGGATTCCAAGAGTTTGGCTTAGTGTTTAGCTGTGGGTGTCTGCTTCTGTTTCCATCACCTACTAGATGAGGGCTCTATGATGGCATATAAGTTAGTTAGCAATTTCATTATCAGGGAAGGACATTTAAGGTAGCCTTTCCACTGTTGCTCAGATTGTTAGTTGGGGTCATCCTTGTAGGATTCTAGACATTTCTCTAGAGTCAGTTTTCTCTTCAAACCTATAATGGCTCCCTCTATTATAGTATCTTTTTTTTTTCTTTTCTGTTTTCTTTTTCTTTTTCTTTTTCTTTTTTTTTTTTTTTTTTTTTTTTTTTGCTCTCGACTATTTGCCAATTCTCCTGGTTCCACATGTTCTCCCCTTCTCGCCTTCTATTTCTCCTAACTCTCTCTCTACTCCCAATACGCTCAGGAGCTCTTGTTCCTTTCCCTATCTCGGAGGACCTTGTGTGAATCTCTTAGGTTCCTCTTGTATCCTAGTTTCTCTGGTGGTGTGAATTATAAGCTGGTGATCCTTTGCTCTATGTCTAAAATCCATATATGAGTGAGTACATACCATGTTCCTCTTTTTGTGACTGGGTTACCTCTTTCATGATGGTTTCTTCAAGTTCCATTCATTTGCCTGTGAATTTAAAGATTCCATTCTTTTCTTTTTGTTTTTGTTTTCCTGCTGAGTAGTCTTCCATTGTGTAAGTAGTGTACCACATCTTCCACATCTTATTTACCCATTCTTCAGTTTTCAAGGCAGATTTTTCCTGGAATCATACTTGGTAGGGATCTGTTTTGAAGATTCCCTTACCCCAGTGTCACCATCTTATATTAAGACTTCTCCAAATAGACTCTACCATCCGGATGTGGCCTGAACTTTTCTCCTTACCTCTGCACCTTGTTTGTGTGTTGAGTTGGGTAAATTTCCTTTAGGACATCAGCAAATGTAAGGGTTCCCTTATAGCTGGACTTTAGGAGGCATGGCTTGGTGCTCTTTACAATCATGAGCAGACAATGTGTCTATATTTTCTGATACCCAGATTACGTGCTTTCTGTTGCAAGCTTCTCTTATATTTGTATTGTAATTAATTATTTTAAAAAATAACATCAAAAAGCCCAGTGTTATTCCTGCAAATTAGTCAATAATCTAGATATTTCTTTTACTCAGATTTGGTCTCAGTTACTCCATAGCACACTGGAATATTTAAAGTCTATGAGATATGCTTCTCCCCTGACAGTTTCAACAGTTTTCAGTTTTGATTATCAGTTAGGTTATCCAGTCTGTCTGAGAATAGAAGTTTTATTTTTATTTTATGTGATCTACATGTGTGTAGAGTAGATTAATGGTGACATTTACTAGTTTCTATTCTTACCATGATTTTCTTGTTCAACATCTTTCTGGCATATATCTCTCCCTCTCCAATATGTACTTTAGTTTTTGTTCTATTATTGGTTGAATTCATGCAATGTTTTTCAGTTTAAGTTGGTTCACTATGTATGACTATACATTGTTACTTAAAAAGAAAACATTTGAAGATACTGTGATTTTATTGCATTTTATCTTATTTACTCTGAATGAAATTTATTGTGCTATCTGGAGATTTGTAGTATTTTTTCAATCTGGGGACATTGTTGCCACTGTCTGCATGGGGTCCCTTTGTCTCTTACCCTATGTTCTATTAGATGTACTTAAACCTCTATGTTCCTCTGTCCATTATTCTCTTTCTCTCTCTCTGTTTTGACTTCCTACCTCTTTTCTGCTTTTCTGATGATTTCCTCTAAGCTATTTCCAAGCCAATTCCTGCTGCTACTGATGATTACTTTATTGTTAGATTCATCTATTATTTGCAATTTTGTTTTGATAAAGCTTTTTTTTTTGTTTTTTTGTGTATATAGAAAATATCAAGTGACATTTAAAAACACACTTTGACTTATTTTGCCGACTTTTTGGTTGCTTATTTTCTTGGTTTCCTCATTTATAACTTTAAAAACATTAATCATGCACGATTTTATAGCCAGTGTTTGAAAATTATATAAGGGTCCAAAGACTGTGTTCTTGGTCATTTTACTCTATCTACCCCCTTCCATTTTTTTTGAAATTATTTATTTGTGAGTTTCAGTGTGTGTGTGTGTGTGTGTGTGTGTGTGTGTGTGTGTGTGTGTGCGCGCGCGCATGCACACATGCCCTATTGTTCATACTAATCAGTGAGAAGAGAACATCAAATCGCTCAGAGATGGAATTGGAGTCAAGGACATTTGTAGGATTCAAAGCCTGTTACATGGCTAATAAATCTGAACTCTGGCTCTCATTGTTGTACAGAAAACTCTCTTAATTCCTCTCCAGTCTCTGGTCTTTAAGGTTCTGTGCTATGTCAGTTGTTCTAGGGTGGTCCATGTGCTGGTTTTGTGAGGACTGTCAGGGATTGTTGGGTGTCTGGGTGCTAACTGAAGTCTACATATTAAGCTTAGATTAGCTAATTATTTTTCGGTTTTTAAATCATGTAGGCAGTAAGTATTTAAGTGGTGCTCTTGTATTCAGTCTTATATATGTTGAATATTAACTCTCAGGGCAAGTTTTCTCTCACATTCTACTCATATCTAGTAGAGGGAATACAAATTCTTCTGTTTCTGATTCCCTTGCTGCTTGATCCTTTTCTATTTTTTTCCTTTTTGTTGATAGTGTGAACCTTTTCAGAGATGTAATCTAGATGGTATTTGTCTTTTGAGATTCTCCATTAGCATTTAATAATAAAGACTCTTTGTTACCACAGACCATCAGATGCTCAATACTACTACATCCATGATTTCTATACTGGCTTTCTTTCTGGTCCACTCAGTTTTCTCTTTTTCTTCTCTTCCTCTCTTTAATATTTTCTTTATTGTGTCTGAGCCTTTGGGGCATAAGCATGCTTATCCTTTGAAAAATCTTATAGTAGATATTGTACTTCAATATTATTTTTCCTTCAGGTTCTTTTATTTTTAAACTAGAGTCAATTGCTATTATCATAAACCTTATTAAGTGCATGCACTTTCTCAACTAAATTAGATAGCTATCAGTCAAATTATTGTGGGTTGGAATATGTGAAGAAGTAGGCATTCTTTATGATCACAAAACACTCTCTAATCATTTGGTACTATGATTATTCTCATAATCATCATCATTTCCATGCATCAATCATTTCCCCTATATCAAAAGTAATAACTACTGCTGATTTATACCTACAAATTTAAATATTTCTCAGGTATAAAAAGAATTTTCTATAAAACAGGTGAATTAAAAACCAGTTGTACTTTTTAAAATGACAAAACCAGCATTAAACAAAAATGCATCAGTAATCAAAATGAAAACATCCTTGTGTTTCTTACTTAGCAAAATAAGTTTATACAAAACAAAAGGAAATCAAACCAACAGTTCTTGGATAATGCTGCTGCTAAATGATAATTATATAGCTAAGAGATGGAAAAACAAATCCCTTGCTCTTTTCAAAACAAATGGTGAGCACCTAGATTTCTCAGTGATTAAAGGTACCTGCTGACAAATACAAGGACTTGAGTTTAATCTATGGGAATCCTATGGTAGGAGTACTCTGGACCCACAAGGTATCTTCTTTTGTCTTCTTCATTCACACCCTGGTGCATGTGAACATTTGAACTCTCTCTCTCTCTCTCTCTCTCTCTCTCTCTCTCTCTCTCTCTCTCTCCCCAACCAAATAAACAGATAATGTTAAAACACAAACATAGACCTTCTTGAAATAAGATTCTGTTTTCCAAGCCAGTTAGAATTAAGCCCTCTTAAACAGCTGGATGAACAACACATTCAATTTTAATCTTCAAGCTGTGTGCTGTGCAATGCCATTTAGTTTCACCCTTGTGAGAGTCTTTCTAATACTTTTAACCACAGAATACATGTTTTATTTTCTTCTTTCCTGCACCAGATTTATGTGTTGCTTTCCATTACAGTTGTTTCATAGCTCTTCATTATCCGTTAACTAATGTCCCAAGCAAAAGCCATACTTAGAGTAACCATTCTGTAAGGCACATTAGCTGATTAGGTCATTGGTACTGGTCAGAATGGAATGCTTCAAGTCTTTAGACAAACCATCTTAGTTATCTTAGTCTTCAGACTAATTATTACCCACTCATACAGGTGACTTAACATTCTTTTGGCTCTTAGCTAAACCCTTTTAGAATGTACAGACACTTAGAAATATCTTTGATAACATCTGAAACCTATAGTCGAAGTTCCCCTATCTTGCTGTTATCCACCTACCTGATACTTCCACCAGTACAAACACAGTTTCTGGATTTAAAGTTTTCTTTGCTCTCTCTCTAGTGAGAACAAGACAAAGAAACTGGTCAGATACTTTAAGGCATGCTTCTCAAAAATAGTCCTGTTTCTTGACCTGAACAACCAGCCCTGTCTTGACAAGTAGCCAGAAATATCCTTGGTTTTGTTTGCAGCTTTGTCCTGGCTGAAGGTCAGAAATACCCAAACTGTTTAGGGACAACGATTATGTCTAAATTTCTTGTTACATCTCTTACTTTACATAAGAATTAATGAGCTGCCTGGAACCTGTGTGTGATTAGACACAGTTTCATTAGCCTTGTTAGGTGAAACTGAAACCCCAGCCAAGATACCTAGGATGGAGAGGCACATGAACAACTGGGACAACTTGGCTTGACTGGCTTGCCAACTCACATGTCTCAATAACGAAAAACCTTATTAACCACTACTCAAGTCATTTGGTAGCGACATTTGAATGAGACCTATTCCTGCCATGATGGAGCTCTTCTTTCTTCTGTCATAGCACATTCTAAAGCCAAGCCCTCTGTGAAATGCCTTCTTCGAGTTCACAAGACAAAGGAAATGTATGTCACTGTCAGATCTTCCTCATCCCCAGTGAGTTCCACTTGAGGCAAGAAAGCCACTCAAAGAGTCCCAGCTTGGTTTCTCCATGTTTTCTTACTGTAAAAACTCCACAAATTGGTTACCTTAATGGAACATGGTGTTTGTGACAACCTAAATCTCTGTTACTGGGCTTTGGTCATTCATATCTGACTCCAGAATAAGGTATTCTTCCCTTTGAAATGCTCACTCTCTGTCTCTCTATCTCTGTCTCTGACTCTGTGTCTCTGTAACTCTCTCTCTCTCTCTCTCTCTCTCCTTTCTCCCTCTCTGTGTGTTCACATTATAGTTCTAAATCAAAAGTCTTGTCAGATGAGTTGACCAAGACAAATACAAAGTTGTTCTGAGCTCCAGTGAGTTTTAGAATAGTTCTTGATTATAAGCCTACAGTCTTCCTGCCCACATAAGATTTACCTAAGAAGACTTTCAATTGTAAGTTCCTTTTCTGCCTCTTTGAGGTGTGAATCTTCTCCTAGCCTCTTGCCTGAACCCTGGGTATTCCCTTCTAAATGGAATCATCAAGAATGATAGAAAGCACCTGTCTCTTAGCCTCCTTGGGAAGCCAGGGCCAATTAGCACACACAGCTTCATCACTCTGACAAGCTTGCTACCTCCAAGTCTTTCATGACTTTTCTGTCAGAGCCTGCCAAAGGCTTTAAAACTCTACCTGCCTTTTATTTCAGCAGAGTTCAAATTATATTTCAATTGTCCGGAGTCCTATTACAGCTGTCTTGAGTAGTCTCTCTTGTCATTTTTTAAGCATATTTTCAGTATGTTCTTCTTTAAATTATCCCTTCAGCCAAACTGGAGAGATGTTGCAGTGGTTATGAGTGTGCACTGCTCATGCAGATGACCTGAGTTCAGTTTCCAGCAACCATACCAGGCAGCTGTTAATAGTCTTTTAACTCAAGCTCCAGGGAAATCTGGTGTCTTTAGCTACTAGGCACCTGTATGTGTGTGCTCCTAGCCAAACACAGACACAGGCACTGACACATAAGATTACATATATATATGTATATATATATAGATATATATGTATATATATATACATATATATGTGTGTATATATATATACATATATATACACATATATATGACACATATCAAGACATACATGCATATATACATGCATGCATGTGTGCATGCATGATTGTGTGTGAGAGAATAAGAGAATAAGACAGAAAGAGGGAGAGAGAGTATCCCTTCACATCTCTGAAATGAAAATTCTAGTAGTGAATATTTTACTTTAAAAGAAAGATTATGTGAAATAGAAGACCCTTAAAGGAAGTTGTGCCCTACAATGAACCATGTACAAACCTGACTGGATTTCAGTGGGCTTGGAGAGGTTAGAATGTTGCAAAATTGAAGCTCAATCACAATTTATCCTGGCCAAATTTTAATTTAATATCTGTTCCTTGTTCACATTAAATGCCCAATAATGTATAAGTCAATTTAACTTATTCCAGACTTAAGAATGATATCAGAATTTGTTTTCTTGTTTTCTGTAACCTGTTTACCTTTTGTATCTACTTCCCTAATTGTTGTAGCCTAGTCAGATATTAGTGAATGATACCAAAAATATACAGGGTTTCTTCTTATCTTAGGGATGAATAACATCATAAGCTAGGAACATCGTCTCCTAGAATATTTGAGATGCCATTGATACCCATGTAACAGTTGGGAAGATTAACTATTTTGAGCAAGCAACAGCTTTTCTGTATTAATCTTTCTCTTCATGTTTGTTTCTTCAGAAGGGAATTGACTGCATATAGACATTTTATCAGTCCTGAAACTCAGTTCTTTCTGTTATGATTTACTCTGCACATCTTAAAGGCTGCCAAGTGAGCAGGATGCTGAGTTAGTCAAAGCTGATATGCAGCTGGGCCAGCAGTAGAGCAGTAAAGCAAGAGGCCATGATTCAACCACTGCTGCTGAAATGGATAGAAAAGCTCAGGTTGGTGAGCAAAGCAATGTTGCATTTGTGTCAGGTATTTGAGGACACATTATAGATGGTGATCTTAGATAACAAGGAAGAAAAATATTTCTTATGAAGCAACATAACTAAGAATTGGGAGGTTGTACAAAATGGAAACATCTTACAATCTGCTATATTTCCTTTTATAACAATCTAATTGGCAAATACAATTTTCTCAAAAATTTTACGCTTACTATATTTAGGTCAGCATTTATTTATATAGTTTACTATGGTATACTTAATTTATATAAATGTTACTGTAGTTTTTTTCATCAGATACAATCATTTTGTCCAGTTAACAATGGTATTTATTTGTATTTCCACTCTAAAATTAATTTATATCCACTTCTGAACTTATCATAAAGATACTTTGATTGTTTTGTTTGTTAATACAAACTTTCTAGGCAACATTCCAGAGAACTGCGGCAATATGGTGTATGAAGAATCTACCGTAATTAGATGAAGTACCATTATATTGGCTTACAAGTATTAAATAATGCTGCATGAAAGTGTGAAATGAATATTTGAGGAGCATTGTAATTCTGAGAGAAATCCTATGCAAAGCAACTTAGCTATTCTGTAGCTTTAAATTAAATCTCGCTACCACCAGGAAAGTTATAGCCTATTGATTTTCTTAGCCATTAATTCACTCAAGACATTACCTCAGTCTCTATAGCACTTAGCTGTTTTAATTTACTAATCTAAGCAAAGGATAATCAGCTTCCTTTGTCCTTTCACTGGGAAAATCAACCAAGCAATTTTCTCTAATCAGATACTATTATACTACAAAGAAACTCATCTCATAACTCTCTGACTTAAATAAACAGCAAATAACAAATCACACAATATAAACCATTCTTTTTGTTTATATGAGGTCATCAAAAATGAAACCATTGTTCTTTTGTACTTATACATTATTGGACATTTAATGTTTTGTTTCTTTGATTATGTGCAATAATAACTTTAAAAAAGTATATGAAGTTGCCCATCATATCCAAATATTGAATTTGATTGACATTTATAGGAGCAATGAAACCTAATCTTTGCTTAGTATATGAATTGTAATCCTCTGTTGACACTCTTTCTTAAACTTTGGACATTGTCTCTGGACCTTCTTTATTTAGCCATGGTATTAAGTGAATTCACACATGCTTTTATTTAATATTAGCCTAAAAAAGATAGCTACCAGTCCACCTAGACGGGAATCTCTCTAAGTATCAACTTTCTTGTATTATAATTATGACTAATGGAGTTAATAATGAAGTTATCTTTTACATGTCAGCAATGTTTCATAACTTAGAAAATCATGAGGACAGGGGATAGAAACTAGTTAGGCTGACAAAGACAAGGACTTTAACAGCAAGGCTGTCTGATTCTTGTGTTTGGCTAGGGATGACAGAGATCATCTGGCAAAAGAACGTGTGTGCCCTCAATACAAGTACTGGGTTTGAAAAATCAAATACAGTTTGGATAGGCTCACTGAACTGATGAGCCCACACACTCCTAGGTCTCTACCTCATTTCTATAATGTCCCTAGACTAACAGCATAGTGGTACACATCTCTGGGGATCTGCCCCTGTTATGCAGAAAACTTTGCCCCCTTTCTCATAACTTACTGCCTATGAACTTATAATAGATTCTGTTCTTAAAGCTTATCCTCCTCATACTTCATAAAGCTGACTCTTCATGTTTACAAAATAAAGACTCTAGGATATTGATTCAGTGGAACATTGGTGTGGCCTGGACCATTGGAACCCTAATTACTACTCTTAGCCCTCCTTTAGCCCTGCTTTTCTTCCCATTTCAGAACATCATATGAATATTACTTTGCTTAAGTCACGTAACACAACTGAAAGCAGCAGGGAAAATAATATTTATTCTTTGACAAGACATCTAATTAGGTGATCAAATATTGTCTTCATGACAAATGAGGCTCATTCCTTTTCCCACCCACTTTTTCCTGTCATGGGTTTCCAAACTAGATACTCTACTGGCTCAGCAGCTGTGCTCTTAGCCTGCTGGCAAAGCCTGTTGCTTGCTTGAGGTAGCTTGTTGATTCTGGACCTCATCTGTGTTCACAACTCTCCCTCATTTAGGACTTTTTTTTTGCACATTCAATTGTTTTCTTACTTTTAATAAATTTTATTTTACATTTCAACCACAGTTCTCTCCCCCATACCTCCTCTTGCCCCCCCCCCCAGCCTCCTCCCGATAGCACTCACCTTCCCCTCAGGCCACTCCCAGTCAACTCTTCCTCACAGATCTGGGACAGTAGGTTGGGGCAGGACAAGGCCCTTCTCTCATGCATTAAGCCTGAGCATGACATCCCACCGTAGGGAGTGGTGTTCTCTCACTTTTGTATATTTTCTTTCATCTATTTGGTCTCTTCCTTAACTTCATTCAGATTTAATGTTTTAGTTTTGTTTTCATATGCACATCATGTCAACCTCTCAACTATGATACAGGGTACAGGGCTGATGTGACTAAACATGAGAGGACTTTCCTATGCAGCAATGTTCAATGACATGGACCTAATCAGGAATGAATTCATTCATACATTTGTATTTGATCAGATACTGGTTGGTTATGAAGAACTAGGATGTCGAGTTGTGTTGAAGTGGGTCAGCAGATGAGGAATTTCTCTAGGGGCTGTGTTTTCTTCTCAGCCAACTTCCTTCCCTGGTTCACCTTTCTGTCTGTGCTTCAGTTGCTATGGAGTATGTGACAGGTCTATTCTAGCACATGTGTCCTACCAAATATATACAAAGAACTCAAGAAACTAGTCACCAAAACACCAAATAACACTATTAATAAAATAGGGTACAGAACTGAAGAGAGAATTCTCAATAGAGGAAACAAAAAAGGCTTAAAGACACTTAAAAAAATGTTCAACATCCTTAGCTATCAGGGACATGCAAATCAAAACAACTCTGAGATACCACCTTACTCCTGCCCGAATGGCTAAAATTAGAAATACCAATGACAACCTATGCTGGAGAGGATGTGGAGAAAGGGGAACACTTCTTCCAGTTGGTGGGAGTGCAAACTTATACAGCCATTTTGTAGATCAATATGGTGGTTCCTCAGGAAAATGGTAATCAGTCTACCATAGGACCCTGCAATCCCACTCTTAGGCATATACACAAATGACCCATATCTATGCAACGAATACATGTGTTCAACTATGTTTATAGCAGCATTATGTGTAATAGCAAGAACCTGGAATCAACCTAGATGCCCCTCAACTGAAGAATGGATAAAGAAGATGTGCCACATGTATGCAATGGAATGCTACTCTGTGGGGGAAAAATGTTGAAATTCGCAGGCAAATGGATGGAATTTGAAGAAACCATCCTGAGTGAGGTAACCAGTCACAAAAAGAGGAACATGGTATATACTCACTCATATATATGGATTTTAGATATAGAGCAAAGGCTCATCAGCATATAATTCACACCACCAGAGAAATTATGATACAAGGAAGAATCTAAGAGCTTCATGCAAGGTCCCTCACAAAAAGGGAAAGGAACAAGATCTCCTGAGTGTATTGGGAGTGGGGGGCCAGTGAGTGGAGTGGGAGCTAGGAGAAAGAGAGGGAGAGGAGAGGAAAGCATGTGGGACTAGGAAGATTGAGTTAGGGAAGGAATAGATGAGAGGAAAAAAAAGAGAGAGCCATTATAGTTTTGAAGAGAAAACTGACTCTAGAGAAATGTCCAGAGACCTATAAGACTTTCCCCAACTAACAATTTGAGCAACAGTGGAAAGGCTACCATAAATGTCCTTCCCTGATAATGAGTTTGAGGAGTAACTTATCTACCATCATAGAGCCCTCATCTAGTAGCTTATGGAAATAGAAGCAGACACCTAGAGGTAAACACTGAGCCGAACTGGAATCGAGATTCAGAGAGGGAGGATAAGAACAGCTACAGAAACCCACACAGACAGCTGACCTGAACAACAAGGAGCCAATGGTCTGCCAGACTGATATCTGCAAAACCAGCATTGTACAGACTCAGATCCCCTGAACATAGGTCTCAGTTAGAAGGCATGGGAAGTCTAAGGGACCTCTGACAGTGGAGCCAGGATGTATCTTTGGTGCACAAAAGGACTTTGGGAGCACATTCCCCATGGAGGGATACTCCCTTAAACTAGAGGCAGGGGATGGAGGGCTTAGTCCCTACTCCAAATGACTTGACAGATTTTGTTGACCCCTCCTGGAAGGCATCACCCACCCTGTGGAGTTTGGGGGGATAGGGAGGATGGGAAGGTGGTCAGGGGGTATGGGAGAGAGGGAGGGAAGGAGAGGGAATTAGGATCGATATGTAAAATAAGAAAATAAATAAATTTAAAAAATTTTTAAAAAGTAAAACAAAAAATAAAAACAGTGTTAGCCATATGAAAGTATTATTAGTAGAGGATCCACAAGGATAGATATGTCTTAGGTCTGCAGGGAAATGACAGTCACCCAGTTTTCCTTCTACCTTCTGTTGGTTGACAGAAAAGTTCCTAGAAACATAAGCATTTTTCTTTTTCCATGGGGGGTTCTCATTAAAACCACTACAAGTACTTTTTTTCTATACTGTTCCAAATTCATTTTGTAGTATACATAAAACATCATATAAATGATTTTTTTTAAATGTGTGATTCCAAGGCTCTTAGTAAACTTAAGAGCTTTTGTGCTGTCATTCCAGAACATTCCCATGTGATTGGTTTAGCTGTCACTGCTCTTTCTTACTCCACCCATCTTCTAGCACTTGATTTGTTTTTACCACTGTTGATCCACTGCTTCCAGCTGTTTTGTTTGGATGATATAATGCAATATTTGTCTCCATGGGCCTAGCTTATCTCAATTAGTGTGATGTTTTAAAGTTCCAGTCATGTAGAAGAATGTCGTAGCACTTTTGTCTGCATGACTGAATGGATTCCATTGCCTGGCTATATTCTAAGTTTACCTGTTTGCAGTAGAATGACTGGATTCTATTTACAGCAGAAGGATTTTTTTTCAGCTGTTTCCTCTTCTGGGTTATTATGAATAGTGTTTCAGTAAGCACTCACATTCCACTCCTGCTTATATTCTAAATGGGAAGGTAGGAGAGAATTACTGAGATATGTGGAAACTCCATGCTTAACTTTTTGAAGGAAAATTAGCTTCCCATAGTGGCTGAACATTTATAGTCCCACCTGCACTTTGGTAGTACAAATCCTGTACCTTTGCTGTTTTGTTTCCTTTACCTTTGTTGTTGTTGTTGTTGTTGTGGCCATTTCAGTGGGTAAGAATTATTTATTATTGTGGTTTTATTTTGAATTTTCTCAATGCCTGATGAAGTCAAATTATTTGTTCATTTTTTTCTATGTCTCTTGTTCCTGTCACTCTAAATTGATACAATGATTCTTAGTTAGACTTCAGGGAAAACATCTTTCATGTAATTTGATAAACATTCTCATCTTGTGAATTTTTAGAACAGTAGCAATGTTTCTCTTTCCCTCTCCTTCTACTTTCCAGTTCTGGGGACCAAGACTGGGGACTCACACAGGCTAGGCAAGCATAGACCTGTGAGTTACAGCCAAGTCCTTTTGTTAATAAATATTTATCTTAAAGTGACAAGAAATAAAAATTGACAAAAGATCCTTCTTGAAAATCATGTGTTAATCAAAGTAATATTAAAAGCCTTGTCATTGCCCCTTTCCATTTTTCCTGTGTCCAGTAATATGCTGAGTGGTTTGCTGTTTTTGATGTGAGAAGATAAACTCAGAGTTTAGTAACAGCAGTCTGTCTGTAGATTTCTCATCCTCCTTTCCACCTGTTTGTTTTCATGCCTCTGTTCATCTATTGATGGAACTGACACATTGTCCAGAGCACACCACCATTTCCCTACTTTGTCTTGTGGCCTGAATATTCCTGTAAAAGCCTTCTTTTATTTTGTATAATCTTCAACAAATCAGGTACACTGATGGTGATTGGAAGGTTCATAATGGAAGCCCCAAGTCTTCCAGATTATGAGACTCAAACTTCATGAACCATCAGAGGGGATTTAGAGGACCCCACTGTATTAGTTCCTTTTCTGTTGCTGTAGTAAAACACCATGTCCATTCTGTTTATAGAAGGGTGGATTTATTGGTGTTTATGGTTCCTGTGGCTTAAAGAGTCCCATGTGGCAGGAAGGCATAGCATCTAGCAGATGTCATAGTGGCAGAAGCAGGTAGTCGCTGTAACAGTAAGCATGAAGCAAAGAGAACTGAAAGTAGGCTAAAGCTGTGCAGTCCCAGAGTCCATCCCCAGTACATACTTCCTCCAGCAAGGGTGCACCTCCTAAACCTCTCCATACAGTGCCACCAACTGAGGATCAAATGTTCAAAGAGGTGGGTTTATGGGAGACGTTTCTCATTCAAAGTCCCATAGTCACATTTGGGAATGGCCCTTGACATGATGGGAAGAGAGGTTCTGGATGCTGGGTGTTAAAACAGGCACTGCTATACTCGTATCTACATCTTCCAGCTTGTTATAGAGATGAGAAAGGAAAAGCTAGATTCTGATTATGCTTCTTCTTCTCACTTGTCTTTGCTTACAATCAGAGTTTTACACTATTTCTTAAAAGTGAATATCATTTTAAAAAGAAAAGCAAAAGGTAGAAAGTGGTGGATATTACTGTTGCTGCAAAGAATTGTTTCAGAAAGACTCTTTTCTGTTCTTATGACCTTAGAAGGTAATGAGAAAAGAGTTAAGTCATCATAAAGCATAATGAGAGTTTACTGAATGTAACATGCTTGCACAGTTCAAAAGAGGACACAGATTTGTTTGAGATACCTGAGTTTCTAGTTGTACTATAAAGTCCTGTAGATAATTACCCTAGTTAATTAACTGTGGATATTAGCCACTTCCTTGTCATAAGCGATAAAAGTCAAAATGAGTACAAAAGAGTGTTAGCACTATAATCACTCAAGATTATTGTAGAGAAAGCTTGCCTATATTGGGCATTTAAGATGACACTGCATCAACACAGGCATATTAGGCCTTCTTGTGTTGATACTTTATCAAACTGCTGCTTTAGTTTCCTTAATTAGACTTATTAAAAAGTTTTGAGGCTGTCTTAATAATGTTAGACAAACTGGAAAATGTAAAACAACTTTCTGTGATATTTTTAAAAAACGACATGAAGGAGGGCCTAGGTTCTTCCCCAAATGACTTGACAGACTTTGATGATCTCTCATGGAAGGCCTTACCCTCCCTATGGATGAATATGTGTTGGAATGGGGAGCCGGTGGGGGGGATGGGAGGATGGGAGGCAGAGGGAATTGGAATTGATATGTAAAATAAGAAAAATATTAAATAAATAAAAATAATAATAAAAGAAAAAATTGCTATACTAATTAGGTTTACTTCTGGAGACTATATAATTCATTCAATAGAGAAATGGAATTCACAAGATTATATATACAAGTTTGGTGGTTTGAATAAGAATCTACCAGAAATACCCCAATCTACCTCAAATACAGGCTCATGTATTTGAATGTTTAGTCTGTTTGAAATGAAATTGTTTGAAATGATTAGAAGGTATGTCCTTGTTGGAGAAATTGTGTCACTTGTGGTGGTTTTGACATTTTCAAAAGCCTATGCCAGACCCAGTCTCTTTCTCTCTTTTCTCTTTCTCCTCTCTCTCTGATTGCTGCTTGTAGATCAGGATGTAGCACTCAACTACTTCTCCAGCACTATACCTGCCATGCCTGCCATGCCTGCTACTATGCTCTCTGCCATGATGATATTGACTATGCCTTTGAAACTGTAAGCAAGCACAAAATGGCATCTCTTCACAAAAACACAGCAGTAAAAACGGCAAGAAGCAAAATAAAAACTGTGTGGCTCCAGCTGCCCTGAACTAATTATGTATCCCAGGCTAGCCTCCTACAAAGATTGACCTATCCCTGCTTCCAGAGTGCTAAGGTTAAAGGCATGTGTTACTTTAATTGAACCATGAATTTTCTTAGAATTTTGGATCCAGTGCTCAGGGACTGGGAATTCTTTACATGTTTGGATCAGGAAGCTGGGGGAGAGGGGGACATTGGGCTGAGTACAACGATCTGGGCAGAAGAGGGACACTAACCTGAGTAGTTGGGGTCTAGATACTTCTGGTGGTGCTGGTAGTTGGGCAGATTTTATAATTTCAAGATAACTTAATTACTTTTGGAGAACAAGTTTGTAAATGCATCAAGAATTTTCCACTCTTTTGGGTTGCGTGCAGATACACAACAGTGCTCAGAATCAGGCTGAGAACACCCCCTCCCTGATGCTCCACAGCAGCGGAGTTAAGGGCCATGGAGACCAGGACCTAGCAAAAATGGGAAGGCAGAGGCAGGGGTCACTCTAGGAATGATGGAGAGTGGTGGAGAGCGGCTCAGGAGGCTGACACCTGAGCTGGGAGAGGAACTGGGTGAGGAGAGGAGAAAGGAGAGGAAAGAAGAGAGGGAAGGAAGAAAACAGAGAGGAAGGGAGGGAGGGAAGAGAAAGGGAGGGAGAGACAAGAAGGGAGAAGAGAAGGCCTGCAGGTTGATTGGTCATGGGACTACTGTTTAATAAGTGATATAGATGGTAATAAAGTTTGATAGTCCTATATTCAAGTTTATATTTATCATTGTTATGCTTAGAAAGTTATTCTAGAATTATTTTCTAACCCAAGCTCACAATTTATAGGACACTCAAAGTGTAGCTGAAAGAACAGTATTATTCTGGGTGCATGACGCCCTTGAGATGATCTTTAAACAAAACATATAGTGACACTGTGTTAGAGAGGCATTAAAACAGAGCCAATTAATGTAGTCCTCAGAACTTTGTTTTGTAATTGTGTCATGGGTAAGTTCCCCAGGGACCTTTAGGAAGTGAGAGGTTTGACGAGCCCTTCCTCAATTACAGACCAGGAAAAATAGGAACAGTGGTGAGCTCAGGCATTTTGGTTGAGTTTATAAAATGTATCAGGCACAGTGAGTAGGGTTTGTAGAGCTTTATTTACTTGTATGTTTTAGTGAACTGTGCAATACTACATAACAAAGATACTTTGCAAAAGAAGAAATGAAGGAAGACAGTATGGGGTGATATACTTGAAGCTATAGATTAAGATCATTCATTAGATGAGCATTTTCCAAAAAATGCCCGTGTAAACCCAATGTGGTTAGAAATTGGGAAGTCTTGATATTATTTCAAAGAGATCACGGTTTTGTGAAGTGAAAGAGCCCAACAAATGCATCATTATTTCTGCTGCTTAATATACATATCGGTAATAAAATTGTGTGTAGAGTATATCTGTGTGTGTGTGTGTGTGTGTGTGTGTGTGTGTGTGTGTGTGGTGGGGGGTGATGCTCAGTTTTTGCCAGGGCCTGCTGAAATTAATTAGGAAAATGAATAGAGGAAATACATTCACAAGTGCATTATCTGTTTACCAATTGCCTGGTATTTTTCTCACTGAGGATTTAGGAAGGAGTTTCTGTCCCCAAGAAGCTCATACTTTTTTTTTTTTTTTTTAAATGGATGAACTATTCCAACCAGGTCAGGATGGGCGAATTTTTCTCCAGGTGCAAGTATAGTTTCTAGGAAACTGATGCATAGTTGTTCTGTTCATTAGAGGAAAAGATAGCTGAACGAAGTGACCACAGGAGCTGAGTGTCAAGCTAAGGTTTTGATGAGAGACAGTGCTTTATATTATATATTTCACCCAGCAAACACAGTGGGATAGTAAGTTGACAGTGGTCTCTGGGAGTGCTTAGTGTGGAATTGTAGATGGTGAGTGTGTCATTCATGAGTATGATGAGCTCTATAGATAAAACTCATTGATAAATTAAGAAGAGTCACACAGATTGTGAGAAGCAGAAATTATAGAACACATATTAATGTGCCAACTTAAAAGGTATAAAAAAGATTTTTGATGTTTTTGATTAAATCCATAAAAATGGAACACATGGGACCATATAAGGGACAGATTGCAAATGAGAAGGTGAGTATGGTTAAAGTAGAGGTAGACAATAGAAGAGAACAACTTCATGGTGACCAAATAGAAGATGCAATTAATGTTTTAGGTTAAAAATGAACTCTGCCAAGAAAAATGTTGCAATGGAAGCCATTATAGGGAAAGCCTCTAACTAACTTGGGGAAATGGACAATAGCTCAATATTAAATATATTTGATTAGTACTGGGGAATCTGACATAATTAAATGTAAGTGTAAGCTATCAAATTTATTTTAAATATTTCACTTTGGTCTAAAATATAATAAAAATAGATAATATCTTGAATAATGGAAACTTGCTTTCCTTTGACCAACAACATATCACATTCCTTGTCTTACAACTCTGGAAAACATTATTCTGTTTTCTGAAACTATTAGTTTGCCTGTTTTTGATTCTATATATGAGATTATGCAATTATTTGTCTGCCTGTATTGGGCTTATTTCACTTAGCATAAGATTCACTCAACTTTTAGAAGATGGTAGGATTTGATTCTGAATCATAAAGAGTATTCTAATACATACATATATACGATATGTATCATGCACACTCATATATTATGCACATGTGTACACATGCACAAACATACACAGGTATATTACAATTGATTTGCCTTCTAGATATTTAAATTGTTTGCATATCCTATTATCAACAGTAATGCAATGAAGATGGGGTGAAATTATTGCTTTCAGATCCACATTTTATTACCTTCGAATATAGACCTAGAAGCCCTATTGTTGGATTGTATAGCATTTCAATATTTCTTACTCCAATGGCAAGCAAATTTATGTGGTTTTCTACAATAGTTATTCTATCTACATTCCCACCAACAATTTACAAACACCCCTTCTTGTCCACATCCCCAGCTGCACTTATCTTTCCCCTTTTTATAATAACTATCTAGTCTCTCTATCTCTGTATACCTATTTAACCTCTCTCTATCATCTATCTGTCTGTCTAATCTATAGATAGATATATGTTCTGGAGACAAAATATACAGCCTAGTGACTAAGTTAGCAGTTTTGCATTCCATGTTTAAAATTACCAAAATGACCAACCTTATGTTTTTCTCTTCTACACAGAAAATGAAGGCGAGAAAAATGTAGTTGTCTGGGGAGTTATGGATTGATAATTAGCTTCAGTATAGTGATGATTTTACAGTACCTGCATCATATATTGACACATCTAGTTCTAAACTTTTAATGTAAACAATTGCCATTAAATAACCTGGCCGTTGGATGTCATAGGTAAAGTTTCCCAGTCCTTTAAACTTCTCTTTGTATTTGGTTAAGACATTCTAACTTCAATGTAAGTTGTGTTGAATTATTATTGAATGTGAATTTTTGTTGAGAAGATTTTATAAAGGTAATACACATTTTTTAAAATTATATCACTGACAAGGTAATGCCCCTCAGAATTGCCTGTGGGTTAGTAAAATGTAGACTTCAACACAGGGAATTAAACCTGGAAGTATAACTGGGTAATTAACATGTCCTAAGAAAATTGATATTAAGTTACACCCATGCTTATTAATTTTGTCCTTTAAAAAATTATAATAGCTGTCATTTGGAGACCTAAAGCCAATAACTTGTGGATAAATTTATACAGGTTTTTAAAAATTGTCCTAATCAACATCCCCTGAAGCACTTTTAACATTATTTGTTTAATGGATGGGAAATCTTGGACACTATGTTAGTGACTTGGCATATGGCCATGACAGAATGCCTGACAGGGAAGATATGCCAGCAGGAGCAGGGAGTGGCTGGTCACATTGTATCCACTGTTGGCAAGCACAGAGTAACAAATGTTGTTGCTTGGCTAACTTAATCCTCCTAACAGTCCTAGACCCCAGGCCACTGTATGGCACTTACCATAGTGAGAATAGTTCCTTCCATCCAAATTAATCTAATCTAGATAATTCTTCACAGGCATGCCAAGAGATTTATCTCCAAGGTAATGATTCTACATCCTATCAAATTAAAAGTCAATATTGAGCATCACACACCCAGAGGCTAAAATAGCTTATTTTATATATACCTAAAGGATACACAGGAATACTAGCTGATGCTAGAGCCTGTGAAATACTGTTTCTGTTGCACATTGTCTCACAAATAGCAAATGTGAGGTGAATGGAGACATTCACCATGTTGATAGAAAATTCCAGTTCTCTCCCATATCCTGCAAGTTCTGATAAATCTAAGCACTGGGCAATAGTGTGGAGAAATGAGAGACAAAAAAAGTGCCATTGTGAAAACTCAGATTTAGGAAGAGAGAATTAAGTGGAGATACTTCCCCACTCTCTAGACTCTGGAGAAATAACTGCCAAACTTTAGAATTCACCATTTCATTTGAGAAAATGTAACATCACCCAAGTGACTCAAAATACCAGACATAAGTGGTTGAGAGGATGTTGTCAAGTTTATTTTTGAGAGTTAGATAGAGCAGCTTTGCAATTTATGGGACAAATGAGATCAACCTTTCCATGATTCAAAGAGGAGAAGAGTTGCTTTTCGTGAATACTATCCAGATCTTATGTCCCAAATATTAATAATATCCTTGGCAGGATTTGTCAACTCTGCCTCTTAACTTTAAACGTTAGAAACCCTTTCAGCATGTGTGACTTCATACTCTAAATAGCTCTGCACACTGATCTCAATATTTGTTTCTTTTTCTTTTCTTTCTTTCTTTTTTTTTTTTTGTGTGTGTTTTCAATTTCTTTCTTTTTTTCTTTACATTTGAAACAAGGTTGTTTTACATGCCAACCCCAGTTCCCTCACCCTCCCATCCTCCTCTATCACCTCCACCAAACCACAGCCCATTCCCTTTCTGCTCTCAAGGGAGGGTGAGGCTTTCCAAAGGGTGTCTTCAAAGTCTGTCATATCATTTTGGGCAGGCCCTCCCCCATGTGTCTAGGCTGAGAGAGTATCACTCTATGTGGAATGGGCTCCCAAAATCCATTAGTATTCTAGGGATAAATGGTGATCCATTACTAGAGGCACCATAGACTGTCTGGGCCTCCTAACTAACATTCAGATTCAGTGCATAAACCACTCACATGTATGTAGAAAAGACAAGTTTGCAAATATTATTTGATTTTAAAGAGCAAAATAACACTAGGTGATAGAATGTTAGGTATGGGATTTAAAAGTAATGCAAGAATGAAGAATTGTTGATTGTATATAAACACAAAACTTAAATGACTCAAGACAAAGTAATTTATCATAATATTTGTATCCACCTGTATATTTTTCTAATAAACTAACCAATAGAGGTTATTAAAATACCATCCTGTTGTTGTTGTTGTTTTTAAAGTCTTTCACTATATTCTACTTCTCCATTGTGTGTGCACATTATATTGTATGTGTATGTGATTGTTGAGGTGTACTTATTTGCATATGAGAATTTCAAAATTTGATGTCAGGTATGATTTTCAATTGCTTTCCACCTTTTATTTTTTGAATCAGGGTCTCTCACTAAACCCCAAGCTTATAAGTTTGGCTTGGCCTAGGCTTACTGGTCAGTGAACTCCAAGGGTCCTCCTGTCTTTGTCTAATACTTCTTGTTAATTTACTGAAGAAAAAAAAAAGTATCAGTATTAACATATACTATCAATTTCTCTCTCCCTTGTTTTGTTTCCTTTTCAGATTGTTGAGACGTATGCCACCACACTCAGTATATCAGAGACTGAGGCTTGAACCTAGGATCTTTTAATGCTGGGCAAGCCTTCTACTCTCTAAGACATAGTTTCATTCTCTGAATGCTTGGCTTCTTGCCTACCACAGTGGTAAGTTTACTTGAATTTCAATTTTTATTACTCTTTCCCACTTGCTTTTACTACATTTAGAGTAATGTAAGCATTTTCATACAGTCTTTAAAAATTAGATAAATATTTCACAGAGGTAGTTGAAATTCTGTGTTCAATTACTAAAATTCCTAGAAGTTACAGAAATTAAGTTTGGACTTAAAGGATAATTCCTTTAAATTAAACTGGACCTAATAATGAAGCAAGCCTCATAGATTGTAAGTAAATGTTTTATATTATAATTGCTATTTAATTCCTTTTTAGAAAGTGAAAATTTCATTATTTGAGTTTGACAATCTTACTGAATTGGTTCCAACCCAAAGATTAACTGTAAAATAACAGAAAACTGAATGTTCCATTCAGACCCAATAAATACTTAATTGTGTGTATGAGGTAGAAAGGGAAAGAGGGAGAGAGAGTGACAGAGAGAGAGAGAGAGAGAGAGAGAGAGAGAGAGAGAGAGAGAGAGAGAGAGAGAGAAAGAGAGAGAGAGAGGGTCAGCAGGGAGGTAAGTCTTCTCTTGAATGTTAACAGTAGCATTTCTAAGCCATGTTGTTCCATTTACTAGAAAAAAAAATCCTGAATTTTTATGTAATAGGTTTTGTTTAGATGTTTCAGCTTTTCATTTTAGGTGACCTGAACCTCAGTAAATGTGTAGGATTTACATGAACACACACAAGCCACGCTTTTGCTAGGTCAACTGGTTATTTCATCATAGACACCAGAAGAGGTCCTCTGACCTGAGGATAGTCAGCAAGAAAGAAAAAGCAGAGAACAGAGGAGAGGCAGGAGGAAACTGTCAACACTTTTGTATAGCCTAACTGTGATGTCTCAGGAATTTCAGTATGTTACCAAACCTGTGGTATGCAAGACAAGTAGTTTACAACAAAGAAGGAAGGCAAAGAAGTACACAGATCCCATCTGTGTGTTCAGCAGCATTTACATGTGTGCTTAACTCCTAGGAGTCAACTTTCTGCCTTCCCACTCTTGAGAGTCTTTCATTCCACAGTAGCTTTGTTGCCTTTTTATACAACATCTTTGTGTGGGATTTTTTTTCTGCATAATATTTAAAACAATTCTAGATAATACCATGGAGACAAGAAATGTATTGAAAAGACAAATAATCAGTTATTCCTAAAAATATTTTTTATGTTTACCAGCTACAGAATCCCGGCTACAAAATCAAATATTCTTTTATGTCTATGGAAAAATATTTAATGTGTTTTTCTTTTCATGATATTTGGATATGGTTGAGTTCTGTCAAAATATATTTTCATTAAAGATTGGAGTGAGTCACAAAGATACAACTGAAGATTTGTGTCCTGGGACGCCAATCCCATATTCTTGCCTATGTGAGCATTTGACATACATTTAGTGCATATAACCACTATAACCACTTCCTTGCATACCTATACACATGCATAAAATAAGTAGATGTTAAAAAAGAATTTAGCTAAAATCCACAGCACAATCATTCATTTAATATGATGGGAATCTCATTATTCCCAACACAGGGGTTTGGAAATAAAGAAGTCCCCAATTTTGAGGGAAATGTAGGCTTTCTAATTATAATAGTTATAACAGAGGTTGTTAGGACATGAGAAAATCCAAAAAAATGCAAAGATTTGGGTCGTATTGCTATCTTTCTTTAAATGTAGAAGTAATATTAGAAAGTTAATGTGATAAGAATGATTGGAACATTCCTCCAGTTAATTTATGAAGGCTTATCATGTATAAGAAGGCATGTGATATATTCTCTATTAAAAACCATTAAGTTATTATGATTTTGATAGCAAATGTGCAGATTTTGGCTATACCTATGCATGAATACAGTTCTAATAATGTTCCAAATCATTATAGGATTACCTTGTATTTCAACCTTATAGATTTTGTATTACTTATATTGAATGATAAGCATTTTCTAATTAAAATATTGATTTTGTTAACTTTGCCTTGTATCTACCTAGGACAGAACTGGCAGGTGACCTTACAGTTAATGGTTAAATAGCATGAATATAATGTTTGTTTCAATTGTAATTTTTTAATTAGATTTAGATTTTTCTCTCTCCAACTCCATAATAAACATAGTACAACATATGAATTGACTATATATATATATATATATATATATATATATATATATATATATTCAGTTTACAATGTAGCTAATGGCTTCACAACAAATTGCTGACAGTATTTTTATTCAATTGCTTTTATTAGGCATATGCTGTGTGTGTCTATCACTGTGCTTGACATGGGGTTGGGAATAAAGGAAACACCCCAATTTCATGGGAAAGGTAGATTTTTAATTATAACAGAGGTTATCAAAGCATGAGAAGGTCCAGAAATCTCATAGCACGATTTGACCTTAACTGTGGTTCACATAATTGGGAAAACACAATAATATTGCAATATCTCTCTAAAACATTGATATTATAAAGAAAAGTACACATAAATTATACAAAATACCATATCTACATAAATTATCTCAAAGTGAATACTACATGGATCAAGACAATAAAATACGGAATGCTGGATGCCCCTTTAATTCACATCCTTACTCTCCTTCACAAAGTTAATTTTCAGTTTTGCTTTCATTTAGAATATTTTAAAGTATGTTTTTGAAAATATATACAAGTTGAATTATTCAGGATGTACTTTTGTGAATAATTTTTTCAAGCTTTTATTTTTGTAGATTCATTGATTTCTATGAGTAATTTATTAACTGATTTGACATTCTTATTTTTTAAAAAACTGGTATTATATTGATATATTTCAATTTACATTAGGTCAAACATTTAGTTTCTACAGCTGCCGCAAATAAGGCTGCTAAGAAGATAATTCTATGTCTAACATACTGACCAAAAGAAAACAGAATAGGTGACTGATAAAACAAACCCCAAATTACAACTATGTATCTCAGATCAAGGTATCAAAACATGCATTAGTGAAAAGATAACTTCTTTCCCAAATGGTGCTGGGAAAATTGGAAAATCAGGTAAAATAATGAAACTAGGTCCATATCTCTCACCAGCACAAAATCAATTAAGCTCTAGCCATATGTACATAAGGGTACGGCTAAATGGACTCAGTAAGTTATATGTACATGTGTATATCCACTGTAAGAATTAGTATGGAGATTATTTATAAAAACAAAAAATAAGGCTGGGAAATTATTCTGTGGCTAAAGTGTTCATCACACAAGCATGAAGATCACTGGTCAGATTTTAGAACTCAAAGAACTCAAGTCAATGCCAGGTAGGCAGAGAGCTCACTTGAAACTGCAGCCTTGGAAAGCTGAGCAGGGCATCTACAGAGCAAGGTGCCTTACCCAACTCTCTGATTGGTGGGCTTGGGGTTTGATTAAGAGAACCTGCCTCAAAAGTAAGATGGGAGCATAATCAAGGTGGATTATCAACGCCAACTTTGCTGTGTGTACATGCACATGTTTGCTGTGCATACATGCACATGATTGTGCCCCCACCCTGGTGAACACACATCCATATACTACACACATGAACATTTGAAAATGGGATGGAGAAATGCCTCAGTGGTTAGGTGCACTTGCTGCTCTTGTTGAACACCCTTAGCTCCATTCCCAGCTATTGAATGGCAGGCAGTTCACAACTGTGTGTAAGTCCACTTCCACTTGCTCTGATATCCACTAGTGCTCTCTTCTGATCTGCATTGGCACTGCACATGCATGGTACACAGACATACATGAAGGCTAGACACTCATATGCATTAAATTAAAATAGTCTAAAAATATTAAAATAAGAATAAGAATAAAAATAAAAATTAATATTATATAAGCCAATTGTATCAGTCCTGGACTCTATATTAGCATACCACCCGAACTCTTGCATACTCTGTTCTTGCAGCTGTACTCAAAATGCAGGGAAGTGCAAGCATTCTAGATGCCATTCAGCAGATGAATGAATGAAGAACATGTGGTGCATACACACAATTGAATTCGATGTATCCATAAAGCAAAAGGAAATAATGACATTGTCATGAAAATGGATACAACTGGCAATCGTTATGTTAAACATAATGATCCTGATTCAGAAAAGCAAATACCATGTGTTTTCCCTCATATGCAGATTCTAAAATTAAAGTTATATGCAAATGTACATAAAAAGGAGCTGTTTTATGGCCAAAAATTGATTTAACTTCAGAAAAGCATGTGTATTTTGGTTCTTTTGGATGGAATATTCTGCTGGTGTTTAAATTCATTTAAATCCACAGTACAATGTAACTTTCATGTTTCTTTGTTGAATGTTTTTGTTAGCGTGATCTATGTATTTGTGAGCGATGAGTATTTAACTTACCCATTATGACAGTTTTGGGGCCCATCTCTCTCATTTTGTGTATTATTTGTTTTATGCGGGTGGGAGATCTGAATTTTGGCATATCTATATTCACATTTGTGTCCTCGTGGTGCATTTTCCCCTTCTTTTTGATGAAGAATGAACCTCTATAATATTTATTCAAGACTGACATTTCTATTTTCATTTTGACATGAGTTTAGCCACTACAGCTTACTTTTATTTCCTCAAAATGCAATTCTTTCCTCTTACATTTGGTATGTCATCACATGGCTTGGTCCTGGAATCCTGACTTTGGCACCAAGGGGATGAAGAAAGGATAGACACTGCCTGTCAGGAAAGCTGGGTACAGGTGGTGCCAACCAACTGTGAAACACCCTGGAAGTTCAGGGGCTGGGGCCAGGTGCCCTGGCTACTAGGGACATATGCAACCCTCACTTTTCACTGCTTAAACTTTCCCATCCATTCTCCATGGTTGTCTCTTGTGGTCACCTCCTATTCATTCACAGCTATTCAGTGTTCCCTTATAGGCTCTCTCTCTCTCTCTCTCTCTCTCTCTCTCTCTCTCTCTCTCTCTCTCTCTCTCTCCCTCCCTCCCTCCCTCCCTCCCTCCCTCTCCTTTAAATCCCCAGAGTATTTTAGTGCTTTAGAATAGGTTTATTTTCAAGATGGCTTCCAATCAGAGAGTTCTGGGCTGTGATACTATGTAGTGGATTTTCTCTCTAACACTAGCCATGTTTCAAGGGGAGTCACTTTCACACCAAATTATTGCACTGGATTTACAGGGTATAATAAATTGGCCTTTCTTTTCTGAGGCTAGTATGGTGGTTTGTTACTATTTTGGGACTACCTGGCCTCTCCTAGCTTATCTTTTGCCAGGGGAGTCTGACTCTTGACACTCCCTGTTCCCCTCCAGGGAGATAATGTTTGGAGTGTAGATAGCTTCCTGCTTATTTTTGAGTTGCCTTTCTACATCTTTATTCTTCTTGGTTTTCCTGGATCTCTTCCCTTTCCTCCTCTCTGAGCAGTTTCTACTTTCTTGTTCTGACTCCTCTCCCTTGAAGGGTCCCAAGTTTTGTCTATCCAATTTCAATTTAGCCTCCCTTAATCAATACTTACTAATGAGCTATCTTTCCTCTTTCACTAAAGCACTTTTCAAATTTCTTGCCCACTTAGGAGAAGATTTGCAATCTGCAATTGAAGAGTAATATCTAGAACAGTGGTTAAGACCCCTGGGAGCAGTTCACAGGGATCACCAAAGACAATCTACATATCAGATATTTACATTATTATGATTCATAATTACCAAAATTAAAGTTATGAATTAGTCACAAGAATAATTTCATGGTTGAGGGTCACTACATGAGGAATTGTATAAAAGGGTCACAGCATTAGCAAGATTGAGTACCTCTGATATGTAATACAAAAGAATAAAAGCAACTAAATAAATTAATCAACCCAATCAATAAATAAACCAAGGTAAAGATCAAACAGGTCACAAAAGATGAAACATAAATGGTCAGTAAACATATGAAGTGTTCAAACTTATTAGCTACCAGAAAAAGACAAAGTAAACCAATACAGGGTTCCATTTTACCATAGTCAGAATAACAATCTGGATTGCTGATAAATTGAATGATTTGTATATCTTTGTACAACAGTAGGTTTTGTCAGTAATTTTCTTTCACTCTGATATATTAATTAAGTTTAGGTAGATAGATGACTGGACTCATTCAACATTTTATGAATTAATATTTTATTTTCTCTGTGTGACTGCTTTTCTTGCATTATGTGTGTAGACAATATTTGTACCTGGTGTCCTCAGAGGCCAGACAAGGGTTACAGATGGTTCTGAGTAGGAGTCCAAACCCAGTTCTCTGGAAGAGTAGTCAGAGCTTTTCACAATGGAGCCAATTCTCTAGTTCATAATTTTATAAATTTTTGATTTGCTTTTTGGAGGAGATTTTATATAAATCAATGGCTCAGTTTTTACTGTTTTTTGTGTATGTATGTGTAAACATGTGTGAAAATGGCTTGACTATGATTTTGATTTCTTTACATAGATGTCCATTCTTGGCATTGTTTCCTCTGTGAAGTAGTTTTCAGATTTTTCTATTTCATCCATAATTGAAACTTTTGGACATTAAGGTGTTTATAATATATTTTTGCACTCCTACCATCCTTTTAGTGTCTGTAGATTCTGTATTCATGGCACTTTCATAGTAGCAATATTGTTCATTTGTTACTTTATTTTTGCTCCTGCCATTTTACTCTTTTTCATGGCCAACTGCTACTGCCTCCACAGCTATGTCCTCCTGCTCCTCCCGCTTCTCCTCATCCCATTCCCCCCTCTCCTTTGTGCTCACTGTCAAATCCTGAACTTTGCACTTGCTAGGCAAGTGCCAAACCCCTGTGCCACACACTCAGCTCTTCTGGGGTGTGGAGTGGAGTGGGGGACAGATTCTTTCTAAGTTGTTCAGTCGGGCCTTGAATTTGTAATTTTCTTGGCTCTGCCTCCTAAATGGTAAAGTATACAGGAGTGTGGCAACAAACCATGTTATGCTAAACTGTACTAGGCTTCTTATTACCAAAACTTTTAGGTAACTGTGAAAGACTTTAAAGAACAAACTATTCTCCTTTCTCATTGAATGTCTATGTTCTCTGCCTATTATTTTTTCCTATTCTGTACTAACTTTGATATTTTTTCCTTTGTGAATGACTATGCCAAAGAGTTAAACTAATAAACATTTCCCTTGTGAAATCACTTCAGTGCAATTCCTTTCTCCGCTTTGTTTTCTGACTCAACACACACACTTTATTTCATGGTATGTACTGTAATTTATAAGTGTGTGTGAATGAGTCTGTTTATGTGTGTGTGATCATATATGTGTGTATGTGTGCTCATGTAAGGGGATACGGCAGTTTCCTTTAGCATTGATTCTGTGCATAATATAGGATTTTGATTATAGGTAGGCCCTGAAATAATATGTGACTAATGGATCTATGTTCTAGCATCACTTTTTAATTTCTGGCTATTGGTGAAATAGGCAAAAGGCAATGTCTGGAATGCATAGGGACATCCATACATAGAAGGTCAAAGAACCTGCTGTCAGTATGAGAAAGTATAGCAGAGGGCTGAGAATGATGTGAGTGATGAAGGCAAAATAAGAGAAAAAAAGCATACAAGAGGAGAAGAAAATCCCACGAGGCAGTGGGGCAATAACCAACTCTCATACATTGTGAAGGGGTCATTAAAGATAGGGGCTCAGACTCCTGTTTCTGATTCTCCATAGAGGACACTGATGATGAAGTCCTGTGGAAGCCTGACTTCAGAAGAGTTAAGATCTATGTGCCATAGTTTATGTGCAATATCTATGTCCAATACTTTCTGAAGAATAGTGTCATCCATAACAGCAGCCTTACAGTTCACTCTTGACAGCATGCATAGATCCTCACAGTTCACTCTTGGCAGCATGCATGTGTCCTTGGACTCCACTCTAGGCAGCATGCATGAGTCTTTTAAACCTGACAGCTTAGAAAGACATTATTTTCACTTTTCTTTTTGACAGAAGAAAGAAGTAGATCCTGTATGTTTGGGACCTCATATGGAAGACCAGGAAACTGCAGAAAGACTATTATTCCTCTCCAATAAAGACTGACAAGATGAACCTGAGCTGTGCTCCAGTGTGTCTCATTCTGTAACCTCCCACACAAACTGGTTCATTTGCTTTGAGAAATGACACAGGTGCCTCCTCACACTGGGACTTCATACTTCAAGTCCACATACAGAAAGCTTTGTGAAGGTTTGCAAGGGTAACTATATAGCTTTGATTAGCTTAGATTTCCAAGTGTGCCCTAAGATTACTGGACACACAGTATAGGCCTTTAGAAAAAAAATCTTGCTTTCAGTCAACTTTATACCCGTCTGATGCACACACAGAAAAAAAAAAAAAAGAAAGAAAGAAAGAAAGAAAGAAAGAAAGAAAAAGGTGCTTCACACTAAAGGTGTAAAGATTGGCCAAAGGGAGTCTGGTGAAATTACAGAGCCATATTGTAATCTAGCCCAATATTATGAAAAAATATCAATAATGAAGGTTTTCACTGATGATGTAATAGGCACCTCAAATTATTCCACAAAGAATCAGAGTGCTCCTGAGATATTTTCCCAATTGCTTCCTTTAAATCAGCTAACTCAGATGGCAAATATAATAAGTTTAAGCCCATAATTTTGAAAATGTTAAGGACTAAAGAATAAACCCTTGGAAGCTAGTTTGCATGTGAAGTCCACTCACATGCTTCTTGAAGCAGCTAATGGTGGTGAGGTTGAAATTAGCTCTTAGGTCTCCATCCTGCATGAGATTTGGGGATAATCACAGAGCACTGTGCCTAATCTTCATCAGAAAATAACAAGGTGGTAAAAAAAAAAAAAAAAAAAAAAAAACCATACAGGGGATGAAAAGGATTTGACTTTGAAAACAAATGACCAGGGAAGCTTGACTTCTTGCTGATGGAATGTGTTGTTAATCTAAGCACTTCTGCACATAGTAAGTTCCCCAATTCCCCCAAGTCACCTAAACACAATTTAAGTGCAATCAGATAATGTGATGAAGTGTTTGGTGAGCCGTGGCTAACTACTGCTTATACCCAACTGAGCTTTGAGTGTGGTCTGTGTGAAGCTCAGCTTGCTTCCTGAAATGTCTGCAATGGAGAAGCAAAATTTTCTTATAATTTTTTTATACTTAGTACCATTTAGTTATTATCTTATGACTATCTGTCTTGTGATCAGCTGTCTACTTCCAACACTCTTCTTATTCCACACTCAAAAAGCGAAAACAAAACTCCCTAAACACAGTCTGAATGATGGACTTAGTTTTCAAGAGGTGGAGGGAGTAAAAGAAGGAAGAAGAGAGAGAGACAGGATATTAAAATTATGTTTAGAAAGGATAAATATGAACTAAAGTAGGCCCTCTGCATGTGGGAGTCTTTTGTGTAGCTTAGTCTGTATGAGGGGTTCCTGGCAGTGGGATCAGTATCTATACATGGTGTATGAACTGGCTTTTTGGAACCCATGCCCTATGATAGGATGCTATGCTCAGTCTTAATGCAGGGGAGAGGGACTTGGTCCTGCTTCAACTTAATGTACCAGGCTTTGTTGAGTCCCCATAGGAGGCCTTACCCTTTGGGAGGAGTGGATGAGGGGTGGTCTGGGAGGGAGGCAAGGGGGCTGGGAAGAGAAGGGGAGGGAGAACTGTGGTTGGGAATGTAAAAATGAAATTAAAAATAATAAAGCAATAGAAATTAAAAAAAATGACAAATATGGGGTCTGGAAAGATTGTTGAGCAGTTACTACTCTAGCAGCAGAGATGACTTCACTTTCCAGCACCCAAATGGAAACTCATAACTGTCTGTGTCTCCAGTTCCAATGGATCTAATGCCCTTTTCTTCCTGTGTACTCCTGGCATACATACATTCATGCAGTCTCACATACATACAGATAAAAACATGAATAAAGATCTATTTTATTAGGACAAATATTAAGACTGTCATATAGGTTAAACAAACCAGTAGATTTTGTGGCAACTGTTTTACATAGCACAGTGTTGTGTAAAGTTGTGAAATACCTAATTGGGCATTAACTGTATGGCCTTTTACATAGACATGATAAGATTGACAAGAAATATTTACCATTTTAATTTTTAGGCATATTTTTTCAATTTTCTACCATATAAATGTTAAAATTCATTATATAGCTCAGTTTTGAGGGAATCAAAATTTCTTTTGTGTTTTATAAAAGCAAAGGAAACATTAAAACGTGTAGCACAACAAAGAAAGTTGGTTTGTATTAGGGTTTTACACACACACACACACAAATCAGTGTTAATGGTCACATTACCAGTATTGGTGCTTGACACCAAACATAGAACAGAGACCCAAAAGAGATAAACAGAAGAGACAGTCCTTCATGTGGCTCTTTAACACAAAATTGTTGATGTTCAATTGTGATCTTTGAAGTTCAGCTTTCCAGGGCATTGTGATTCATGTGTCTACATGATGAATTATAGCATTTTGCTTTCATGTGAAAGCAACTGAACAATAGATCTTAAACATGACTTTGCATCTATATGGCTCATTAAACTGTAGAAATAGAAGCACAACACTATTTTATACACATTGTAGTATAATAAAAAATAATAGAATAGAAGCTTGGGAGAACTATTGACATATTTATTGATTTATAAACGTTGAGGATAAGTTGTTTTTGGTGCATGAATCAGTAAAATCATAGTTGAAAGTTAGTCATAAATTACAAAAATTCCTCATCTTATTTTTTGGGGGTTTTGGTTTCATTTTTTTAAATCCATGAATGACTCTTAAACTAATTTCTTTGTGTCTGCCCTTTCTTGGGAAAAATAATTTACATTGGCGTCTTTATAACCAGTTAAGTTATTGCAAAAGTAAAAAAAAATTATAGTACTAGCTTTGGGATATGTGCTGCATTGTAGCTCTTGCTGATATATCAGGACCTACATAATTTGCCCTCACATATTTACACAAAACCTATAAAAAATTCTTTAAGAAGAAATGTACTTTTGTTTTTAGAAGAAAACCAATAGAAATGTTTGAGGTTTCCCCAACTCTGTATCAGTTATTATTATAATGGACCTTCAAATTCAGCATATATATATATATATATATATATATATATATGTATATATATATATATATATATATTCATTTCTCTGATTTCTTCAAGTAAGAAAATTCAAAAACCCCATAGAAACCAGTCACAGCACTTACTTCGTTAGCAAGCCTGTATTTAATAGTAATGCTCTTAATTATAAAGCTTTATGGTGATTTTAAAGTGGTACAAATTTTCTATGTGATATAAATGTTATTCTGCTCTTATACTGAGCCTTATATCTAAGCACTGCTGAAGACTGAAGAAAATTTACTATCTCAAGGCCATACAACAAAGCTGTCAAAGCTGTTTGTACTTTATACTTAGCAAGAGGCAAATCTGTTAACTGTATTCTTTGTACACACACAAACACCATGCACATTTTTCTCTCCCCTCTCTCCTCTTTCCCTCTTCTCTCCTTTCCCTCTGTCTATATCTATATACCTAAATAACCTATATCTATATTTCTTCATGCATGTATCTGTCTATGTGTATACCTCTATTATGTTTTTGCCTATTTTTCCCCCTCTCTTTCTTCTCCTCCTCCTCTTCCTTCTCCTCCTCCTCCTTCTTTTTAATTCTAACCATGGCTTGGAGCTCATTGTGAATCACAGGGCCCTTAAATCCATGAGTTAATGGCTCTTCTGCTCAATAATCTTGTATTCATTGATTATAGACATACATGAAGAATCTAACATTTATTTAGCTGCTTCATTTCCTGTTTGCTAACTCTTGAATTCTCTAAGAAGTTTTGAAATTTCTACTTGCATAGGTTTTAGGGTTTTGTTTTTCTTAATGTATTTTTGATACTAATAGATAAAAGAACCATCAGCTGTTACCTTGGACAGACAAAGTTCTTTATAGGGAGGAACACAAAAATTAAATAAATTAATGGTATGTATGAATAGGAGTCTATATATGTGCATATTCTTACAAAGTTATAATTTTGCCTACATATATGTATACATACATGGGCACATATTCAAAGGTATGAAAGAAGACCAAGTGTTTACAGCATAGGGAATAAGCCAGAGAATTGTATAAGATGATAACATAAAAGGTAATTTTGGTGGACCTTGTGATCATCTCAGCTTCTTTAAACTCTATGGACATAGGTCTGTCAATGCAAAAACCACCACTCTCATCTTAAAGGGAATCAGATACATTTTATTCAGGAGTCACCCTGGCCCAGGAGCACAGATTTAGGATACCCTAAATTTTATGATCCAATGTGAAATCAGTTTCTTAAAATTGTTTTACAGAGTAAAGAAGATCTTAAATAAAAACAAGTTTAAAATACATTGGTGGTACACAAAAGAGACATGGTGCAGTAAGACCAGAGGAGCTTTTCTATAGGCTCAAGGTACTAACTGGTAACAACTTTAGTTTTGTGGTTGGGAAAAGCTAGAGATCTGTTAAGTTAGTAGAGTCCAAATGGCTTTTATCTATTGTCCCAAAATGATAGTTCTACCACAGAAGCAGACAAGGAAGGGCTGTATCGGAAGGCAAGAACTTACCCCCAAGGTAAACAAATTATCCTCTGGATCCCCAACATTCCAATCTCTCTACATGAAATTTTAATGAGTCTCTGCAGATGCAGTTCATTTCAGTACTTTTTATTCACACGTCTAAGTACACTATAATGAGACTGAATAGGAGAGTTTAATGTAAAAGAAGCAAGAGGCAATGGATTTGAGAAAGAAAAAGAGGGGGCGGCATGTGAGAGGTTGGAAAGAGGAAATGAAAAAAATTACATAATTATAATTTAATTTCATACAATAAAATTAACAGAAGTTTACTGTGAGTGCTATATAATTGAATGATTGTAGAGATCTAACAGTGGAAATAGCAGTAGAGACCATTGTACTTAGGAGATAAAAGTGCTGCTACCATTCTCAATCAATGAGGCAGGGGTGGTAATAGAAAGAGACAATAAGGAATCCTAGGATTCTGAATTCAACAGCGCATCATTGCCAAGTGCCATTTAACTGTGCTTGTGGCCACTGTAGAGAAGTAATTTAATAACAAACACCAATAATTCACTTTTGGACATTTTAAAGGTGAGATACATGTAGAATATCACAGGGGATATCTCAATGAGCTATCAAAAACTAAGTGTCTGGAATTCAGGCATCAAGTATACATTGGGAATTTAGTATGGTTGAAAGTAAATGGCTTATATATGGTATGAAAAAGAAAGAATTCTGAGACCCCTGACTGCACTATCAACTTCAAAGGAGTCATCTTAAACTTAAACTGGGATTTGATAATTCATGGCTTCTAGAAGGAGAATTCCCTCCACCCTGTGTAGGATAACTTAAAATATTACAACACACACACACACACACACACACACACACACACACTCACGTGGGGGTCAATATACTTATTGTTTCAAGTTCATAAAATAGTTTTCTATATGGCTTTTCCAACCAAGTACAATAAAAGCTAGTTATCCCTTTTCACACATCATCTTTTCTCTCTTAACTATCCATCACCCTCCCTGCCATGATCTTCACAGTGAGGTCTTGGAAACATGATTAGGAATAAAGAAATAATAGATACCCAGACACACGTACACAATTCTTATGGGGGGGGTCATTCTTATGGGGTGGTATCAACTATTCAGCCATCTGGAACTTCAGTGCATTTATACATAGCACTGGGAGGATGAGTTAAGTCATCTCTATAGTAAGTTTTGGTGCAAATACTTTCAGGTTATAAACATCTTGGAAGAGAACTCTAAGGTTGGTAATTTCCTACACACTGATCAATATTTCCTAAGCGTTCATACTTGCACTTACTGTCAACCTTCATACTTGGACTACAGAAATATTTTTCCATCTATCTAAACCTTACCTAGGTGATGGGGGAGGCTACACCATTTCCCATGGGTCTAAAGCATTAGTCCATGGCATGGCAATGCCCATGTTAAAAAATACACATTCACTCAGGACTTCCTTGTCTCCACACACCATTATTCCTCTTTTTCCTGACTTCCATAGGTTCTCCAAGTTAAAGGCTTAAATTTAAATATTTGGAGTTAGGATTCCATATGGGAGAAGATATATGCACCCCACACACTGTGGATATGTGTCAAAGTGCAGTATAATTAGATCATGGGGTAGTTCTTTTTCAATTGTTTGAGGTTATTAAAAGGAAACAAAGACACAATTAGGAGGGTTTCAGGGTGAACAGGTTCTGGTGAAGGGAGTGTAAGGCAATTATGATCTAAATACATTATATACCTGTATGAAATTAAAAATTATTTTACTTTTTATTAAGACAATCTTTAAATTTAAATATATTTTGATCATATTCCTTTCAAGTCCTTCTTAGGTCCTCTCCTTCTCTGTACCCAGCCTACTCTAAGTGCTTTCTCAAAAAACAAAAACAAAAACAAAAAAAACAAGAAACAAAAAACAAACAAACAAATAAAAAACCCAAAAAACAAAAGCCCAATACAATGTCAAAATCTCCTAAAATAAAGAAAAAAAAAAAGAAGATACCTACTAACATACATCAAACTGTAACCAACTAAAAACACACAAACACACAAAAAACCTGTGGAGCCCAGTGGTAATGGCCCACAACTTTAATCCCAGCACTTGGCAGGAAGAGTCAGACAGATATTTTTGAATTCGAGGTCACCCTGGTCTACAGAGCAAGTTCCAGGACAGGCTCCAAAGCTACACAGAAACCCTGCCCCTAAAACAACAATGACAACAACAACAACAAAAATCTATGAAACCCATTGTATGCTGATTTGATCTGGATTTGATCGCTGTGGTGGTTTGAATAAAAATACCCTCCATAAGTTCATGTGTTTGAATACTAGGTGTCCAGCTATGGAACTATTTGGTAAGGATTGAGAGGGATGGAGGAAGTGTGCCACTGGGGTCATGCTTTGAGCACACCATTCCTAGTTAGCTCTTCTGCTTCTGTAGGTGGGCCAAAGTCTCAGCTGTCATCTATTGCTTCAGCTCCATGCCTGCCTGCCTGCTGTCATGTACCGTGCCATCATGACCATGATCAATCCTCTGAAACTGGAAGTCCCCAATAATTGCTTTCTTTTATAAATTGCCTTGGGAATAAAGTCTTACCATAGCAATAGAAAAATAGCTAAAACAGCAGCATATCATCCAGTACTGCCAAATGCTGACAACATTTTTGGACTAAGCCCTTAGCATTTTGAGTAACCATAAATAGTGACAGAATGAATTGTTGGACATTCAGTAAATATTTGAAAATTGGTGACTGCTGTTTGAAAATTCTGCAAGTGGTATCATAGGAGTGTGCCTATGTGATCATGTGAGATGTATCCCTAACTCTATAAAGAGCAGATGCTGAATTTCCTGAGGTCTAGGTGCAGTATTGGTTATGCTTTTACAATGAAGGCAAAGTGTGCATTGCAAATCCTAGCTGTGGGTGAAGAGACACTGTAGTGAGATAGTCCTTCTGTGGCACTGACCACGCCCATTGGGGGGTGGAGCCATGGGCGGAAGTGACCTGTGGAAGGAGGTCAGAGGGGGCCAGGAAAGGCGCTCTCTTTCTGGCGTGACTTGGACAGGAGAGGATGGGGTTGAATTTCCTGGTGTTCATCTGTCTAGGTTATAAGTTATTTCTCCCTGAGTAAACATCTATTCCGCCTATTTGTTTATCCTGATCCTTATTTACCACGATATCTGGTGTCAGAAGTGCCCACTCCGACCTCCTTCCACAGGTCACTTCCGCCCATGGCTCCACCCCCCAATGGGCATGGTCAGTGCCACAGAAGGACTATCTCACTACAAGACACCAGCACCTGTCATCTAGGATACCTTGTACTGCATATCCTTTTCTTCTTGTAGTTTAATGAAGCTCTTCCCAAAGTATAAGCTATTTTTGTCTTCTAACTCTTCTCATCGGTTGAACAGTGAAATTGGTTAATACATAATTAATACAAATCTTTAAAGCATTCTTCAGTCTCATTCTTAGTCATTTTAGTAGCTAGTAGTTGAAGGTAGAAGAATATTTAAATATCCATCCTAGAAAGACTATAATCTCCATAGATGCTATGTTTTAATTAGCTTTTAACCCACGTTTCCAAAAAGTGAAAAAAAAATTCCCAAGAGATTTTTTTCTAAAATACTGAGTTTTCAAAATTAAATATGAAGTTTATGAAAAAACTGAGAAATAAAATATTTAGTGTAGAATTGACAACTCAGCACCCTTACCACATTGAATTCTTCTCTACTGGTCTTGCTCTTATTAATCCCTTCTAATGGAACCTATTTTAAACATAGACAAAGGCAAGAACATTCACTGACAACCACTTTGTACTTTTTATTCTATGATCATTTCAATCACAAGAAAATTTTGGTAGTCTATAAATTCTTCATTAATTTTAGCTGGATAATACATGTAGCATATTCATTCCCTTATGTATACAAGTGTGAAATTTATATTTTATTAGTCACTTCAGGATCGTTGTGACTACATACAATTTTATTTCAACATGCATTGTTGAACATTTCTGGGTCTTTAAAAAAAGAGTTTAATTAACATCAACATGAATAGATTACTAATAAAATGAAGTGTTAACAAAATAGAATTTAAACAAGTAAAACCAGCAGCAATGAACAAGTGTTTAATTAGCACAACATAAAAACAATATTGAGGATAGGCAGTATTAGTGATGACTTTGCTGGTGCTTTAAGGAAAAAGATACTCCTGTTAATGTAGTTAATTGTCAGAGTATTGTTTTTGATTCTGTCTTTCAAAAGAGCTGTCTCATCCAAGTTTGCTAGGCTCCTGACCAGGCAGCCTGTGCATGGCAGAAAAATCCAAGCAATCACTTTGCAATATGAAATTTAGTATTTTCAGATATTCTATGGGCATTCTCTACTTTACAGACATCCATCCTTCCTCATATACACCCCCACACAATGAGGAATGAAGTGGCAACACTAGACTACTCAGTTGGCAGGTGGAATAACAGACTAAACATTCCCACAAATTTGAAAGAAGGGAAAAACATGATCTGGGGGAACACTCTACCATTGCTGGTGGGAGTGCAAACTTGTACAGCTACTTTGGAGATCAGTATGGCGGTTCCTCTTGAAAATGGGAACCAGTCTACCTCATGATTCAGCAATTCCACTCTTAGGCATAAGGATGCACATTCATACAACAAGGACATCTGTTCAGTTATGTTCATAGCAGCATTATTTGTAATAGCCAGATCCTAGAAGCAACATAGATGCCCCTCAGCCTAAGAATGGATACATAAAATATGGTGTATTTACACAATGGTGTATGACCGAGAAAACAAACAAACAAACAAACAATGGAATCTTGAAATTCACAGGCAAATGGATGGAACTAGAAGAAGCCATCCTGAGGTAACCCAGTCACAAAAAGAGGAACATGGTATGTACTCACTCATATATGGATTTTAGACATAGAGCAAAGAATCACCAGCCTGCAATCCATGCCTCTAGAAAAGTTATGAAACATGGAGGACCCTAAGAGAGACATACATGGTCCCCCAGTAAAGGGGAAAGGGACAAGAGCCATTGACCAAATTGGGAGCATTGTGGGAGGGGTAAGGAAGGTAGGAAAAAGAAGAGAAGGGAGGAGAAAATGAGGGATCAAGAAGATTTAATGGGGAGATGAATAGAGGAGAGCAAGAAAAGAAACACACCATGGAGGAAACTATTGTAGGTTTAAAGAGGAATCTGGCACCGGGGAATGGTACAGAGATCCACAGGGATGACCCCAACTAGGAATCTAAGCAATAGCTGAGAGGCTACTTTAAATGCCCTTCCCCTATAATAAGATGACTACCTTAAATGTCATCCTAGAGCTTTCATCCAGTAACTGATGGAAACAGAAGCAGACACCCACAGCTGAACACTGAGCCAAACTCCTGGAATCCGTTTTCAGAGAGGGAGGAGTGGTGAACAAAAGGGTCAAGACCATGCTGGGAAAACCCACAGAAACATCTGACCTGAGCAAGTGGGAACTCATCGATCCCAATTTGACAGTTGGGGAACCAACATAGGAACAAACCAGGCCCCTTGAATGTGGGTGTCAGCTAGGAGGACTTGTCAGTTAATGGGGCCTCTGACAGTAGAACAGTATTTATCCTTAGTGCATAAATGGTATTCAGGAGCACATTCCCCTTGGAGGGATACTCCCTTAGCCTAGACACATGGGGTAGGGCTTAGGCTCTACCCTAAATGACTTGACAGATTTTGATGATTTCTCATGGAAGGCGTCACCCTCCCTGGGAAGTGAATGGGAGATGGGATGTGGGCTCTTTGGGTGCATTGGAGGATTGGAGGGGGAGAGAACTGGGATTGATACATAAAATCAGATTGCTTTTAATTTAAATAAAATTTATTAATTAAAAAACCATAATTTCTTGCCTACAATGAGAGTCTTCTCTTAGTCAAAGCTATTAATTGTCTAATGTAATGTCTACCTTCTAAGATGATACTTTGAATGATATTTTCCAAGTCATGGATTACCCACTAAGCAAGATTCCAATTTTTCTATAGCTATTTTGTTTCTAATATCAATAATGTATATTAAGGCCTTTAACTGTAGAAACTACTAATAGGTATTATTATTATTATTATTATTATTATTATTTGGTTTTTTGAGACAGGGTTGCTCTGTATTGCTTTGGAGCCTGTTCTGGCACTAGCTCTTTAGACCAGACTGGCCTGGAACTCATAGTGATCAGCCTGCCTCTGCCTCCATAGTGCTTGGATTAAAGGTGTGTGCCACCAATGCCCAGCTTAGTATTATATTTTTAACATTACAAAATATGTTGGATAGGTCTTATCTCCTTCAACAATTATGACTAATATATTTTACATGTGTACTTTTAAGAGCAAATTTACATTTACTCATCAATATATTATAAGGCAATCACCTCTCTCATATAATGTATGGACACATATTGCTGAGATGGGAATATTGAGTTCAGGAAAACAGAAGGTTGAATATTTTCTTCACTTCCAAATATATGTGACAAAAGCCAATGCTGTAGATCACTTTCACTAAAAATGGTCAGTACCAAATAGGTGTTCCTGAAAACATATATACAATTAACCTTATACAGACTGAGCAGGTTATAGTAAAGAAAAAAAATAGCCTGGAATTGGAAAGAGGAAGAAGGAGCATACAGGAGGGTTTGAATGGAGGAGAGGGAAGGGGATATGATATAATTATATCATAATATCAAAAATAAAAGAAATACTCTTTTAAGATGATGATGTGTGTAGTGACTATGCCCTTTCATTGTTATTTATTGTATCAGCAGCTTTTCCTCATTTTTGGACCAAACCCTGGTAAAATGTAACTTAAGGCAGGAAAGATTTACTTGAGTCCATTGTTTAAGGGACAAAGGACAAAGGGGCACGACGGCACAGTGAAGAGGCTGCTAGGTCCTATCTGGGTATAAGCAGAAAAAAGGTATTTGGTTACTCCTGGATTTTTCTGCTTTTCATGGTTGTTCAGCCTGGAACTGCAGTCTATGGAATGGTACCATGAATATTCAGTGTGGGTCTTCTTTCCTTACCTCATTAGAAGTCCCTCACAGACAAGGCCAGTGTGTTTGTATGTGTGTGTGTATACATGTGTTTCCAGGTTTGCAGATAGCTATAACATATTTAGAAAATGACTTTTAATCGTTTAAAAAAGAAAAGTAGAGAACACAAGTTTAATGGTTTTGAAAAGGAAGCACTTTAAATCATTAGAAATTACTAGCATGTTCTTCGTATTATGTGAGAGATCCCCTTCTCATACTGTACCTCTCCCTAGAAATTTCGAAACCACAGCAGGTTAAATTAATGTTCTTAAGTGAAGTTAACTATATGTTTTCTTTCAACAAAAAGATAGGGCAAATGCATGTTCTAGCCATGTGTGTGCCTACTGCATACTTTTGCAATTACAAAATGTCAGACTCTCACTTTAGCTAACTGAGATACAAATTTATGAAAATGTAGCTACAAAAGCATGGAAGGATTTGGTGATACAAACTTCCAGACTTTTATATTTATCAGACAAATGAAACAAATAATGTCATGTTGAGCCTGACTGATAATGGATGAGCTTTCTTATTTCTACTACTTTCCTAGTTCTTTTTATAACATCAGTATTTGCTGTTTATCTTAAATACTGGCTGAAAAGTAATTGAAGGTTAATACTGCAAAGCAATTTTGTAGCTAATGTCATGTGTTTTGGTAAATTATACTGTGTCAGAGTTTTGAAACCTGTGGTTGTATAAATCTTGGGGTTGTCTACATTCTTCAAAGGTGTATTTGTTATCCCTTTGTTTTAACTGTAGAACCATTTGAGCCTGTACATTAATGTGATCTCATTCTACTGTCAACACTACTTTTGGAGCTCTGTTGGCAATATTCTTGCAGTAATACAGTCACAACAGGCCTTATTCAGGATGCTGTGCATGTTCTAGTCCTGGTTAGACAGTTACATGGAATCTCTTACTCTAGCAATCTTTCCTCATTCATTATTCTCTTTTCAAAGTTTAACTCAATTCTTTTTAAAATACTGGCTCTATTTTCGTGTGTGTGTGTGTGTGTGTGTGTGTGTGTGTGTGTGTGTGTGTGTGTAGATGCTACAGTAACTTTGAGAACATCAGAGATGAATTTACAGGACTTGGGTCTCCCCTGCTACTATGATGGTCTTGGGAATTGAACTCAGGTCTTCATACTTAGCAACAAGTCCCTTTACCCACTAAGCCATCTTCCCAGCCCAGATTTCAAATTTATAGAGGAGAGAAAGAAGACTTACACATTTGCAAACATTACTCTCATCTTGTCCTTTGGGAATCATCATCTTCATTGCCTTAACTTCATTTAATCAGCAGGATTGTTTGCTCTTGCTACTACTACTGTTCCTATTTTGTCTGAATAAACATTCATAGTGTTTGTGAGTATATACTTTTTATATTTATTACTTGAAAGTACACTCCCAGTAATTGCTTCTGTGACAAATGTGTGTGATAACCACAGCATTTCCCAGAAACAAGATGCTGCTTCAAAGAAATCTGTATTAAATAAAAAAAATCATTTTATGTATGTACTGAAAACTGAGGATGTGCTTGCAATAAAACAAGTAGTTTTATTAAACATAGTAGAATATGTGACTTTTTATCTACATTAAAATTATCTAATTCTTAGCAATTATTCCCTAATTCCACTTAGTTTAAAGATGCTTTTTTAATTAAATAGCTGCTGTTCTAGAGTTAGCAATGTAACATTATATTTGGTCTCTAAACTGAGTTATATTAAGTTCAATTCTATTTCACATGTTCATGTTTTGCAAAAAGCTTAAAATAATTAAATCTATTTCCTTTGGTATGGTAACCTTTGATATTAATTCTTGGTTAAAATTTTACTTTTGAAAGAGAAGAATTTCACAAAACAAAGCAATATCTACATTCACACTCATTCACCAACTCTTGAGGAAACAGAAATCATTTAATAATAAATTATTAATTTTATAGATTCTTCCTTAACTTCCTATTACTAGTTGTGTATAACTATAGTATAATGCACTGATCGGAAAATATAACCTGATAAGTTGGCACATGTCTACAATCCTACCAATGTTGAGGCAGAATCATGGTGGAAAAGAGTTTGAATCTGTCTTAGAAGAAGGAAGCCTTGGATGAGGCTGAGTGGTAGAACCCTTGCTTGCCTTGTGCAAGGTCCTGGGAGAGAACTCACACTCTTCATAGTAAAGAGTCATCAACCACTATGGGCAAAATTAATATTTCCAGTTAAGGAAACTTATATGAACTTAAGGAAATATTATTTAGGATACCAGACTTAGAAAGGCAGACCAGAGTCTGCCTCTGTATATGCTTTGGAAAGTCAGACTAAGAAAAAAATTAAATTCTTTTTCCAAAGAGATGCATTGGATGAACCTATTTAAAATAGCCTCAGAGGCACTAAAATACATCAGAGTCACATTAAGGAAAGAAATGAAATTACTTTCTCTTGAAATAGTTTGATCAAAATGAGCTCAAGTTTGAATTTTCCATTTCTCTCTATGTGTCATCTGTCTGTCGCTCTTGTTTCTGACCTGTTTGTATTTTTTTTTTGTTGTATTATTCCCAACCTGTTTCTACCTGAATGCTCTCTGTCTTGTGAGTCTGTACCTAACAAAAGGCTTTGCTCCCTATTTTATTGAACAGTACAGAAAGCATCACAGGAGGAAGGAATGAGGAATACATTACAGAAGTCTTTAATAGAGTTTTACAAGAGACTAAAGTTAACTTCAACTAAACCCAAAACAGAAAGAGCAAACATTCACATTGCAAATATACCTGAATCACGAATGGTGCATATTTATTATATGACATTCAATTTCAATCTATTTTCTTTTTATTAGTTTTTATTATCATTGTATACATACATACATATATATACATATACATATACATATATATACACACACAAATATATATATATATATATATATATATATATATATATATATATATACACATGCATTATTCATGAGTCAGGGCAGGAAACAGTATAAAATTTAAGAATAAAACTATGCATTAGCTTATGTTTCCAAAGTTGATTTCATGGGGGAATCCAAGGTCATCAAGTTTGCTTGTTACATTGTTCTCTTAGAGGCATGTTAAACAAACAGGCTGAACAGGGTACCAGTCCTTAAATCTTGAGTCCCTCCAAGATGTATCATTACCTCAGCTGTGAGGTCCAGTAAAAGCTCTTGTATTTTAAAATTGTAAGATGCCCTTTCTTAATAATCTATTGTTACAGAGAGCAATAGAAGAAAAGTTTCAGAATCCAGGAGTGAAAAGATGTCAGAAATAAGAAGTCTAGGATGGAAAGGAAGAAGCAATGCAGTAGAGAAAGCTCAGCACATCCTAAACTGTGCTACTCTGTGGTCAGAGAGAGAACATAGAAGTTATTTCCTAAACATATGCCAGAGCAGAGTCCTATACTCAGGACTGAACCACAATCCTCACAAGGACTCTAAACACATCTCGGTCTTTGTGGAGTAGTGAGTGAATCCTGCAGTGGAAGTTTCAGCAAGGGGAGGAATCTGATGCTGTTATGCTTTATAACCTTGAGTAGCAGCCTGGAGACATCTTGAAAGATAATCTATTAGTAAAAGTTGAGCTACAGTGAGCTACAGTGAGAAATAATTAAAAAAATTAAGGGAATTAGAGGGAAAAAGTTGAGGTTATTATTTTTACATATCACAATGAAATATAGAGAATCACTAAGGAGTGTTTTGAAAATTTATATTCTCAAAACCTGGAGTATCTAGAAGAAATGGATAAATTCCTTTAACATATGACCTACCAAGTTAAAGATATAAACTTTTAATTGTCTATGACAATTAAAATGAGAATGAAATAGTAATAAAAAGCTTCCCAACAGCAAAAAACTGCAAGAACAATGTAATTCCTTCTGATTTCTATCAAAGCTTTAAAACAAACAAACAAAAACAAAAACAAAACAAAAACAGAACCCCCCCAAAAAAAACCCAAAACTCACACTAGTACACCAGTGCTCCCCAAAACTGCTCCATGAAACAGAAAGGAAAGGGAAACTATCAGGCACATTGTACAAAAGCACCATTATCTCATAACCCATATCTAGTAGGAGCACCAAAAAGTGAAAGAGCTCCAGAATATCTCCTTCATAAATATAGATGCAAATTGTTACCAGTAACTAATGTAAACTCAATCCAAGAGGCTGTTAAGATGATAATGCATGATGGATTATTTGGCTTAATTATAGCCAATGAGAGAATGGTTCAGAATATGTAAATTAATACAAATAAGTCAGCACATGTAGGCTTACTGATAGAAATCTTATGATCATCACCATTAAATCACCAGAGACTTGTGACAAAGTTCAAGATCCCATCATGATATGAGTACTGAATAAACCAGGAATAGAAAAAACATGTGATAACATTAGAAAGGCTACAGGCAACTAACCTATGGTCAATATCACAGTAAATGGGAGCAATTTCTCTCTACAAGTAAGTGCCTCCTCTCTTTATTCTTCTTCAGTATAGTGACAGAAGACTGAACTATATCAATCAAACAAGAGACTGAAGTAAAAAGGAAAACATAGGAAAGGAAGCAGTCAAATTATCCTTCTGTATCTAAAATGCTCTAAGGATTTCACCATTCTGCTCTAAATGGTGAGTTCTAGGTAGTGAGGATTATACACTTGGACTTTGTCTCAAACAAAACAAAACCAAAGATGTAGTAACAAAAGTTGCACAACATTTGGGTAAAACAGATATCAACTACAGAATAAAGTAGAAGACCCAGAAACAAACCCACACATTTACATCCACCATTTTTGGATGACAAAGCCATCAGAAAGCTGCATTGTAGAAAAGAGAACCTCATTAAAAAACAGTGCTTGGAAAATTAGATAAATGACACATGATGCACTTGTTCTCCCAGTGCAAAAATCAATTCATAATGGAACAAAAATCTGAAGATATGATTCAAAACAATGAAATTTCTGTTGAAAGCCATAGGGAACAATCAAGACACTGGCATAGGCAAGGATGTTCTAAACAGGACTCCAACAGCAGTGGAAACAATTAAAAAATGATAGTTGGGATTCATGAGATTAAAAAACTTCTATACAACAAAGTAAAGAAAATCACCAGACAGAGCCACACGATGACAGAAAACTTTTGCTAGCTGCACCACTGGAGTTAGCAAAGGGACATCTAAAGTCCTGTTCTACAGCTGTAAGGAGAACACAGGTCAGCTGGCAACTTGACATCTAATTGCTTGTTATCAGTGCTAAGAAAGAATATCATTCTGTCGTGAACTACTCAATCTGTAACTTGGTCATATAGACCTACTAGACTAATGAAGTTTTTACTATAGGAACACTGATATTACAAGGGATTGCTAATTTTAGGAAATAGATGTGAGCAGGAGAATGTGTAGAATTTACAAAAGTATTTAAACCCATTTACATTAAAAACCTAAGTCAACCTGAAGAGATGTTAGGAATAAGGACATCAACAGTGATTCCCATGAACAGTCCAGATGAAAGTGGTGAAAAAACTGTACGTAGTCCTAGAGAATACAAATATCATCTTAGGCAGAATGCTGCTAATCTGTGAACATGGAAGGAACTTGAAGAAAATCTCAGTTGAAAATTAGTTGCAGACACTGGAGGAAAGGTTAGTGTTGTGGAATATTAGTTGAAGATGTGTTACAATTGTTTATGCTGTGGAACATTTGTCTAATGATGCAAAGATGTGTTACCTTTGTTTGATTAAATAAAAGTAACCTCGGGTCAGGAGACTGAGTTAGCAACTAGCTCACAGGAAGTGCTAAGGAGGAGTGAGAAATGGCAGAGAGGAGGACAGGACATGAGCAGCCACCCATCCAGCTACACAGCAAGCAACGGAGTATGAAGTAAAGAAAGGAATATAGAATAAAGAAAGACAGAAGCCCAGAGGCAAAAGAGAGATGAGATAATTTAAATTAAGAAACGTTCCCCATGGAGGGATACTCCCTTAATCTAGACACAGGAGGGAGGGCCTAATCCCTACTCAAATGACTTGACAGATTTAGATGACCCCTCCTGGAAGGCATCACCCTACATGTAGAGTGGGGGGATGGAATGGGAGGGTGGTCGGGGGTGGGGACATAGGAGGGTGGGAGAGAGAGAGGGAGGGACAGAGAGGGAACTGGGATCGATATGTAAAATTAAAAAAAAAAAAAAAAAAAAAAAAAAAAAAGAACCAGAAGGCAACACAGTAAGCTGCGTCCATCCTTCAATGGTCTTCTCTGGAGTTCCTGAACCAACTGCCCTCAATGATGGATTGTGACCTGAAAGTGTAAGCCCCCCACGCAAAAAAAAAAAAAAAAATGCTAACAAAAGCAACAATGAGAAACCACCTTCCTTCTCCAAGATGCTTTAGATGCATTTAATCCCAGCAACCAGGATCAAATTTATGACACTTCCTCTGCGCGCGCGCGTGCGTGCGTGCATGCGTGCGTGCGTGCGTGCGTGTGTGTGAGAGAGAGAGACCTTAACTTGAAAAAACAACCAATCAAACGTATAAACTGAATAAAATTTAAAAAATTAAATATGAATGAATTTTTAAAAGCAAAATGTAAAGATAACATTGTGAACAGATAATTACTAGATTGCCAATAGTTTTCAAGTTGGAAAAGACAAATGTTAGAGAATAGTAGTGTCACATATTTTATTTCTCAACCTTTTGGTAATGTTCAAACTGTGGTTTCAGTTTTTCTATTTGCATGGTTTGCCAGACTAAAGTGAATGTCTTGTAGTTGATGACACATCTATTTTATCATAGTCTCATGCTTGGTTGGTTTTGATGCTATTTACAGGCTCAGTACCAACTCAGCTGCAGAAACTCTCTGACGGCTTACCAAGCTGATGCCAGAGTACAAACTCTTGGGAAATTTTCTTCTCAATAGGAATCTTTTCACACATAAGACATCATTCAGGTACATGTGTAGGCCAGGCATATTTCAGTAGTTCAGAGACTTACATTGTGTTTTCAAAATGTCTTGTTTGTACAAACATCAAAATGAAACATTTATTTGGAAATAACAGCATTTAATTGCATATTGTTTAATTTTTGTTTTCTCTGGATCAATATTTTTTGATTTATTTCTGAACATGTAAAAATAGATTTGGGGGCTAGAGATATGCCTCAGAGATTAACAGCACTGATTACTCTTCCAGAGGTCATGAGTTCAATTCCCAACAAGTACACAGTGGCTCACAACTATTTGTAATGAAATCTGGTACCCACTTCTGTTGTGCAGACATATATAGGCAGAACATTGCATACAAAATAAATAAATCTGTTCTTTAAAATATAAAATTTGGGTTGTCCTTTAATTCAACCTGCAATTGACTACAAACCAGAGGAAAGCCATGAGGTTACACTTAGTGGTCTAGTGCTCAGTAGAGTTTACTGCATCTAAAGCCCTTAAGAAATAAACACTGAAACCAGCCCATCTACAGCATCCTACAGCAGCCCAAGCTAAGCGCACTGAAATCATTGGCTGCAAAGTACTAAATAATAAAACATTTGGTCATTGATTCTTTCAGAATCAGACACTAGTTTTGACAATGTAACCATCATTTTATTAATATTTTCTTCTGCCTGTATTTGTGTGACTGAAGATGGAGACATTTAATGATTATAATAATATTCAACAAAATCAGAAACATTATAAGTTAGAAGTATCTTACTCATGGTTGAGTACAAGAGTACAAGAAATTTACCTGTTACAGACAGAAGCTAGCTTTAAAGACTATTCAAACATTCATTGTACTTAAATTTTACAGCATCCTTTACTGTCCTTTGGCTTTAGCACAGAGTTCATACAAGTCCTATAAATAATAAGAAATGTTCCTATGCATTACCAACATAGTGACTAAACACTAAAGAAGGACAAAGCTCTCATTCCTGGAGAGTGGGCCTCAGAGCAAACAGAAAGTTCAATAAAGATTGCTTCCATCCTCAAAATTGATTTTTTTGCAGGGCTTGGCTTGGAGTAGACACTCTTATGACAACACTATGATGTCAAGTAAATATAATTTCTGGAATACAGGAAGCTTTTGGCCTTTAGACTTTACTAAAATAAAATAGGAGTCCCTAAAGCAAGCCACTAGCTCCTGGGTTACACCTGTATTAGCAGGAGGCATATGGGGTGACCTCTCGCTTGCCAAGGAGACAAAGTCTGCTTTGACAGTCAGCACAGGCCTGTTCTAGATAATTGTAATTTCTAGCAAGCGGTGGGAATGTCCATGCATTTATGAGATATGCAATATGAATATATTCTAACTATAGATAATGGCTATATGCAGTTTATGTATATCAATATTATGACTTGGATGTGAAGTGTGACTCGTGTTGAAAGCTTGGTCTCCAGCTGTTGACAGCATCACTAGACCATGAAGATTGTGATCCATGAGTGTATTTATTTTCAGGTGGATTCATAGCTTGAGGGAACTGTTTGGTGGGAGCACAATGTGTAATGGTTAGAAGCAGTAGAAATCAGGAGGTATGCCTCTGAATTAATAGTGTTGTCTCAGGATCCATCTGATTCCTTCATTGCCTCTCACCAGCCACAGGTGAGTTTATCTGCTCTGCCACACTAATCTCCATGACATTTGGTTTCACCACAGACCCACAAATAATGAAGCTAGTCATGCACTGAAATGTTCAAAATTGTGAACCGCAAATAAATGTTATCCTTTAGGATAACTTCTAAGAATAAATTATGTTAGCAAAAGTCATAAAACATTGCCATATTCAATACTGTCATTCTAATAAGTGCATATTGGTACTTCATTCTAGCTTTAATTGAAATTCCCCTAATGCTGTAATGTTAAGAATATTTTCCTCATCATGTTTGGAGTCTACTCTTTGGTGAACATATGCTTAAATATCTTGTCCGTATTAAAAATTTCACGTGTTTTTTTTTTTTTTTTTTTTTTTTTTAGCTTTTGAGAGTTGTTGCTATGTATTCTAAAGAGAAATTTGGTTTACAAGTGTTTTCCTTGTCTGCATTTGTTTTTCATTCTCACAGCAATGTTTTTGATGATCCAGATGTTCTGAGCTTTGATGAAGTTCAGCTTTAAATTGGGCTGATTTTGCTTGATTGATTTTTTTTTTTTCATCTCTTGATGGATACAAGTTTTCTCCTTTGCATGACTAATAATTATGTATTGATTTCTAGGGATTATATGGCTTACATGCACATGTGGAATATTTTTGCATTCTAAGTCTCTCGGCCTTTTATTTGAATCATTTAGGAAACTCTTGGGGTAATTTGAGGTCTTGGCTTTTAGGCTTTTAAACTTTGTCATTAGAGCTAAGGAACTTTTTTTTTTTTTTAATCTAGACTTGACTTTGTTCTGAGACAGACATCTATTCTATCTCTTGGGTACTTCTCTAAATTAATTTACAAACTGAATAGGGGGCTTTCCCCTTAATACTTCCTGTATGGTAGGTAGCTTCCTTGTTAAATTAGTACTTTATAACTTTGGTTGTATTATTTTTTGATGTGTCCAATAAATCCTAATAACTGCCTTTCTAGAATTGCATTTCCATTCTCCTCAACTGAGGGAGATTCTAGTCTCTTTCTGTTCTCTGTAATCAGAACCTATGGCTTCCTGGGGATTGTTGACGTCCTATATCTTTAAAACCAATTTTATGTAATACATATACTTAAAACATATTTCCTTTCTTTTTTGCTTAGGTGTAATGTATCTGGTCTCTATTATTCTTTTTGTTCCAAAGCAGAATGCTTATCAAAATTAAAATATTAAAATCGAGAATCATTGTTGTAAATATCTATTTTATTTGATTTAATGTTATTTATATGCTATCTTGTCTAATTGATTTATAATACATTTAAGAGATATATTTCTATAACAAGTACTTTATACAAAAATAAATGAATTAATGTTCTTATGGTAATACTACATTACTAGAGGTCTTTCTATGGCTTCTAAAATGTTAGAGTCCTGGTAAATATATATGGTAAAAAGTGTTATTATAAATAAATAAATAATGTTTCACATATAGTTTTCACCTATTTCTAGGAATATATTTCTAAATATGTGATCTATTGAAAGAAATATCACCATACGGTTCCAAAATATTGAAAAACACTTTAGAAAACAAATGTATTAATTCCAAATGTTGGATGTGACAAACTCTGTATTCTTATACTATCAGTTTTCCTTGTTATATGAGCATAAAACCTCTTAGAACAGAGCTTTTCAGTGCCAGAGCACCCAGTGTGTGTAACATGAATGAGCAGTGGACCCATGTAAGAGCCCCATGCTTGTAGTTTCTAACATGATTAGTTAGGGTCTGAGGAGTTGGGAATTTACAGAATGCTCCCTCATTGCACCATCTCTTAACTTCAGTGTATCTTATAGACATTATCTTTCTGATGGGAGATATCATTCTGTATACGTTTCTCATACTGGTTAATGAATAAAGCACTGTTGGCCAATAGGAAATGAAGATAGGAGGGACTAGGAGACAAGGAGGAAAGAGGAAGTAGGAAGTGGAGTCAAGATGGAGAGACTGGGGAGATGAGTTGCTGGCCCCTTTCCCTGGTACGTGGAAATATTAGATTAACAGAAATGAGTTAATACTTAAGACAGAGCTAGCTGATAAGAAACAAGTAATGGGCCAATAGCATAATTGTCCCCCCCGGTGGCGGGACAAGACCAGTGGCAGGTGGAAAAACCTTACCCCTTTCATCTTTCCCTGCATGTGCTAGGATATCAAAAGGTGAGGCCACATTTTCTTGTGGCTAGGTTGCTTTAGTCTCATTTTTATTGATTAAATTTCTTCTTTGATAACTTAATACATGTATATGATGTATTCTGTTTGTTCCAATTCTTTATTTCCCTCTTACCCCTAGCAGTCCCAACTTTTTTTCCTTTATAACTCTTTTCCATGTCCATGTCCAAGTATTGCATTTTATTTTGTGACAATTTAAGTAGAACCAGATGTGTGACCATGGGTTACACATTGGAGTCTGGAGTGCTTACTGAAGATAGTAACTTCCCATGCCCAGAACCTGTCAGTTTGCCAATACTTCAACATTAAGGGTTGCTGCCCCATGAGGCCTTTCTTCATCCATGACTAACTGTTGACAGGGCCAATCTTTTGCAAGCCTATTGCAGATAACCATAACTGCTATGATCCATGCTTGCTGTGGCTGACATTGTGCCTCGATGGGTTTTCACAGATTTCTCGCTATCTTCTGACTCTTACAGTCTTGCGGGCTTCTCTTCTACAGTGTAGACCAGAGGGGAAGTATAAGTATATTCTTTAGAACTGTGCTCTCAAATGTTTATATTTCTCTTTAAAATACCTATTTGCTTACAACTCATTATTTCCTCCAGTCCTACAATGTTTATACAGAAATCCTCTGAATTAGACCACATTCTTATTTATTACATGAGCACTGTCAGGTAATGACTTCCAGTTCATGGAAACATTAAAATTTTAACAAAATTACCTTCTGAACATGATTTTTAATCAGCTTATAGAAGGAATCGTCATACCATAGTGAACTATTGAAGTCACTCTGAGGGTGTTGATTTATATTTTATCTCATTCCATTCCACACAGACAGATTTGCAGTTCACTTTGAGCTACATGTAAATAGATGTACTAGTTGAGTTGTGTAAGTCCTACTAGTGCCTTAATTTAATTTTGTGACAAACAGTGGGTATTGATTGAATAAATGTGAAAAGTGGCTTCATGTTTTTATTCATAAAACGATGTCTCTATGTATGAACTAATTGTGTGCAATTTTGCAAAGAACTTTAACCATGTAATATGAATTAACCAGGCCTACATGGATTTCAAACACAAAGCTAAAGAAGGATGGGAGATGTTTAATCCAACATTTGAGCACTAGCACATTAATACTACTTTTAGGTAATAATTACTTTTGTGAGGAAAAAATAATGGGTGAAAATTTTAGCAGAGACTTATTTTTGTTTGCATAATTTCAAAGTGTTTGGCATAGGATACTTCTGTAATAGAAAATGAAAAATAATACAAATGATAAGAAATGTAGCAAATATTAGCTAAAACAAGTGCTAGAATATAATATTACTATTAAAGGAACAAAATAGATTTGACTTATTAACCCCTTACTCATATGTCAGGCAGGGTCCTCTATTGGAGGAGAACTTATGGGTCCACATATATTATAAATGGAACCATTAGGTCTCAGTAGACCATGATATCTGCACACTGGAGAGGCTGAAACATGGTAGCTCTTCTGCACAAATGCTGGGTAACTCTACAGTTTCATCACCATTCTGAAGTCAGAGAGACCTCTGGAGAGGCACTTGTTTTCAGTCTACTTGGGAAGGCTGTGGAACCTGGAGCTTGATTGATGTCAGTGGTGGATGACCCCAGTGATATGAATGATGGATGAGTTGACCAAATAAAGGGCTGAGCCAAGCAGGCAATAGTATTTTCCCTTGGACCTCTTTTGATCTAGGCTACCTGTTGGATTCTGAAGGAGAGTCTTCCCTGAGTTAATTCTTCCTGGAAATGCCATTTCACAGACAAAAAAAGTAAGTCTACTAGTTGACTCCAGGACACATCAAGATTGTTACAAGGTATTACTTGACATTCTTAGAGCCAACCTTTAGTCATACTGAATTTAGTATGAAGCTAATTATAATGTGATAATTTCACATGATATGGTTTATCTCTCCCACAGACAATTGAAAAAAGCAGTAGTTCTTTCCCAAGAATAGGTCAAAAGTCTTTTGACCCTGAAAAAGACTTACTATTTTAATATCTTAAAACTCAGACATGATAATATAGATTGAATAGCATATAATTTCCAGCAAAAACTGAGTCATGTTCCATTATAAAGTATAGGAATGAAAGAATGCAAAAATATTTGTTCGAATATATGAACATATGCACAAACCTATTTCTAATCTAAATTTCTTAGTTTTTGAGAATTTACATATTTATTTGAAATTTTACAGTATTTATTTCATTTCCAGCTCTCACTCTCTCAGCTCCAATTCTAATTATTGCTTTATACACACAGACACACACACACACAAACCTTACTGTGTCCAGTTAGTGTTGCTTATATGTCCACATGTTGATGGCTGACAAGTGGGACTGGAAAATCTATCAGTAGACTTGTTTCCTGAAGACATCTGCCTCTCTTTCTGTCCCTGGCCATTGATTCTCTGTAGCTCTTTATCTGTTCTATTGAGATTGCCTCTAGTAACCAATTTTAGGGGACACAAGCATCTCCACATTCTGTGACTATTTGAATAGGTGTATGCATTCTTCTCTTCCAAATTTATAATTATGATACATCTAAGCCTCCAATCAGGCAGTCAAACCACTGGTTATGGCCCATTAATAAGTGCGCAATTGCACACATGCCAACTTTTATTTCTAGAGAAAAGGTGCAATCACATAAACTGTTGGAAATTCTGCTCCCTGTAAATATTTCTTTCTCACCATTTCCTTTCTGGGTTGTCCCATGAAGGAGCTCTAGTTTTGTATTTTTCTACTTCTGGGGGGTGGTTTTGTATTATGCAGGAAATTCCATAAACAATGGCTTCATTTTTCTCTTCCTCATAAAATGTTAATAGGAAATGTGGGGCAATAGGAAATGTTAATAGGCAAGGTGCATGCTTGGGGGTAGAAGGCATTATAGCAGGGACAAAAACCATGGATATTTGTATTATGTATGTATATATGTGAATATATGTATATATATATATACATATATATGTGTATATATGTGTATATGTGTGTGTGTGTGTGTGTGTGTGTGTGTGTGTGTGGCTACACATATTCTAAAGATAGGAGCAAGTTAAATGCATATATATGTATATGTACATATATATATTATCCTCCATTAGATTGTAGATTGCTGCTATATATGTCCAGCAGCTTAATCACTTAATATTGCTAAATGGCATCCAGGTAATGATGGGCATCTCAGATTATCAGATTATATGATAACTCAGTGGCACATATTTAAATGTCCAGTTTATACTAAGTCAAAATAACAGGCTAAAAGTTGTCTCTTAAATGAAGAGTGGTTGTCTGCAGATGACAGAGCCCTTCTTCAAAGTTTCCATGGCATCATAATAATGCTCCACACAGCATTCTTATCTGCCTCTGATATATCAAATGACATTGAATTTGCTTGGTCACATGGCCAAACAAATTGTACCAAACAGCTTGTACATTTAGATTGGTTCTGTTACACAACTTTTACCTGTTTGGGACTCTACTTAAAGTTGGAAGTTCTTTTTAATTAGTTCTTATATGAGCTAGGATAACACATAAAGTTAATATATACATTACCTCCAACATCTAAGGAGGAGTCTTAAACTTAGAAGATTTATCTCTGTGTGCCCCAAATCATTGAAGTGCTAGAAATTTTACTGAGGAAAAAAGCCATGAAGTGTGGGATGTCATCTTTATTAGCATCAGTATCAGCCTCAACAACAGTAGTTGCTAAGTAAGAAGCAGATAACATACTCTTTTCCTTAGATTTCTTTTCTCTATGGACCAACTGTTATTCTCCCCTAACTCAGTTAATTTTTTTTTCTGAAAACTCAGGTCACAGATGCCCAGGTGTGTCTTATAACTGATTTTAGATCCTGTAATTTGAACATAAGTATAACCATCACAAGCAATTTAATTTTACCAGTATGGATTTATGACTACTTACATTTGACCTTGAGTTATTACCCAGTAGTATTTTTGATTTTAATTTTCTCCTGCTGCCCTTTGAGACCACCCATGATATTGTGCATGCATGCATATATGTTTATATGTAAGTGTAAGTTCTAGGGTTCAACAATTTTTTTACTGTCTGGGAAAATAATTTTATAGTGTACTTGCTGTATTTAGTGGCAAATCTTAGTATGATATTTTGCAGAAGTAGTATTGGATCTAGGGAATAGTTGTGCTCATTTCTTGTAGCCATAATTACTTAAAGTCAGCTTTGTCTGAGAGAGGTAGAAATATTATTCATGTATACAGACATACCAATGCATATCACTTTATTTAATCATCAGTATCTATACAAAATTAAATATGAGTTCATGTTGATATTTTTTTCCAATTACCACATAGATAAAATGACTATCTTCTTTGGCTTATCAAATCTCCACTGAAATATTGGGAAACCTGGCTTTCCCAATATCCTCCATTTATTTAGTTATTCATTTCTAATTTCCATAAAGAAAAGTATTAGAATTGTTAATGTCTACAACTATGAGAGCATTTTAACAACTACAGTACAATGCTTACCTGGTATCCATTCACTCTTTCTATTTTAAACTTATTTATCTCATCATTCTCCCATGACTCTTTTAGGAAATTTGTTAGATATATTCATAATACAGTCAGATTCATTTTTTCAGAACATGAATTATTTTCTGGCATAGTTTCTCTTTCTAAATAATTATTATTATTTGTTTGTGTCATGCTCCGTTCTGTATGATGTAATGTTGGTTACAGTATAGTTAAACCTCCTGTGAGCTCAACTAAGGAAATGTTCACATGTTTCATGTTCTAATCTTATGTAGAGAGATCTTTAGACCTACAATGGGCTTTATTTAGCTGAGAGGTGAATGAGGCGTGGGTATGGTTTTAGACAACAGTGATGAAGGCAAAATCTTCAAGGAAGATGTTCCTTGTATTTGATGAAGGTTCATTGTGATATTTTAAAACAGTCTTTGCTTGGATGCAAAGCTTACTTTGACATGTTAGCCTGTGTCCCAGGAAATTTTATCAGTTGTCTTGGGCTATGGGGGAATGCAAGCTAAGGAGAAATGATGATAATGACTGAACATTGGGCCATTAGAAAGTGCCTGATTTTCAATTGAACTATAAGACTAATTATAATTAGAATAGTTTACATAAATTTTTCATCTCCTGCTGTCCTGGTTAGTGTTTACTGTCAACATGACAAAACCAAGAGTCAGTCACAGGGGCGAGGGAATTCCAGCTGAAGAATTGCCTTAATCACATAAGCCTGTGGAGACATTTTTGGACATTATCTTGATTGCTCATTGATGTGAGTAGGCCCAGTTCACTGTGAGCAGTGCCAGCATCAGGCAGGTGGATTGGAGCTGAATAAGAACATTAGCTGAACATGAGCCAGTAAGCAAATTGCTCAGGTTTCCGCTTCAGTTACTTCTTGAGCTTCTTCCCTACCTCTACTTGATGATGAACTGTCAGTTTCCCAGGTTTCTTTGGTCAGAATATGTTATCACAATAGCAAAACAAACTAGAACATCTTTCAAATATATCTAAATTATATACTGCAGAAACTAATGTCCTCTGGCATCTGCTGATTATTATACTAAAATATTTACTACCAGGTAGTTATACATCAGTCTTAAATTATTGAGATATTTCAATGATCATATAATAGCCAAAGAGGAGCAAAGTGGTTAAAAGGATTAGAAAAAGATGTAAGTAACTTCAGGGAGTTCTTGGTGAGAAAATGCATAATAAAAATAAGTTTACTTAGGTATGCATATAATTTCAAGAAATGTACTGAAAAGCTGAGTGATTATTGCCTCTCTTTATATATATATATGTATATATATATATGTGTGTGTGTGTGTGTGTGTGTGTATTTGTGTGTGTGTGCATGTGTAGTATTCAGTGCCTCAATATATATGTATACCTCTACACACACACAAAAAAAAAAAAAAACAAAAAACACACACTGATCTGTATGTTCATGTTTGGTATATTTGGCACATGGCTTAATTAATATACTATAGCTTTCATTGCTGTTTCTTTACATTTATACATTTATACATGTATCTATAAGTCATTATGCATATTTATGTGATACTTCTACTTCAGTCCATATATAAAGTATGTCTTGTTCAACTCAGAATGATTGACATTTCTATCTTCATATTATTACTTTGTACTTAGATGCTTTTAGCTCATCTCTTCTAGTTATTTATTTATTTAATCTAACACATTTCTTTTTGTGACTGACACTACACACACACATGCACACTGTAGAATACTAGTTTTCTGTGTGCTTGCTATTACTATTATAAGGAGGATTCCTTATATCCCGCCCTTGCTTCTTCTAACAATCACTTCTACATATTTTAATTGACGTGTTTTAAGCACTCATATGTGAGAGGGAACATAATATATGTGTGTGCACTTGTCTAACTTGTTTCACCTAACACAGAGTCCTGCAATTCATAACCAACACTTCTATTTTATTTTATTGGTTTATTTGGGAAGGATTACTTAAGTACATTTTAGAGGAAGAGCAAAATGAGTGTTAAAAATTAGTAACATAGAATTTTTGTTTAATTATTAGCAGACCTATTTAAGTACTATAAGGAATTTATTTTTGGCTTTGTCTACATGTTCTCCCCACTCCACACAGGTAGTGCCGTAAGATCCCTCTGACTCTGATAGTCTCACCCATGCGGTCTGCAAAAGGACGCAAACCAGTAACAATTGCTGGAAATATATTTAAAGGATTTTATACTTGATGATATTATGTAAACTCTAAATATATTCTAAGCAATATTAGTATAAATATCTTCACTCTCAGTTTTGAAATGAAGATCTGAGAAGAATGTTAATGATAGCTTACTATGTATCTCACGGTCGACTAAAATGCTTCTGAAACTGACAGTAACTCATTCAATTACAGGGCAATTTATAACCAATGGGAATTGATGGTCTAATGATTCTAGAGGCATAGACAGTACAAACATCTAGCATGTGCTTTGTTGATATTTTATATAATAAAAAAGACAAAGAGTGGGTAAGAAGGGGGGAAGGATCTGAGAATGAGCCAATTACCTATGTTGTATCAAATGCCCATGGTAGCAGCACTAAAAATCTTTTAGTTAACCAAGTGCTTCTGACTCCAACACTTTAAGCTATGTCCCATCTTCACCATTCAGTCTTGAGGAGTTGCGTTTTTAACATGGGGACCTAGGGGGGGCATGTTAAAGCCACAGTATGTCCATGACTAACTTGTTTATCCCACTCTTGGTCTTGCTGGTTTGGTTTCACTAGAGAAGGATGCTGCTGTGCTGGCAGGAAGCACATCAAAGCAGCTCTCTAAGTCTCTCTTCACATACAGAGGTGTACACATGTGTTCCTGACTGTCTTTATATTCCTCATGCAGCTGTGTTCTGCTTATTTTCTCTTTCACCTTCCTCATTCTGTCTTACCTGGATATCTTTCTAAGAGGCCATCCATTTATTACTTTAACTGAATGGCAGGTACTTCTCTTTGTAGGAATGTCTATTTTTTTTTTAAATGAGGGTGGACTCAGTTCCCTGATGCTGCTCAGCTATATTTTCATTAAAATCTGTTTCATTTGGAGTAATTTTATTCAATTATTCTACAAAATTACTTTTCAAACCTTCCCAGTAAAATAGTGTTTCTTAACCCTCTTATGGTTTCACAGGTGAAGATGAATGACCTATATGGACTTATGATTGTGCTTGAAATGTTAATTTTGATACCAGCTTCCTCAGTACTTATTTATGAAAATAACATAATGTTAGTGAATGCTTCCCTGTGTTTTTTTTAATCACCAAGACAACAGTGTTTTAACATTTGCCACAAAAAATAGAAACAAGAACAAGAACTTAAATTTTCTGTTTTGAAGGAGTCATTTTTCTAAAGGAAGAAATCAACAGAGTAGGGGGAGACTTCACATTTTGAGGTAATTTCCTGTTAGGATATATTAACTAGGAAAATATGTGTTACATTTGTTTATACCAAGGATATAATTTTAATTGGGTAAAGGTGTGTTACTTTTGTTTATGATGCATTTGTTTAAAGATGTAAAGATGTGTGATTAATTATTTAAATATGGGTTGTATATGTTTCACTCTGCCTGCCTAATGCACGTGATTCATCTATTAAAGCTGTCCAGCCAATATCCAGGCAGGAGAGGGATAGATAGGGCTGGCTTGCAGAGAGAATAAATAGGAGGTTGAAATCTTGGCTGGAAAGAACACAAAAAGTAGAGAAGGAGGAAGGAAGGAAGAAGACAGATTAATTTAAGTTAAAAGAGCTAGTCAGAAATGTGCCTAAGCTCCGTGGGACATTCAAAACTAATAAGTCTCTGAGTCATGATTTGGGAGCTGGTTGGTGGCTTAAAAGAAAAATCCTGATTGGAGGGAAGTGACTTATGCCTTTAATCCCAGCACTTAGGTAGAGGCAGATGGATCTAAGTGAGTTCAAGGCCAGCCTGGTCTATAGAATAAGTTCCAGGAAAGCCAGGCTACGCAGAGAAACCCTGTCTTGAAAGAAAAGAGAAAAGAAAACAAGAGAAAAGCTTGGTACAATTTCCTCCATGTTTTAACCTTTAAACTAAAGTACTCTAAGGCTATCTGCTAGATGTCTCAACTGGAAACTTGGTAGCAAACAATATATATGGTGTAAAAACAAGCAAAAATATTTTGCTTTGTGGTTTAGCCTAATCTCTACAGATCTGAATTCCTTCAGAGACATGCCAGAACACTGATAGAAATGTTCCTGAGATGATAAATGCAAATTATAGAGGCATTCATCTAATAAATATGAGTGTCATTAAAATTGAAAATGCTATGAAGCCTTACTTTTAAAATGTTGAATATTATTGATCATTCATTTTTCTTGCATACAGATCAAAACCTGCAGATAGTAGTTTATAAACCCAGTCTTGTTTTCCTTCTTGTTGATTTGGTTCTAAGAGTAAGGCTCAATTGGGGCTGATTTGTTCTGCATGAATATAAGCTTCCGTGGATCAGACTTCCAAACTGTTCATTTCTGAGGAAAGAATTGATAAACCAAACAGATGGTCTTGACTTGATACGCTTCCCAAACAAACACAGACTCACTTTGATATAGACCAAAGATGTTGCAAGTGCAGACATATCATGAACACCTGAGGCCAAATCTCTAAGTTCCAGGCACAGCTTGATATATGCAAGTGAGAGACAACTCCAAGCTTTAGATTCAGGCATATTGGGGTTACTTTTAAGAAACATGTAGAGAAATTCATTTTTCTTTCTTTTTGTTGTATGCTTCTGTGGCATCAGAGGTTTAGACAGAATCACCAAGGTTTGTAGACAGAAATGACAGATGTCTGTAGACATGTGCTTTTAGGATATAAACAAGGTGTCTCAATGTCCTCCATCTTATAATACACAGCTTCATGATTACTAGAGTTAAATATCTAAAATTCATACATTTTGATTAAATTACTTTTAAACATCCATTGAATCCAGGGTTTTCAACACATGAATCATACCAAACCTCCTTTCATCCACCATCTGAAAGGAATAAAGTAGTTTGGACAGTGTATCTTTTGAGACTGACATAAAAAGGTCTGTATGAAATGTTAAAGACCATTCTTTAGTTCATGTTGTTGTAGAAATTACTACCTCATCATTATCACCATCACATATTACTGCCATCACCATGATTAGGCCTTTACAAATCTAAATACCTTTGAGAGTACTCTTTCTTTCTCAGTGACAGGGGAGAGAAGAAAAATTGTCCATGGTGCAAGCACCTGCAGCTCAAAGTAAGTAATTGCAGTCACTTAGGAGAAATGCTTTCCTATAATGGTTGTAGGTACTGCTCATCTAGCAGTTGTTTAAGAACAAGTGAATCTACACTGATACATCCTTGTCTTCTGTGGTATGTGTATCCATAGTGTGTGTGTGTGTGTGTGTGTGTGTGTGTGTGTGTGTGTACATGTGTGTATTCAACATGTTGATGCTGGTGGGAGATGTAAGTCTGTAGAATATTGCAAACTCAATGCATTGAAACATCAGCATATTTTTTTTTAAAGTTGTAACCTCTGGCTAAGACACTGCCATCCTATCTATCATCCATGGATAAAACTCCTCCATCAATTATGTAACATCCTTTACTTAATTAGTATTACCAATTATGTGTGACTTATTTCTTCAATGTGTTATTATCATAAGAAGGATGTCTACATCAAGGGTAATCAGCAATGTGCCCCTCCAGTTTATTCCCACAGGACCTCTTCTGTTGCCCTTGACTGAATGTCAGCTTTTCTCCTAATTCATTTTGTTTCTGTTCAGAAACATATAAACTGTAGCCTCCTTTCTCTATGCAGGCTTCTATAGGACAAACACATAATGTAACACTGAAATTAGCATTGTATCACTGGAAGAAGGTAGCCTGCATCCAAAAGTGTTCAAGGTGAGTGAGAGTAGCATATCAACAAGAGTTCAGATTTCATTTTTTGACATTTAAAAAAAAAAAGCAATGCGGTCAGTTTGAAAAAAAAATAAGACTTTCTTGAATTTACTTACACTTATTTTATAAATTATTATGCAAGTTCAGGGAGGAGAAAAGGGATATTGATGTTTAGAATTTATTATTATTATTATTATTATTATTATTATTATTATGTTTTTTTAAGACAGGGTTTCTCTGTGTAATAAGCCTTTGCTTCCCTGGACTTACTGTGTAGATCAGTCTTGCCTTGAAGTCATTGAGATCCACCTGCTTCTGCCTCCCAATGCTAGGATTAAAGATGTTCTTTTATTATTATTATTTATTTTTTATTTAAATTTGAAACAAAGTTGTTTTACATTTCAATCCTAGTTCCCTCACCCTCCCATCCTCCCCTACCACCCCCACCAAACCCTAGCCCATCTCCTAACTGTTCCTATGGGCAGGTGATGCCTTCCATGTGTGGTATGTCATATCATTTGGGGTAGGGTCTAGGTCCTCCAACATGTGGCTGAGGGAGTATCCCTCTATGTGGAATGGGCTCCCAAAGTCCATTCGTATACTAGGGATAAATACTGAGCCATTACCAGAAGCTCCATAGACTGCCCAGTCCTCCTAACTAACACCCACATTCAGGGGGTCTGGTTCAGTCCTATGCTAGTTTCCCAGCTATCAGCTCCTGCTTGTTCAGGTCAGCTGATTCTGTGGGTTTCTCCACCCTGGTCTTGATCCTTTGCTCATCAATCCTTCCTCTCTGGAAGTGGACTCCAGGAGTCCGGCTAGTGTGTAGCTATGCTTCTGCTTCCATCAGCTACTAGAATAAGGCTCTAGGATAGCATATAAGGTAGTAGTCAATCTCATTATCATGGAAGGGTATTAAAGGTAGCCTCTTCACTATTGCTTAGATTGTTAGTTGGGGTCATCCTAGTAGATCTCTGGGCATTTCTCTAATGACAGATTTATCCTTAAATGTACAGTGGTTCCCTCTATTATGGTATCTCTTTTCTTGTTCTCTTCTATTCTTTCCCTGTCTCAATCTTCCTGCTGCTTCATGCCCCCTCTCCCCTCCTCTTCTCCCCTACTCTTTTTCCTAACTCCCTCTCCCCTCCCTCCATTCTCCCAATTTGCTCAGGAGACCATGTCCCTTTCTCCTTCTCCAGGGGAGCATGCATGTCTCTCTTAGGGTCCTCCTCGTTTCTTAGCTTTCCTGGTGGTGTGAATTGTAGGCTGGTACTCTTTTGCTTTGTGTCTAAAATCTAGAAGAAACCCAGATGTTCCTCAACTGAAGAATGGATGAAGGAACTGTGGTACATTTACTCAATAGAGAACTTCTCAGCGGCAAAACAAAGCAGAGTCCTGAATACACAGGGAGATGGATGGAACTAGAAGAAACCATCCTTAGTGAGGTAACCCAGTCATAAAACTGTTCATCACCACACCCAATACTTTTTATTTTTTTATTGATAGAATGTAGAGGCTGTTGCCAAAGTGTTAGATTTAGTTCTTGTTTTAGAGCCAATTTTTCTTTTATTAGATTTAATACTCATTTTATCCACAAGATCTCCTAATGAGCAGAATATAGGAAACTATGTTTGGATATAAGTAAGTATTTTTGGATATAATATAAGTATTATACAAACAAATATGAATTATATATTTTTCCATAAACTATAAAATTTCGTTATATCCAGTCTCATTCCTGTCTTGTTCATTACTTACCTGTTCTAATCACCTTGGCTTTTATGTTCTTGAGTATGTTTAGTAGGTCAGTTCTTGAATGTGCCAGTCTCCTATTATGCTTGCTGCATTCTCCTAAATCCTCACCTCTCAGTCTACACCACTGACCCTGCTCTCAGGAAACCATCAACTGCCAGCACTTGTGACTCAGCTAACTCCCTTGACTTGACTTCATGTATATGACCTCACCTGCATCAGGCTCTGAATTCTTCATTCAAGCTCTTGGTTGCATAGATGGTTATTTGAAAATACTTTCATTTGGGCTGGTGAGGTAGGGCAGAGGATAATGGTGTTTTCTCCAAGTTTGATGACCTGGAATTTAATGCTGGACACACAAATGGAAAGGAGAAACTAACTTTCTGCAAGTGGTCCCCTGACTTCTATTCTCAAATGTGGAATGCATGCCTGAGTGTAAGCATGAACACACACACACACCCATCCACACACACACACACACACACACACACACACACACACACACACTAAAACACACATACACACACACTAAAAATATTTTTCTCTAGTAAAATGTAAAATTTTATTTATTAAGTTATAATGTTTTAAATTTACCCCACACAGTTTTTTCTGCCCAATTCTTTGTCAGTGCATTGAGAAATACTGCTGTGTAATCTGAAACTTAGTTCCCTTAGAAATAACTCAGTTCCCAACATTGCAGTAGCAGTTAATTTTATGCCATTCACATTCCTTGCTGTTCCCAAGCAATCTTTCATTATTATTATTATTATTATTATTATTATTATTGTTGTTGTTGTTGTTGTTGTTGTTATTACTTTCTTATTTTACATATGGATCCCAGTTCCTGTTCCTCTCTCCCTCCCATTCCCGCTGACCCCTCTCCTATCCCATTCTCCCACACACACTGCACAGGAAGGGTGATGCCTTCAGGAGGGATGATGAAAATCTGTCATTTTGAGGAGGATCTAGGCCCTTCTCCCTGCCAAGGCTAAGGGAGTATCCCTCCCAAAGTCCTTTCATTGCACCAGGGATACCTTCTGGTTCCATTGTCAGAGGTCCCATAGGCTGCCCAGGCCTTCTAACTGAGACCCACGTTCAGGGGATCTGAGTCGGGATAATGCTGGTTTCCCAGCTATCAGTCTGGGGGGGGGGTCCATGAGCTCCCATTTTTCAGGTCAGCTGTCTCTGTGGGTTTCTGTAGCTTGGTTTGACCCCTTTTGCTTTCACTCCTCCCTCTCTTCGACTGAATTCCAGAAATTCGGGTCAGTGTTTAGTTGTAGGTGTCTGCTTCTGTTTCTACATCAGCTACTAGATGAGGGCTCTACGATGGCATATAAGTTAGTTATCAATCTCATTATCAGGAAAGGGCAAATAACGTAGCCTTTTCACTGGTGCTCAGATTGTTAGTCGGGGTCACCCTTGTAGGACTCTGGACATTTCTCTAGAGTCAGTTTTCTCTTGGAAACTATAATGGCTCCCTCTATTGTGGTATCTCTTCTTTTCACTCTCGTCTGTTCGTCCCCTGACTCAATCTTCCTAGTCCCACATGTTCTCCTCTCCTCTTTCTCCTAACTCCCTCTCTACACACTGCCACCTCCCCCAAATATGCTCAGGGACTCTTGTTCCTTTGTCCTTCTTTGAAGGACCTTGTATGAATCTCTTAGATTCCTCCGTGTATATTAGCTTCTATGGTGATCCTTTGTTCTATGTCTAAAATTCATATGAGTGAGTACATACAATATGCCTCTTTTTGTAACTGGGTTACCACACTCAGGATGGTTTCTAAGTTCCATCCATTTGCTTGCGAATTTCAAGATTCCATTGTGATTTTTTTTTTTTTTTTGCTGTTTTTTTTTTCCCACAGAGTAGTATTCCATTGTGTAAATGTGGAACATCTTCTTTATCCATTGTTCAGTTGAGGTGCATCTAGGTTGCTTCCAGGTTATTGCTATTGCAAATAATGCTGCTATAAACATAGTTGAACAGATGTCTTTGTTACATGGATGTGGATCATTTGGGTATATGCCTGTGAGTGGGATTTCTGGTTCCTGGGGTAGACTGATTTCCATTTTCCTGAGGAACTGTCATACTGATCTCCAAAATGGCTGTATAAATTTGCACTCCTACCAGCAGTGCAGGAGTGTTCCACTTTCTCCACATCCTCTCCAGCATAAATTGTCATTGGTGTTTGTAATTTTAGCCATTCTGACAGGAGTAAGATGGTATCTTAGATTTGTTTTGATTTGCATTTCCCTGATAGCTAAGGATGTTGAGCACTTTCTTAAGTGTCTTTCATCCTTTTTGAATTCCTCTACTGAGAATTCTCTCTTCAATTCTGTACCCAAATTAATAAGGTTATTTGTTTTGTTTTGTTTTTTTTTTTGGACTAGTTTCTTGAGTTCTTTGTATATTTTGGAGATCAGCCCTCTGTCAGATGTGGAGTTGGTGAAGGTCTTTTCCCAGTCTGTGGGCTAATGTTTGGTCTTGTCTACTGTGTCCTTTGCCTTACAGAAGCTGCACATGTTGAGGAGGTCCCATTTATTAATTGTTGATCTCAGTGTCTGTACTACTGGTGTTATGTTCAGGAAGCGGTCTCATGTACCAATTTGTTCAAGGGTACCTCCCACTTTCTCTTCTAAGAGATTCAGTGTGGCTGGATTTATGTTGAGGTCTTTGAACCACTTGGACTTAAGGTTTTTGCATGGTGATAGATATGGGTCTATCCGCAGTCTTCTACACAACATTATCCAGTTGTGCCATCTCCATTTGTTGAAGATGCTTTCCTCCTTCCATTGTATAATTTTATCTGCTTTGTCAAAAATCAGGTGTTCATATGTGTGGGTTAATATCAGGATTTTGATTCAATTCTGTTGGTCTACCTGTCTACTTTTGTGCCAATACAAAGCTGTTTTATAGCCCAAGCATTCTCAATGTGTCTGATAAAGAAGAGAACAATTTTATGAGTTTCTGTAAAAATTATTAGTCAATTCTCAGCATTCAAGAAGTACATTTTACCTTTAAAATTATTTTGAGAAGTCATTTTTTCTTTTTTGAGACAGGATGAATAAATAATTCCTGATGGCCTTGAATTCAAGGGTCCCTTATCTTAATTTCCTGAGTATTAGTATAAAAACTGTGTGTTAAAACTCACAAAGTATAGGTTTTTTTTTTTTTTTAAGAAAATCATTGTAAATGATTAAGTGGAATGAAAGTACTAATTGAATGTTATGGTGTATGTCTTCAATCCCAGCAAGAAAGAAGCAGAGGCAGAAGCAGGTGGATCTCTGCGTTTCAAGTCAGTTTGGTCTACATAGTGAGTTTTAGGATAGTCATGGCTACAAAGAGAAAACTTGTTTCTACAAAACAAAAAACAAAATGCTTGGAAACTCTTAATAAATTGAGAAATATGACTTCAGTTGTTCTTGTGGTTAGAATTACTAATAGATACATTATTGCCTTTTCTTATCTTTTCTACAGAACTCATCATTGAAAAATTTAGGTTCACCCAACTGTGAAGCCATTGCTTGCAGGAAACTCAGAAGTGCGCCCTGCTGACATAATATTTCTCTCAACAAATGACACAATTTTCTTTCAACACCATCAAATAGTACAATCTCTAGGAGGCGATCAATGGCTGAAGCCACTTAATTTCAGTAACTTCTCTTTTTGTTGTCAGAGGTTTTTCCAGGTCAAAAGATTAATAGTACTCTTTCCGAGTTTGGGGGTGACAGTGAAAATAGTGTTGGAAAGAATGTGTGCATGGGGAGATGCCACATCTCAGTGTGAATGATCTGGTTCAGTCACCTTTGAATTACATGAGCTGTACTGCCAACATTTTGTTCATTGGTTGGAAAGTTCACTGGTCCCATATGTCCAGTAACACATGTGGGTTCAAATATGTGACAGATAAAAACAACAACAAAAACTAGGTAGAACTGGATTTAGTAATGTAAAAACACATATTTAAAATGTTGAGTTATTTTAACAATTCTGATAAGCTTTTATGATTATTTCCATGATTTTGGTAGAATTTATTTATGATACAGTTTTTCTCTATGTGGAGTGTTTCAGTTATTGATTATTTCCAAATAACTATCAGAGTTTGTTGGATTTCCATTTCCTGTTGTGTAGTTATTGGTTGCCTTATTTTTGAATATTATATATACTTTTGGTGAGCATTAACATAATGGCAGTAACAATATCACCTGTGATCTTTTAGTACAAGAAACAATGACTAATCTTATCTCATGTATAAGAACCACTTTTTGTTTATAGTATTAGCCAGGGTTCTCCAAAGTGACAGAACTTATAGAACAAACCTCTTTCTATGTATTGAAAGGGAATTTATTAGAATTACTTACCAGTTGCAGTCCAACTAACACAACAATGACTGGCTCCAAATGGAAGGTCCTAGAATGCAGTAGTTTCTCAGTCTATGAGGCTAGATGTCTTAGCTAGTCTGCAGTACACATAGGAATCCCAAAGTGGTCTCCACTGCCAGTGAAGGAATGGATTTGCTAGCTAGTTGTGGGTAGGCAGGCAAAGAGCAAGAGATTCCCTTTTCCATATCTAGGCTTTCAGCAGAAGATTTGACCCAGATTAACCGTGTATCTTCCCTCCTCAAGACTCCGAACTTCCTATTTCATATTAACTTAAAAAAGGGGGGGGGAACTCCTTGGTCTTCCCTCTATTTTTTGGACATTTTTTAATACCATATGTAGTCAAGTTGACAACTAAGATTAGCCATAAAGTTCATGCCTTTTATTTTTAATATTTTGTTTTTAATTACACTAGTATTTATCATTTGTGTTAGATTTTACAAAAAGTCTGTTTTAGTCTCCAATGATCTGTTATATTTTTAAATTCATATTCAACATGTTTAGCTATTGTTATCATTCCACTTATGTCTAAAGGGTCAATTTTATTTCCTATTACTTTTTCCAATTATTTCCTGGTTTACATAATTGTGTTCATATTGGTTTACATTTTCTTCTACATTAAACTTTCAGCTTCATCTCAAGTGCTTCAATGCAGAATTTCAGTGACTTCAGATTATACTTTGGACTATGACATGTTCTCCGTCCTGATGACTTACTAATAAGCAGACTTCTCAGTTTTCCTGAACATTGGAGCTTGACAACAGGTTCCTCATTTCATTTATAATTCCATTTAAAATCTTATCAAAACATGGGAAATTCAGAATGGAAAGAGTAATTGCTGCTCTTGAAGAGGGTCTGGGTTCAGGTCCCTGTATCCACATGGTGGTTCACAGCCATCTGTAACTCCAGTGCCAGGACCTCTAATGTCCTCTTCTCTCTTCTCTAAACAGCATATATACAAGCAGTGAACTTATAAGCATATAGGTAATACACAAACACACATAAATAAAAAATAAATCTTTGCCAGGCGTCGGTGGATCATACCTTTAATCCCAGCACTTGGGAGGCAGAGGCAGGCATATCTCTGTGAGTTCGAGGCCAGCCTGGTCTACAGAGCAAGTTCCAGGACAGGCTCCAAAACAATACAGAGAAACCCTGTCTCAAAGTAATAAATAAACAAATAAGTAAATAAATAAATAAATCTTTAAAAATCACACAAAAAATGTATGCTGAAAGATTTTAAGTTTTGAACAGTTCACAGCTTTTACATTTTTAAAATTCTCTATACTTATAGATATGGATGGTGTGGTGTCCTCCATCAGATACAAATTTGTTCAACTGAATGATTTCAGGGACAAGAGAGAAAAATCATTTCATTTTTATTTCAGACAAATTAATATTATACCTGAACAGAAAAGAAACAGTATGTACAATAGTGCTTTAAGTAATGCTGTGCATATCATTCACAGTAAACTATTTATGTTTTGTCTGTAAAAATTTTGTTTAAGCTATCTAAGATTGTCTTTTACTTTTTTGTAGTTTCTATTATCATTTGCTAATTAATTTCCTGTTCCTGCATGCATTTTTACTTCCAGGGTCTTAGATTAGTGTGGAGTGTGAATGTTCAATGTCTCCCAGAATTTCTGGCATTTGAATATTAGTACCCAATTGGTGCTATTTAGGGAGGCTAAGGGGGTGTGGCTTTACTGAGGAAGTTGTGTCATTGGGACAGGTTTCAATTGTTCAGATACTTGTGCTGTTCCCAGTCCATTCTTTTTGCTACCAGTTTGTGGTTTTAAATGTGTGGTCTCATGTTGCCACTCCAATTGCCATGCCAACCTGCTGCCACCTGTCCCCACCATGATTGGAATGGTCTCCTATCACTTTGCAACCATAAAACAATACCTCCTTCTGTAAGTTGCGGTGGCCATGAATTTTATCACAGCAAAAGAATATCTAATGCAATTTGTATTACCTTGATTTAATTACATAGTTTTTATTACAAAACAAAAACAATAAAAGAGTACTCTACACCTTTTAAAGGATTTTCATTTTCTAACTTTCATCACAAAGTTATTAGTGATAATTTTTATAGTAGATTTAAGTAAACTTAAAGATACAACTCCATTATGTACCCGTTGGGATAAAAATACACTGTGACGTAATGGATGTTAGAAAGTTCCACATTCTGAAAATCTAAACATGATGGGCAGATGGCAAAATGCTAGAGCAATCACAAAAATCCACAACTCGACAATAGCAGGCCTTCGGTGATTGCCTGTGGTTTCTTCTACACTAAGGCACTTGTGGTGGCAATCCCCTTCCTCAACTTCCTTTTCTTATATTTCAGCAAACCATAAAAATAATCCATAAAATAATTCTAAATAAAGATGTGCAAAACAACAAAAGAATCCATAATTCACTTCTATGTTTTTGTTTGTACTTTATGCTACTCCCAAATGCTTCTTATACAAGGGAAAATAAATATGAGTGACTATAAACATGTTATGCCAAAAAAGCTGCATTTACAACAATAGTAATGTCTTGTAGTCATACAGGTTCCTTACTAGAAATATTGGATGAGAAATCACAGTAAAACTGCCACATGAGTCTTAATACCATTCTGGCAGGTTTTAGTAGAGAAAGGCTCTGGAATTCTAGCAAAGCAAGGCTATTTTTAAAATAAAATAACGAACATGAATAATCTTGAATTCTCATCATATTCTGGCCTTAAAATATCACAACTTCTTTTATATTAGTGGTATAGCGAAACGAATTAGTCTTCTGTAAGGAGTAAGGTTTTTCCCTGCTGGCCAGGACCCACTGCAGCAACAGCCCCAATTAACACACTGACACTCTGTATTTGATATTAATGCTGTTGGCCTGTTACTTGTTTCTTATCGACTAGCTTTGTCTTAAGTACTAATCCATTTCTATTAATCTAAGTATGTCCACATGGTCTCATCTTACCCGAGAGTTGGGCTGGCCTTCGCTCTCCCCAATCTCTGCAGGTTGACTCCTCCTTACTACTTCCCCTTGCCTCCTTGTCTCCTAGTCCCGCCTATCTTGCTTTCCTATTGGCCAACAGGGCTTTATTCATTAACCAGTATGAGAAACATATTTGTAGACTGACATCTCTCATCAGGCTTCCCTACGCAAAACAAGTTTGCTGCCTTAAGACCAGTTAATGGGTACACAAGCTGACTTTCTTCATAATGTGATCTAAGTTTGGCTTTGCTGGGTTTAACTCTTTTTGAACCAGAATATAAGAAGTGATGTAAACTCATAGCTTGCAAGTTTAAAGATATTTCTAGGTTCATTTTTGTTATTTGAACTATGAAGTTCAAAATAATATAGCTAGTTAGGAGTTCTTCTAGGGGCATAATTATTTTCCTCCCCGAATTTTCTGTATGTTCCTAATGAGCGCCACCAACTTCCTTCCCTTTGCACTTTATGACTTCTCTATATTTTGTGTTTTATGATTCATTTTTTTCTTTTCCTGTTTTATAATTTAACATCCAGCTTCTTCCAAACTGTACATCTAGTGTGGTAAGTCTGCAGCTACATTAGTCATATGCTCCAGCCTTGCACTTGTACGTGTTTTTTATCGTCACTGTTTGGTTTTTTGTTATTGCCCACTCTTGTCTATTTTCTGATTGGTACAAATTAGAGGTCAGGCTCTGCCCTTGCAAGGATCTTACTGTGCTTCCTTTGTCAGGAAAATCAAGGTGTTAGAATTCAGTTATCATGCTCGCTTGTTCCAGTGACTGTAGAGAGCTGTAATTCGCTGAATAATTAGGCTCTAATGGATTCAGTGTTCAGTGCTAACATTGTGGGAGGGCTTCTTCAGATCTGTCAGTGTGTCATCACTCTTTCTGCATTCTTTCAGCATGAAGTCTTTGGAGTGGATCTCGTGTGCACTATGTGTGTAGATTAACATTAAAATTTGCTTCAAATACAAATCAGCCTCTATAGCTGTTTACAACATGGTTAGATAACTGTGCAGTAAGTAGAACTAGAAGTATTATAGATATTGAAGGCTTTCTGGAGCTGGGCTCTGATAATTCTGTGATCTAGGCAATATGCAAGTCTCAAGATTGGTCAGGAGCTGGTGAGATTGCTCAGTGAATAAAGGTACTTTTAGCAAAGATTGCCGTGACAGTCTGAGTTAGATCCCCATAACCTCAAGGCAGAAGGATAGAATCTATTCTATGACTTCTCCACACACCCACTGTGGATGGCATACCATTCTTTGAGCCTACACCAAATATATAAATAATTATCAAAATATTAAAACTTTAGACAGACTGAGTTACCTTTCAGATTAGATACACATTAATCTAGATAACAGCCTGAGATTTTGTCATTTTTTCTGGTAGGCCAATAGAAACTTGGAAATTTTCTGGTGTCATGTACCTATTTTGGCTAAGGTATGTAAATTTACCAGTATATAAACTTATTACCTAAGAACTGATGGTCATATTAAATATCCATGCCCAAATGTGTTTTTGACAGTTTCCTAGAGGAAATAACAATAAGTTTATCTATTATGCTCAGCAATGATTCATGAGTTACTTTGTTCTTGAGAATAATAATGCTTCCAGACTATTTATAAACTGATAATATCTATCAAAGATGCTAGGAATAAAAACATAAGAAATGCATTTAATTTTAGAGGATTTGTGGACCTATTGTCTGGATGTTAATACAAATAGTTACTACTCTATATTTCAACAGGTCTCTCAGAGAGCTTAGGGTTTCCTGAATTTATTTCCTATACCATATACCAGCACTCCTGAGTTTTGTAGAAAATACATTTATTTCACTTGTTAAAATGACTATACTGAAATTAATATTCAAGGTAAAACTGTAGTATTAAAGCCACTATCCTGAGTCTTTTGTGACATTAGACATGTGTTCCAGAAATATCAGACTAGCGAATATCCTCCAATAATGACTATCTTACCTTAGAAGTCATGTCAGTGGGCTATGTACATGTATTACAAAAGGAAACAAATTACAAAAATATATTATTTTTATTTCCTATTGCTGTGATTAAATACCCTGGGAAGCACAACAATAGGGAGTATGGGCTTATTCGACTCACAGCTCCAAGTTGCAGTCCATTGTTGTGAGGAAGCCAAGGCAGCAGTGATTTGAAACAGAGCTACATTCCATCTGCTGTCAAGAGCAGAAAGAACAATGAGTTAACTTATACTTGCTCAAACTCTCCCATCTCTTCTCTCTGTGCCATTCATTTAATCCAAGGCACAGCTGATAAAAACTTTGCACCTCAATTAACCCAATTAAATAACCCCTCACAAACATGCAAGCAAGCTTGAATAATCTATATAATTCTCCATTGAGATTCCCTTGCAATATAATTCCAGGGTCTGTAATATTATTAGCACTAACAATCACACATGATTATCTTACTGTTCTCTGAAAAACACCCTTTTATGATAAAAACTGCTAAGCAATCAAGGGTCATAACAAAATCCCCTGATCCTGATAAGGAATATCTATGAATAATCCATCATATTTGCTGAAGGATGACGAATGATTTCCCTCTCTTATCAGAAACAGGATCATATCTCACAAAGGACTTTTATTTAGAATGTATTGAAACTCTGACTCAGCGATCAATGTAAAGACAACTCAATTATAAAGTGTGACAATGATTTAATGGGTGTTTTTCCTACATGACACATATCAATGACCAAAGAAATGACTTATTTGTTCAACCCCGTTGGTTACCAGAAAAGCACAAATCAAAATTCTAATAATACTGTGTTGTCTTTTGTGACTGTTTTCTTTCAATTTGTGTAATATTTTCAAAGTTTATCTGTGTGGTGGCATGTATCAGAACTTTGTTATTTTATTATTTTTTCGAAGAGTATTCTACTGTTTATATGTTTGACTGACAGAGGGTAAACTCTTCAACCTATTACAAATTTTTCTTTTACAAAGCTGTCATGGACATGCTTCTGTAAATCCTTTTGTTTTTGTGCATGTGTTCATTTGTCTTGTGCACATACCTAGGAACTGAATTGGTATGTCTTCCTAACATCTGGAGGAATTGTGCAACTGTCTTCAAAATCTACATCATTTTATCTTTTCATCAGCAATATTAAAATGATCCAAATTATTTGTCAACTTGTGCTTGTCTTTTGATTTTTAAGATCCTAGTAAGTATATGCCCTGTTTGTAGTAATAATTTTTGTTTAAAATCTATTTCTGATGCTGGCATAAGAATTCTAGCTTTCCTTTGGGTATTATTTCTATTCAGAGGACAGTTTACTCTTCTGTCCATTTAGTGAAATACTAGTACTAGATGCTCTCTTTTGTATCTGCTCTCTTGCAGGTAGCAAGAGAAAGAAGGGTACTAGAAATTTAAATTAGAAAGAAGTTTCTTTATGAAAACTACTCAAGAAATACCATTTTAAAGTCCTCCTGGTAATTTTTCTTCATTCATACATGTCAGTTTTCAATTTCCTCAAGAATGAGTTACGTTATTAAGGTGTGGAATCTGTTTCTTCATTGTTGGGTGTACATTTACCTTTTGAGTTTCTTTGACTTATAAAATGCTGGAGAAGAGTGCCATTCTGAGCCTAGGTAGACCTGAAGAAAGCTAGCATGATCTGGCCATTGTCATTTTTCCTTTGACAAAGGGTATATTAGTGAATCAAGGTGAGAACAACTTGCTTTAAGTTGCCGACTTGGAGAATCAGGTGCAAAAACTTACTATGTGTTGAATCTAGAAACTATACTAAAGTAATAGAATAAAAAATAAAGCATATATACATGGGAGATTTAAAAATCTAACTTTCCCTTTGAGACTTTTCCTCTAACAACTAAGTGACACAATTTGATGAGTTAGTATAAATTAGACTATGTATTCTTTTCATCTGTTAACATACATAAAAATTGTGTACATCATCTCACTCTTTCCTTATCTTCATAAATTATGCTAGATTATATAAACTGAAGAAATGAAATGTATTCTGTGAAAAGTTTCTGTACCCGGATAAGCCTCTCTACCAGTCCAGTAATCCAAATCAGATAAAGTCAAACCGAATTAGAAAAACCCCACACTTAATGACTACAATGCTCCTGGATGGCCTTCTAGGCTCCTAGAGAGGAGACAGGAAAGAGAGACTAGGGAACCAAAAGTCTGTGTTTTGGGGGATAGTGAAAATACCATGTGGGAGTGGTCTTGAGCATTTTCGGTGGAGGGGCCATCATTTGGCAGGGTTTCTGAGATGCAGCAGCGTTTGGAGGGAGACAGGGGAGGGTCTTGGGTGGAGCTTCCACCATAACATCCCAGACTCTCTGGACACATGTATGCTAGGGGCTGAAGCAAAGCCCCCACCATAACATCCTGTGCTCTCCTAATGGAAATTTAATAGTAAATCAAATATAACTAAGAGACAATTTGATTGTTGCTACTTTGGTTTTCTGCTAAGTAAACTGCAGTCAATTAAAGTGACAGTTTGAGCAGATGGGGTTTGAGATAGCAAGACAGTTTACTGTGTAAAAGCTGGAGTAAAACAATGCAGAGCTTTGCTGAAAGCTAATCTTAAAGAAATTGTACTGAGGAGCACAACGTCCTGAGCCTTTTATTTATTGCATTAATTTCCTCCTTTTTCTTTTTTTATTGAGAACAGATTCTTCTCTAATACAACACATCCCAACCATAGTCTTCCCTCTTGACAGAGCCACTTCCCCTCCATTTGAATTCAGAGTTCAACCTCTTAGGAAATTCTGTTACTCTGGGGAATTTTGGTTTCAAAAGACTAGGATTCTTTTTATGAAACAGATGTCGCAGTAATAAAATTTGTCTTCATTTTTCTAGATTTCTGAGCACATTTGTTATACTGTTTGTATCTAGCATGGCATTTGACCTGATTCTCGATTGTAGAACCTACTTGGAGTTTAGGTCTACCATTTCTCACATTAATTGTATTAAATGACGTGTAACCTTATATTAGGAATGGCACTCAGGGGAAATTGCATTACGTTGTGTCCTCTTTTATACTTTAAATACATAAAACAGGAACAGTTCTTGCTGAATTTCTGTCGTGTGAAATATGCATTTGATATTATTACTTTATAAAGATCTCAGGAAAGTATCAATTGAACATATTCACTGCTTGGAAAGTAAGCTCTTTTGTACATCTTTTGCATTTGTTATATGGTCATTACATGTTGGTGAATTAATTTGTGTTCAACTTTCAGTATTTGGGCTTTATCAGTACTCAAGTCATTTTGACATGTTTTTTCTGGAACGTTAATTTGTGTGCAAGTAAACTATTTGATATTTAAAGAGGTTTTTTAAACTGAGTGATTTCATAGTCTGGTTGCTATTTCTGTCAGGAAAACTTTCTACAAGATACCAGATGTGAATTAAATTCTCCAAGGGAAATCAGTGCTATTTCTTGGTTTGTCACAGAATAAAATGCCAAAGAAAAAATGATAAGAAAACAAATTGCCCAAGTTGATATATTTGACATGACGGAAGTTTGAGGCTTTATCTACACAAACAGATTAGATCAATTTGGAACTTAAAATTCTGATTTAATTTGTCCTGTCGTCTATGTCTGGGGCAGACTGATGTGAATTCTAATCCTCAATGTCCTATAAAATGGATGATACAAAGCTTCTCTTTTGTACTTTGTCTCCAAGGTATGATCAATAATTTCCTTTTACTTTGTTCTGACTTTCAAAACAGAATCTTTCAACTTGGCTTCCTGCAGTATTGTGTGCTCCATTCTCAAAAAGAAAAAGGAAAGGAAAAAATCTTTAGCCAAAGGAAATGTTAAAACTGTTCATTTCAAAGCATGCTTTGTCCATCATAATTAGCTTTTATTTGTCATTAAATGGACATACCATCAACTATTCAAAGCACAGTGCAAAAAAAAATCTTTGTTATTTTAAAGACAATAGGATGGATACTCTTTTCAGACAAGCAGGAAATTTTGGTTGTAAGCCTAGCTTTTAACAGCTAAGCCATCTCTCCAGTCCAAGAAGGATATTTTAAAGACTGTAGGTTTGTTACTGTTTTAAAAAGAAAATGATTATTTAAAATTATAGGGTTCAACTGAAAACTTGTTAACTAAAATTTGGTTGATTGCTAAATAAATATAATAAATGATTTTGTACATTCTGGTTATAGCTTGGAACAGCAGGACTATTTCATATACCAAGAATTATTTCTAGGAGTTCATTAGGAGATAAAGATATCAAGTATCTTAGAATTTATTAACATATATAAAGACTTTACACAGATACAAAGTTATCCTTGCTTTTATGATAAGTGACATATTTCATTCAGATTCTCCCAGATTATATCTTACATAGACAAAGGTCAAATATAGTATAATTAAATTTCTTATGAGAATTGTATTTAGTTGCAATTATTTTTACTTAAATTCTTAAATATATTTTGAATGAAGAATTGTTTGTTCCAAGTGCCACTTCATATATACTGATATCTGATAACACAGTATACATGGATATCTAATAACACAATAAATCCCTAATATCCTTAGCAATTGTATGAAGAATATACACTCTACATAGATACCAAAATTCTCAGTTATTCAAGTACTTATGAGGAATGGCATGATATGTGATGGTCTTCCTCACATAGTGCATATTTTTCTGTATACTTCTTATAATCATGAGATCAGGTATAATACATAGTACAGTCTAAACAGCATTGGTGTTGTATTTTCACAATGATAATAAAAAGAATATTTATATGTTCTATGGAATAAATATTATTTATTAGACTGTACTATGTATTATACCTGATCTCATGTATTTTATGCATATTGGTACACTAACCATAGGCAGAGCAGACTGCCTTTAAGATGAACCTAATAACTAACTGTAAGATCACAGAAATATAAACTAAAATGCAGTTTTATTTTTATGTCTTTGAATTAGTTTCTATTTTTCTGAAAACATCAGGTATTTGGAATATTGCTAATTTTCTTCTATTCTAATTTTATTTAGAAGTTTTCCATACTAACAATATGATATTTTGGTCTTGACATTTTAGAGGGTGCTATTGTGTTGTACTTTGCCATGTTATATTATGATGTTATGTGGTGCTATTTATTTTAGGTAAGGTTCAGTATGTATCCTAGATGATATCAAATGAACAATCCTCAGGCCTCATCTCCCAACTTCAGAGATATTGCAAAGTATGATGACTAGAATATGGTAGTTTTTTGTTTGTTTGTTTGTTGTGTTTTAAACAGAACTATTAGTTCTGATTTGTATGGAACACAAAGAATTTTGATAGAAAGAATAGGAAGAAAACAAATATCCTACGGAGGTGGCAACAGTGGAGAAATGAAAATGTGTGAGGTAGCATCAAGAATGGCTAATGTTTAGTGCCCAGATGCCATAAAGACCTAAAAGAAAACTTCCATAGTCACCTCTGTCATCCTTTCAATACATTTTGGGAAAGTCATGCCATAATGGTGTTCTTTTGGGACTGCCATTGTCAACACTTCATGAAAGAAGGTGGAATGATTTTAACAGATATAAATTTCCCATTTTGAAGGGCTATATTAGTTTGGTAAGACCGAATAATGAAGTACTGCAGATTATGTTTGTTACATAACAGAAATTTATCTCTCTCATCTTTAGAACCCAGAAATTTTCTGAAGCATATAAGGATGTAAGCAGTCTCTTGAATCTTCCATTTTTGGATTGTAAATGGCCATCTCTCTGTGTCTACACATGGTCCTCTTTATGTGCTCACCAGCTTATATCTTAATTCTCATTCATGTAGATACATTTTAATTACTTATCATTTTGAAAGTTCCATCTTGAAGTGCAGTCATGTGTGAAGTTCTAAATGGAAGTACAAAACTTCAGTACATAAACTGTGAGGCAGACACATAGCCCATCGCAGTGACCTTTTACCCTATTTGGCATCACTTTTGCATGTCAGCCATTTTCACTTGATGATATTTCTTCCAGGTCATCACTGGCTGTGATTTATACACCATTGGTTGTAACACTGCCTTCTCCTTATTTAAAGTCAGATTGGGTCACCTTGTATCATCAGTCTCATGACTTTGGTTAACTAACACTCAGGAGACTATGTGCATCTTCTCTTTCTTGCTGCCTCTGACACACTGTGGACAGAAATTCTGAGTATCAGAAAAATGACATCCATCATAAGAGAGGATGAAAGACTATTCACTTACAGACTTGAGGAGAGGGAAGGGACAGTGAGACTCTTAAGACATTTCCTGGTCCTGGTCCTGAAAGAGTTCCATTCTTGCCCTAAATACATGATTGATTTTTAGGAATTTACAAATCTTGTTTCTTTTTTTTTTTTTAATTCATCTTTGCTTTTTGTTTTGACTGTTAGTATGCACTATGTAACACAAATCAACAAATATTCAAACTATGCAATCCAATGGGTATTAATCTTTTAAAAATATGTTGGGAAAACACACTGTACCTAAAATAATCTCACTTATTGACAACAGGTAATACGGCAAGGCCAGTGAAATTGGGGCAGCTGATAACAGTCAAATGTTTGTACTACTCATAACTTTAAACCATAATCTTAGCTCAGGTTTTCCCATGTATTCATAGTGAGTAGAACTGGAGCAGGTGTATTTCCACTATAATCATAGAAAATTCTTAGTTGTAGTATAGTTGTTTAAATTAATATAATAACAATGAAATAATTTTAAGAATAATAAATTTCACTCTCTAGCACCAACCTTGAGGTTTTTATTTGAAATTGCTACATGCTTTGCATTTCCCTGAAGGCTAAGGATGTTGAGCATTTTCTTAAGTGTCTTTCAGACATTTTGGATTGCTCTATTTAGAATTCTCTGTTTAGTTCTATACCCCATTTTTAAATTGGATTATTTGGTGTTTTGGTGACTAGCTTCTTGAGTTATTTGTATATTTTGGAGATCAGTCCTCTGTCAGATGTGGGGTTGGGAAGATTTTTTTCCCATTCTCTGGGCTGCCATTTGGTCTGTATTGTGTCCTTTGCCTTAGAGAAGCTTTTCAATCTCAGGGGGTCCCATTTATTAATTGTTGATCTAAGTGTCTATGCTGCTGGTTTTATGTTCAGGAAGTAGTCTCCTATACTAGTTACTTCAAGTATACCTTCCACTTTCTCTTCTAAGAGGTTCAGTGTGGCTGGATTTATGTTGAGGTCTTTGTTCCATTTGGATTAAAGTTTTATGCATTGTGATAGATACGAATCTATCTGCAGTCTACTACAAACCAGCACCCATCTTACTCCTATCAGAATGGCTAAAATCAAAAACACCAAAGACAGTTTATGCTGGAGAGGATGTGGAAAAAGAGGAACACTCCTCCTCTGCTGGTGGGAGTGCAAACTCTTACAGCCACTTTGGAAATCAGTGTGGCTATTCCTCAGGAAAATGAGAATCAGTCTACCTCAAAATCCAGCAATTTCACTATTAGGCATATTCCCAAAAGATGCAATTCATACAACAAGGACATTTGTTCAGCTATGTTCATAGCAGCATTATTTGTAATAGCCAGAACTTGGAAGCAACCTAAATACCTCTCAACTGAAAAATGGATGGAAAAAATGTGGTACTTTTACATAATAGAGTACTACTACAAAAAACAATGGAATCTTGATATTCACAGGCAAATGGATGGAACTTGAAAAAAAACCACCCTGAGTGTGATGTCACAAAAATCCAAACATGGTATGTACTCAATAATATATGGGGTTTAGACATAGAGCAAAGGATTACCAGCCTGTAATCCACACTGCCAGAAAAGCTAGGAAACAAGGAGGACCCCAAGAGAGACATACATAGTCCCATGGAGAAGGGGAAAGGGACAAGATCTCCCAAGCAAATTGGGAACATGATGGGAGGGGAGAGGGAGTTAGGAGGAAGAGGAGAAGTGCACAGGAGGTAGCAAGATGATTGATTCAGGGAAAGAAGAGAGGAGAGCAAGAAAAGAGGGAGCCATTATAGGTTTTAACAGAAATCTGGCACTAGGGAAATATCCAGAGATCTACAAGGATGCCCCAAACTAACAAGCTAAGTAATTGTGGAGAGGCTACCTTAAATGCCCTTTTCTGATAATGAGATTGATGACTACCTTATATGCCATTCTAGAGCCTTAATCTAGTAGTTGATGGAACAGAAGCAGATACCCACAGCTAAACACTGATCTGAACTCCTAGAACCCAGTTGCAGAAAGGGAGGAGTGATGAGCAAATAGGTCAAGACTAGGCAGGAGAAACCTACAGATACTGCTGACTTGAACAGGGGGAAACTCATGGATCCCCAGACTGAAAGATGGGAAACCAGCATAGGACCGACCCAGACCCCTGGTTAGTTAGTTAGTGGTTGTTAGTTAGGAGTACTGGGTAGTCTATGGGTCCTCTGGTAGTGGATTAATATTTATCCCTAGTATTTGAATGGACTTTGGGAACTCGTACCACATAGAAGGATACTCTCTCAGCCTAGACACATCTGGGAGGGCCTAGGCCCTACAGCAAATAATATGACAGACTTTGAAGACTCCTCATAGAAGGCCTAACCCTCCCTGGGGAGAAGACAGGGGAAAGTATGGAGATTGGTGGGGAGAGGGACATGGGAGGAGCAGAAGGTAAGGGAACTGGAATTAATTTATTGGTATAATTCACAGTAGGAGGGCTAGGATAGTTGGAAGGTCTAACTTTTTGATGTCTATTTCTTTTCTTATTCGGTAGTACAAGAAATAAATGATATGATCATTTTGATATTTACATAACAATAATAAAACTTGTAAATACAATTATGCAAAATTATCAGTAATTTAAGAATAAAGACTTATTTGGTTACTTGGCAAAAAGTATTGAAATGAAGCTTTCAGTAAATTATAGGGAATAAGCAAATAAAGCAAAAGTTTTATTTGTATGTATATATATATATATGTATAATGTATTCATGCATGCATGCATATATGATTGTATATATGTATATATGAATCTTAGAGTTGTTATAAAGGAAGCCCAGTGACAATCCTGTGACTGAGGTTTTCTCAGTTTCCTCTATCTTTCCTCTGCTATAATCATATGAGCTACAGGGAGCTTTGGTATTGAAGACTTGCTCTTTCAAGCTTCTATAGGCTTGTATTAAATTACCTTTCCAGCTGTTTTAAACTAGTGACCTTTAAATCCCCTTTAACCCTCTCAGCACAAATTTACCCCCTTTTTAAAATTTTCCTAGCCTCTCTCAGAGTTAGTAAAGTGACCCCCTTTCTATATCATTCTGGAAATTGAATTGTAATAATATTTTAATGTCAGTTCTTTAAAAAATGAATAGGTTGTCTTTGAGGACAAGAATAAAACATTAATCATTGTATTCCTGGAAACTAACAAGGTAATTGGTGAATTATAAAACTTAAATGCAGATTTTTAAAGATACAAATAGATCCTTGAGAATTTTATGCTTCTTTATTGAAACTTGATGTTTTTCTCTCCAAAATCTCAATATTGCTTCATTGTAAAGTTATGTGTGTTATTTGATCTTCATATATATAACATAAGTTTAGTCTGTAATATTTTAGGTGTAGTGAAAGATTAAATATTGACTACCATGTGCTAATTAATGTGACCATTGCTGTCATTCTTCCTAAAGTCAATACTTATTCTCTTTAGAGAATAAGTGGTCTTGTACATTATTTCAAATTTATTAATTTAGCATGATTGTTACCCAGTGGAAATTATCCTTCAGAGTGCAATGTGAAGATCACACTATGCATTCAAAAAGATACTTAACAAACAATTTATAAAATCATCTTGGTAGATTATTCCCTTTACACTGTTAGACTAAAATATTGGATGTAAATCTAGAATATATAATTTATAAAGTACGAGAACTAAGAGAATGCCTTGTTGGAGAAACTCCACCGGAACAACGAGGATTTTATGAACCCCAGACTGATAGCTGGGAAACCAGCATAGAACCAACCCAGACCTCCTGAACATGGGTGTCAGTTAGGCCTAGGCAATATATGGGGCCTCTGGTAGTGGATCAATGTTTATCCGTAGTGTACAAATGGACTTTCAGAGCCCATTCCACATACATGGATAATCTTTTCCTATACACATGTGGGAGGACCTGGGCCTTGCTCCAAATGATGTGACAGACTTTGAAGATCCCCCATGGAAGGCCTCACCCTCCCTGGGGAGCAGAAAGGGGATGAGATGGGGGGCTGGTGGAGGGCAGGGGAGGAGGGGATGGAGAGGGAATTGAGATTGACATGTAAAACAAGATTGTTTTTAATTTAAATTAAAAAATAAAGAACAATGCCTTGGCAGGTACTCAATGCTTGAATAACAATTCATTAATTAATTCATCCATTCATTTTAAAATAAACTCACTGTATAGCCCAGTAGGTCTGGAGTTTGCTTTATGGTCCTGGGCTGTGACCTTTCTGCCTCAGGCAACTGCATCCTGGGATGGCAGGTGTGCACCTCTATGCCTAGTCCAGTACATTCTTATTTGATAATAACACTGTCACATGGTTATATCTTGGAAGCAGAGCAGATATTCTTTGTTTTGTCATAGCTTTGCTATTGCAGCCTAGAGTAGACATCCTCCAAGGGCTGACTAATCTCGACACATGGTGTAAAACTCTATGTTCCCATATGCCCTTCTTTCCACATTCATACAAGTACAATTTTCGAGACTCCAAGTGACTAAACTATACCCTCCAAATATGGGAGACAGTGGTGAAGCTTGAAGTATCAGAGGGGCCCATGGCAGTAGTATCAAGATACAAGCCTGACACATGAGCTAGCTTGTTGGACCCTATTTCCTACCTTGGGATGCTATGCTGAGTGGCAGTAGGACCTCTATACAATCCTGGTATGTGAGCTAGCTTGTTGGCACCCATTTCTTAGGATGGGATGCTATGCTCAGTCTTAATGAATGGGAGAGGGGCCAGACAGATTAAGATGACCCCTCATGGGAACCCTTTTCCATGATGAGGAGTGGACTGGGGTTGGGCTAGCTAGTGGGGAGTTGAGTGAGATTGGGAGGAGTGATGGGAAGAAGGGTGGGAAGGAGAACTGAAATGTAAAATGAAATAAAAAAATTTAAAAAATGAAAAAAATCTATTCATAAAATGTTTTTAAAAAGAAACAATATAAAGAATGGTCTTTTAAAATGCACAGCTTTCTTTACCTTTTCACCAAGATGAGCATTAGGAAAATAGATTTCTCATTACATATGCAAAACTGTTATAAAGTGAACTTCAAGTTTCTTCTTTTTTCTTCCTACATTTTGCACAAAATGTTCGCCTTTGCATTATTTATGTTGACTGGGTAAAGAGAAGCAGTTGCTTTCAGAAAAATACTTTGAAAAAAATAGATTACTATGTTAGGTTTTTGAAACCCAGAACTTTGGCTTGGTTAGTTTTGAAAACCTGAGAATTACAAATCTTCTTTTGGTGTAAAGACAGGAGGAGTGAGTGAACTAGAAATCTTGGAATGATTTATATTTTAATAGTCTAAATCTGCTTCAAAGACATGCAAATATACTTCATTGATTTCAGAAGTACAACATAACTATCTTCGATAATAACCTGACACTTGAATCTAAAATTCTGAATAAAATTCCAAATGAAGGGTCAAATTGCCCAGCAAATTAATATTTAACATTTACCATTTTATTTATTTCACAATAGGGGACATTATTGCATCACTATGTCCATTGGGATATTGGTGGATATATCTGTTTTAATATTTTTCAATATATGTAAAGTGACAATACTCACCAGCAATTATAAAGTAGGGTTGGATAGCTAGTAGATATTTCAAAATCTTCAATATTTAAAAATTTAATAATACTTTTGATTTAAGAACTTTGATGGCATATTTCAGATATACTTTCAGATACAATTCATATCAATAAGTTTCCATTTATGAACATCTTATATAATGTGCATAAGTTATGCTTAAACCTTTCAATACAAAGATATAAAAATGTATATTGATAATTTTCTTACCTGGCATAATGTTTTATACTGTTATGACTTAGGGTAGGTATGAGATACTTTCTCTTAAGGGCTATATCATTTTAACTGAGAAAGCAAATAATCCATACACCAGGACAATATACTGAAAACAAAAATCTAACTTTCACCTTTAGTTTGGTTGCATAGGTACTTTCCCTGAAGGAACTAATTTCTTCCCTGTTTTCATATTTAAGAACAGCCTTAGAATGAGTAATGCTATTCCTATCTCAGACTTAAGGTGGTTTAAAAGTATATCAATATCCGTAAGTATTAGTTGAAGGAATCTAGGGGCTTGGCATGCAAAAGTCCGGACCAGTTGACATTACCAGTCATATAATGTCTTTATCTGCAGAAACTAGACTAAGCAAAGGAGGAGTGACTACTTTTTTAAATGCTTTGTTAGCCTAGTCAAGTCTATAAGGATCACAAAGAATGAGGCAAACATGTCCCCAAAGAAAGCTAATGAGAGCTCAATATCAAACTAATGAGTGAGGACCATGGACTGTTGGATCAGAACTTAAGATAATAATTATAGACTTGTACAGAATGCAGACATATAAACAAAATCAGTGGTAATAAATGAGGAGGGTGAGAGTCTTAAAAAGAAACAGCCCAGGGAAGAACCAAGCAGAACATTTGGAGCCAAAGACTATAATCTCTGTACTTGAAATGCGACAAAGAACTTTAACAGCAGGACTGAGCATGAAAAAGAATAAAAACTTTAATAACAGCCAAATTAATTGCAAATGAGAATGACTCAGTATTTTTGTCTTTCAGAGAGCCTTTAAAAACTCTTCTATGAAATATGCCACTTTTCTTGCTGGAAACAAAAGTCAATTGAGGTTAGTTGTAATGCAGTAATTGAAAAGGCATTGTTCCTGTCTCCACAAAATGCCAGGTTACTACTGTCGTCATAATTTTTCTTTTTCATGGTAGCTACATGTTTTTATAATTTTTATTTACTTTTTTTCTTATTTTACATATTGATCCCAGTTCCTTTTACCTCCCATCCTCCCATGCCTGCCACAGATCTCCCCTTTTCATTCCCCAGGGAAGATGTAGGTTTTTCCTGCCAGTCTTGTCCCACCATCACACCAGCCCCAAATAATACACTGAGACTCTGTATTAGATATAAAACTGTAGGTCATTTGTTTCTTATCGGCTAGCTCTGTCTTAATTATTAACCCATTTCTATTAATCTAAGTATTTCCACGTGGTCTTATCTTACAGAAGAGAGGGGCTGCATTTCCTTAAGCACACCATTTTTCTTTACATAATTTTTCTTGAACCATTTAGAAAAGTTAGGTTTGAAGGCAAGTAACCAATCTAAAATTGAAAGAAAATAAGCACTTAGCTCAGACCCAAACATGACCCATGGTTGTTGATTCAGTTTCTATGAGTGCTTATGATCCCTGCTTTGTTGATTCTGTGGGCCTTATTCTATTCTTTCATATCTTTGACCTCTTTTGCTCCTACAATCATTCCCCACATCTTATGACAGGTTCCCCTGGCTCCACCAGTATTTGCCTGTGAGTCTTTGTATCTGGTCTTATCTGTTGCTGGATGATACCACCTGATGACAATTGGGCTAGGCACCATTTTATTAATTTAGCAGAATAACATTAGGAATAATTTTATTGACTTTAGTTTTTTCCACTTATATTTGGTTTTATATGTGGTCTCTGGGCTGTCCTGGCCATCCTAGTGCCTGGCCATCCAGGCAGTGTCAGGAATGGATTCCTTTCAATGTGTTGTCCTCAAGTTGGACCATTTATGGTTTGGCCAAAAGTTCTATATAACCACCGTCCCAACATATCTTGTAGTCAAGACAGAACTGAAAACAACTTAGACATCCCTAACCAAAGAATAGATAAAGAAAACATGGTGCAGTTATGCATTACACACAGCTGTTAAAACAGTGACATCATGAAATTTACAAGCAAATAGGTTGAACTAGAAAAGATCATTCTGAATGAGGTAACCAACCCCAGAAAGACAAATATGGTACATATTCATATAATGTCAATAACTGTTAAATAAAGGTCAATCATGCTAAGAATCCACAGAAACAGAACTAAGTAACAAGGGGAGTTCATGGTGGGGTCACATAGATCTCCCTGGGAAAGGGAAATAGATTTTGAGGTTAGACTGGAGGAGGGTAGAGATGGGAACAGAAGGGTACTGCCAGGGGATGGAAGAGACAGAAGAAGAGAGTCCTTGGAGAGATGATCAGATTTAGGGAACATTTGGGGGTGATACAGAGACCTAGTGCAGTGGTGATACCCTTGAATCTATGAGGGAGACTCCAGTGAAGTCTCCTGGTAATGGGAAATATGGAGCCCATAGTCTGCAACTAAATCAACTAGCCATCTTCTGTAACCTAGTAAGGCTCCTAGCAGCTGGACTGAGACATCAACCCAACCACAAAACCTTTGACCTACAATCTGTCCTGCCTAAAAAGGCTGGTTTTCTAGAAAGGTGTTCTCAGCATTTCTGATCCATCTCTGATTTCTGTACTCCTGCATATTAGAGGCTAGGTGTGCATTTGCTCTCTGTCTGGTTGTCTTTCTTTTTTTATCTCAGTGCTTGCTAGCTTTGTGGGAGAGTTTCAGAGGGTGGGAAATAGCCAGAGTCATCTAGCTTGGCCTCATAGGTGGAGTTTTCTCAGACATCTGAACATCCCCTTGGATGTTGGCAAATACTATACCATCGTGTATGAGGTGCTCAAGGTTACATAGATGTTATTACTGGAAACCCTGCCATACCAATACCAATGCATGGTGATTAGCGTGTTTAGTTTTGTATTGATGATGAAATACTTTTTATGGTTTTATTACTAATAAGGTAAGTTACTCTTTGAAGTTTATATACCTTGAAACATATATATTACATTAAAATTCCCCCAAATATCTATATCAATCTTTGAAGAGCTAAAAATGAAATAGTATTCTTGTTAAAGTTGTTTATCTGCCAGCTGGTCCCACTGCCACACCAGTCCCAAATAACACACAGAGACTATGTATTAGATATAAGGCTGTTGCCCAGTTACTAGCTTCTTATCTGCTAGCTCTGTCTTAATTATTAATCCATTTCTATTAATCTACGTATTTCCATGTGGTCTCATTTTACTGGAGAGAGTCCCTTGCATCCTCCTCTCTCAGTCCTCCATCTTGGATCTCATCCCTACTACTTACTCTTGCCTCCTCATAGTCTCCTAGTCCCATTTATCTTGCTTTCCTATTGGCCAACAGTGCTTTATACATTAACCAATATGAGAAACATATTTACAGAATGACATCTCCCATCATCTCCTCTTTTCTGTCTAAATAAAAAGAAGGGTTTTAACCTTAGCAAAGCAAAAGTACCACACAACAGTTATCAAACAAAAATCATAATTAACAATATTTAGTCCACTAACATTTAGCAAGATTTAAAGAAAACACTTTATCATCTATCCTATCCTTGTGAGTCTAAGTCTTATATGTAACTTATCTTTAATCCTAAGAAAAACTTGATAACAATAACTGTCTTAAACTCCATCAAAGACCAAAGAAGGATGATATGTAAACTCTAGAAATGACAGAAACAACTCACTGCCTGGTCAGTCACCCAAAGTTCTTCTGTAATGTTCCATCTTCAGCCCATAGGCTGAAGTCTGGCAGACTCCTCAGAAAAGCAGGAAATTTTCTACCTGTATTGGCACCATAGTGTGTCTGGCAGACTCCTCAGCAAAGCAGGAAATTTTCTACCTGTATTGGCAGTTTGTCAGTCATTTTTCCCTGTGTCCTGCAGACTGGCAGACTCTTCTATGAATCAGGAACCCTGTAGGAAATGCCCATCTTGTATCAGCAGTCATTTTTCTGTGGGTCCTGCATGTTCAGTTTATACAGCATAAAGTCAAACAGTCTAGACAAAAGTAGTATCTTGCCCAAGTGGATAGTTTTACCATATTGGAAGTATACTCCATAACATGTTTCTTTGATGTCCATCTTCATTTCTAATGCAGGTGGTATTGCCAGGAGTGGTTATGTCTCACTGTCAAGAAAATTCCTAAACTTTTTTAAATGTCATATTCTGTAGGTCTCTGACAGGTTTGAAGAATGCCTATCAATCTCAAATGTATCTCTATATATCTAGAAAACCTAACTTACCTAACTATAAGTTTTGATTATTATAGGTAACTATCTATAGTCTGTATTAAATTATACATTACATTTTTAATGAGTTATATAAATGCAATACCTAAATAAGAGGAGAAATATACATATCACAAAATTGACCTTAAATTGTATCAATAAATGAAAACCATTCCAAAACAAAGTATTCATCTCTATATCATAATCCCCTTTTTACCTTTAAAAGAATTGGTTGTGATCATTAACCATTTATAATCAAACCCTTTAAATGAAAATAAACAATTATAAACAATATTTGGGAATCTGGGCATTGTTCTTTCCAAATTGCTTCCTGCTGGTAGGGGGCACTGTCATGGGGATCCTAAGAAGACTCAGAAATCCTGGCTGTAGTGGTCTTCAAAGCTGCTTTGTCCCAGCTGTTTTGAAGGGTGGATCACCTGGGACAGTGCTTTAGAGAGTCTTGCTTGATCAAACCACATTAGTCTGGAAGGAATCCACAGCTTTTCCTTTTCTGTGGAAACAAAAATAGAAATCCTTTTCCCCAGTAACCTGTCCTTAGACTTAAATTTTAGAGTCAAAGCATTTTTAAAATATGTAAATTGGATTAATCCTGCATCATTTGTTTTAATATTTGTTGCTATTTCCTCAGCAGTCAAATAATTTAAAGATAACAGAACAGCATATAGTAGCCACACTCTTTTTGTGCTTCCCATCTTTAAGTGGCTTTTTTTATTTCTCTAATTTTCTTTTTTCATTTTTTTCAGATAGGGTTTCTCTGTGTAACTTTTATCTGTCCTGGAATTAACTCTGTATACCAGGTTTACTTTGAAATCACAGAGATCTGCTTGTGCTTGCCTCTATCTCCCAAGTGCTGGAATTAAAGGCATGTGCCACCACACCCAGCTACTGCTGTCATTTTAAAACCAAAACCATTTTTTTTTCTCCTAAGCCTACCTTTAGCAGTTTTTCTTAATCTGAATCTGTCTTCAATGTAAATCGTTATCTTTTTCTGGCCATGAGTCTTTATCTGGTAAACAGCATTGCTAAAATGAAAGCCACAGCTGTACTGGCCGCAGTCTATCCAAAATGGTGGCAGGTACTTTTACCACCAGAACTGAGAGCTGTGCTCACTGCTTTGGTCTATGCTGCCATCCAGCAGCATGCTGTGGGCCTGGAGATTAGTCACTGCCATTGCTAGCTCTCGTTAACAGAGTTCTTTAAAAGCCTTGCGTGTTTTTTTTTTCCACTTATGCTAAGTCAGGAAACTTCCCTTAAAGGAGCTGTAGAAATTTCTGCTTGTCTCTAGCAAAATAGAATCCAACTGAGAAAAATGCTGTTACCAAGAAGTCTTGTTTGTCTTTGTTTTTTTGTTTCTAAAACCCTTTCTTAAGCTTTTGTTAAGTTTTAAGTGAAAGTTCTCAGGTCCAAGTTGGATGCCATTTTGTTATGAGTAGTTTTTTCCTCTAACCTGGTCCCAGAGACAAGCCAGCCCCAAATAGGATACAAAGACTCTGCATTAGATATAATTCTGTTAGCCAGTTACTAGTTTCTTCTCTGCTGGCTTTGTCTTAAATATTAACCCATTTCTATTAATCTAAATATTTCCCCATGTTCTTATCTTACCGGAGAGAGGGGCTGGCATTCTACTCTCTCTGCCCTCCATAATGGATCTCCTCCCTACTACTTCCTCTCTCCTCCTACTCTCCTAGTCCCACCTATCTTGCTTTCCTATTGGCCAACAGTGCTTTATTCATTAACCAATATGAGAAACATACTTACAGAATGACATCTCCCATCATATTCTTGCGTGATATCTTGTGATGTCTTATGTGATATTCTTGTGTGAGAGCCATTACTAAGAAGGTCATGGAAATTAGAATCAAATTGTTAATTGTTCATATCTAAATTCTACTTTTCATTGTTGTTATTGTTTGTTTTTTGAGGGAAGCTATCTATCTATCTATCTATCTATCTATCTATCTATCTCTATCCCAGGCTGCCTTGTAATTTGCTCTTTATCCAAGTATGAACTTGAAGTCTTCCTCTTAATTTCCCTATTGAATTATAGTATAGCAATGGCACCTGACTTATGAATTCTATTATTTTTTAGAAAATTACATTCTCTGAATTTCAAGATTTCACTAAAATGATAAGAAAAATATATGACCTAGATAATAGGACACTTAGAAAATATCTTAAATATAACAGTGATAGTAGCATAGAGTAGGTAAATGTGATTACATCAGGAAAGAGAATTTTCAGACATGTCAGGGCAGTTATAAGCATGAGTGCATGAACTTAGAGAAACACCTATACAAGACCAGCATAAGATTAATGCAGCCAAGTCCCAGCATGAATGGAGTACAAATCAAGAAGTCCTACCACTAGTTCAGGAGCAATGGAAACCTTGTGGCTGCTGCAAGAAGGGGATCCTGTTTTCTTCAGGGATACTGCCCTTAAGAAACTACCCATGATGCAGTAGTTGGTCCCACATATACATACATACATACATACATACATACATATATATATATATACATATATATATGTATATATATGTATATATGTGAACACAGTGATTTTTAAGAAAAAAGAGCACATTATATTGGGATTGAAAGGTGTGGAGAGGAGAGACAGTGCAGAAAGGGGAGAGGGGATGGTAGGGAACTAGTCAAACACATTGTGTGCAGTTTCAGAATTCTCAAAATTAAAAGAACACATAAAGAAAGTTGAGGACAAAATGTGGTGAGGGGGATAGGAGAAGACATAAAAGGGTGGTAATGTGGTATGAATTTGATCATAACATGTTACATAGAGCATGAAATTCTCAAACAACAGTAAAAATCTAGGGTAATTATAATTACTTTATTTGCTTGTCAATATAAATAACATGATCAAAAGTAACTTTGGGATGGAAAAGCTTATTTTATCCTATAGAGCCAGGTAACACTTTCTCCTAACTGAAGGAAGTCAGAGGATTTCGAGGCAGGGACCTGTAGGTAGGAGCTGCAGAAGAGGAGTGCTACCACCATGCTCATGTTCAGTTTCTGTTCTAGATGGGGAAGATGTTATGCTGGGCCAAACTAAGGCCTGGCTATGTGCTTGAGTTGTAGTTGGGTTGGTCACTTCAGGCCGGTGGGACTGCTCTACTAAGGTGAAAGGTGGAGTCAGCTCACCTATGCCCTTGATATGAGGGTCAGTTCTCCACTGCCCTAGATCAGGGGAAGGATCATCTTCCCTTGGTGTGTGTAGCTGAGGCATCTTTCCCTTAATGTTCAGGGCTAGCTCTCTTGCTTCAGTGTCCAGCAAGAGGCAGCGTCAGTTATCTCAGGGCCAGTGAAGGGTGGGGCCAGCTCAGCACGGCCCTCTGATTTCATCACGAATGGTTCCTATGGTCTCCATATGTGATATGGGCCACAGATATGTTCATATCATCAGACCCCAGCTGCAGCAGGATTAAAGACCCAGGCATGACCCTTAGCAGCAGCTTGAGCCAGATGATGTCCTGGCTGTGGGTGGAAGCATAGGTACTCCGATCTGAATTGCCCTGGCTGGAGCATGGCCCCCAGACTCCAACAAGGCCATAGGTCAGAGTCCCACTCAAGGCTTTTTGTGTAACCTTTGGTGGCAACATGGGCTTCAGACTTCAACATAGACCCCAATTGCAGTAGGACCACGGACCCAGACATAGCCAACTTAAGTCTGTATAATTAACTCACTACCAGGGGTTTAGGGCAAAATTCACATCCCCAAGAATTAAAAACTCAAGTTAACATGGTTAGGACCAGTGCTTCAGAACTTGGAAGAAATGTGGGAGCATTTAGGAAAAGCAAACCAACTTGAAAGTCTTAGTATAAAATATTTAAAATTTGTCTGTCATAATCTACATACTAGGAAATCAATTGTAATGTTTTTTTTTTCAAGTTTTAAGATGGAAAACTGACAACACTTGAGATTTGACTCATGGGAGTCAAGTTTGACCTCTTTAGTGTTCAGTTTTCCCATCATGGAATCAGATGTGATATTTCTCTTTTGAGTTTGTTGTTGTTGCTTCCTGTGCCTGGTTTTGAGCTGCTTCCTGTGCCCTACCCAGTTTACACTTTTCTTACTTTTACATACTTTCAATTATTTGCCTTGGAGAAGAAATAAAACTAATAGGATTTTGTTTTCAGTGTCTAGATATAAACATTCCACTTGTATCTTTGGAGACTGTGTTATTTAGGCAGTGTATTTGCTTAAAATGTTCTCTGCTGGAAATGTCACTGGTCACATACTTGTGTCAGGAATGAAGGATGGCCACAGATGTAATTTGATAAAGCCATGTGTTTTCAGCCACATTATCACCTTCATTTCCCCTGGATATTTGCTGGGGATCTTACATTTTTAAAACTTTTTGTATTAGCATTTTCAAAAAAAAATCAAGAACTGGAAGTATTTAATAGATGGAACAGCCTATAATATTATTAATTGTTGCATTTCATCCACTGTGGCTTCATTAAATAGACTCTTCTTGATAATTCAAGGGAAAAGGAGGATGGGTTTAAAACAGACTATGTGCAGGATTCAGAGGGAAGTCTGTAAATGGGTCACTGAAGGGACATACAGGACTTGAGAAGAACATGGGATTTAAGAATGTTTTTAAACTTCCAAAGACAGTAATAGTGTGGCAGAGAATATTTCACTGGACATAGGAAAGAACAGCAATTTTCTTATAGTTGCTCCAGAAATTAAATTGCTTTAAACATTTAAGTCACCCATGGCGGTGCCTGGCCTGCTTCCACCTCAAGCACTGGGCATTTGCTCTTTTTTTCCTTGGGTAACAGGTATGCTGCCCCTCTGCTCCTCTGAGTGTCACAGTTCCTCACAGCCCAGTCTCTGTTCACACTGGAATCTCGGTCACTTAATCTTCCTTTTACTTCAGTGTCTTCTGAAGAAAGACAAGCCCTAAGAATTTGTTTCCCCTATATTTCTTTTAGAAAGTACAGTCCAAAACACTTTAATAGTCCACACACACACACACACACACACACACACACACACACACACACGCGTATGTGCATCTCCAAACTCAAATACACTATACTACTTAAATATGCTCAAGATTTAGGTCTTCAATTATACCATACTGCATTTAATGAATTTAGACTTTTTAAAAAGACTCATTCATTTTTTATTTTATAAGAGTGAATGGTTTACCTACATGTATTTAAGAGCCTGAGGAGGACAGAGGAGGATTGATTCCCTGAAACTGGAGTTATGAGGAATTGTAAGCTGCCACATAGGTGCTGGGAACTGAATCTACATCCTTTGCAGGAGCAAATATTCTTAACTATTGCTGAGCCATTTATTTAGCTTGTACTGAATTTGCTTTAATATAATCATGACTGAGCTGATTAAATTAGCAATTACTATATTTTAAATGAATGAATAAATGTTTCATCAGGACATCTTAGTTAAACATGTTTAAGAGAAACTAACAAGATGAACCTCAACATTTACATGATAGTCTGAGGTAGATGCAACCTACCCCAGTACATATCAGACTGATTTCTATTCACAACGCATACATCTTTCACGTTTTACAAATTATAGTTGTCTGGATTTGGGTGGTGGCTTTATTAATGCACATTTTATTGAAACCCGGAAAAGTTACAAGCTTTTTCTCTTTTCCTTTTTTGCTTAAAATTGAAATGACTGAAGAGATGCCATTGCGCTAATGAAGCTGAAAAGAAAGCAATTAAATATTCAAATGTCTGAAAAATGACATCCATTAAACTCACATTATACTGCTATTAACTAAGTGATCTTTTATGCCATACTATAGATGTTTGTGGTTATCAATTCAGAAAAGATAAAATTGCCTTACTCATATGTATTTATTTTTGTAATATTTACAATGAGTATGTTTCTTTAATTTTTATAGAGCACATTGGTCACAAGTTGTTCTCAGTCATCTTTGTAAAGCACTAAATATAGTTTCTATGCAGCATATATATATGTGTATATATATATATATATAGTTAGTTAGCAGTATCTAATTAATAATAATTTATATCATTATATATTATTTCTGTGTTGTTTTCTTCATTTACTATTTCTTTATTGTGAGGAGGTGGGGTTGAGAGACACATGTCATGTAAAATAAGGTCAACTGATAGTAGACAGTTTTCCTCATACTATGTGGGATCTAGGGATGGGACTTAGGTCATTGGACTTGATAGCAAGCACCTTCACCTGATGAACCATCTTAATCGACAGCTGTATTTTGTATACTTAAATTTATTGTAACTACTCTAACTTCCAAGACTTGGTTCAACTCAGATTTAATATCATACTGGAAAGTTTTATTTTACTTTATATTTTATTTAATTTTCATCCATTTAGTTTTGTGGTTGGCCATCAAACCAGGGCCTCATACATGTTGGACAAGAACTCATACACTGAATTGTAACTCAAACCCAAGATGTGAAAATTTTAAAAGATGGTATCAATTATTGATGTGTATCTTTCAAAGAAGATTAAATAATTCAGTTTTCAATATGAAGTAAAAGTACCTTATTATCACCATGCTCTGAACATGTCTTCAGCACACTATAAGAATTCATGTATCAGAGTTGAGTGAGCCAGTGTTAACAAACAGGCCCTTTAAGTAATGGGACTTTGTGAAACGACCTTGTATTAATAAGGACTATAATCTCATAAAGGACATGGACTGAGACTCTCTAGGTTTCCTGACTTGAGATGTAATTACTTCCTTTCCCACATATCCACCACAGTGATTCCACCTGCTCATCTCCATCTACACAAGATCCTATTTCATGTCAGCTTTTTCTTCAAGTCATAATAAGTTACTATTAGAACAGTCATGGCAAGTGCATCCAAATAATACAGTGTGGTAGACAGGACTATGGTAAAGATAAAGGTTAATGGAAATGTTGACACTCCCTAGGAGGAATCAGGATGCCTTTATCTAGAATTCCAGCTATAACTCCCTCCTCCAGGTAAAGTAATTGTAGGGGCTGCTAGACTGTATAGGAAGTCAAAGGTTGACTGAAAATGGGGCTCCACTGATGCTGCTTTCATGATGGAATTAGACTTTGCAGTGATTTACTGTTTAGGCTTCAACCACAATCCTCCTCTAAGTAACCTGTTGTAGAATAATCCTTTTGTACATCATGAAGATGTGACTGTTCAAGACACCTTCTGATTGGATTAATATGGAACTGAATGACCAATAGCTAGGCAGGAGAGCGTAGGTGGGACTTCTTCCTTAGAAGAGATAGGAGCTCTGGGAAGAAGAGGAGTTTGCCAGCCAGACAAAGAAGGAATTGGATGTACAGTACTGATAAGAGATAATGAGCTATGTAGCAGAACATAGCTTAATGTAAATTAGCTAATTTAAGTTGTAAGGACTAGTTGGGAACAAGCCTAAGCTGAGGCCAAGCTTTCATAATTAATATGTTTCTGTGTTATTATTTGGAAGCTGGCATTACAAAGAAAGCCCAGCTACAGTTACTCCATTTCTGTGTTCTGAGAAAGACCAATGAAATCATTTTTTTTTAATGAATAACTTCGGTGAAATCTTACTTTTGTGTATTCCATTTTGGGTGATTGGATACTCTTTTGTCTCTCTAAAATAAGTTGACACAATGGACCCTTATGAGAGCAAAGTTGATGCTCACCTCTTGCCATGGAATATTCATAAATGAACTTCTCTTCTTCTTAAAATTAATTATAATAAAGAAAAATATTAATACATACATGTATAGGACTATGAGACTATTGTGTATAAAGCCACAAGGTACAAAGATTAAATGTCCTGGAGTATCTGAAAGATAAAAGGAAGTGGATAATTCTTTAGTGTGTTAAAAGATGTAAATAATTTGGTAATTAACCAGAAAATTATAAGAGCATGTCAATATTGAATGTTGAGATATGTTACTATTGATTTATCTCTACATTATGGAAATAATACATTTTCAGATAAACTATACAATTCAGGCTTCCTTCATATTGATCATCTTATTTCCACTTAACTCTCTGTTGCTAGGTTAGTATACTTCCTTTTACATATTTGCTAGCCATCCCCCATTACTTTCCATATTGGAATAAGATGCTGTAAATGTTAAATGAAGTCCCAATGGGTAATATAGACTGCCAACTTGATAGGGTTTGTAATGATCATGGAAGCAAAACTCTGGGTATGTTGGGATTTTGAATCACCATTAAAATAAATCTCTGTACACACATATATGTTTACTAACAAGATTGTCTAGATTATGGTATTTGGTTGATGAATAACCAGCCTAAATGAGTGTAGTGCCTCTCATAATCTGGAATTCTGGAGTGTATAATAAGAAAAGATGTGAACTGAAATGCTGTATCAACCATTCTTTATAACAATATGACAAGCTACCACCTATTCATGATGTAATACTTCCCCTTGTGTTAGACTGTATTCCCCAGAACTGGAAGCCAAAATAAACCAATTCTTACATTAATGGTGTTTTTATTGTTTTATTGTTCAGATATTTTTTCACAATACTTATGGAGGTAACTAACAGAGAAGAGAATTTTTTTTTCATGAATTATCTTGGGTTTTGTATTTTTTTGTTTTGTTTTTTTTGTTTTTGTTTTTCTATATAGGGTTTCTTTCTGTAACAGCCATAACTATCCTGGAATTCACTTTGTAGATCAGGCTGCCCTCAAACTCACAGAGATCCATCTGCCTCTGCCTTCCAGTGCTGGGATTAAAGGTTCACGAACTATCTTGATAGTTGTGATAATTGTCAATTTTAGAATCACCTATAGGAGGTGTTGTTGGTATAGTGGTGAGCATAGCTGCCTTCAATCATAGAATCACCTGGGAAGAGTCTCCATGAATACAATCTAGATCAGAGTGGTCTGTGTGCATGTCTCTAGGGGTATTTTCTTGAGTATTTGTACTAATTTGCTGTGACAAGACCCATCCTACAAGGTGGTACCATTCTTTGAGTTTATATCCTCAATGGTTTATGAGTAGAGAAAGAAAACTGGGAAGTAGTTGAGCCTGCATTTATTTCCTTCTTCTTTATACTGTGGATGAGATTATTCCTTCAAGTCCCTGCCTTGATTTCAATACTCTTTAACTCTAGAATTGCAAGCAGAATAAGATCTTTATCCTTGAAGTTGCTTTTTTTTTCAGATTACTTTTTCACACCAAAAGAAGTGAAATTAGGACAATATCTTCATAAGACAGCCCTCACACACAAAAGTGAGATCTCTAGGTTAATAATCTTTTTCTCTCCCTCTCTCTTTCTTACCCGTATTCTAAAACCTCGGTCATTATGATCTCATTACTTCAAAAAGATCCTGCCTTCTAATGCCATCACTAGGAGATGAGGATTCAACATTTGAATTTTGTTGTGATGTAAATAGTCATAACACCTGCAGGACTGCAGCAGGTACTTACCCCTAGAAGATGTGATCTGGAAAATTGTTATCATAATCTGTTGATCTAGACTGAGAAACCAAAATTCAGAACCATTACAGTGGATGAATTAAAAGGAAAAAGAGATAAGGCTGTGGATATTTTTACAATAAAATAGAGACCAGCAACAACAACAAACAGCGTAACTTAATTGAAATGTCCAATAACTGTAGGAAGAGATAAAATTCTTCATACGGCATGGGAATTCCTGAAAAACCCTAGGACAGAAGGCCTTCTTGCTGCTTGGTATTTAAGAAAAATACATTTAAATTTCATCAAGGAGAGTAAAGCATGTATATCAGCATGATTCAGAATTACTAAAAGTCAATTTAGGAATTCTGGAACACTTCAGGAATTGTGGTCCCATTTTAAATAACTTGAAAATAGCACAGAGTATTAAAATATCCTTTTGCACTATGAGAAGTGAGCCAGAGCAGGTCTGAAGTGTTAGTATTCAGGCATCTGTACTGGTTTGTCCTTGGGGTTCTGACAGGATACACCTTTAGCTGTAGCCATTAAGAGCACCACCTGTGCATATTCACTATGTTCCCTTTTAAAAGGGCCATGCCCACCTCCCATTCCCCCCTCTCTCTCTGTTTCCCCCCTCTTCTCTTTCCCCTGCCGCCTTTCCTTTATCCTCTCTCCTGCTGCTCCATTCTCTAGAGGATAGTCTCCCTCCTTTCCTTTCCCCTATTTATGATCCTTTTCCCTAATTAAAAAAAAAAACCCTCTACTTGAACCCTGTCTTTTTTTCTTGCATGCTGCTTTTCTTAAATTACAACATGCAGTACCTATGGAAAGGGGGCAGGCTGACTTCAGCTTGCAATTTTCCTTCTAGACTAGAAGCAAGAGAAAGAATCCAAATAATATAAAATACACTAAATTTGTTCACTGGAAATTGTTGGCTAGGAGAGAAGAGATATGTAAAAATAGAGCTCCAATGTTCACATTAATGTGGCACAACCACACAGTTTGCATGACAAAGCATCATTTGCAGATAAAGGAAAATTCTTTATAACTCAAAGCCAATTAAGTTCTTAAGTTGATTGTGACTGTTTGACTTTGATTCTGGATGAGAGAACTGATTGAACAAAATGAACACCCAGGAGAAAGTCACATTAATCCTGTAGTGAACTAAACTATGAGTAAGATACTCCTGGGGAGAAATCAGTATGAAAACAACTTCTAAAAACATTATATAAATTTGTAGATAAGTTCAGTCAAACAAAATAAGATAACACACCCTGGACTCTGAATAATGTAATAACTGAGTCCAGGATAAAATAAAAATACTACTGTATATGAAGTCTAAGTCAGATCTAATCTATAAGAGAAAAATACCCAGAGAAAATATACGTAGTAATGACAGATATAATGGACTTGAAGCCATGAACTTTAAACTATAATAATTTTGTGTATGTTTTATGTTCAAGTCCATTTTGTATTACAGTGAAATCTGTTATCATGGCTATGTTTTACAATGAAAGAGGCTTATATTGACTTAGTGCATTCAGGCCCAATATTAAAGAGCATCATCTGGTAGTGGCTTTATTATAAGCAAGAGTCCCATAGCAATTCAAGGAATATATGGCAATAGATCAGAAGCACACACATGTGTATGTGGTCCTTCTCCATCTTCTAATAATGCTGCAGATACTCATTCACTGGGACTCCAGTAAGATGACTTTATCTAATCTTCATCATTTCCCAAAGGCCCCACCCCCAAATGCCCCAGCCAGATTAAATTTCCAGTCTCATAAAATCTCACAATGAGGCAACCTCAGGTTGGAAACCTCTGGCAACACATTAAAATGTATCTAAATAATAGCATTCAACATTCTAAATAAAACATATAGTGAAAGTGAAATAGTAAATATGGAGAAAAAATCAGAATGAAATTCTAAACAAAAAATAATGAAATATTTGGAATGAAGGATTTTTTTCCTAAGTGTCATTAACAGCAAGAAAATACAGCAGAAGAAGGGATCAGTGGACTGATCTGGAAACCTGGTCAAAGACTATGGCTGAGTGAGTTTATAGGCCCTAATGAGTAGGGTACTACTCTTGATTTGTGAAGTGGATATCATGAATCCATCAAATTGTCTTCTAAATAAATGTTTATATTCATAGACTAATTATGCTGACAATTTGGTCAGAGAAGCTTCTTTTTGCTATGTACAGTGGTAACTTCAGACTCATTACTAGTCAAAGCACTAGAATACATGACTTTTGAATGTTTGGCCATAGATAGATGAGTAGTAGGGAAGAGTAGGATGTTAAAGTTAAAGAATGCTGTCTTCTGGGTATGGCATAACCTTTGAATTCTTGAACTCACGGCTGCTATAGTTTGTTGTGGGATATTTTGATATCATCAGACACTTCTGAGACTGATAACAAATTTAAACCCCGAATTAGGGGGTTGAGCTAGTTTCTAGATGACCAGAACTGACCAGAGAGAATCCAACAATTTGGATAGAGAAGACATACAGGAAGGAAAGGGTAGGGACTTGAGTTTGGCACTTCCTTTTGGTTCTTAGACAAGGGAAGAAATGTGTCTCCAGCCAAAAGCAAGGTCAGCCAGTTGCTACTCAACCTCTGTGAGCAGCAGGTTTTCACCTCAGCCTTTTACTCCCCAGTCTTATTGATAAACAAAACAGTAGAGAATATAAACCTACATATTTCGGCCTTTGCTGGTGGCATGAACTGGAAAATACACTAGCCTGCTGAATGAGTGGCCAGCAGGGTACTGACTGTGGAGCCATGGGGACACAGACAACAATTAAAATGTCAGTAGATTCATGGGTAGCCAGCAAGCCAACAGAGAAACATCAATACTGAAGATTTGCATAAGAACTAGCCTGACAAAATCTTGTCATGAAGGATAAAGGGAACTCACAAGGTCCTCCACCCACCTTAGGATATATCAGTAACAAATGGCCTTTGGGGGATGTAGACATATTTTTTTTTCAGTGTTGTAGCCACTGGTAAGGTGTTCATGTTCCTGTAAATGACCAATCACATATACTTCAATAAGCAATCTAAAAACCCTCATTGGGTTATTCTTCAACTTATCTAAAAATGATTCAAAAGTAGGAGTGTGATCTATAGGGAAGGCAAAGATGTGCAGTGATAATAAGAAGGGAACAAGAGAGGATAATGGGGTGTGTGTGAATATGATCAAAATATATTAGCGCAATATCTAAAAATGTCACTGTGAAACTTGTTATTATGTACAATTAGTGTATGCTACTTAAAACATGAATGAATTTAACTAGAATAAGATCTGTCAAGCTTGAATTCCCCTGAGGAAAATGGAAATAATCAAAACTGACACACAAGAAGCCTGGATTTTTATGTGATTTTTTTTCACCACTTACTGTATGCATATAATGATTAATGCAATATATGTTTTTAATCAGAGTTTTCAAAAAGTTAAAAAAATGTTTACACACATGCACATAAAGAAATGGAAAGAAACTAAGCTGCTATTCAGTTTATGTGGAATTGGAAACTCAAAATAAAAATGAGAACAGAAAGAAAGAAATAATATTTGAAGAAACTAACTGAATATTTTCCACATTTAGTGGAAGTTATAAACTCAGAAATCAAAGATTCTCAATGAAGACCAAAATGACATAAGATCAATAAAGGTATATTATCCTATATATTATGCATATTAATTTTCAATTATAAAATAAAAACAATCATAGATAGGACAACACATTAGAAACAAAATGAAGGATTACAAGTTCCCCAATTAAAATTATGAGAATCAGAAACAAATAAAGTGTCATGCCTTAGGTTGAGAAATAAGGATCCAAACATTATTATGTACTAGAAAAAAGTATCATTCAATGACAATAGGAAATACATTTTTTTAGACCATGATGTCAAACCAAGAGACTCTATTGCCAGTAGAACTCCAATTTATAAGAGTTAAAGAAAATTATTAAGGCAGGAACAAAATTACTTCATATAACACTTATATCTATATAAAAGACTGAGTTATTCCAGAGAAACTAATTTATACCATAACATATTCAGAAAAGAATATGAATGTCTATAAGAAAGTATAGTAACTCATGAATATTGAACAAATATTATGGAAAGATAATGGTGCAAACAATGTCACCCAGATACAACAGGACTGATGTACAAATGAACTCACAGAGCCTTTGGGCTCATGCCCTAGACTTTCTTTCATAAGCTCAAATCAGATGGAATTCCAACACTGAGAGGGGAAGTAGACACATGATCTCACACTAACCAAGAAGCTCTCTGCAACTAATAGCCTCTGGCAAAAGGAGAAATCAGTTTCTCTAATGGAATCTCACTAGATTTATCAACCACACTCCTGTGCAGGCCCCATGCCCAGGAGCAGTTAAACAAACCCAAAACAAACTAAATAGTGTTTGATGGATATTTTGTTTCATTTTGCCTTATTTAGACTTTTGTTTTCTTCTATTTTTTTTTTAATTTTTACCTTTGTGTTTTTGTCGGCTATTTTTGTTTCTTTGTATTTGTTTCTTGTTTCTATTATTTATTTGAAAGAGAGAGACAGAGAGAGCAGGTAGGGAAGGAGGGAGAAAAAGGGAGGGAGGGAGGGAGGAGGGAGGAGGGAGGGAGAGAGAGGGAGAGAAAACAAAGTTGGTTAGGTAGGGGAAGAAAAGGGAGGTTTAAGCAAAGGGTAAAATCATGATGAGAATATATATACATTTTTTCAGTAACTAAAAAAGTTTCTAGAATTGAGTGAAAGCAAAGATACAATGTTTTGTTTCACAAATCTATGGACGCAAGAAATGGAGTCCCAACATTAAAGTTTATTGTGCAAAGTGATGATATAAAATTAGAACTTTGAAATAAATAAGTTACCATTCACTTATTTTACACTATTTATCCTAAGGCCTTGGAAAACAAAAGTAAGTAAAATCAAAGAACAATGTATGGGAATAAATAATCAAATCAGGGCTGGAATTAAAGAACTAAAAAAAATACAAAGAATTAATAAAGCAAATAGTATCTTTAAAAACACAAAGGAAACTGACAAATTATCAGAGAGAGAAAACACACAAATTAATAAAATTTAAGACAAAAGGTACATATATATATTCAATTGTGTGTGTATATATATATATATATATATATATATATATATATATCTAGATCAATAGATAAAAAGGAATATATGTGAACATATGTATAGATGTTTATACATATACCAAATTTACTTATTTTTTCATTTTTTATATTTATTTATTTAATTTAGAAACAATCTTGTTTTACATATTAATCCCAGTTCCACCTCCCACCCTCCCATGTTCCCCACTGACCTCCCCATCCTTACCTTCACCCATTCCCCAAGGAGGATAAGGTTTTCCATGGGAGATCATCAAAGTCTGTCACATTATTTGGGGCAGGACCTAGGGCCACCTCCATGTATCTGAGCTGAGAGAGTATCTCTACTTGGGAACTGGCTCCCAAAGTCAATTTGTGCACTAGGGATAAATAACTGGTACACTAGGAGTAAATAACTGGTTCCACTGTAAGAGCTCCCATAGACTGCCCAATCCTCCTAATTAGCCCCACATTCAGGAGGCTTGGTTTGGTCCAATAGTAGTCCCCAGCTTTATGGCTGAAATCTGTGTGCTCTTATTTGGTCAGGTCATCTGTTTCTATGGGTTTCTCTAGCATGGTCTTGACCCCTTTGCTCATCACTCTTCCCTCTACAACTGAATTCCAGGAGTATGACTCAGTGCTTAGCTGTGGATGTCTACTCCTGCTTCCATCAGCTACTGGATGAAGGCTAGTCATTATAGTTTTAAAGAGAAATCTCACACTAGGGAAATTCCCAGAGATCTACTAGAATGACCCGACTGAGAATCTAAGCAACGGTGGAGAGGCTAACTTAAATGCCCTTCCCATATAATGAGATTTATGACTACCATATACCAAATTTAAACCAAGATGAAGTAAACAGATGTACAATAATCAATGATATTCAAACACTAATAAAATATCTATCAGTTAAAAGTTGCCCATGATCAAATGAATGATGAGAAACAATGAGGTATATATACATGCCAGAAGATTTCTCAACTCTTACAAAAACTATGAAATTTGCAGAAAATTTTATGGAGCTGGAAAAATATTACTGAATGGGGGTAGCTCAGGCCCAGGGAAACTATTCCATGTTCTCTTATAGAAGGACCCCAGATTCATATCCCTTATTTTTGCAGTTTAATATGGAACATAAGGGGGAAGCCAGAAAATTAGAAGTGGGCCCATGGACCACACAAAGTGAGGAAAGACAGCAAAGTTCAGAGAAACTTAATTTAGAGAAGCAGAAACCTGGAAGTTGGAAGAGCTTAAGCAGGGTGATATATCAGATTGTGGAGGTAATTCATGGCAGATAGGCAAAACACAAAAGAAATTATGTTTGAAAAACTCTATTTCAGCCCAGTATCTCACATTCTGTGGTGGTTTGACTAAGATGCAACTTCCCCCTCCATCATGCAAAGGTTCCTATGTGTAAATATGGGGATCCCATTTGGTGTAACATTTTAAGGAGGACTAGGAGGCTTGGTCTTGTTGGAGGAGTAATGTCACTGAGGATGAGCTTTGAGATATCAGAAAATTCATGCCATTCACAGTGTTCCTCCCTCTGCTGCCTGCTTGAAGATCGATATGTGAGCTTTCAGCTGTTCCTGTCACCATGTGGTGGCTGTGATAAACCCATCATTGCTTTCTTTCTTAAGTTGCCTTCATTATCATGTCTTATCAAAGCAATAGAAAGGTAACTAATTGGATGGATAGTAGGATACATGTGAAATTAAAGAAGATGGTGGATAATGGGCTTGAACGATTAAGTATGGAGACAGGATGAAGGAGAGGATAGTTAGTGGATGGGCTAAGCAAAGCTAAGGATACATGAAAAAGCCTAATAGAAGTCCAATATTTCATAAACAGATTTCAAAATATAACTTGAAAAATGAGTTTGAACAGAATTACTCTGAATGAGTATACAATACTGTACCTAAAATACTTTGAGTATTAAGTGAAAAATCACAGTGTAATGACATGGACAATCTTTCTATGAGTTATTGGTCAGGAATGCCCCAAAAGCTCCCAAAACAATACAAGCTGCTGCCATTGTACTTAGCTACCTATAATAACTATATAAGATGTATATTTATATCAGGAAAATTCTTTGAAAAACTAATGAACAAAAGTTATGGTTTTATAAATGTCAACAAGAGTCAATATTTTTGGTGTATGTTCTGAATTGAAGTAGAATTACATCACATTGCACCTTTCTTTCTTCCTTACGCCCTATCTGTGTCACCCAATCTCATTGTTGATAACTTCTTCTCTTTAATTATCATTGTTACAGAGAAAGTCAATATTAAATCTGATGATAGAATCAAGAGGATAAATTAGACATTACATCTGAAAAAAAATATAGTCTGTAATCATTCAGGTGTTTGCACAGAATTGTATCTTTTCAAATAATTTGAGTTAAAATGACAGAATTGAAAATAATAAGCAGGTTCACAATCATAACTGGATATATTGATACTCCTAGTCATTTATTGATAGAACATTTAAAATTTTTATTACCATGAGAATGGTTTGAAAATATTAAACTGAATTGATTTACTATGTCTTTATGGAATAGTCTGTAAACAGGTGGTAACTATACAATATTCATTAGCACATAAAGCAAATCAATGCTCTAACATACATGTCACTGCTGAACAAATGGAAACATTCAGGCACTCATTTATTTCATGATAGTCTTGACCTTTAGCAATGAATAAAATGAAGGACATTTTTAAAATCACACATTATAGATTTAGAGAGTCACAATTTTAACTGATATTAAGTTAGATATCTCAGAGTTTAGCATAGATAACCTCTAATTTAACTAAGCCAATAATTACACCCTTCTTGATGATAAGCAAGTCTACCTACGAAGTAGTCTTCTCAAAAGACATTTGGACTTTTTTTTTAAATTTTGTGTATGTGTGCATGTCTGTGTGTATGTGTTTGTTTGTGAACAAGAGTAACAGTGCCTGCATGAACCAGAAGAGAGAATCTGATTCTCTGGAGCCGAAGTTACAGGTTGTTGTGAGGTTCCTGACATGGGTGTGCAAAACTGCTTGGATCCTTGACAAAAACACTGTGTGCCCTTAATTGCTGAGTCCTCTCATTAGCTCCCCAAAGTAGACTTTTATGATGGATTAAGTATATCCCCCTCCAAATATGTAGGATTGATATTCACTTCTAACTGTGGATATGACTTTATTTGAATATTAAGTCACCATGGAAGTATTAAGAAAAGAGTTTATTTGACATGATACAATATTGGGTTGCCCTATAGTAATCACTTTTCTTAGCAGAAGGGGAGACAGATAGAGAAATTCAGAAATAACAATTATGATAGAAATCCACACAGAGTTAGACTTGCATATGATGAAACCATCAACCACAAAACGTGGACAGTCACCAACAAATTAGAAGCAAGGAAGACCAAGGAAGGGGTTTGCAGCCTGACTCTGGACACAGTTCTTCCTCAAGTGTGAGAAGGCGTGTTCCTTTTCACCTTTTGCAAATTATTCTGATGTTTATAATTGGCTATGTCAGACCTATGGAATGAGTAAACAATTTTTAAAAAATCAAACTAAATCTAAACAAGTCTTTACTAACTTACATATAGAAACTCAGAAGACAGAGGCAAGTGCTGGATGCATGAATGTAACCAAGAAAATTTTGTTTCTTCAAACATAAATAATCAAAACAGTGAGGCATTTCAGAAACTTACTAATGGGGAAAATTATACTCTAGTTTTTAATGATCCATGTTAGGTAACAAAACTATAAAGTAAAGATGCAATTACCATCACTGATGAAATCATGGTAATTATGGTGAGTATGAAGTAACTGTTTAGAGATGTGATGTGGAGAGTACATGGGTGGCTGGCTACATTCTCAATACCTGGTGATGATAGCAAAAAAATTCACATTTTATCAACATTTCTGTATGATGTTTAAAATGCAAAATTTTAAGTAAGCCCTGGAAACATTAATCAACGTCACTAGAAAGCAGTCAAAGATTTTAATGATTATAGAGAAAAAAGTAAAAATATATGGTGGAATATTGAAAAGAATTTTAAAATACACCATAATCATGAAAAATCCATTGAATGAGAAAGAATTAAAATTAATATGCAATCTATCAACTGTATTTAATTACTATAACTTACCCATTTCTACTCAAACAGAGAAATGATATAAGCTAGAAGACAATTAAAGAGTGTTCATTTCAGAAGAAAAACAAGAAACATACAAAAGAAGTATAATGTTACATGTGTGATGGTAGGAAGAAACAAAGGTACAAAAATAGGCACGAAGAAATCTGTAATAGCTAAGTAACACCTACTGAAAATTCTTAGAACACAAGATGTAGCTTCAAATATTATATAACTGACACACATACATGAACAGATTAATGAAACGGATTATATAAAATACATATTGGAATTCAGATATATCTAAAATCTGAACATCCAAGAGACATAGCATTTCAAATCAATAAGAACAAGTGTATCTTTAATTCCTGACACTGGGGGAAATGAATAGCTACTTCTCAAATGTTATTTCTCAGTATAATTGAATATATTTCCACATGGGTCATAGATTAAATATATAAATTTGAACCCTGTCACAATTTTTTTCAATTCTTTATAGTTTTGTCATAAAAAAGCATTTAAAATTGCAATTTATTCTTCCTAATTATAAATAAGGCAGCAATCATGATTGCAAAATTAAAAGATATTTATAGAATAAAAAACAGCAAATCAACATCTGAATAAAATCCTGGTAATATAATGTTTTCTATGATGTATCTCACATATTCACTGAATTTCCTTCACATAAACTGGAAAGAAGCCCAAGATGCAGATATAAAGAGAGTAGGTGGCATACAATAGCACAGGTTAAGAAGTGTCAGTAGCCTTCACATGAGTGGAAACTGAACTCAGGCTTAGACTAGACTTAAAAAATCAAATTAAAACAGTGCTGAATATATGAAATTTTATGGCAAATTCATGGGGAAGGAGACTGTTTCCTGTTACTATGAAGAATAGCTTAGATAATATCTTATTTCAGTATTTCAAAGCAAATATCTTTTGCTCAAATTTCTAAACTCAGCTTGTGTTTTCCATATGAGAACATCTTTTTGCTTGGGTAAGGGGTTTGCCATGTTCCAAATGTTATTTTGTATACATGTCCAGCTATGAATATGTATGTGCATAGTTGATGATACACTTGCTAGGTTCATGAAATATGGAACTGAAGGCAAAAAATTGTCAAATTCACACCAGTGGCTGTGTGTAGGTGGGAGGGGAGTAACTGATTGACCCACCCATTTAACAGTATCATTGTTAAGTCTGTGATGTGATGTGACTCTATGTGTGATTTTTGACACAGCATCTTTTGCCAAAAAATTCCTGGTAAATAAATGTTGTATTCAGTTGACCCATCACTCACTTGAATGGGTATGAGCATCTTAAAACCAAAGACAGACTGTTTAAAGACATGTGACTTTAACAGCAGCTTCTTCTCCTAACAACAAATAGTATAACCTAGAGTCAAACATGCAGTTTTCTATGACTGGTACAGGATGGAAGATTGTTTTTGTTTCCTGTTATTGTGAATTTATGGGAAAAAAAGAACAATGGAGGAATGATTTACTTGGGCTCGTGGTTTAGTTATGAGGTCTCATTGTGTATTCACTTTGCTGCACTGTTTTGAGACTTGTAGTTAGGCTGAATTGCAAGGTGGGAAGCTTGCCTCAGAACAGAGCATCTCCCTTCCTGGTAAGCAGGATTCAGAGAGAAAGCTAGAGAGACATAAGGCAAGATATAGCTACAAATAACATGGTGTCATCGACCCACTTCTTCCAGATGGGTCCTTTCTAATGAACTTTCCAGAACCTACAAAAATAGCATCATTATCTAGGGACCAGACCCTCAACAATAAACCTGTGAGGGACATTTCATCTTCAAACTGTAACATACATTAATAATTATTTCTTTCTTATGATGACCCTGCATTGGAGCGTAGCCAGAACAGGACTACCAATTTGAAAGTTTAGGGAACTTAACTAAGATTTTTCTTGAGTAATTTCTATTTTGTATAAACAGACATCTGAATGATGTGTGTTTTACCATATGCATCTAGTCTAAATTTCTTACAATTTGCAAGTTAATACTGTAAATAGTATGTTAATTATAAATCCTAGAATCTTGACTCTTTCAGTAATCTCTCTATTAAGAGCAGTATTTGTGGTCATATTGAAGCTGTATCATTTAACTTTCATGGGAAGTAAATAATTATTTTATGCTTTAGCAAATGAAGTTTTATGTGAAATAAATGATGGATACATACAATAATAATAACAATTATAAAAGGTGTGCAATGTTGTTTGAATTGGAAATAAATTATGCAGTTTTCTAGTCAGAGTACAGAGAAAGCCTGGAAGTAATGATGGCCACTGACAAGGAACATGATGGCCTGGCCTATAATTAGCATGAAACCCACTACTATCAGGGACCAGTATTTCTTGGAGAACATGTACACTTCATTCTGGACGCAGATAGCATAGGAAAACCATAGAATAGCTTTGACCAAAGCAGATGACAAAAAAAGTGATACAAAGCCATCAAAGCCAGCTTATTATTATTATTATTATTATTATTATTAGTGTATATCATACAACTTGACTGGAGGTTTGTTTCCCTCTTCTCTCCTCTAATCTCTCTCCATTATTTCTCCTCTCCCCTAGATCCACATACCCTCAGTCTTCCCTCAGAAAAGGCAGACCTCCCAGGACAAAACCACACATGGCATAATATGTTATAGTAATACCAGACACATACCATAATATCAAGGCTGGATGAGGTGACAGGGTAGGAGGAAAGGGGTCCCACAGGTAAAAGAATCAGAGATTTTACCCACTGCCAGTGTTAGGAGTCCCACAAGAACACCAAGTTACTACTCAGCCATAACATGTATGTGGGAGATCTAGATCAGACCCTTACAGGCTCCCTGATCTCTGAGAGCCACTGTAAGTCAAAATTAATTGATTATGTGAGTTGTGTTCTCACGGTGTCCCTGACCCCTCTAGTTCCTTCCATGCTTCCCCTACTCCTATGCAGAGCTGCACCCAATATTTGGCTGTGGGACTTGGCCTCTGCTTCCATCAGTTGCTGGATGAATTCTCTCTGGTTATTTTTTGTTTTTACTTTTGGTTTTTAATTATGATTCTGACAGGCTCACTCCCATCATAACACTATACAGGCAGGAAGGACAAACTATAAATTGAAGGCTTGTGGCTGGGTTAGTTTCCCAATCCCTCCACTTGAGGGCTTGCCTGGTTACACAAGATGGCCTGTTCAGTCTCTTTATTTTGCAACTATGTAAGCATCAAGTAGATAAATACTGCAGTACTGTGAATTGCTTCAGAATATAAAAACCCACATGTATATAACAATATTTTTAAAGAAAGACTGAAACCCCATATAACAAACACTTATTTGTCACTGTTGGACTCGCCCTTCTGCTCTGATGACTGGTAAAGGAAGAATTGAGCATACATATTGATTTTAATACAGATGATGTTTCAGGGTTGAAAATGTGTAGTTGGTAAGAAAAATACATCTATTCTCTTCTTAAAGAGTAACAGTCAGAGCTAAAGAGATTGCTCAGAGGTTAAGCACACTAGATGTTCTTCCACAGGTCCTTAGTTCAATTCCTAGCAATCACATGGTGGCTCACAACCATCTGTAATGGGATCTGATGCCCTCTTCTGTCATGCAGGCATGCTTCAGACAGAACACTACATACATAATAAATAATTACATATTTTTTAAAAAGTAAGTCAATAAATTTATTTTGAGTTGCATTTTTCTAATGTTCCTTTTAAAATATATTTTATTTTGAAGGGTCTTCACAGCATTCTAAAATTCCTAGGTAGAAGATACTTTCTAGAATAAATTGCTGTTGGAAGGGGAAAGAGACATTTGCATTGGGAACTGTGGCTCAATTAAGTCAGAAATAAGCCCTATCACCACAATGGTGGGAAAGCAGAGCCTGTAGGTCTTCCTAATATGGTCTAAGATCCGAGAAAGACAGCATCAAGATTTAGTAAAACTTACTGAAATAATTGAAGATTGAATCCAATTGATCTAACAGATGTAAAAATCTGTCTTTTCAGGTAATACAAAGTGACTGAAGAGTCAGTGTAACTATGAGAGAGCAATTGTGTTGACACAGAAGTTAGGGAGATAAATCCATATGGAAAAGAAGACAGTCATGTTGAGCCATGTGAAATGGAAAACTGTGAGATGAATAGAATCTCAGGAGCTGTGACAACAAAAAGCAAACCATGATTCCTTGAATGGCTAATTGTCTATTTAGCCAGCACTGAATGGTGCTAGAAAAATAAGAGGTGTGAGTGTGAGGTTAGTCTTAGAAAAAAAAAAAAAAAGAATCATGGAATTATGGTCTTTTTGTTACATGTGATAACCATATTATGCTTACAGATTTTAGTTTTTAGACATTCATAGTGAAGATTTTGACTATGGAGATACAATGAGGCCTATAATTTATTTTAAATCACATTTTAAAATAGTATAATTAAAACAAATAATTTTAACGATTCTCAAATCAAGGTAACATGCATATATTTTTCCTTTTGCTGCTCTCTCTAATTTTCTTTAAAATTTTTTCATCAATAGGAAGAAAAAATAAAATAAAATCCTTGTGTATGTGGTCATAGCTTCATTTACATATGTTCTCCCTTCATATAATCTCTGGATATGGAGAATTAAGGTCTCTTCAGGAAGAAAATTATTGAAACCTCAGGATGGGGGGGAAGGAGGGGGGTTGAAGAGAGGGCTGCAACAGGAAGCTGCAAAATGTAAACTTGAAGTTAGCATGAAATTCAAAATATATCTTAGTAACTGGCAAACAAAATTACCTTGTATTTGTGATCATGTATTTTAACTATATCATTTTTAAAATGTTATTTTTTGAAGATTTCATTTAGAGTATTTTGATTATGTTCATCCTCCCCTCTGAACTTCTCCCAGATCTTCCTTCAAACCTCCTGCCTACCCCAAAATAATGACTCCCCCCTTAAACCATCAAGTCCAGTGTGTATAAAAAATGAGTCACACATGTTGGTCTGCACCCAGAATGCTATCATCAGAGGCAGAGGCGGGAGAATCTGGAAATCAAGAGTGTCCTTGGATAGAGAGTGAGTTATAAGTCATCCCAAACAATAATAGAAAAATGTGAGATTCAGTAGCTACCTTAGAATACAAGAAATACCTCAGCAGAATTATTGCAATTCATGACATGCAATTCTTCCTATTGTAAAAGTCTTGTCCAATATCTTCATACATATTTTTAATGTTTCTAAGTTGTTGCCCAGATTTTTTTCATGCATTTGATAACTCTAACATATTCTTAGTAAAAATTTACCTTGTCTTTTCTCCTTTCACTTTCATCTCTTTATTCTTGTTTTAACATACAGAGAAAGAACAGCGTGTAGGTAGTCTGAATATATTGGTTGTCATTGGTTGATAATTCAGAAAAACTACATAATGTTCTTCTACTTATAACAAGTTAAATAGAATTAATATGCCAATCCAGATGCAACTGTGATTATCATGGATTTACTCTTTTGCTGTGAAGCATCAGAGTTCAGCTTTGGAGCTGAATTTGGAATTCAAGAAAGTAGATGAAATACCATGATCATGACACAAATTCAAGCTTCCTTTTTTTTTAAATTTCATGTTAGAAAAATAATTTAATTGAATACAGAACAGAGACAAATACTCTTTATTGTAATAGGTGTGGAAAATTCTTAGGAATTTTAGTTCAGTATGAATCAATTTTATGGCAGTATAGCTTCTCCAACAGCCAGTGCCACCATCAGGTCCTGTTGAGATTGGATACAGTCACAGCATTTGCATTTTCTTATGTTAAAGAAAGGAGCATAATTGGGAGCTGGGTTTGTGGACCAACCAAGCCAGAGTGCCTGGAAAGAGTGTTGTCTTTCATCCATCCCTGCTTTAATATCACTGAAGGAAGTTTTCATTTATTTCTTCCTACAAACTCAAGCTTCTTAAACATCTGCTGTTTGTGCCCAAGAGAGGAACATGTACAAGAAATATTGTAGAATGACAGGAACAATTCAAAGACATTGTGAAAGAATGATGTATAAAACACTACTAAAAATGGATCAAATATGACATGGACTTGAAAACAACCCAAAAGGAGAAAATAATGAAATGACAGAAAACCAGACATCACAGAAGAGAAAAGCCAATCATTTTTTACATTTATAGTCTCTCTATTATTAGATAGGATATTGTTAGAAAATAAAAATTTTGAATAATAGGTACAACAAAGATGAAGTTCTTGTTAAAGAAACAGTAGAAATTGTAAAATGCTCAGTATTTTATTAAAATCAAAAGAATATATCACTTATTAAAGCCAATAAAAATTGACAAACTCAGAAATGTATTTTGGACCAAGTGAAAATGTAACATTGTATTTCCACTAAATTATGTATATTTTCATAAACTAAATGGTATTAATAATTTTAACAATTTAACATGCAGCCAAGAATATTGGGCTAATAAGGAGCATGTAAAAGCACAATGCATTGAGATCCACATTTTCTTTTTATGTGTTTAACACAAAAGCCATGACTACAGAAGATCATTTTACAAAGCAAAAACTGATAAGTGGTGTTATATTAAATCCAGAAGACCCCACACTGTGAGGAGATATCAGTGAAGACAATACCTGAAAAATGAGAGAAAACATTTGTCAAATCTTAAAGTTAAAATAGATTCACACAGAAAAATATAAGGAACTCAAAGAATTCAACCACACAAAACAAATAAGAGTTTAAAAATAATATAGTGATCTGAATTCACAGTTAAAATGAATGCTTAAAGGAAAGTACATCATGTAAAGACTCCTTCAATCTAAAGAAGATACAAAATTTGATGGGAGATGTCATTCTGTAAATATGTTTCTCTTATTGGTTAATGAGTAAAGCACTATTGGCAAATAGGAAGGCAAGATAGGCAGGATTAGAAGACAAGGAGAATTCTGGGAGAGGAAGTAAACGGGGGGTGTCAAGATGTAGGCCAGAAGAGGTCCTGAATCTCTTGCCCCAGTAAGACCTCAGGGAAAGACTTAGATAAATAAAAATGAGTTAATAGATAAAAAAGATCTAGCCAATAAGAATCTCTAGCCATTGGCCAACAGCTTTATAACTATTGAAGTCTCTGTGTGTCATTTTGGGGCTGATGTGGCTGTGGGACTAGGCTGGCAGGATCATTCCACTGATGTAAGAATGAATAAAGAAAATGTGGCTTAAATACACAGTTGAGTAAATTCAATCTTAAAACCATTGTATTTTGTAAGTTGGTGCGAAGTGAATAGTACTCTGAGATATATAAGTGAATTAAATCAGAGGCAAAGATGCAAATACTTCAGGTTCTACACAAGGAAACATAAATGTTGCTGTCACAGAGGAAGAGAATACAACAACTGTCAAAGTTTGGAGAGTGGAGAGAGGTATGAAGAAAATAAAAAATGGATGCAGTGGTCAATGGAGAGAATGACTTCTTAAATTCTGTCTAGTACAGTAGGGTTGTTGTGGCCAAGCATCATTAATTGAGTATTTCAAAATAGCTAGTAGAAAAAAAAATAAATGTTTAATGTACAAACATGACAAGTGTTTAAGGTAATAGATGTTTCATTTATCTTGATCTGATTATTACATATCTTACATATGTATTGAAATATTGCCCTATATTCATTAAATATGGGAAATTATTATTGTTATTGATAAATTAACATGCATTTAGGACAACTAAAATCAAAATTTATCTCCAGATGAGACCAACACTTAAATGCAAAAAATAATTATTATTATTTTGTAGTGTAACATCTTTACAATTACATCATGTAACCTACAAGAAATAAAAGACCAGGGCCAGAAAGATGGCTTGACAGTTGAGAGCTGTGTGCTTTCAGGTCATAACACCCACCTGTATTGGGTGGTTTACAATTGCGTATAACTTCAGTTGCAGAGAATCTAATGCCCTCTATAAGGAGTAAGGTTTATCCTCCTTCCGATGGTTTTGTCCTACCGCTGCGCCAGCCCCAAATAACACACTGTATTATGAGATTCTGTATTAGATATTATGTTGTTAGTCAGTTACTTGCTTCTTATCAGCTAGCTCTGTCTTAAGTATTTCCATGTGGTCTTACCGAGAGTAGAGGAACGGCAGTTCTGTTCTCTCCAGACTCTCCATCTTGACTCCTCCTTCCTACTTCCTCTTTCCTCCTTGTCTCCTAGTCCCTCCTATCTTCCTTTCCTATTGGCCAACAGTGCTTTATTCATTAACCAGTATGAGAAACATATATACATAATGGCATCTCCCATCTCTGTTCCCCTGACGCATCCCCATGTATTTAGTGCTCAAGAAAGCATGCAGGCCCATGCGCATAACATAAAAAGTGATAATTATTGAAAAGGAAAAAGTAGAAAATTAGGTATATGATGAGTTTGCTGATTTGAATGAAAATGGCTCCCAAAGACTCAGAGGGTGTGGCACTATCAGTAGGTGTGACCTTATTGAAGTAGGTGTGGCCTTGCTGGGGGAAGTAAGTCACAGAGGGTGGACTTTGAGGTTTCAGATGCTCAAGCCAGTTCCATAGACACTGTCTCTTTCTGCTGTCTGCACGTTCAGATGGAGAACTCTCAGCTACCTCTCCAGCACCATGTCTACCTGTAAATTCTTACTAAGACAGAAGTGATTAGCATCTGACTCAGAAGCCAGCCTCTCTTTACCAGAGGTTTGCCACTGGTTCAAAAGATGCAAAGTAACCAGAGAAATCTTTCAACCATGCTATGGCTGACCTGCTAGCATATGTATTCGCAGTGTATATGATACAGTCCCAATCTATGCTCTCAAACTAGTGTAATATGTCAAAAACACTTATGGTAATCAAACCTGAAATTTTATGTCTTATAGTTCAAGAAGAATGCCAAGTGGCTTATACTAACTGAGATACATTGTGGCAGCTCCTTTCTGTGTGAATGTGATTGCATATGTTCACTGGAGGAAAAAACAAAACAACAACAACAAAAACCAAAAACCTAATTAATCCACTTCAGTGAGCATACTAATGGGACAAAGAAAGCTGCAGACATGGCAGGAGTGTGGATATCTGCGAATCTGGTTTCTGTCTTCTAATATTATCAACATTTTTGCTAAAACTTGAATTGTATAAAACTGTAAATTTATGTTTATCTACTCAGACTAGCTAGCTCTCCTTCTTGGGTTGCCAGGGGCTCCAAATGATGCCAGAGAGGTTGTTTACAGTGGCTCTGTCTCATAATCATCGACTAATCCTATTGCAAATCACTGTTGTGTATCACTGTAATTTGTCTCTCTGAATTTTCTCCTTCCCAAATTCTGTCCACACTACTTTGTTAGTTCATGAGTCACTTATGACTTACTTCATGCATAATCTGTTTTTAGATTTCTTTACAAAATGTGTGGGCTTGCCCATGAGTCATTCCTTCAACACAACACCCCCTGCACTTCTCTAAATGTGATGGCGCTTACCAAAGGCAAATTACCATGGCTCTGTCCAGTGTGTATGGTTGGTGTCATAATGAACACAGTACATTTTGCTTGAACCCTTATAATTACCTTACTACAGAAAAAAAAGACACATTGACACAGCACTTCAGGGAGTGCTTACTAATCTCCAAAGTTCAGAACTGAAAGTGAGTGAGGTGCATTTGTCATCTCTAATTCTATGCCGTAGTCAGCCAGGAGCAGAATGAATGGCTCCGGAAATGGAGCATTCAAAATCCAGCAAAATAATAAACAAACAAGCAAACAAAAACTACAATTGAAAAATCCTCAGAAATATTCCAGGATGCAGAGATGCACTGAGCTAGTGTTAAGGTTGCAGAGGAGATCCTACTAACATCAGAAGCAATAGAAACACTACAGTTGGAGATGCTTTAGAACTGCTTTACTTTATGTCATGGTGGGTCTTAGAAATAAGCTACATCAGCCTTCTATCATGGATTCAATGAGAAAATGTATATACATATGTATGTATATATACATATATATACATATATATACAAAGGATCCTAAACACCTGCCTTTTTGAATCTCTGAGAGAAAAAACTATAATGTGTCCTTTAGTTATAATATGTGGGCTTTCTTTTTATGCAGTATATATTAGAGATAATTAAATATCAGCTCACTGTTGGTTAGCATGTGCCTTGTAGGGTATGTGTTTCATAACTACTGCCTTGAAGTTAACCATCAAATCTACTTGCTTCATAAAATGCTTCCTATAATGATTTTGCATTTTGTTATTTGTTTGTTGTGGACTAAGTCATGTGACCATTTTGAAAAGATGACATATGTACTAATCTTTATTAAAACCTAAATCTAGGTGTCTGGTTGATGGTACAGTTCTGATTGTTTCATCAGAGCTTAGTCAAAATGCACTGTTGCTGATGGAAACATTTGAGCCAATGTGTTATATATGCAAAAATATTGAAAATATACTGAAATAAAAATTCAAGCCCATGATAAAGTCCCATGAATCTACAGACATTGTCAAACAGTTTATATAAAATGACCCATTAGCTGTTTTAATTATAAATCATACTCACTCTTCATCACCCTATATTTTTACTCCTCCCCCCACATACATACCACCACATGATCTCGCTCCTATTTTCAAATAGTTCCCTTTTTAAAAATATAGTTTTTTTTTTTTTTTGAGGTAGGAGCTGTAGTTCCTTTGAAGGACTTTATTGTCTGTGTGTCTTTAGGTCTTTTCTATATTCCAATGTAATCTTGTGGATCCATCTCACACTATAAGAGAGATGAAGTGTTTTTATTTAGGCAACTGTGGGACTGCTGTAAAATCAGAGTGAAATATTGTTTAGGGGAATGTTTGTATTGTCAGGAGTAAAAAGTCACTAAGGAAGACCAAATATCCATTAAAGTAGGCAGTTAGATGTAATCTGGAGGGGGGAGGAGAGAGATTGAGAGACTCATATTTTAAGTCAGTAAATAGTGCATCTTAATTTTTTCTTACTATTAAACAACTCTATCTTTGTTCCTATACCACTTAGGCTTTCTCCCCAATTACAGTAATGGTAACATTATTTGGTTCCATGACTGTTTCTCACATCTGATCATGGAACTGTAGAAGACAGAATTAAAACATTTTACTTGTTGGGACCTGATATGTAGGTTACTGATCATGCCTACTTGATGATAGAAGGAAGAATGTATTGTTGAAATGGGAAAACAGTCTATAATGGATAATCAATAGTTTGCATCATAATGTATCATATTCAAGGTAAGTAGAACATATGCTAAAGTAATCCTTATTTTACAGATGTCATCTACTTTAGTAGGTGACAGAGAAATTGGTTTTTTAAAGTGACAGTGGTTGTTAAGGCACAAACCCAAGGTTGGACATACTGGTGTTTTAATTCTCAGTTCTTCATACCGTTTCCAATTTGTTTGAATGCAATTCTTAGTAGATGAAAACAAATTGCTTTTAGATTATACAGAAAATTCCTGGCAAATAAGCCTCCCCTATATTAGGCTGCATGCTGTTTCTTTCCAGCTTTTTGTGATATGATGTAACTGAAGAAACATATTTGTGCTAAATTTAAGACTCATGATTTTATGAGGCTTCCTGAAGAAGATTGAAGAAATTAATCTCCTCAGGGAAGTCTACTAAAAAGCAGTATTTGACTGTGATGTCACATAATGCTGAGTTTTATTAACAAGATGTGTTTGAATTGATATCACATTTATAATTTTGTTCTATGAGTTTTGGAAAATTAAATGAATAAACTGCATGTGGTGTCAATAAAATGTAAATATGTTTTCCTTATTGGTTAATGAATAAAACACTGTTGGCAAACAGGAGGACAAGATAGGTGTAACTAGCAGACAAGGAAGATTCTGGGAGATGTAGTACAGAGAAGTTAAGATGTAGGCCATGAGAAGAATAAGGGGTCCAGTCTCTCTCTCTCTCTCTCTCTCTCTCTCTCTCTCTCTCTCTCTCTCTCTCTCTCTCTCTCTCTCTGGTAAGACCATGTGGAAATACTTAGATTGATAGTAATAAGTTAATATTTAAGGCATAGCTAGCCAGGAAGAAACATTAGTAACCAGCCAACAGTTTCATAATTTATACACTGTCTCTGCTTGTTATTTGGGGCTGACACAGCACTGGGATCAAGCTGGTAGGAAACTGCTTGTAACAGTAAAACTCTGTTTCCCAACTAACAAACAAACTAACAAGTACCTAACTAATTAACTACTAGCTAATTAACAAAAACATAAGGCCAGGAATATGGAGACTGCTTTCCAGAAAAATCAATTCAGACAGCTAGAGCTGAGAGAGTCAGTGAGTTCCTAGGACCTGGCAGGAATGAACTTTATGAGACAATATTCATTATCTCTGTGGGAGTGGGTTTTGTTTTTTTATTGTATTGTGTTGTTTGTGTAAGGTGAACAACATGTAGTACTGAATATTAATAGTATGCTTAATAAAGTGTAATTAGAATGGCTAAGTATTTAAATAAAATATATTGTTTTTCAAACATCCAGTGTTGAAGTGCCTAGGAATATTATTACGAAAATGATCCTATAAATAAACTATGTTTAAAAATGAACATGTCCCTAACATATAATTATGTCCAACGTTCCAAAGATGATTTCAGGTGAATTGGCCCTTCTTCCCAGGTGAAGTGGCCCTTCTTCCATAAATGTAGTCATTCTCTTTCCCCTGATTATGATTATTGTCACTCTTCTGCTTATACCCCAAGAACATCTGAATTGTTTAATAATTGAGGTTTTGTGGGAAGAAGCTACTTTGGAAAGAGATATTGGCTGTACTCAAGCTCCTCTTCACATTATAACCCCAAGGTGCTGAGAAAGAGAACGTTTCCAAGCACTGTATTACACTGTTATTCCTAACCTCAGGATGTTTGCATTACAGAAGTTTAGTTTTCCTTTCCTTGTGAACTACTCCCATGTTAATGCCATGATATGGTAAAGGCAGAAGAGAAGCTAGAGGGAGGCCTCTGATGAAACTTAATCCATGGCACTCTTCTTCCTGCATAGCTGCTGCTCTGAATGTTTCAAAGAGAACATGTTATGAGTAAGTCTTCCTGGCAGCCTGGTGCCACTTTCATGCCAGCCCCAAATAACACACTGAGACTTTGTATTTGATATAGTCTATTGGCCAGTTACTAGTTTCTTATTGGCTAGCTCTGTCTTAAATATTAATCCATTTCTATTAATCTAAATGCATCCATGTACCGGAAAGAGGGGCTGGCATTCTCCTCTCTCTGTCCTTTATCTTGGATCTCCTCCCTACTACTGCTCTTTCCTCATAGTCTCCTAGTCCCGCCTATCTTGCTTTCCTATTGGCCAACAGTGTTTTATTCATTAATCAATAAGAGAAACATATTTACAGAATGACATCTCCCATCATCTCCTCTTTTCTGTCTAAAATAAAAGGAAGGGTTTTAACCTTAACAGCAAAGTATATCACACAACAGTTATCAAAGAAGAACCACAGTTAACAATATTTAGTCCATTGACATTTAGTAAGACTTAAAGAAAATATTCTATCATCTACCCTATCTTTGTGAGTCTAAAGTCTTATATGTAATTTATCTTTAATCCTAACTAAGGAAAACTATAACCATAACTATCTGTCTTAAACTCCTTTAAAGGCCATAGAAGGATAATATATAAACTCTAGGAATGACAGAGACATCTACCCTGGTCAGTCACCCAAAGTTCTTCTGTAATGTTCTATCTTCAGCCCATAGGCCATAGTGTGCCTGGCAGACTCCTCAGCAAAGCAGGAAACTTTAAACTGTCCACCTGTGTTGGCAGTTTGTCAGTCACTTTTCTCTGTATCCTATAGACTGTCTGGAAGACTCTTCTATGAAGCAGGAACCCTGTATCAATGTCCACCTTGTATCAGCAATCACTTTTTTGTGGGTCCTGCATGTCCAGTTTATACCTCATAAAGTCAAATAGTCCAGACAAGAGCAGTATCTTGCCCAAATAGCTAGTCTTGCCATATTAGAGGCAAACTCCATAATGAGTTTCTTTGATGTCCATCTTCCTTTCTGACACAGATGGTGTTGCCAGGAGCAGTTATGTCTCACTCTTAAGAAACACCCTAAATCATTGTAAATGCCATAGTCTGTAGGTCTTTGAAAGGTTAGAAGAATGCCTATCCATCTCAAATACATCTTGAAAACCTAACTAACTTAACTCTAAGTTTTGACTATCATAGGTAACTATCTATAATCTGTACTATTTACATTACATTTCTAAATGAGCTATATAAACACAATACCTAAATAAGAGGAGAAATATACATATCACAAAATTGACCTTAAATTATATCAATAAATAAAAACCATTCCAAAAAAGTATTCATATCTATACTATAATCCCTTTTTTATCTTTAAAAAGATTGGTGGTCATTGTGGTCATTAACCATTTATAACCAAGCCCACTTAAATGAAAACAAATATTTATAAACAATATTTGGGAGTTTGGATGTAGTTCTTTCCAAACTGCTTCCTGCTGGTAGGGGGCGCTCTCATGGGGATCCTAAGAAGACTCAGAAATCCTGGCTGTAGTCTGCAAGGCTGCCTTGTCCAAGCTGTTTTGAATGTTGGATCACCTAGGACGCTGTTTCACGGGGTCTGGCTTGATCAAACCTCATTAGTCTGGAAGGAATCCACAGCATTTCATTTTCTGTGGAAACAAAATTAGAAATCCTTTTCCCCAGTAACTTGTCCTTGGACTTAAATTTTTGAGTCAAAGCATTTTTAAAATATGTAAATTGGATTAATCCAGCAGCATTTGTTTAAACAGTTGTTGCTATTTCCTCAACAGTCAAATAATTTAAAGAAAACAGAACAGTGTATAGTATCCAAAGTTTCTCTGCGCTTTCCATCTTCATATGGCTTTTTTATTACGCTGTGTCCTTTACTTCTTTTTTTTTTTTTTTTTTTTTTTTTTTTTTTTTGGAGACAAGGTTGGTTTCTCTGTGTAATTTAATTTTATCTGTCCTGGAATTAACTCTGTATACCAGGTGTACTTTGAAATCACAGAGATCTGCTTGCCTCTGTCTCCTGAGTGCTGACTAGTCTTCAGGAGGTTTTCCTGACATGTTTCATCACTACTAGGTGGTAAGTCTGGTGTTGACACCAGACCTTTGCGTAATATACCATAAGGAGGCACTAGCTCACCACCAGATTTCAAGTCTTAGTTTACTTGCTTTTTCTGAAAAGTCTCCTGTACATGCTGTCTAAACTTTGTCATAGCACCTTTCTTTACGGTTGGTATGTATTTATATGACATTCATAACATTCTGAACCTAGAGTTTATACAAATGGATTGGATAATATATACACAGAAAATAGGACAGAATTTTATATACTCATATTTGGCTATTTGTTTATTGTGTTTTATGTTTCTAAACCAATCTTGGTCTCTTGGGTATTGGTGGTTCTTGATGTAGATTGCACTGACTGTATAGACTATAGAATAAATGAAAAACTATAACAAAAGACACTTTATATGCTGAATATTCAACTGAAATGTGGTATATCAAATTCATAAAGTTAATGTGAAAATTAATAGAATAATGACAATTTAGAATTGAGACCAGTGAATTTGCATAAGACTGAACCCTTAACATCAAGGTCTGGTTATTCTGGTAGAGTTGTTACTGTCAAGGAGGCAGAGCAGAATATTTTTGGGGCAATATAGAGAACTTGTCAAAACTGGTATTCTACTGATATAAAATTTGTTTTCTTTTAGATACTTCATTATTTCAGTGACTTAGCTACACATGGACATAGTTAACCAAGTTGTCATAAGACACATCATTAGAAATATCTCTTGATTTTGAGAGGATACAAACTTTAAAGGAAAAAGTCAAAGAATCACTATTTGCAGATGATATGATAGTATACATAGCCCCAAAAATTTTATCAGGGAACTGATGGGAGATGCCATTCTGTAAATATGTTTCTCGTATTGATTAATAAATAAAGCACTGTTGGCCAATAGGAAAGCAAGATAGGTGGGACTAGGAGACAAGGAGGATTCGAGGAAGTAGTAAGGAAGAGTCAATATATAGAGACTTGAGAGAACAAAGGTCCGGGCCCTCTCTCTGATAAGATGAGACCACATGGAAATACATAGATTAATAGAAATTGGTTAATATTTAAGACAGAGTCAGCCAATAAGAAATACTAGTAACTGGCCAACAGCTTCAAATCTAATACAGTGTCTCTGTGTGTTATTTGGAGGTAGAGCGGCTCTGGGACCAGGATGGTGGTAAGACATGCTTGTAAACAGGGAACTCCTACAGCTGATAAACACCTTTAGTGAACTTACAGGATTAACTCAAAATGTCAGTAGCCCTCCTATATGCAGATGATAAATGGGTTGAGAAAGAAATCAGGGAAATAGCATCCTTCACAATAGCCACAGGCAATATGAAATACCTTGGGGTAACTAACCAAGGAAATGAAAGTTTTATATGGTAAAACTATCAAGTCTTTGAGGAAGGAAATTGAATATGATATCAGAAGATGGAAAGATCTTTCATGCTTATGGATCACTAGGGTTAATATAATAAAAATGATCATCCTACCAAAAGCACTTCCATCAAAATTCCAACATAATTCTTTAACGATCTTGAAAGGACAGTTCTCAACTTTATATGCAATAACAAACAAACAAAACAAACAAACAAACAAAAAACAACCAAACAAAGAACAAACAAAAACCAGGATAGCTAAAACCATCCTAAACAGTAAGAGAACCACTAGAGGTATCTCCACCTCTAATTTCAAGTTATACTATAGAGCTATAGCAATAAAAACTGCTTGGTATTGGTGAATAAACTGATAATGATCAGTGTAATTGAAGACCCAGACATAAATCCACACCCCTATAGACACTTGATTTTTGATAAGGCAGACATAAATACAAAATGGAGAAAAAGTATCCTCAACTAATGCTGCTGATCTAACTGGATATTTGCATGTAGAAGAAAGCAAATAGATCTGTATTTATCAGCCTGCATAAAACTCAAATGCAAGTGGATAAAAGACCTCACAAAAATCCAGATACACTGAACCTGATAGAACAGAAAGAGGGAAATAGCCCTGAATGCAGTGGCACAGGAGACAACTTTCTGAACAGAACACTAAAAGTGCAGGCAACAATTAATAATTGGGATCTCATAAAACCGAAAAATTTCTGTAAGTTAAAGCACATTGTCAATAATACAGAACAGCAACTTGCATAATGGGAAAAGATTTTTTTGTTTTTATCAATTTCTCAACTAACAGAGCACTGATATAAAAGAACTCAATAAGCTAGATATAAAAATATGTATTCTAATTAAAAATGGGGTATGGATCTAAAAAGAATTCTCAATAGATGAATCTCAAATGTCTAAGAAACAAAGAAATGTTCCATTTACTGTTTTTAAAATTTATTTTAGCCTTTGTTTTTATAAAAGAGATGGAGACAGAAAGATTTTTGAGAGAAAAAATATGAAATTGAATTTATAGGGAGGTCTGGAAAATCTGGAAGGATTTGAGGAATAGGAAAAATATGATAAATATATTGCATGTAATTTTTAAAAACACATAAAAAGAAATATGCTAAATATATAATATGGAATTGCATGTATTCTTTAAAAAGTCTCTCTCTCTCTCTCTCTCTCTCTCTCTCTCTCTCTCTCTCTCTTTGTTTTTGTTTCAGAATTTCTCTGTATAGCATTGGCCATTCTAGAACTAGCTGTTCTTTAGAACAAGGCTGGTCTTTAACTCAGAGATCCACCTGCCTCTGCCTTCTGGGTGCTAGGATTAAAGTAGTGTGCTACACTGGTTCAAATGGCATCTTCAGGAAAATGGATGAAATTGAAAGTCATTACATTAAGTGAAGTAATTCAGACAATGTAAGACAAATACTGTGTTCTTTCTTTCATATGAAGAACTTTGTTCATTCACTCTGGACAGTGTCAACCTTGGGCAGGTGGTTTCAATGTATAAAACAGTAAACAGCACTTCTCCATAGCTTCTGCATCAATTTCTGCCTTACTACCCTACTTGTGTTCCTACTTTTAATTCCCTCAGTGATGGAGTGTGATTCATTAGTTTTAAGATGAAATAAACACTTTCCTTCCGAAGTTGCTTATGGTCATGGCATTTTACCACAGGAGTAGAAACCCTAACTAAAACTCCATGTAAAATGTAATGTACAAATGAGTTAAGAAAGTGATGGTTTCTTCAAGGGACTCTTTATCTCTTCTAATTCATATTTCTATTGCCCCAAAATATTGATCTGATATTTAAAACATGATATTATATAAAGTAGTTTTTAAAATAACAAATCAAGCAGTATGGTTATGGCTTCTATAATTTGTGAGTTCTTGAATTACATATATCATTCATCAATAATTTATAATTATCACATTTATATTGTCTGTTTAATAGTAGACTAGATTACTAGATTTTCTCTTTTTTCATCCATTGACCCAGACCCACAATTATGTAGCTTAAATTCTAATTCTTAGCAAAGGGCTCACCCTAGATTTTCTTGTTATCAACTGCTTACAGATCAAAACTCTGAAATCACTTTAATCAAATCCCTTTCATGGCTCCAACTCTAATGATGCCTATTGAGCTGCCAAATGACTTTCATATCAATATTGATGCTATTTTGATTGTTTGAAAGAATTAATTGCCCTGTATGAAAGACAAGAAATAAGTGCCACTAAAATGAATAATATCAATAATGAGGAAACAGATTGGTAGGAACACAGGGAGAAAGGTCAGCTAATTACAGTGCTTTATAAATGAAGAAATCCAATTGCATGAATATTATAGAAATTATTCATAGCCTCTATGTAATGAAAAATATTATGTTGTACTATTCCTGAAATTTTTTCAACCTAACAAATACTAGAACTTTTATAAACATTCTTCAAGCAGCTAATAATTTTCACTCAGTGTTTTTTCCTCTGAATTTAGAGAATGTTTTTCTGTCTCCTTAAAGTTGTAGAATCTATTTGCTTTTGTTTTCCTTATATGCAAAGCTTTTCCAAATATTTACATATTTATTTAATGTGTATGTGTGCTTTGCCTGAAAACATTTCTGATCACTAACTGTATGCCTGGAATATGTGGAAACACAAGGAAGGCATCAGATCCCTTAACACTGGAGTTACAAAAGGTTGTGAGCTGCCACGTGGATGTTGGGAATTGAACAGGGACACTCTGAAAGAACAGCTATTGCTCTTAAGCACTGAGTCATCTCCCAAGCCCCAAAATAGAGCTTTTAATTTCTTTTAAAAAATTAAGGTCCAAGTACAAGTGATGGTCTGACATTTGTTTGTGTTATCTTCTCTCATTTATAGATTCAGGACAATTTTATTAGAGTTTCATCAAAATATAAAAGTGTTCTTGATTATCATTCCAGAATAGAAAACAAAATAGCCTTATTGCCATGAGCTAATTCCTCCTGAACAATTTTATTTTGAAATGATATTTCAAAAGTGAAGAAATTATTCACATTAAACAATGATCCTTTACATTATAAACACTGATAAATTTACCTAATTTGTCAATAGCTCTTACTGGCTTGTTTTCTGTCACTTGACACAAGTTAGTGTCATCTGAAAGGAGGGAACCTCAATTTAGAAAATTGCTTTGCATCTCAGAACTTTGTCTTTATATTGTAGACTTAACATTTTTCTTATATGAACATGAAACTTACGAACATGAAACTTACAAACTGTTTTTTTCCCTAGGTGTCTCTTCATTTCCCCAAGCTTTCTTGGTATGTCTTGTTAGAATGACTATGGGTGCTCTGTGGTGATATATTATCTATGATTTATAAAGAGTGCCTGAAGTATCAGAATGCAAATCCCGCCACAATAGTTAGCTATAGAAGCTAGGTGGTGGTACACACCATTAATCCTGGGACTCAAAAGACAGAAGTAGAGTGATCTCTGTTAGTTCAAGGTCACACACGGCTACTCAAAATTGATGCAGTCTAAAGAAGAAACAGCTCACACAAAGGAGGTCTCAGCTATTGAGATCCCGCACCTTTAATCCCAGAATTTGAGAGGTATTAAAGGAAGAAGGAAAGTGTCTCATGATAGAATTTGTCGCTTGCCACGTTGAGAAGAGGCAGCAGTCTGGGAATGCAGTCTGAGGTTGGTGGAAAGCATTGTCTCCAAGGATTCATGGAGACAGGATTGCCATTTCAATCTGAAGTAGAGGAAAGAGCTAGTGGCTTGGCTGCTTTGCTTTTCTGATCTTCAGCTTGAAGCTTGAAACTCAATATCAGACTCTGGGATTTTAATTTTCCTGTTACAGTGCTCTTTAAAAAAAGAAAAGTTAGCTGAACTTCTTCCATATTTAATCCATAGACAAATCACAAGATACTTGAATTGAAATATTTTGATAGGGAATTCCAATGATGCTTCAACAAGTTTTGATAGAGCCCATAAGAGAGGAAGAGAAATAATAGCCCACCTACACATTGCTTCCACTCTTGGCCCACTCAACATTTTCAAGTCTTAAAACCATGTCAGGTATGACCCAGACATCTTCCTCCCACTGAGCTGTGTGCTTTCAGAAGCTGTGACTTTAGTTGATCCACTTTTATCTAGTATGATACTTGGCTTCCATGTTAACTTGTAGCAAGTGTTGGTTGCATATTGTCATCTGTCACATTCAACCACTACATGTAACAATGAAGCAGTTCAGCTTCTTCCCAGCATTGTTACTTCATAAATTTTAAAAGACATACCGAGATAATTAGTGTTTATATTTTCAAAAACATGGTGTGATAGACTCTATCAACTAATTATTATTATTTGTGTTACTTATGGACACTAGATATCAAATATGAAGGATTTCCTTCTCAGTTGATTTTTAGAAGTCAATAGCCAAGGATCAGGCTATTGTGACAAGGATAGGAAAAGTTCTACACTTAATATTATTAAGACTTTTCCTAATATATGACTTCATAAATAGAAAATTAGTACAATTTATTAGCCTGGCTTAATGTATGCTATTAGCCAGTACATATTGATTAGAATTCATATGGAATCTAAATTTAATTTTAAACGTAAATTAACCACTTGGGATTAATGTCTTAATGGGTTCAGAGCCCTTGTTGCTCTTCCAGAGGACCTGAATTTGATTTCTAGTACCCATATTATGCAGCTCCCAAATTTTTGTAACTTCAGTATTTAGTGATTTTCATGGCATCTGAAGGCACATGCACATGTCACATAATCACAAAGACATATATACCAACACATGAATAAATTTTTTTAAACTTGAAAATTGTTTTCCAAATTAAAAAAAAATCTTCTCTCCTAATATTTTACTCTTCAGTCATTCAACAATCATTTTTGAAGAGTCTTTTATCTACATAGGCTGAAGTCATCCAAAATATAGTAAAATACTAGAGTTAATTTTTTCTAAATGTAAAAAGGGAATTGACCACAAAATATACTTATATTTGTTAAATATAAATTAAAAGAAACAAAGTTTTGAGCTCTCTAACTTATTGTCTATGTTGCTTATCTTCTGAAAGAGAAGAAAACTAGGAATTCCTGAAATGTTCCTGTCCACATTACCATCATCCTCAGTGGATCCATTTTTTTTTTTTATTGATTGCTTACTGTAATTGGGGGAAAAGTTAGGTAATATGTGTCCTTACCTATGTTTAAGCAATGAAGCACACAATGCGGTGGTTTGAATAATAACGGTCCCTACAGGCTCATAGATTTGAGTGCTTGGTCACCAGGGAGTGACTGGTGACCACTTTCTGAAATGGCTAGGAGGTGTAGCCTTGTTGGAGGAAGTATATCACTGGAGGTGGGCTTTGAGATTTCAGAAGCCCAAGCCAGATACAGAAACTTGGTTTTTCTGATGCCTATGGATCTGTATGTAGAATGTTTAGCTACTCCCCAGCACAATGCCTGCCTTCTTGTTCCCTGCCATGAAGATAATGGATTAAAACTCTGAAACTGTAAACAAAACCCCATTAAATACTTTCTTTTATAATAATTGCTGTGGTCATGGTATCTCTTCACAGCAATAGAACATTGACTAAGACATACAAATGTGTCAGTTATCTCTTACAATTAACATTTATTAGTTAATTAAGTTTTGTAGTTTCTAGTGACCAAAGTTATGTTACTAGGATTGTGCACCAAGTTAATTTACCTGCTGAGCTATTTTGCCAGACCAAACAGGGAAGAAATGGAAGGAAAGATAATCACACAAGTTCTTTGATGAGGGTAAATGATACTTCATTGTACAAAGACAGCACTTTATCTGCCCATCAATGGAAGTTGGTTTCAACATCATGGCCATTGCCCATGAACAGTATTGTTTACAACGCTCAACTACTATGAATGTTGTACTTATCATGGAAGTACCAACATTTACTTAAAATTTGATTTTATTCCTTAAGTATAAACACACAGAAGTGAGATTGCTGGATCATGTGGTGATTTCATTTTTGATCCTTTAAAAGAAATTTGTTTTCCAAACAGCTTCTTCATTTTTTCTATTTATTTATTTATTTTTCTCATTTTACATATCGATCCCAGTTCCTTTTCAGTCCCTCCCTCCCTGTCTTCTACCTCCTACACCCCCTGACACCCTCCCATCTCATCTCTTCCATACCACATGTAGGGTGATGCCTTCCTGGAAGGGTCACCCATAGCTAAATACCGAGCCATACTGGAATCCAAATGCAGAGAGGGAGGACAAGACCAGGCTACAGAAAATCCTGCAGAGGCAGCTTACTTGAACAAGGAGGAGGTAATGGGCCCCAGCTTTTTCATTTTACATTAGCACAATATAGTATACAGAGATTCTGGTCTCCACATCTTTGCTAACAGTTTCTTAAAAAAATAACTACCTAGACACAGGTGAGGTGGAATATTACCGTAATTTTGATTTATTTCCTTGATATACTTTCTTATGACAGATTTATATTACTTGATGCATTTTAAGGAAAAACTCATGGAGACAAAACATGTCTTTAGAGGATCAAGGGAAAGGAAAAATGATCAAGTACTGTTGAGTGCTTGCAAAGTTATGGCTAAGAAGACAAGTGTGTTCTAGAGATTTGCTATAATATTGTTCCCAACAGCATTGTGTTGTTCCAATAAAATTTGGTTGATATGTCAACATCTGCCTTCACATCCATTTAATTACGTTGCTTTCAGCCTTTCTGAATTATTTCTTTGATACTCTGTTGTACATATTTTTACAGGATATATGTTTTGAATTCCATCAGGCACACAATGTTCAGTGTGACAACTGCTCTTGGTTCTTTTACCATCTTCACAAAAAGCCTCTGGGACTTCATACTATTTGTAATTAAAATCCATCTCATATGAAAATTGATTATTATAAGTGAAACTATTAAAGGCAGCACTTTTCAAATTACTTTACTAATTCTGATTTTTCTGTTGTTCAGAACTATCTTATCATGGCCAGAAGCCAGTGTTTTCATCTCAACAAAGGAAGACAATTTAAAAAATAAAAAAGGCCCTAAAATTGCATTTTTTTTTCCTAAATGATGTGTAGTTTTGACTTTGTTTTTCCTTCCTTAACTCTTGATTCTTTTAGTTCTTAGGATTTATGGGGTAAGTTTCCTCTCTGAACTTTCTGCTCTCTTTTCTACGTTTTCATAGACTATAGGTTTTTTTTTTTTTCTTTTAGAACATGAAATTTTCCTTTTTGTTCTGGTTAGTCCTTCATAGGCAGTGCTGAGTTTCCATACTGAAGTCTCTTGTGGAGACTATTCTGTTGTATTTCTCCATACTCAACCTTAAATGAACTATGTAGTTTATAGATACAGAATGTTAATATCAATTCACTTGGAATCCTAGTACCAAAGTGTCTTCTCAATTTACACTTTTTTACATGATTATTTATTTTACTTTTATGTAATTACTTGAGTGTTGTAAACTCACTCACTAGGTCTGGTAATTGGTTCTGGTTCCATGGGTAGCTTTTGGAAGTATAGTTTCAGTACTTATATGGATAAGTTCACCATCTTTTCCTTCTTCATATATAGTTATCTTTTGGTGACCCACAGTGTAGGCCTCAACCTGTAGAGGGTCCTCCGATTCACAAGTCCTGCAATAACTGGGTCCTTTAGTTCATCATATGAGGTACAGTCTTTGCTCAATTCTGGTATGGAAGGATTGGCATGACCATTGGACAGATCACTTAACTAGAACAGCTAGCCCAGCTAAGAAAGAGATAACCTTTGCTAATCTAACCCATCTCAAATACTTATCTTCACAATATGGATGTCTTTAGCTTAATAAGCCACAGCTTTGTTCTTCAGAGGGAGATTACAAATTGTATGAGCTAAATTTTTCTCAAAAATTAAATCAGGAAATTCTTTTTATAAGTTTCTCAAATGTGTGTTCAACTCTTTATATCAATGTTTTCTTGCAGTAAACTGAACATTGTTCTATGATTCTGAAGAAATTACCTAGCCAATTATTTTAAGTTTCATCTTTGAATGTTGCAACAAAGGTCAAAGAAACAAGTTAAAGTATATTTTCTGGACAGCATGGAAGTGTTAAGGATTGAGACATTTTATTTTATTTTCATTAGGATATACTGTACAACTGGAATGTTTTTGTTCAAAATATGTATTCCTAAAGCATATATCAGTCTCATTTTGTAACTATAAGACTTTGAGAATGAACTTAAACTCTCTAATATCAGCTTCTTGACAAGAAAGGCACAATAATAGCACACACATAATTGAATGATCAAAGAGAAAGAGATAATCTCTGACCATGGTAATTAATGCCTTATAATATTCAAGAAGAGTACTAAAATTTCCCTATGTACCCTTCTGTTATTTAATATAATACTGAATCTCAAATCTTATACTTATATCTCTGCAATTTAAATAACTAGAATTTGAAGTTCAGAAATATTGAAAACTTCAAAGCAAATAACAAAGGAAAAAAAAAACCAGACAATTGAATTGGTGCTACACAAGATCTAGTAACTCCAAGCTATAGAAATGTCTGTAAATATGTGAAAAATAAAAGGAAAAAACTAATTCCAAAGAAGGTTTTTATCTGTACAGAAGACTAAATGAAGGCTGAAAGTAAGAGCCTCCCAAGTAAACATCAAGATTACAAAAGATAGGTTTTGTGACAGGCTAAGTACTTCTGAATACAAGCCATTACAGGGAGTCTACCTGGTGAAATGTTGTGGGTCTCCACCGATGGAATAAAATGATGCTAGAAATAAAGGAACAAATGACAAGACTCCTGGGCTTAACATATGAACCTGGAACACCAGCAAGGATATGGGACAGGGTAAACACTATATAATTATACAGAATCAAATAATTTTGTATTATAGCTGCTATCTATGTGAAATAAAATATATAGTAGAACTCAAGAGAAATCATTTATTTAAATGTAGAAGTCAATACATAGCATCAAAAAATAAAAGAGAAAATGTTAATTTACACACCTTCCAGACACTTTTGCTTTAAGGGGGCAAGATGTTGCAGCTTTGAAGAGATCTATCCATGCTACCCTTGCCATTTCTTCTCTATACATAGCTAACACTTGTTTTAGCTCTGTATGCCCTCTTGCCTCCCGAAGCTTCAGATAAACCAAGCTTTCCTGATGCCCAGGCTAAGGCAACCTCCAACTATATAGTTATACTCTCTCATCTTGTATACCCCTGACTCACCCTCATACTTACCCAAAGCCTCATTGACTATTAACAAAAGGATAAGTCTTGTGATATGGAACTTTCCTGATACACCAGAATCCTTAAAAGCAAAGAATTAATTTTGTCCTGTGGCTCTGAAGTCTCTCCATTTAGAGCCCTGTCTTCTTTATGGTGCTATGTGAATAAATCCCCTGCTTGCAGGATAATTAGTCACTGCATCTATCTATCAGCCCAACCAAAATTGTTCCAAGTTTTATGTAAAAGAAATATGGAGAATTTTAGAAAAAAATATAGAATTCATCCAGACAATCCATGTATCAAAAGTTTAAATATACAATGTAGTCTTTAATCAGAATGAAAATTATCCCATATATAGCCTACCTCAGCATATAGGGAAAAAAAAAAAAAAAAAAAAGAAAAAAGTGTTTTTCAAAAGAGGTGCAGAAAACATAAGAGCAATGCCAACTTTTACTTCATTTGTAATACATATTATTTAACACATGGAGGCAGGATAAGAAGGTTCAACATGAATGCAAGGAATTCTGGTTTATATAGTGAGTTCAAGCCCATACTAGCCTCCCAGAGTAGCCTATAGAGTGAATCCTTGTCTAAAAAACAAATAAACAAAGATACAAACAAGACAGATCTACAAACTAATAAGAACTAAGGAGTATATATATATATATATATATATATATATATATATATATATATGATTATTCAGATATAATAAATTATACATGCAAATTTTACCCTCTAAGCTAAGCCACAGCTAACTAACTAGAAATGTATACCATTTGATTTTCTCTGTGGCAAAAGTAGCAGTGAATAGTCATACAACATTATCTAACTCTGTTTCTGCAAGGCCCCTCTACATTGGTTTCACCTGTATTTTGTCAAATTGTGCATTGCTGAGGAGCTTGGAGAAAAATACAAAGAGGAGAGGACTGTGATTCTGGCTATTGCATGTCCTAATGAAACACTTGGATTTTACTATGTTAAATTGTCAAAACTATAGGACAAGAAAAGAATAGCGAAGCTTGTTAACAGTATGTGCGAAGGCACATATAAGTAAATCCCCTTCTTGGGGCAAAATTTTTATCAGAAACCCCAAATACCATTGAGGGAATGGGATTGTGCATTTGAAACTCTGAAGATAAATACTTGTCATAAATATTTTTATACCTAGTAAGTTTATTCTTCAGAATTGAAATAGAAACTAAGACACTCAGAATAACCACGAGCCAAGGGAAACATTATAAATCAATGTTTAATATGACTCTACACTCAGATGAAAACAATTACTGTCATGAGTGACTAAAATAATGTTTCTTTAGAAAATCTAAATGTAAATGAGAAATAGGAATGAACCTAGCAATACAATATAGTAAACTGTAAAATCTCAGTGATGAATGATAGATGTAATAAGCAAATAAATAATATTTGCAACAACCACAAGAACAAAAAAAAAAAAAAGAGAGAGAGAGAAATGCTAGGAAATATCTACTGTTTTCAACAATGGCTCTGAATTTGATTTCTCTTTAATCTCCAGTTATACGATGGGCTTACTTAATTAATTAAACCTAAGACTGGTAGTACCCTGCCTGCAAGAAACTCATTTTACCTACAAAGACATAAACATTGGCATGAAAAGATGGAATACAACACTGACACAGATGGAATCTCAGTGCAGATAGAAATATATTCTTATATCCGACAAAGGAGACTTTAAGACAAAAAAAAAAAAAAAAAAAAAAAAAAAAAAGCAAGGAAAAAGAAATGGATCACTTGAGAAAAGAACCAGGTACAGAGGCAACTCTTTTCCTGACAGAATCTTCCACCTCCCAGAACTACACTGTAGCCTGAGTAGTGCTCCCATGATTTTATCCTAGCTTGAACATCCTAGCTTGAACACCCCTGCCTAGAGGTGACCTAGGTTTATCAACCTAAACACTTTTAAAAAAAATACTGGAAATGTCAAGTAGGCAAGTTACAACAAAAGTGCTACAAGCCCAAGGTGCTATCTGGTGACATTCTCAGTCAGGTCTTACGTTGGGGGAAGCCAGTGTTTGTCTTCAAGAGACAAAGAAAGAAAGAAAGAAAGAAAGAAAGAAAGAAAGAAAGAAAGAAAGAAAGAAAGAAAGAAGATCCATGGGAATCAGGTACAATGTGTCCCCAACATTCTTTTACACCTGCTTCCCCATTTGGTTATATTCTTTGAGTCAAACTCAAGGCAACAGGATGTATGGGAAGCTTTCCCAAAAGCTGTGACTTTTTTTTTTCAGATTTAGGACCACAGTCCCAGGGACTGTGCAGTGACATATTTATAACGATTTGCCATTTGTGGTCACTTTTAAAGAGAAACATCCTATTCTTGGAAGTCAGTTCTGTTCCCCTCTGGATTGTTTGACTGAAGATCCCTTGAATGGCCTACCACATAGTTCATCGACTGGGGATAGCTTGGTGGTGGGTTTTTTGTTTGTTTGTTTTGTTGCTTGGTTGGTTGGTTTGGGGACACTGTCAGAGATTTCTATTGCTGCAATTAGGCATGGAGAGATGAAGCATACTGGTTGGCTTTTCATGATTTGCTAACATCTACTATAGCTCAGCATCACCTGCCCAAGGGCAGCTGCCAAAGGGATGGATCCCTCCCCCCCCTTAAAACATTAACAAAGAAAATGTCCCAAAAGCTTGCACATGGGGCAATTTGATGGGAACATTTTCTTGATGATGCTAGCTTGTGTCAAGCTGATAAAAACTGACTAAGACACACACCTTTGACTATTTTTTATATTACCATTTTTTGGAGTAGGTTTGTTCAAGTTGAAAAAGGGTTCATTTAACTAACAGGAAGAGCATATTAGCAGTGAGTCTGGACCGGAGGTCTTTTTAGAACAAATATTATTCACAACTTTGTTGCCTTAGGAAAAGCTAGTGTCTCAGTGTGTCCATGGTCATGGTTTCTCTAAATGTCAGCCTCTACTCCAACTAAGCAGAAGCCAGCAACTGGTCCCCAATGATCTGACATGACTCCTTAGCCTCCTCTTTATCTGTGCCTGAGGTGCAGAACAAAAAATATAGTTCTAATGCCCCCTGCTCCATGGGGCAAACTTTAGGTCACATTTTTCATTTATGAATGAAGCTACAATTTTTGTTTTTTAAAGAATTTATTTTTTTGATTATTTTTAAAAATTCATTTATTTTATATAACCAAGTCCATTTAAATGAAAACAAACATTTATAGACAATATTTGGGAATTTGGGCATCATTCTTTCCAAACTACTTCCTACTGGTAAGGGGCTCTGTCTTGGGGGATTCTAAGAAGATGCAGAAATCCTGGCTGTAGTCTGTAAGGCTGCTTTGTCCAGCTGTTTTGAATGTAGGATCACCTGGTACTCTGTTTCAGGCAGTCTGGCTTGATCAAACCACATTAGTCTGAAAGGAATCCACAGCTTTTCAGTTTCTGTGGAAACAAAAGTAGAAATCCTTTTCCCCAGTAACTTGTCCTTGAACTTAAATTTTGGAGTTAAAGCATTTTTTTTTTTAATTTAACTTATTTTACATGTGGATCCCAGTTCCTTTTCCCTCCTTCCCTCCCTTCCTCCTCCTTCCCTCCCTCCCTTCCTCTCTTCTCTCTTTTACCCTCTCTGCCCTCTCACATGCACTCTAACCACCCTCTCCTCCCATCCCCCCACCCCAATTCCATATGTAGGGGAATGCCTTTTGATAATTTTTTTTTAAATTTAAATTTAAAACAAGCTTGTTTTGCATGTCAATCCCAGTTCCTGCACCCTAACTCTAGCCCTAACCCAAATCCTTACAATCATTCAAAAGGAAAAAAAAAAAAAAATAACAAACCAAAAACATTAAATGCCAAATGTAAAAATTAGGCAGTTATCAAAGTTTTGCCTAATGCATCATGAGTACAAAGTGATAATTTGTACTTCAACATTTCAAACATAGTGTAAATTATTTACAAAGTATATTATGTATAACCCTGAAGTATGGAACAAATTAACCAAAGTAATATTTTAAGTACATTAAAATGTTTTGAATTGTTACTGTAATATAGCTTTGAGAGTATAGCCTTCCTTTGTCCTTGCTTGGGAAACCTTATAACTGCAACAGCACTTTCTAGATTAAAACTCCTGAGGACCTTTGGAGTTATGTCTGCTCAAATGATTAACAGGATCAAGATAATCAGCACATATCAGGATGTGACAAACAGATGAATAGAAGATTTTTACCTTCATTTTATTTGTTTATTGGCCATCTCCTATAACTTTATAATTTACCATATTTTTAATTTTTGTCATTTTACATTTAAATATAATTTTATAACTCTAGGGGAATAGAAAAATCCTGATATTGTTACATTTATATTTACTAACTTGATTTGGCCTCCCTCATCTGCTAATGTGTTTGTTGCCATTTGTATATTTTCTTTAAATTTGACAAGGGTTTAAAATTTAAATTGATTCATCTGTTTCTTTTGTTGAAGGGTATTTGTATATTTGAATAACAGTACTTTATTAAATATCTCTTTTAAAACATTTTCTCTCCATTTCTGCTTGCACTTTTTTCTATGGGCATGAGTTTTCAGAGAGTAAAAAATTGCCTCTTTGTTTAAAAGTCAGGCTTTTCAATTCTATCCTGCACTGAATTATACCTTTTGTGTATCAAAAAGCCACTACAAATGCAAGGTCAGCGTGATATTCATTATGTTATTTAAAAGGAGTGTTTGTATTTGTCTTCTATATTTGATATTAAATCTGTAATTCACTTTTGTGATGCACGTAATACATGTGTTGAGCCTTAGGATGATTCTAGCATAAATATTTTCCTCTATTGTTCTAGATATCTGACAAAAGAATGTGTGGTATTATTTACAAGGAACTGTTTTACAGTTCTCTATATTCCTACATTGCTCTATCTGTCTATTGTTACACAAATCCCACTGTCACTCTTATTCCTTGGCATTGTCTTGGAAACAATTTTAGTGGTCACACATTGACTGTGCTATTATTGTTCTATCTTGTTAGTCTATTCTGGGGCTTTCATTTCTCTCTGTATACTTGGAAATGTGTTTGTTAACTTCAAAATGGTTTCCTGGAATTTTAATTGTAATTATTTAAATCTATAGCTAAACTTGGATAGAAACTGACAATGATGGATTATACTGACAGACACAGAGCAAGAATCATTCCCCTTATTTAATTGTTCTTTGATTTCTTTCCTCAGTTTTGGAGCTTCCTTTAATAATCTTTGTACATGTTTTCATACATTTCTGATTTTAATGCTTTTGTTTTTATATTTTTTATTTTTTATTATTTTACAAATTGATCCCAGTCCCCTTTTCCTCCCTCCTTTCTCCCCTCCCCAACACGCTTCCCATCCCATACCCCCACACACACACACACACACTCCACAGTGATGGTGATGCTTTCCAGGAGGGATTATCAAAATCAGTCAAATCATTTGGAGGAAGGACTAGGCCCTCCCTTCTGCCTATAGGCTAAGTAAGAGAGTATCCCTCCATGGGAGATGTGTTCCAAAAGTCCTTTAATGCACCAAGGATACATTCTGGTTCCACTGTCAGAGGTCCCTTAGACTGCCCAGGTTTTCTAACTGAGACCCACGTTCAGGGAGTCTGAGTTGGTCCAATGCTGGTTTCCCAGCTATCAGTCTAGGCGTCCATTAGCTCCCCCTTGATCAGGTCAGCTGTTTCTGTGAGTTTCTGCAGTCTGGTCTTGACCCCATTTCTTATCACTCCTTCCTCTCTGCAACAGGATTTCAGAAGTTTGGCTCAGTGCTTAGCTGTGGGTGTCTGCTTCTGTTTCCATCAGCTACAAGATGAGGGCTCTATGGTGGCAAATAAGTTAGTTATCAATCTCATTATCAGGGAAGGGTATTTAAGGTAGCCTTTCCACTGTTGCTCAAATTGTTAGTTGGAGCCATCCTTGTAGGTCTCTAGACAATTCTCTAGAAAAGTTTTCTCTTCAAACCTATAATGGCTTTCTCTATTATGGTATCTCTATTTTTTTTTCTTTTTGTTCCCGTCTATTCATCCTCTGACTCAATCTTCTTCTCACATGTTCTCCTCTCTTCCCCTTCTCTTCTGCCTCTCCACTCACTGCCTCACTCCCCTGCCCCAGACTCCCAATATGCTCAGGAGATCTTGTTCCTTTCCCCTTCTGCGAGGGACATTGTATGAATCTCTTAGGTTCCTCCTTATATCCTAGTTTCTCTGCAAGTGTGAATTATAGGCTGGTGAACCTTTGCTCTATGTCTAAAATCCATATATGAGAGAATACATACCATGTTCCACTTTTTGTGACTGGGTTACCTCACTTAGGATGGTTTCTTCAAGTTCGATCCATTTGCCTGAGAATTTCAAGATTCAATTATCCCCCTCCCTTGCAGAGTAGTATTCCATTGTGTAAATGTGCCACATCTTTATACATTTTCAGTTGAAGGGCATCTAGGTTGCCTCTAGGTTCTTGCTATTACAAATAATGCTGCTATGAACATACTTGAGGGCATGTCTTTGTTGCATGGATATGGATCATTTGTGGTAGAATTGCCAGGTCCTGTGGTAGACTGATTCCCATTTTCCTGAGGAACTGCCATACTGATCTCCAAAATGTCTGTACAAGTTTATACTCCCATCAGCAGTGGAATGTTCCCCTTTCTCCACATCCTCTCCATCATGAGCTGTCATTAGTGTTTTTCTAATTTTAGCCATTCTGTCAGGAGTAAGATGGTATCTCAAAGTTGTTTTGATTTGCATTTCCTTGATAGCTAAGGATGTGGAGCACTTTCTTAAGTGTCTTTCAGCCTTTTTGATTTCCTCTATTGAGAGTTCTCTATTCAGTTCTGTACCCCATTTTTAATATGGTTATTTGGTGTTTTGTTGACTAGATTCTTGAATTCTTTGTGTATTTTGGAAGCCCTCTGTCAGATGTAGGATTGGTGAAAATCTTTTCCTAGTCTGTGGGCTGCCGTTTGGTTTTGTCAACTGTGTCCTTTGCCTTACAGAAGCTTCTAAGTTTGAGGAGGTCCCATTTATTCATTTTTTTTTTATCTCAGTGTCTGTGCTACTGGTATTATGTTAAGGAAGCAGTCTCCTCTACCAATTTGTTCAAGGGTACTTCCCTCTTTCTCTTCTAAGAGGTTCAGTGTGGCTGGATTGATGTTGAGGTCTTTGATCCATTTGGACTTAAGTTTTGTGCATGGCAATAGACATGGGTCTATCTGAAATCTTCTACACACCATCATCCAGTTGTACCAGTACCAATTTTTGAAGATGCTTTCGTCTTTCCTTTGTATACTTTTACTTGTTTTGTCAAAAACCATGTGTTCATAGGTGTGTGGGTTAATAACAGGATTTTTTATTCCATTCCATTGGTCTACCTGTCTATTTTTGTGCCAATACCAAGCTGTTTTCAGGACTATAGCTGTATAGTATAGCTTGAAGTTGGGGATGGTGATGCCTCCTGAAATTCCTTTATTGTACAGGGTTGTTTTGGCTATCCCGAGTCTTTTATTTTTCCATATAAAGTTGATTATTATCCTTTCAAGGTCAGTGAAGAATTGCTCTGGGATTTTAATGGGGATTGCATTGAATCTGTAGATTGCTCTTGCAATATTTCCATTTTTACTATATTTATCCTACCTATCCAAGTGTATGGGAGATCTTTCTATTTTCTGGTATCTTCTTTTATTTCTTTCTTTAAAGACACAAAGTTCTTGCTATATAGAGATTTCACTTGTTTGGTAAGCATTACCCCAAGATACTTTATGTTTTTGTGGCTATTTTAAAGGCAGATGTTTCTCTGATTTCTTTCTCAGCCCCTTTATCATCTGTCTATATTAGGGCTACTGATTTTTAGTGGGAAACAAGATTAACTCATGTTTTTGTTATGTAAATAATTCTATATTGTGTAACTGTATTCTACTTCCTGACTGCTAACATCCAAGCTTGGAGTTTCTTACTGTGAAATATGAAGTTAGCCAATAGTTATTCAAAGATATTTTTTACAGTGTGGAAGAATATATATATTTTTTATTACATCTTTGGATGTGATTATCTTTATTTTTTGCTTATTGATGTGATATATTAGCAATCTTGTTTAGCTGAGATGAATCTCAGTGATCATTCTACTTTGTAACTCATTTTCTATTATATTAGCTACTTTGCTTTAACAAAACATGTTACAAAATTGATGTATAATGGCAGAGTCTTCTTTGGCTCACAGCTTGAACTCTTCCATCACCTGGGATGGTGTGGGTGGGGAGAATAGCTAGCTTGTTTAGGATTTGTTCACACATTCACTCATGTTTGTTCAAATTTCCATGGTTAGAAGTTGTAAAGCTGTCAGCTAATATTGCTGACACAAAGATGGTTGTTGCTTATTCCACTGAAATTTATCTTCTCCATACAGAATATGCTACACAGAGGATCTTCCAAGATAGTTGCTGTACCAGACGACTTGGGTATGTTGTTCTACATACTTGAGTTCTCCCTGTGCCCTTATACATCTTCAGGAATGTCTGCTGTATTAACTCTTTTTAGAATATGTCCTTTGAGATGTGGCTGGTTTTCCATTTATTAAATGTAAATTTGCTTTTCAGTACTTTATTTGTGTTAATTAATTAAAAAAGAAAATGCCCCATAAAGGCTTTATTCTATTTTCTACCATCATCCCTTCAAAACTAATAGTATTTATTGCTTAAATTTAATTTATTAGTTCAGATTAATTTGATAGTGTGAGTGTGAATGCTTATTCTAAACTGTAATAACTTGTAAATGGAAAGATTTCTGTTAGATGAATTAAGCATATTAATTAATGGATACAACATAATAATTTATCTATCTAACTTTTCATGCATGCCAGATCTATTATGAATCATTCTCATTTTGATGTTTAATGTATTACCATTTTTCATTGAATAATAAATGATGTATAATCATACTTCTCATTAATTGCCTACACTTTTTTAAATTTATTTCTTGTGAGCATTTGAGAAACTGTGCAAAATGAAAACTCATTATTCAGGATATAATGCATATCTACACAATTAATTATTAATTTGCAATTTGTCCATTTCTGCTTTTTTCCTAATTGACACTATTTTCAGTGATCAACCTAAGAGCATGCTAACTGGTTTCTCACACACATATTTGTCACTTTCACATGGATTTTTGCCAACTCTCTCAACATGTAGCTATTTACTAGTAGAACTCAGTGTGCTGCCCAAGAGCTAAAGACTCTTGTATGTTCTGTTTTTTAGTCTTTATATGTATTCCACAAACATGAGCAGATTTTAACAAAATTTCAGCCAATAATAACTTCTCTGATCAGCTTCAGTTGTAGAAATGACATTGTATATATACAAAAACTGTATTAAACAGCAGTTAGGTATTAAACAGCAGTTATAAAAGCAATTATAGCAGTCATGACTGCTTTCAGAGATAACCAGATAAAGGTGAATAGCATCTAGGTCTCAGGGAGTTAAGATACAACAAGTAATCAGATGAAAATAAAAACGGAAAGGAGGTATTAGAGAGAAAAATTAACAACAAACTTGAATGAGTAAACCAACTCTCAGTTCATTATTCCTGGAACAGAAAGTCAGCAGCTGCGAGGGACTAGTGAATGACAAGTTTGTTAAAGATAAAATAACAACAAATATTTTCCATAATCTTATTCCAGAGTATTTACTTATATTACTTTATCTTTGTGAAAATATCATTTTATCTGTTACTCTAGCATTAACCTCTGCAAGGCCTCTTGATGTATTAAATCTTTTGGAGACCATTTCTAGAACATAGTCATTTTTACATGTTCCTTAATAATCTTCACTGTGTTGATTCTTTTTATGTGCAATTTTCTGAATTCCACATTTATTGGCAGGTCCATAAATTTCCTTTATTTTTTTAATGTTTTTCTCAGAGCCCTCCATAAACACTTTAATATGAATCATTGTAACTAGCCCTTCATTAAAGTTTTATTACATGTGAAAAAGCATTTATTTTGTAAAATGGATAATAAAAAGTAAGTACTTGAATAGCTGCCAGAAGTTCCTAGTTAGATTGGCATGGATACATCAATGATGTTTATGAAAATTGACAGACAAGCTGTATTTGATGGAAGACATTCTGATCCCTTTTCTGCTATTCTGGCTGAATTAGTTTACTTGCATATGTCACCATCATCTAGATGTTCATGTTTATGAGCTGCCTGTCATCCAACTCAAACATTTCATTATGAAAGTTACATCGCAAAAAGGATTATAATTCAATTGAAATGAACTTGTTTGTCATCCATAATTTGGTCTTCACATCTTTTTTTCTGATGCATAATCCAGATCCTCCATGCTAGTGACTCAGAAATATCTTTCTTCTTCTTGTACAGAGAGGCCAAAAACTTTCTTTGAAGAGAAATCCCCAAGGTCCTATTGTATTCAAGATATTAGATATTCTTGTGGTTTTGGGTATGTTTGTTTGTGCAGTATGGTCACTTAGCTTTTTCAACAGCTAAGCTAATACATGTAGGCACATATGTGAAACATCCTAAATACTGCTATTATGAAGTTAAATTTAGACTAACCTTTTTGGTTAAAACTTGGGATCCTTTACCAACGACAGCAAGAAAGAACAGATGTGAATAATTAAATGGAACTTAGTTATTTGAAGTAAACTTACATGTATCAGCTGAATAGAATAAAGATTCTCATTAATTAAGTACACAAGCATTGTTTTATTGCCCATAAATTCTGAATTCTTCTAGTATGAAGTGTGATTTCTGTATGTAAATGAAGTTGCTCTTTTTCCTCAAAACTGAATACTAATGAATCCCCACTTTCTCAGTCTTGGAAAAGACTGGTCTAGCGTGGTATACATCTATATAATTTCCATGTAATTCAATCAGTCCTTTAAAAATCCTTCCAAAACAAGGAAAATTAAAGAAAATAGTTCATAAATCTATCATTGTTTTGATTTGACACTTTGTCAATATAGATAGAAATTTTCTCGTATGGCATCATATATATTGACAAGTCAGAATTCCACAATAACTATGTGATATCTTTGATTTATAGAAATAATGGTTTTGTACAACAGATTGAATTACAAAAAATTAGAAAATTATTTGGGAATCTATTTTTCTGTCAAATATATCTATAATTACGATAGGTAAGAAATATTAATAAAGTAGTTCATTATGTAAAAGAAAGAGACTGAGTAACAGAAGTATAATTTATAATACAACATATAAAACATTTTTCTTATTGTATATCAAATTAAAAGTTACAACAATAAAATAGATGATGTTTCAGTATTAATATTTAGATTTTTTTATATTTTTATGAGAAAAACAATGATCTCTGAAGCCACATGTTATTAATTGTGTATGCAGTATGAGGCATGAATTCCAAATTGCTTCATACTGAGAAGACCTTCTGGCCACCTAGATGGTTGTTGGTAACCCTGAAGTTATAAATGACACTTTTGCACACTTGAGGATATCTTGTTGTGGTGGTAACTTCTTTTGTTCTGTGCTTTGCTGCCAGGTAGGACTATTGATTAATTTCCTCTTTTGGTAGCTGAGTAGCAACTTCAGATACACTGTTCCTCAGCAAGGACACTACCAGATTAGTACCAGTTCAATTCCTTGGAGTGCAATGTCAATCGTGTGTGGTCTTGTCAACAAAAGAGTTTTACCTTCAAATTCTGAGAGGCAACCTAGTGCAAGGATAATAACCGATCAACAATCCAAAGGGGTGTTTCTCCTAACTGATATTGGAAGTTCTGTCAGATAATTTATAGTTCTGTGAGGGAAAATTACCACTCTGACAGCCATAGCACCCATGTGTGCATGTATGCTCTCACCTGTTCACATACATGATGGGAGATGTCATTCTGTAAATATGTTTCTGGTTAATGAATAAAGCACTATTGGCCAATAGGAAAGCAAGATAGTTGGGACTAGGAGACAAGGAGGATTCGAGGAAGTAGTAGGGAGGAGTGAAGATGGAGAGACTGGAGAGAGCAGAACTGCTGTCTCCGGTAAGATAAGACCACGTGGAAGTACTTAGATGATAAGAAATGGGTTAATACTTAAAACAGAACTAGCCGGTAAGAAACAAGAACCTGGCCAACAGCATTATATCAAATACAGAGTCTCTGTGTGTATTATTTGGGGCTGGCATGTAAGTGGGGCCAGGTAGGCAGGAAAAACCTACTTGTAACATTATGGCGCTACAACGTAGACCAAATAACATCCTCATATAACTTAAGAAAAGCTTAAAAAGAATTTTAGAAACAAAAGAACAGAGACAAGCAAGACTTCTTGGTAGCAGCATTTTTCTCAGTTGGACTCTGTTTTGCTAGAGACAAACAAGATTTGCATGGCTCCTTTAAAAGAGGTTTCCTGACTCAGCATAAGCAGCAAAAAACAACAAGGCTTTAAAGAAGCACTACTAACAATTTATTGGAGTTTATGAGAGCTGTCAAAACAATTTATTGTTATGTACGATAGCTGGCAATGGCAATGGCCACATCTCTAAGCTGGCAGCATGCTACTGGGTGCAGCATAGACCAAGGTGGTGAGCACAGCTCTCAATACTGGAGATAAAAGTACCCGCCACCATCTTGGTTAGGCCGTGGCTAATATAGCTATGGCTTTCATATTAGCAATGTTGATATTTACCAGATAAAAGACTCGCGGATACAAAAAGATAAAGATTTACTGTAAAGACAGATTCACATTAAGAAAATCTCTAAATGTTTATAGTGTGTTTTAAAATATATGTAGGCTTGGGAGAGAAAAAGAATAAATTGATTTTAAAAAGACAGAGAGGAGCTGAGTGTGATGGCACATGGCTTTAATCCCAGCACTCTGGAGACAGAGGCAAGCAGATCTCTGTAATTGCAAAGTAAACTTCATATGCAGAGTGAATTCCAGGACAGATAAGAGTTACACAGAGAAACCCTATCTCAAAAAAAAAAAAAAAAAAATTACAAGTAAAAAAAAAAACCAGAGTAATAATAAAGCCACGTAAAGATGAGGAGAATCTGGATACTATACAGTATTATATTGTCTTTGTATCGTTTGGCTGCTGAGGAAATAACAACAACCGCTAAAACAAATGCTGCTGGCTCAATCCAATTTATATATTTTAGAAATGCTTTGACTTCAAAATTTAAGTTTAAGGACAAGTTACTGGGTATTGCGGTAAATAAGGATCAGGATAAACAAATAGGCCGAATAGATGTTTATTCAGGGAGAAATAACTTATAACCTAGACAGATGAACACCAGGAAATTCAACCCGATCCTCTCCTGTCCGAGTCACACCAGAAAGAGAGAGCCTTTCCTGGCCCCCTCCGACCTCCTTCCACAGGTCACTTCCGCCCATGGCTCCACCCCCAATGGGCGTGGTCAGTGCTACAGAAGGACTATCTCACTACAACTGGGGAAAAGGATTTCTATTTTTGTTTCCACAGAAAATGAAAAGCTGTAGATTCCTTCCAGGTTAACATGGTTTGATCAAGCAAGACTCCCCTAAAGCAATGTCCATGGGACAATGCAGCCTTGCAGACCACTACAGCCAGGATTTCTGAGTCTTCTTAGGATCCCTGTGACAGCGCCCTCTACGAGTAGGAAGCAGTTTGGAAAGAACTATGCCCAAATTCCCAAATATTGTTTATAAATGTTTGTTTTCATTTAAATGGACTTGATTATACATGGTTAATGGTCACAATCAATTCTTTTAAAGGTAAGGATGGGAATATGGTATAGATATGAATACTTTGCTTTGGAATGGATTTTCATTTATTGATACAAATTTAAGGTCAATTTTGTGATATGTATATTTCTCCTCTTGTTTAGGTATTGTGTTTATATATCTCATTTAAAAATGTAATGTGTAATTTAGTACAGATTTTAGATAGTTACCTATAATAATCAAAACTTATAACTAGGTGAGTTAGGTTTTCTAGATATGTAGAGATGTATTTGAGATGAATAGGCATTCTTCAAACCTTTCAAAGACCTACAGAATATGGCATTTAAGACAGTTTAGGGTTTTTCTTGACAGTGAAACATAACTGCTCCTGGCAACACCACCTGCATCAGAAAGAAAGATGGACATTAAAGAAATACATTGTGGAGTTTGCCTCTAATATGGCAAGACTAGCCATTTGGACAAGATACTGCTCTTGTCTGGACTGTTCGACTTTATGCTATATAAACTGGACATGCAGGACCCACAGGACAGTGACTGCTGATACAAGATGGACATCGCTACAGGGTTCCTGCTTCATGGAAGAGTTTGCCAGACAGTCTGCAGGACACAGAAAAAAGTGACAGACAACCTGCCAATAGATGGACAGTTTAAAGTTTCCTGTTTTGCTGAGGAGTCTGCCAGACACACTATGGCCTATGGGCTGAAGATGGAACATTACAGAAGAACTTCAGGTGACAAACCAAGCAAGATGTCTCTGTCATTTCTAGAGTCTATATTTTATCCTTCTATGGTCTTTGAAGGAGTTGATGACAGATAGTTATGGTTATAGTTTTCCTTAGTTAGGATTAAAGATAAGTTACATATAGGTTTTAGACTCACAAATATAAAATAGATGATGAAATGTTTTCTTAAATCTTCCTAAATGTTAACGGACTAAATATTGTTAACTGTGATTCTTATTTGATAACTTTTGTGTGATATATTTTGCTATGTTAAGGTTAAAACCTTTTTATTTAGACAGAAAAGAAGACATGATGGAAAATGTCATTCTGTAAATATATTTCTCATACTGGTTAATGAATAAAGCACTGTTGGCCAATAGGAAAATAAGATAGGAGGGACTAGGAGACAAGGGGGATTTGAGGAAGTAGTAGGGAGGAGTGAAGATGGAGAGACTGGAGAGAGGAGAACCATCTGTTCCCTCTCTCCAGTAAGGTAAGACCACGTGGAAGTACTTAGATTATAAGAAATGGGTTAATACTTAAAACAGAACTAGCCGGTAAGATACAAGAACCTGGCCAGCATTATATCAAATACAGAGTCTCTGTGTGTATTATTTGGGGCTGTCATGTAAGTGGGGCCAGGCAGGCAGGAAAAACCTACTTGTAGCAATACACATATTAGTATTCACATACCACTATATAACAAGTATGTATTATTAAGTAACATGAAGTTTGGTGTTATTTATCCCTCTTCCTCTATCCACCTTTGTACGACTCTCATTTGCTCCTCCCCAGCTAAACTTCCCCAATTTTACAGTCTCCCTCTTCATAGAGCATGTCTCCAACAATATCCCTCTCTATTACTTCCCTCCATCTTATGGTTCCTATTTACTTTCCTGGTTTCTATACTTACCCAAGGTTATTTTTATACTCACATTTAAGAATTTGGAGCTAGTATTCACAAATTAGAAAGGACATTTGGCATTTGTCTATCTGGGGCTTGGATACCTCACTCAACATAATATTTTTTATTTTCATTCCTTTGACCTTTAAGATTTATTACATTTTTAAAGCTATATATAATTCCATTGTATACTTACTTTCACTGCATTTCAATACCTATCCATTAGCCAGAAGACATTTTAGCTGTTTTCATTTCCTAGCTCTTATGAATAGAATGACAATAAAGAGGCTGAGCAATTGTTTGTAGAAGAGGATGTCAAATCCTTTGGGAATGTTTCCTAGGAGTGGTGTAGCTAGGCCTTATGGTAGGTATACTTTTAGGTTTTTAAGATTGTCCACATTGATTTCTACAGTGACTGTACCTACCAGAATGGCTACCATTAAGAAAACAACTGACAGTTAGTGATGGTGAGTATGTGCAGAAAGGGGGCCCTCGTTCACTCATGGCTGAATAGCAAAATGGATTGAAAACCGGTGTGTTGCATTGTTAAATGTTTTATTTTTCTTTGTGCTGAAACTTTTCATTTTGATGTAAGAATCAATGCCCAGTTCTCTTCACTGGAATCAGTGAGGTGTAGAGGAAAGAACAGACCTGCTTTCTTCCTGTTCTCAATTCCAGCCCTCAGCCCATTTCAAGAGTCCCTCTTTCTCCACAGATCTCAAACAATTTTGCTTTTGTCATGACAGATGAGAAAGACCTGAAAAACCATCGAAAACACATTCTTATGATTTAAGAAACAAAAACACAGCAATAATATATATAAAAGATTCTCAAATATTGTCCATGATTCATGCCTGTATTCCAAGCAGTTTGGGAGATTGAGGCATATCAATGCAGGTTGTGTAGTCTTATCCAGGAAAACAGATTCTAAATAAACAGACCAAACAACATTGCCTGGCAAGGACCTGGGTACAGTGATATATTTATGATTTATTAAAGCTTGAGTGAGGATTTATAAAAGCAAAGACAGCTTCAAACTGTAGAGATCAGGCAATGGTGGTGCATACCTTAATCCTAGGACTCAGGATTAAGAGATAGATCTCTGTGAGGTTAAGGCCACCCAGATCTATACAAGAGCGGATCAGTCTAGAAGAGAATTATAGCTCACACATTTAATCTCAACATTAGAGAAGTATATAAGACGTAAGCCAGGTCTCAGAGAGGAATTCAATCTCCTGCTATGCTGAAGAGAGGTTACACTCTGAAGTTTGGTGAAAGCTTCTAGAGACAGGACCAGCCCATTCACCCTGAGGTAGAGGTAAGAAGCTAGTGGCCAGCTGCTTTGCTTTTCTGATATTAAGCATGAGGTTTGAACCTCAATATCAGTCTCTGGGCCTTTTATTCATTTGTGTTACAACTGGGAATGTAAAAGCAGACCAAACCCACACATTACTGGAAGAGAAGAAACAACACCCACCAACACAGAAATAAACAAATGGCGTTTGTATGGAAAAATGAAGTCGTGGGTCTTGTTAATTTTCACAAGGAGGTATTTGAGAAGAAGGTATTCAAATAAACAACCTAACATTGACTGAGTCAGTGCTGTGAGAATCTGGCAGTTGAGTAGTCAGAGGGCAGAAAAACTCTGAAGTCCCCTAGGTAGAATTGGACTGGGACATTTTTTTTCAGAGCAGAATGAATAGTCAGCCCTCGTTTTGAATGTAACAGTTATAAAGAGACAGAAAACATTTAAGTAAATGCCTGAGGCATGATATGTACTGCATATTAGCCAGCATAGGAAAGTAAATACAATGCTATTAATTATCAATTCCTTTTAACATTAGTCATTCTCACATTAAAAGGAGACGAGTTCAGCAGAGCTCTCTCCTATTAACATAAAAGAAAACTCTGGCAATGCATCAAGAGTGTGATGAAAATTAGAGAAAAGGAAAACATGTAAAATCTGTCCTCATTATTGTTGAGCATTAATTCTTTTGTTCTGTTACAATGGCCAAAGAGACTCTAAGCTGAGCAGATTAATCGTTCTTGAAGTTTAAACTCCTTTATCTTTAAACTACAGAATCCCTTCTTCTGCCTCCATCTGGTCCCTTGTTCTGTGTCTTGTTTACTTGCATTTGCCTTATATATTCAGCTCTAAGCTATTACAATGAGAAGCAATTCTTTGTGAAAGCATTTGCTTAGTGCCAACTCACTGAAGAGGCTAAAAACCCTCAGTTGTGTTGAACCCTCATGCTGGCTGAACCTCGTATACAAGGATTTTCAAGGGTATCCTCAGCTCTCCTTTAAGTGGTTTGGCTTCAGCTATACCGCTAATGTGATCTTGTTTGCCAAGAAAGTGTTCTTTTTACCTCTAACTTTAAAACAGTCATATTAATCAAACTACACAGTAATCAGTTCTGTTCATCTCTGACCTAATCTGTTTGAACTCTTTTACGTTACAATTATTTTAATTTCAGGCATTGATGACTATTTTTCTTGTTCTTATACTTTGTAATTATGTTTACTAAAAGAGACATAAATGGGCTTATTAACATCATAATTTTTACTAGTTGGGGAACAAGTGAGAACATTCAAAATCTTAAGACAAGATGTGATTTTAATGTACCTGGGGATGGAAATTTAATTTTTTTTGATGGTGGTACACATTCCAAGAATGAGTGTGTTTTGTTCTTTTGATCATCTGTCTTACAAAATTCAAAAACTGATACTTTGTAGAGTGACACTTTAGCACACACACTAAAAAGAGCCTACACAGCACAGGGCAATTGTAGTGTGTTCTATTGCATTGTGATTTACATTGACATTCATTACTGGACAGTAGTGCCTGGATTTATTCTTCATTTTTCAAATGTCTGAACCTACTGTGTATTCAATAACATCTTTTAGAATCTACTCTTAATGTGGCCGTGTGTAATTTCTGGAATGCACAACGGACTGTGACTTATCACAAATGATCGGTGTAACAATAAGCATTTCTACCACTAGTAGTTTTGTTTCAGTGGTTTCTGTTCTCTTCCTGCAGCACACACATAGATGCCAGTGTTTTATTCAGCTCTACTCAAGCACCAAGTAAGGTCAGGCTCCACATTCTTTGTTACTGTCATCTGAAATAACTCCTAGACTCTTGACTTAGAGGAATGCATGCCCAACAGCTCAAAGTCACTCACCAGGCTTGGCTTGTTTCAACTCTCCAGTTCCAAATACTTTGAATTCAGAAATTTCTCTTAACTTTCTATGTCTTGTACATATTACAAGTGGGATTTATGTTTAACCACCTGCCCCTTGGTGCCCCTATTCCACCTACATTACTTTGGACATCTGATGAAGCTTCTTTCATGAAACCAATCTTTTACCTTTCTGTCCCAATTTCCATTTCCCACTATATTGACTTACTTTGGGTTATTTCTTTAAAAATCTATGAGTTTCCAGCATCACTTACTAGGCAATAAAATCCACTTGTTTTAAGTCATTGTTTTTCCAATTGTGAAACTTTACAATGACACATTTGTGTTGTACTGAATTGGCAAGTTGATGTCATGAAAAGTCTATTTGGGAACATAAACTTGGAATGGAGTATCACTTGTATTCTTTTTAAACATAATATCAACATGAAACATTTTTTCAGCTAAATATATGAATGACACCTAAATAAAAAAGTGGATAAGTTATTCAGATGTTAATATACTTAATAGATATATTTTAACTTGTCTTAAATGTGTCTGAATAAATGTTGCAGGAAACAAATAACATCTGATGATTTGTGATGACATTTTTACAAGCCTTTCCAGTAAAGCTAGGGGATGGACCAAAGGCAATAATCCCTTAGATGTATAATAAGTTATGCTTAAATATTTTATATAATGTTAATACAAATGTATATTTATACCTTTATATAGGTAATACTTGTAACCCTATCACAAAGTACACTCCAAATTCTCATTTGTTATTTAAAAAGTTGAATATATATACATATAAATATATATATTTCAATTTTGTTTAGATTTAATAGTTATGAAATACTTTAAGCTTGAAATATTTTCTAGATTCAGAAACTTTTTGAAATACTGCCTCATATATATTTTCATAGATTGAATCTATTGAGGGACAAGGTCAAAAAAGAGAGAAGACAATTTTCAAAAGTAATCTTTTGTACATATGATTCAAAATTGATATACTACCCTCTTTGTATCATGCTTAAAAATTTCTATTATAGGGTACTTCAACATTCTGCATTTGTGTTTGCTTGAGAAAATCTAAAGTCTTACATGATAATGTATTATTTTTGTCTTGAAAGTAAATCTATTTCCAATTGTTCTGACCATCCTGAAAATGCTTATTAACCCACAGGAGTCTAGCTAACAGTGTGATTCAAGTATGAAAAACGTATTGCTATGACAAATACATTACTCCATGAATGTTTCAATTCCTGTGCTAAAGAAGTTGCCCCTGTTGTTCACATAGAAAAATATTAACTGACCTTAAAATATAATCCACTTAGTATTAGATAACTATTCTGTGGGCTCTCCTGAAATTATACGGGCTGGCCATGTTATATTTACAAATTTAGGAATGCACACACACACACACACATATAAACAAACACATATAAACACATACGTATAGTTTATTCTGGAATGTATATATACAAAGCATATATAATATTACTTTAAGTTTAGATGTACATATATCCATAAAATAGTAAATATAAGCAAATTTTAAGAGAGTATGCATTAAGATATATATATATATATATATATATATATATATATATATAAGAATATATATGTTCTTTCCAACATTTACACTAGTTTGCATTTGTGTGAGAAATAGATATGTACATTTCTTCTATATCCTGGATAATACTTTGTTTTTTATATTAAAAATTTTAATTTCCTTTTTTTGTTAATTTCAGTTTCTTACATGGGAAAATTAATTATTTAAAATACCTGTTCTTATGTTAGCTAAAAATTTTATTTTTTCATCATTTTGTTATTGATAGACAACATATAATATATTTAAAACAATTGAATTTGATGGCAATAAAATATAGGATTTTATTATTGAATACCATATTTGATACCAGAGGTTGTTTTTACCAGTTTTTATTTCATTTTTATTGCATTTTCAACCCAGGAATAAGAAAATAGCATGGCATAGATGTTTGGTTTAATGAGTATCTAACTTATTATGAAATTAAAACTTAGAAGAGCAGGAATAAGAATTCAAAAGATATAATGTGTACAAATATTAAATAGATATTTTACCCACTGGAATAGATAATTAGCTGATAGACTTCAAATAATGTATTCATCATTCCTCAGCACTAAAGAAAGGTAAATAAATCACAACAAAACTCAACCATCCTCTTTTAAGAACAGACATAATAAAAAATTACTGAGAACTTCAAAAGCCTTTTAGGTTGCAAGGCAAGTAGAATTATATAATAAACTTCTTCAATGAGCATACTTACTTTGGAAGACATGGACAGATAGTATATTTGTAAATGACAAACCACAGAAACAATTGGACTGAATCTATTTTGGTGAAACAATGACTGGAGTTACTTAAAGTAGCACAGATTAGGGGTTACTTAGAGGACTGAGGGTAACCCTAATATTGCCACATCATGAAAAATACCCATCTAATAAAGATGGCAACTTCCCAATAGCCTCATAGCTGGAATTGATATTCAGTTAAATTAATATCCTCTATTTATTCCAATATCTTTGGAGACTAACTCAAACTTGGAGTAGAATTTTAAGCTTGTTGGGGAAGGTGCAAAAGGAAGTAGTTGAAATTGTAAGGAGGGTTCTAATGACCATTATTCCCTATTTTTGTGATAGAACACTAACAGGCCCGATTTTGAGGGTAACCACAGTTTCTATCAAACTCTAACTTGCTCTCTAGGTGTGCCAGTCTCCAGGTAAGTGTTATGGATTCTCTTTCCTCATGGATCACACCTGAAGGGTCACCAGGCTTAGCAGCCAAACTCTGCTCCCCAGGTAGAAAAGCACACACTCTGGGTGTGTAATTACCTAGGACAAGTTCAGTTATGTTTACATGCACTTCACTCTATCCATGTTTATATACTAAAGTGCCTTGGTGCCACCAGGAACCAAAGTATACTTATCCCCAGAATTCCCCAAAACTCAAATATTTCTACATAAATAAGAGCCCCAAAATTTTTCAATTCAATATGAAAAATGTGGTCAACCACACATAGCTTTCCTATGAGCAATATTAGCACCTCTCCTGTGTTAGAAAAGCAGCTGTTGAAGTTCCCACCATACAGAGTATACTTTTGTCATAGAAGCTGCTACAGTAGGTCGCATCAGCATCTCCTTGTAGTCCATCTCATTGACAACTGGTCATTCAGCTTTCAAAGGAGTGCATTTGTTGCCTGTCAATATTTAACTTGTAATCCTTAGCTCAAAATAAATCTTGCCACATTTGCTTTTGGACACTGCAACACAACCCCCTATCTGCATGTGTCTTAGCATCCACTACTTAATTCAACATATCTAACAGATCAGCAACTGACAAGGAGGAGGCTTGTCATTTTTGATCATTGCTGTCTTATGTGAGCAAATCTTCCCAAGCTAAAAGCTGAGCCTCAGCTGCCTGAGCCTCAGCTGCACATCTGATCATCCACAGTAGGGGTAATGCAACTGCTACTGAACCTTCCTTAAAATCTTATTCCTGTAGATTATTGTCAGAGACCTCAACAACATGTTCCTTGGTTCAATAGTCATTTGTAAGATTTCTCTGTGCTCTCTTAACTTAAGATATCTGCCAAGGATTTTTATCACTCCACACACAAGGGAAGGATCCCACACGCTCAACAAACCACAAGGGAAGGACAATTCTGTAGGTTATTCCCATTGACATCTATCCTCATCAGCTTGTCTATGGTTATGTATCTCAACAATCAAAACAGGAACAATGCATTTGCTTGTTCCTAACTCCTATTTGTTTATGTATGTCCTATATCAAGTGTATGGCCAAGTGTTTTGTGAAAGGGAACAGATGTCTCCCCACCCCCCAGATAAGGCGCCAGGGCTGATAAATATAATTTCCCAAGTATAACTTAGGGGAATTAGTGAATTTTCAAAGCTTACTTTAGGAGCATGGATGAAACTTAATTTACAATCACATCACTGGAAAGGCTCACCCTTCCATTGATGATTAATGACTTCCCAGAAGCTACATAAATGGCATTCCTCCTTCAATTATATTCTACCTTGCATATATCTATTCACTCTGTAATTTTCAGAAACAACAGGTACTGGGGACAAACTTTGGAATTTCAGCTGAGGTTCTAATGATCTAAACCAAACACTCTATGATAAAATGTCCATAGGCCCGATTTAATTGGTTTGGCAGGTAATCGCAGCTGCTGATTAAGATGCTGATGGTTCTTATGCTTTGAACATGGAATTCTTCTCAACATTTGATTGGACCCAATATGCTAAAGTTTTGTGGAAAATTCTATTACACACAAACCAAATGTACAACTCAGCAATGTAGATACTTGCCATTAACCAAAAGTGAACCCCCAAATATATGCATGGACATTTATGGTAGATGGATTCATTGAACCTACAATAGAAAAGACATGCAAAATTCTTCAAGAGTGAAAAAGTGAATTATGTGCACAGCACAGTGGCATACTCTTCAATGATAAGAAATGAACATTGAAATTACTAAGCTAAAAGAGGCAATAACATAATAAAAATATCATTTGTTAAGTTATGAACATAGTACTTTTTTAAAAATAATTGTTTTAATTTAAATTTGAAACAAGCTTGTTTTACATGTCAATCCCTGTTCTTGCACTCTCCTGTCCTCCCCTGTTTCCCCCAACCAACCCCAATCCTATCTTTTTTTTGCTACCCAGGGAGTGTGAGGCCTTCCATGGGTAGTCTTCATAGTCTGTCATATCATTTGGAGCAGGGCCCATGCCCTCCCCCCATGTGTCTAGGCTGAGGGAATATCCCTCTATGTGGAATGGGCTCAAAAAGTCCATTCATATACTAGAGATAATTACTGAGCCACTACCAGAGGCCCCATAGACTGCCCATTCCTCCCAACTAATCATGTAATCTGGGTCAGTCTTATGCTGGATTCCCAGCTATCAGACTGGAGTCCATGAGCTCGCCCTTGTTCAGGTCAACAGTTTCTATGGCTTTGTCCAACTTGGTCTTGACCCTGTTGCTCATCACTACTCCCTGTCTGAAACTAGATTCCAAGAGTTCAGCTCAGTGTTTAGCTGTGGATGTCTGCTTCTGCTTCCATCATCTAGTGGATAAAGGCTCTACAATGACATATAAGGTAGTCATCAATCTCATTTTCGGGGAAGGGAATTTAAGGTAGCCTCTCCATTATTGCTTAGATTGTTAGGTGGGGTTATCCTTTTAGATCTCTGGACATTTCCCTAGTGCTAGATTTCTCTTAAAACCTATAATTCCTCCCTCTATAATGTATCTCTTTTGTTGCTCTCCTCTATTCTTTGCCTGACTCAATCTCCCTGCTCCCTCATGTCCACCTCTACCTTCCTCTTCTTAACACCCTCTCTCCTCCTTCCATGTCCCAAATTGCTTGGAAGATCTTGTTCCTTTCCCCTTCTCCATGCATGTCTCTCTTAGGGTCCTCCTTGTTTCTTAGATTTTTCTGGTGGTATGGATTGTAGGCTATAGGCTGATAATCCTTTGCTCTATGTCTAAAGACCATATATGAGTAAGTACATATCATTACATACCATATTTGTGTTTTTCTGATTGGTTTATCTCACTCAGGACAGTATCTTCTTGTTCCATTCATTTGCCTGTGAATTTCAAGATTCCATTTTTTTTTTGCTGAGTAGTACTCTATTGTGTAAATGTACCACATTTTCTTCATCCATTCTTCAGTTGAGGAGCATTTAACTTGCTTCCAGGTTCTGGTTATAACAAATAGTGCTGCTATGAACATAATTGAACAGATATCCTTGTTGTATGGATGTGTATCCTTTGGTATATAGCCTAAGAGTAGAATTGCTGGATCTTAAGGTAGACTTGTTCCCATTTTCCATAGAAACCACCATCCTGATTTACAAAGTGGCTGTAGGAGTTTGCAACCCATCTGCAGTTCTGCAGTGGAGTGTAACCCTTTCTCCATATCATCTCCAGAATTAACTGTCTCAGGTGTTTTTGATTTTAGCCATTCTTACAGGAGTAAGATGCTATCTCAGAGTTGTCTTGATTTGCATTTTCCTGATGGCTAAGGATGTTGAGCACTTTCCTAAGTGTCTTTCAGCCATTTTAAATTTATCTATTGAGAATTCTCCATTTAGTTCTGTACCCCACTTTTTAATTGGGTTACCTGGTGCTTTGGTAACTAGCTTCTTGAATTCTTTGTATATTTTGGAGATCAGCCCTCTGTCCATTTTGGGGTTGGTGAATGTTTTTTTCCCCAATTTTTGGGCTGCCATTTGGTGCTTTTTAAAACACAAATCTATTGGATATTTGGATAGAGAAAATAGATTGGTAAAGATCAGTGGGAGGAATGATGGGACTCAGAAATAAGGTGAAGTAGATTTTTACAATTTTGGCACATTCCCCATTTTAATCATGGAATAGATGGTTATATACATTTATAAATTAGTTAAAATTCATATAAATATCCACTCCAATTTAAAATTTAACTTCTATAATTTCAAAAGTACAATAAGCAAAATAAGCTTGAGAATTTAATCATCCTATTCTATTCAATTTGCTTCATATTCCCTCGTTTTCCTTTCGTGTCTTTTTTTCTTTCTCAAAAGTTTTAAGGTCAGCATACATACTAATGTCTTTCATCATTACATCTCTCTCATTCATTCACCTCACCCCACTGCCTTCTTTATAGCCACATTCACCTGTATGCATTTTCTTTATTCATCCAGTTAATCCTAACTTCTGCTTACTTTATGTACTCCTTTACTATCTCCATTTTCACTTTCTTTTTCCCTCCTTATCACATTTCTAGTTTTGTGACCCACACAAAGACAGGTATAAATGAAAACAATACACATAAACCCAGAGTTTTAAGTCCAGGTTTCATACATGAGAGAAAAATAATCTTTACTTTTCTATTTGTGATGTATCTATTTCAGTTAATTTAATGAATTTCAGTTGTATCCCTTTTCCCAGGAATGTCATTAGTTCATTTTTCTTTACATCTCTCATAACATCCTATTGCATATATACACAACATTTTTGTTCTTGTCAATAGATGTCTAAGTTTATTCTATCATTTACTTGAATATACATTTTTATATGCATTAACTTTCTGTCTATGTTTGTCATTGCTAGAAAGATGAATATCTTACAGACATCAAATAATTGGATGTTTCTTTCTGATTTCTTATGTCAAGATGCATCTTTTAAGTGGAGAATTGGGACTGATAAATTTTGGGCTTAGTGAAAAATGTCTTCATTCCGCTCGTTCTTTTTTTTTTGCTATTTTAAATAATCTATGTTCAGGTTTTATAATTGGTAAGTGTGTGTGTGTGTGTGTGTGTGTGTGTGTGTGTGTGTGTGTGTGTGATGTGTATAAATATCAGTGAGTTTCTGTCTGTGTGTGAATCTGTGCCAGTGAGTGAATGTTGGCGCTGACACATTTAGAGGCCAGAGGTCAATGTGAGATAACTTCTTCAGTCTCTGTCTACCTCTTTACTAAAACAGTGTCTCCCTAAATCCAGAGCACAGAGATTCAGCCAGACTGTCTGGATGTAGAACTTCATAGACCCATTACCTTTGCCTATCTAGTATTAACACTGAAGTTTATGCCACAGTTCTTGGCTTCTTATGTGAGGACTAGGGATTCAAACTCAGTTCCTCATGCTTGCATGTCAAGCATTTTAGTTACTGAGACTTCCACATTAATTGTATAAGTTTGATAGTTCTTTAAATTAACAAATTGTTCTTAATTCTTTTTCATTTATCCTTTTAGTGACATTCTTTTATATTCTATATGTTTTCATGTTTATGTTCGATAAATTTCATGTTATGCTTCTATGTTCCATTCAATTATTTTCTGTTCTGTAGTTTGTGCTCTTCTCGCTCCACAAGTTCAGTCTTATCTTGGAAGGTTTTCACTTCAATTCTGAAGGGATGTTTAAAGTTTGCCTTAAAGTGTGTTTGTGTGTTTATTTGGGATTAGTTACAACTGGACTTCATAATGTAACATACATATGGCTTATTTGGTTGTGACATGTAGATTTTGACTCTATGTATAAAATACTATGTTGGAATCTGCAGGGCCCACCTTTTTGATAATTACTGCAACATGGTGTCTATCTGGTAGTTCAAACAGGTGTGATGGAAATACAATTACTTTTGTAAGACTTGTGACATTTAAACCTCCATTATAAATGTACATGAATATACAGTAGCTAAAATTCATCTTTTCCTCAAACCTTACTTAACTAGGGGATTTGCTCAAAGGGTCAACACTTGAACTTGTAAGGAAAACTGGTCTTTTTTCCTTTTCACCTGCATCCTTGCTTAGGGGTTGGAAGGGACATCCCCTGACCCTGTGAAAGAACATGATATATCACATGTGAGGTGTTTTTCTTCCTAATTCCAACTCAATATTCTAGATTCTAGCTCCTCATAGCCTCTTCTCCTGACTCCTCAGAATATAGCTACTAATCTGTCTTCTTTTTTCTTCATTCTTTTAGAAAACAGGTGTTATGTGACTCTAATCTGCCAGCATGGATTACTCTAAAGTATATATTTTAATTATAAATAATTAATATTTACATGTAGGCTGTTGGCACTGACATAATTTCTTTCTCCTCATCCTTATGCCACTGTTGTAGACTTTATTCCTATATAATATATGATATGTATAGAAAACCTACAAAAAGCATTGTTATTGTGTTTGGCCAAAGTATGAAATATGCCTTATATTTGCATTTAGTTATCATTTCTAGAAAATTATCTTTGCTCTTATGTAGATAGCATTGGCTACTGCCTGTTTGTTGTTTGTTTGTTTTGGTTTTCTTCAACATTTCTTTCTGGTGATTAGTGGTGATTGATTTTATCTGACATTATTCTGAAGATGCTATATTTTTTTTTTTTTTTGCCTCATAAACTGTGTTTTCATTAGGCTCAGGGTTCTTGGTTGACAGTGTTTCTTTCCTCTCTTCAGAGAAACAAATCCATTATTTGTTTAGTTTTTGGTAAGAATACTGATTTCATGCTCTACATACAATTTTTTTGTTACTACTCTTAAGTTTTTTATCCTCATTTGATGATTATCATGTCACATTCTGTGATAATGTTTGTGACTACATAGGTGGGGCACACACCCTTAGGAGCAGTGTTCTGTTTGTGCTCATTCAAACTGTTTTTTCCTTTGATTTCAGCTTATATTTCTTTGAAAAATGAATGATCATGACAAGAAACAACTGTATCCTCTCTCTTAATGACACAAGCTAATTATACCCATATGTGTTCCTATCTGCCATTTTAACCTTTCAAATACATGCTCCATGACCTTCAGCTAACCATGTCCAAGATAATTTATTCTGTCTTTCCTTCTTGAGCTACTATTTAAATATGCTAACCAATGGGAATATTAACCCAAGGGGTTCAGAGTAGGCCTGATACCAAGTGCTTTCTTATGCAGTGTATGGCCCCTCCTAATAACAATCCCAGACTTCATTTGTTTGTGGATACTACTTTCAAATCTTTCTTCATTCTGTCTTTTAGTTGTGCATGTTGAATACACTTGCCCAGAGAAAAACCCATTGTGTTCACTCTTACAAGTGTCATAGCTTGTGGTTTTATGCACATGCATTTTTTCTTTAGATTCTTAGATTTATGGATATTGATCAAACCTAGAAATTATTTGGTCATTTCCAGGGTTATTCTTTTACTGCCCCTTCTTATGGTCCTTTTCAGTATAACATAGTGCTCAGAATTTAAACTTCTTTGGAGTATTGGTCTGTTTCATTCCTTACTTCCTTTATCCCTCTCTCCCTCTATTCTCCCCTCCCTCCCTCCCTTCCTTCCTTCCTTCTTTTCTCCTTGACATTCCTTTCTCCTAGTGATTGATTTTTAGTTTGTATTCTAATGTTATCTCTGCCCATATTATCTTATGTGCTCTAATTTATGTTATTTTTACCCAAAGCATTAGTTCAGTTTCTTTTATTTTCTATATTTTCATTTGCATTTTAAAAATAAATTCCTTATAACTCTTAAACAGACTTATATTTTCTTTATATCCTTAAACTCATTTGTAAAATCTGCTAGGGTGTCCCATCACTTGTAGATAATCTTCTCTATAATCTATCGTAACTATGATTCCAATGGTTTATTTTTCTCTTACTTATGCCTCGTATTTTCATGATAACTAAATCTGTCTTGTGAGTGTGCTAGGGATGCTAGTTTATATTTCTTTAAATAAAATTTGATTTATCATTTTACTAGGAAATCAAATTAATTATGATGCATTTTCCCTGTTAAAAATCTTATTTTTATGAATTTGCCCTTGGTGTGGGGGGGGGTCAAGAACAACCTCTATGTTAGAACTATTTTATCCTTACTGCAAAGATTAGCCCCTTCTGAGGAATCGATCTAATATCTAATGTACTGTAAGACATTTCTTCCACGCTCAGGAGAATAACCAGTATCTACCCTTTGTGAGCCATGTCAATTTTTCAGTAGGTTGATTTCTGGTGATTCTGCACACCCAGCACCCCAGCATGACCTTCCACTTGCTAAAGCACAGATCAATACTCTGTCACAGCCAGTCCAAATCTCCAGAACTTATCCTCTGTGCAACTCACTAGTATTTGTCCTTACAAAATTCTTCATTTCTTATACCTCATTGAGACATTTCAAGTTTATCTCCTCAATATATGGCCCTGTAACTGTTTCCTGGCAACAAACTGCTGTCATCCTTACTTGGGGAATCACAATTTAATGGAGCCTGTTATCAGTGCTTAAAGCATTGTTTTCAGTATTTCCTGCTTTGTTGTTGGCCAATGAGCTTTTGTAGCTATCAATTATTTGGTCCTGGAGTCTTATAGAAAGGAACAAGAAGCTTTTGGAAATTAAAAATATATTTTAATTAGACTATTAATAACACTGTTATCAGAGTATGTACATATGTTGTAATATGTATGCATACTATGCATGTATGGACAGAGAAACAGAAAGAACAGAAACCATTTAGAGCACTGGAAGTGGAGGATTATTTCTCACTGTTTTTATTAGTGTGATTATTTCCACAGTAGTGATGTAATTGTGTCTACTATTAAAATTTTATTTCATTCTATTTTACAGTGGTAGAGAATAATTAAGTATAGCATGCTTCTTCAGAAGCCATCATGACAAAATAAGGATCTATTTTGCATCTGCCAAACAGAAAGTCTAGTGATAGGAATTCTTGGAGACTATGAACCCCAAGCTATGGTCACCATTACTTGAGGATCATTTGTATTATATAAAATACTCTTTCCTGTGATATTGAGAGATGCTTGGTGATAAACATCAATATATTGGGCATAGAAACATGAAGCAACAAAAATCACAGAGCAATGTTTTGAGCAACAACTCTTACTGCATTTGTCAGTCTATGAATATAGTGAATGAAGAGAATAGAAAAACAAATTGAATTAATAAAATAACACCAATGTTAAAACTCCAATTTTCATAGGCTTTTAGAATGTGTTAAAAGAGAAATGCTGGATTTATGCACTGTATGATTCAGACTGCTAGACTGATAAAGAGGAATTTCTCAGTGCCAAGTGCTGCTTTGTGATGGTTTACATATTTTCATCAAGGGTGATCACAGTTTCTCTATGCTTTGAGTAAGAGCTTTGCTTCTCTCTTAGATGAAAACAAATTCATCTCAAGAATGACCAGCTCCATTTGGGTTATGTGATGTAAACAATAAAGTTCTAGAAGCATATAATAGATGAGTGTATATTGTGAGTTTACATTAGGGGAGGTTATTATACAGCCTGCCACTCTTACAAGATCTTTCTGGAAAGAAATTCTGGGAAAGATTTTCCAAAGAATAAAACTAGGGAAGAATGGCATATATATTACACTTATTAAAATTTCAACAAAAGAAAGTTTATAGTACTTAATTAGTTGTCACTGACTATCATAACAGCTAACATACATCTGTGGCTTCATCAATAGAAATCTATTTCTCTGTGTCTGGAGGCTGGGCATCTGAGGTCAGGGTACAAGCATGGTTGAGATTTGACAAGACCCATGTCAAGACTTGCAGAACCTGTGTCTAAACATGCATGATCTCATGAGTTTTCCTCATACTATCACAATACTAGACATACTGTGTTCTTACTAAATGAATGACAATCTTAGTAGATTGGAATGTTATGTTTATAACAAATAACTTGAATTACATGCTAACTACTATCTCCAAAAATTATCACAATGGTTAGGTCTTCAAAATATGAATTTGGGGAAGAAACACATTACATGGGGATTCAGGAGAGGTATTATTTATGGAAACACAATCACTTTTCATGGTTTTTATATCGTTCCTTAAGTGTATTTCATATGTATTACTTCTGTTAGATTTTAATTATTTTAACTTTATGCCCTTTTATTATTGTAGAAAATATGAAAAATAAGATGACAAAATTAATACTTTTAGCATAATTAAAATCACAACAGAAAAATCATAAAACATTCAAAAGCAGACCAGGAAAAAAAATCATATGACTATATTATAGCCTATTGAAGCATCGGTGAAGTGACTTATTAAGAAGATAAAATTGTTTGAACTGGTTTCCTACAAAAGCTAGTAATTAAACTCAGAGGGAACAGAAAAACAGCAAATCAAGTTATGTTAGAAGCATTTTTCTGGATGGTAATCTGGCCTCCATTGGATGCTGTGATATGTAAAATAAATAACTATGAGGTTAGTTACTGAAAGCAACAAAAAGAAACAACATGAACAAAATAAATAGCTTGCAGCTTAATTTTTAGTGTCACAACATAGATCTTTACATTTTAAAAGTTAGTGCTATAGGAGTATTGTATATAAAATAACCTTAAAATTTGTAAGCTACTTTTGAGTAAAGAGACATTAAAATCATAAATATTGATAATCTGGATACATGTTAATAAATACTTTAATAGACTCAATTATGTGTTATATTATCACAGAATATTTTAATTAAGTAATGAACTCCTAAAATGCTATTCATTATATACTTTTTCATTGTTCAAAGTTGGCAAATTTTGTTTAAGCACATATGGTATAGCATACTTGAGAATATACAAAGGCAAACTAGTTGAAGACTGAATGTGAGGATTGGTGAATATAGGCAAAGTAAAACATGAACTTAAACCTGAGAAGTAAAAGCTAGTCACAAAGAATAGAAAGAAACATTTAAAAGATGGATTTTCAAAATTAATTTGCTATCATATGAACTTACTTATTCCTTTCTAATAATTCTGTGACAATACATGAAGCTGGCTGTATTACTATGGTTGATGAACTTCTTAAAATTTTTACAAATATTGTGTTCCATCATTATAAAGGAACCATTTTTTTTCAGTTGGCATCAGAAAATCATATATTTCTTACAGGTTATTCTATTAATTGGCTGTCTTCTTCACTGGGCCACAAAACTCTCAAAGAATGCTGAAATGTTTCTTCTTAGTTGTAAATATTATTCTCTTTAATTTTTTATTTATGTACATTTTTTATGCCTCCTATCCAGACTAGCCTACAATTTTATAGCCCTGATTCTAGACTGGATTTGGTAAATGGGAAGACACATTAAATATAGTAAAGGAAAATCTTGAGATTTTTTTTTTAAAGTCTAGGTCTTAATAGGACCTTTACTTTTCAGTCCACCAGCGGAGGATTTTTATGTACTCAGATGCTTCACAAACAGAAAGAAAAGCAAGCTTGAAGAAGCAGGTGCTAGGACCAAGGGAAGGGCCACTTTGAAACAAAATAAATGCATTTGAAAGACAGATGGCGTCATAAAAAGGTCTAAACAGCTGACTCTTTAGCTCAATAATAAATAAAATGATTATTTAAAGACACAAGGATGTTTTAAGACATTCTGCTATGCAACAGTGTGTAAACGACACGGAAACTGATCCCTAAGGTTTAACAAGATCTAAAATATATGCCACTGAATTTGGATTCAGAACACAGTGCAGATGGTGGTGAGCAAGAAGTTTGAATAAACGGCCAACAAGCTGAAAAAGATGGTTTGTTGACATCTTCGAAAGGTGGAACTGAGTTAGTCAGTGCCAGAAAGATATTTAACATGCTATTTCTATCGAGGGAAGAAAAGACCTGGAATGTTCAAAGTGTCTGTTTCCTCAAGAATGGTAAGATGCTGCAAGAAAGAATTAGATTCAGCAACTCAGAGCTATTCATGGTGCCTGTTCCAGATTTCATTACAGAGGCTTCTTCTTCCAGCAGATAGGGAGCTGGTGGAGAGATGCACAGTGAAATACTATGCAGAAAGAAGTCAAATTGGAAGGTTCTATTGGGAGGGATCTGGGAATCCTGCATAAGAGGGGAAAGAAAGGGTCCTCTACAGCCAGGCCTTGGCTAGAGGTGAGTCTGGGACCAATTGGGGTAGCCTCTCCCCGTACTCCCTAGCCTGGGTTGGCCCTGGATCCCCCTGCTCCTGTGTCCTGTCCCCATCGAGAGTGTCCTTGGAGCTGTGATACACCCCCATGCACCCCCATCAAGAGCCTGTTCTCTCCCTACCCTGTGCCCTGACCTGCACACTGTCCCACCACTCTGGTTGAGCACTGGGACAGAGGGTGCACACAACTTCAGGGAATTCTTCACAGACCTTAAAAGGATAATAATCAACTTTATAAGGAAAAGCAAAAGACACAGGATAGCCAAAACAAACCTGTACAATAAAAGAAATTCAGGCAGCATCATCATCCCTGACTTTACACTCTACTAGAGAGCTATAGTTCTGCAAACAGCCTGGTATTGGCACAAAAATAGATAGACGAATGGAATCAAATTGAAAATCCCGATATTAACCCACACACTTATGAACACCTGATTTTCAACAAAACAGCTAAAATTATACAATGGGGCAAGGACAGCATCTTCAACAAATGGTGCCGGCACAACTGGATGATGGAGTTTAGAAGACTGCAGATAGACCCATGTCTGTCGCCATGCACAAAACTCAAGTCCAAATCGATCAAAGACCTCAACATCAATCCAGCCACAATGAACTTCTTAGAAGAGAAAGTAGGAGGTACCCTTGAACAAATTGGTATAGGAGAGTGTTTCCTGAACCTAACTCCAGGAGCACAGACACTGAGAGAAACAATTAGTAAATGGCACCTCTTCAAACTTAGAAGCTTCTGTAAGGCAAAGGACACAGTGGACAAGACCAAACGGCAGCCCACAGACTTGTTAAAGATTTTCACCAATCCTACATCTGACAAAGGGATGATATCCAAAATATACAAAGAATTCAAGAAGGCTGAAAGACACTTAAGAAAGTGCTCAACATCCTTAGCTATTAGGGAAATGCAAATCAAAACAACTTTGAGATACCATCTTACTCCTGCCAGAATGGCTAAAATTAGAAACACCAATGACAACTCATGCTGGAGAGGATGTGGAGAAAGGGGAACACTCCTCTACTGCTGGTTGGAGTGCAAACTCGTACAGCCATTTTGGAGATTAGTATGGCGGTTCCTCAGGAAAATGGGGATTAGTTTACCACAGGACCCAACAATCCCTGTCTTAGGCATATACCCAAATGATCCACATCTATGCAACAAAGACATCTGCTCAACTATGTTCATAGCAGCAATATTTTTTAATAGGAAGAACCTGGAAGCAACCTAGATGCCCCTCAACTGAAGAATGGATAAAGAAGATGTGGCACATCTACATAATGGAATACTACTCGGCAGAAAAAAAAATAATGGAATCTTGAAATTCTCAGGAAATTGGGTGGAACTTGAAGAAATCATCCTGAATGAGGTAACCCAGTCACAAAAAGAACATGGTATGTACTCGCTTATATATGGATTTTAGACCTAGATCAAAGGATCACCAGCCTATAATTCACACCACCAGAGGAACTAGGATACAAGGTATATTCTAAGAGATTCATATAAAGTCCCTCACAGAAGGGGGAAGGAAAAAGTCCCCCCCAGAGCACAGGGGAAGTGGGGGCAGTGAATGGAGAGAGAAGTAGGAGAAAGAGAGGGGGAAGAGTGGAAATCACATGCAACTAGGAAAATTGAGTCAGGGTAGGAATAGAAGACAGGACAAAGAGAGAGAGAGAGAGAGAGAGAGAGAGAGAGAGAGAGAGAGAGAGAGAGAGAGAGAGAGAACATAAAAGAGGGAACCATTATTGGTTTGAAGAGAAAACTGAACCTAAAGAAAGGTCTAGAGACCTATAAGACTGCTGCCAACTAACAATTTGAGCAACCATGGAAAGGCTACCATAAATGCCCTTCCCGGATAGTGAGGTCAACAACTAACTTATTCATGGAGCCCTCATCTAATACCTATTGGAAACAGAAGGAAACACCTATACCTAAACACTGAGTAGAACTAGAATCCAGATGCAGACAGAGAGGACAAGACCAGGTTGCGGAAACACATAGAGACAGCTGACCTGAACAAGGAGGAGCTGACGGGCCCCCAGACTGATAGCTGGAAATCCAGCAAGGAACTGACTCAGGCCCCCCTGAATATGGGTCTCAGCCAGAAGGACTGAGCAATGTAAGGGACCTCAGACAATGGAGCCAGGATGTATCCCTGGTGCACAAAAGGTCCTTGCGAACACATCCCCCATGGAGGGATAACTGCCTTAATCTAGAGACAGGAGAGAAGCCCTAGTCCCTACTTCACATGACCTGTCAGATCTACATGACCCCACTTGGATGGCATTGCCCTACATGTGGAATTGGGGTGGGGGGAAGGGAGAGGAGGGTGGTCACGGTGCATGTGAGGGGGCAGAGAGGGTAAAAGGGAGGGAGGGAGGGAGAGGGAACTGGGATAGACATGTAAAATAATAAATTAAACTAAAAAAAATAGGGGAAAGAAAGGAATCAGAGGGAATGGAGGACAACCAAGAGAACATGCCCCACCAGATCTTCCAAACAGGGCTCCTATGGGCTCATCGAGACTGAATCAGCAAGTGTGTGGCCTGCATGGGTCTGTGCCAGATCCTCCGTATATGTTATGGCTGGTAGTAAGCTTGTTGTTTTTGAAGCACTCCTAAGAGTGGGATCCAGTATTCTTTGACTCTTTTTCCTGCTCTTGGGACTCTTCTCCTCCTATTAGGTGGCCCTGTCCTGCTTGATATGAGGGCTTTTGCCTTGTCTAATATTTTGTATCTTGTTTTGTCCAGTTTGGCTGTCATCTCAGTTTGTCTGGTTTGGCTGCTCCTTTCTGAAGAAGAAATGAAGAGAGGGGTGGAACTGGGGGAAGAGGGGAGGTGGTGACAACAGAGAGCTAGGAGAAGTGGAGGGACGGGAACTGTGTTGGAATGTATTGTCTGAGAGAAGAGTAAGTTTTCAATGACAACAAAACCAAACAAAATAATAAAAAAGAAGCACTTCAGAAAACAAGCAGAATATAAACTGTTAGTACCACAGACTTAACAGGTATTATGTGCAAAGAAATAGAGTATTTACAGGTCTCTTTAGAAAATCTACTTTTAGTAATATATTTAAAATATTAAATGCTCTTAAATCAGATTTATTGGTGAAAGCAGGGTTTATAGTAAGTAGGCTAAATATGGATTTGTTACATACTAGTCTTGTCTTGCTCTTAGGTTTTTTTCTCCACTGTTTTACTTTTCAACATTGTCTAAAAAAATAGTGCTGTAAATTAGTCAAAATAGTACTTAAGACAAATGACAATTCACCATCAAAATATAGTTGAGAAAGAAAAGAAGCTGCTGTCTAATGTTGTACCTAAAATCACGTTTGAAGAGAGGTTGATAAAATTTCTAATTTTGTGCACATTGTGGCATGCAAGTACTTTAGGATCCATTCTTAAATGTATTCATTGCGTAGTTATGTGGGCATTTTGAAATTACAGGGCACACAATTAATAAGAAGTTGGGAACCTAACTATTGTGGTATAATATTAATGCTAACATTCAGATTCTCTGTAAACTGGAATAAATTATGAGCTTAAAGCATGTCATAAATTTTGTTCTCATACTTTTCCTTCTACAACTATGTGAAGATAATTATGATAAAAAGTATAGATATTTTCCTTTAAAATGATGTATATTATTGTCTTCCTCAACTTCAAAAGTCCTGCTAAACTAAAGCTAAAATATAAGACTTTGCATGTGAAATGTCTTATTAAAAGTTGATGGCTTAGGATATTTCTCAAATGCAAATTATCTGGGCAAAAGTCTTGGAAAAGCTATGGCGTGCCTCCCCTACTCCTTAACGCCCCTTCAACTTGGCCACACTCAAAGTGAATTCAGAGAGAGAAATATCCTAGGAATAATTTTGAATGTTTCATTTGAGCATGGAGATTAATAGAAAAAATAATAAGCTCTTAAAGAGTACCACCACCTTGGGCCCTTCTGGACCTGAGATTGTTTAACATAAAAATGTAGGCTGTGATTTGCCTTCTCACTATAGGATGGTAGAATAAGAATTATGTCCAGTTCAAACAAAGTACAAAGAATGGGCTCTCAGAATGCATGTCAAGGGATTAAATAACAGTTGACTTCTTTGGTACAGCTTCTTGGTATCAGAATTGGGCAACAGTCACAGAATTAATAGTTCTATGAGACAATTACAGTGACAAAAAAAAATCACAAAATACTGTACTTCGATGCAGTTAAATATAACTTATTAAGAGAGTTCTATTCAGAAATGAAAGTGTAAGGGAGTGAAGGGAATAAAATAGATAAAGAAATGACTGAATCATATAGACATGATGACTTTGGATGACATTTTTGAATGTCTACAGAGTTTAAATTGTATCATAGGGTTTTTAAATTGTGAGAGATTCTCTGGAGTAGGGGTCAGCTATTATCACGCAACTAATGTAACAACTGAAAATGAGTTCAGTTTCTAGGGGGGGAAAAAAGAGAAACCAAGAAAGGCCTGAAACTGCATTATATTTTATTTTTTTAAAGATTCAAACAACTGTATGAGCATGTATATCTGCATATACAGATACATGAAGCTGCCCACAGATGACAAAAGAGGACATCAGATTTCTTGGACCTTCAATTTCCTGTGATTCTGAGGCTGCCCAGTGTAATGGGAAGCAGATCCTACCCCGCTGCTAGAGAAGCAAGTGCTCTCCACTGCTGAGCCAGCTTACTGACCATGTTTTATAGTTGTAGATTAATACATGGTAAGGTTATAACTTGAAGCTGCTAAATGTTGGGAAAACAAACCTAAGAAAGATACACGCCCAGCCATAAGATAAAGAAAAAGAAAATGCTCACAGTGTAGTACCAGAGACTTAGTTGAAAGAACAGGGTGTGAAGAAGCAATTTAAAATATAAACAAGATTCTGACTGATATAACATTGAGTATGCAAAGCCATAATTGACTGTAACACAAATATGCCCAACCAAAATGATTTGATTTATAAAATGTGTTACACCCAAATGCATGACAAGATACAAGTGAGGGCAAAATTCTATGAATAAGATTGTGTTTACATGATATGCCACGAGATCATTTACTGTGACAATCAGTTATACTCAGAGTTCAATTATGTGTGCAGAATTTGTGATAAATTAATAATCAGAGTAAGTACCAGTTCCCAGTGTTCAGAGAACATTTGTATAAAAGATTTAACAAATATGGTGTTTTTACGCAGACTTATCCATGAGTTTGGAAAAAAGAAAATAATGGAATTAGTTCTTCACTAGAAAATGTAGTTTCTATTCAATAATCATCATCTCTCTCTCAAGGACATTTTCATGAAAACAACTGTTATATAAACAGGGTCTTCTGTTGAAATGAGTTTCCACTATAAATGTGAAAACTGCATAAATATGGGAGTGTAGAGGAGCTTGAAGTCACAAAAACTTCAATTTAGAGCATTTTAGATACTTGGAATATAAATCATATATTGCTTTGTAATAACTGTTGTTTTTACATGGCAGGGATCTTCACATACATATTTATAGTCACTTGTGTTCTCTCAGAAAAATGCTTTGTTCTGGGATGGGTCAAAACCTCCCAAGACATCTCAAAAACTTCATGCTTCATCTAGAAACTGTTCACCACAGCATTTTCAAATCAAACCATCATAAAGAATGTGATCTGTGTTTTGCTCCCTTCCACCATTGACTTATTTCATGCCCTGGCCCAAAACCTATCTGTATGTAAATTTTAACTCTATTATTATTCATAATTTACTAAGCACCCTCCATATCATATCTTAGAACACATTTGAAGTGACCTTAAAATAGAGTGTTGCTACTTTTAATTGACTCAATTTGACAGCATTTCCACCCACTCACTTGATGCCTTACGAAGACTCTGATGATAATCAAGTTTCAATTAACCAAAGCGGCAAGGGACGTCAGAATGTTTGATGATTAGTCAGAGGAAACTGCTCTGAATTATAGAGACAATCATCTCATCTGCACTGGGATAAGATCTGAAGCAGAACATTTATGTTCACAGATATTAGAGACACATGTGTCATAACTGTCAAGCTTGGCAAATTGCAGTGTGGAACAAAATAGCAACTTTAACAATATATTGTCATTTAAAAACCTTAACAAAGAAGTCCCATTCCTATAGACACCTCTTTATCATTTAGTTAACCATTTCATCATGTTCAGTCTAAAATTTCTGTAAACTTACAAAAGTACCTGCATATTACAATGCCTTTTAGTTTAACATGCTTTGGAACTTGCAGGGGATTGATGCATGGGAGGAAATAAACTAGGAAGTTAAAATATTAGCCTGTAGAATCTAACATTTATAAAAGAACACATAAATTCAATGTCAAAGAAAAATATAATGAGTGTTCAAGCAAGATTTGGGGAAGGTGTACATGCACTGGTGCTACCAATTCTGAATTCTAAAATAGTACTGAAATGTTAAAAGATGTTAGAAAATGTGGAAAGATGAATACAATTGTTATTTACGGTATCAAAGGGCTAAATATTTTTGACAAAATGACAAAAGCCCCCTCATAATACTGCTGTGATTTTCAGGGCTTTGTGTCATGCAATAGACTAGTATGTAATAAAATCACCATCCCTACATGGAATTCAACATATTTAATATATACACAGAAGTATTTCAAAAGCAGAAACTTAGTTGGCTATAAAAAAATTTGCCTGCATAGCACTCAGTCCAGAATGGTTTTCATAATATATTTCTAGGTCACACATATATACATACAAATAGTTTTCCTTTTCTGAAAAACTTTAAATTTCAATTAAGATATAATTACATTACTATTCTCTTATTATTTTGTTGTCACTCTAACCCCTCCCATGTCCTTTGCTTTGATCCCTCCCTTGTTTCCTAGGCACTCCCTCTCAATTTGATGATCTATTTTTCTTTGATTATTTTATATCTAAATCCATAAATATGTGGGTATAGCCTGCAGAGTCTGCTCAGTGTTGTTTGTGTGTGTATGACTTCAGGACTGGCTACCTTTTATTGGATACCACATATAAGCTCATCCCTGGACAAGACGAATTCTCCATCTTAGTTATTAATTGCCTTAAGTTCTTTGTTATAATTTTATTGACTCCACAAAGAGTTGAAGTCACAAGACAACCATGGAAACTTAATAGCAAAATGGCATAATTGATAAATATGTGACTAATTTAATTTAAGTGAAGTTGTTAAGAAAGTACATATATGTAGACAAATGCAAACAAAGTTCAAGCTATTAGGATTTCTAATATAAAGATAACAGAGATGTGGTGAGGTATCCACCCCACCAGCGCCTGTTGCATGACCAAACATGGTCACGGGTGTGGATGTGATGGGGGAAGGCTCTGTCTGTGTTTCCGGACCCAAGGTCGCTCTCTCTTGGTTTTTGGTCCTATCACGGGGATCAACCTAAACATGGACCCTTGGAGCATGAACTTGTGGGTTATTGGGATTTTTGTGTAAGTGACTTCTCCCTGAATAAAATATAATAATCAATATTATAATCTCTTAAAGTCTATATTAAATTCTGCATCAATACAGAGAAGGAAAGAAGTAGTGAACTATAAGGGAAACCACAATATTTAATGAAAATAGTCCTGAAAACAGCTTGGTATTGGCACAAAAATAGACAGATAGACCAATGGAATCACATCAAAAACCCTAATATTAACCCACACACCTGCGAACACCTGATTTTTGACAAAGAAGCTAAATTTATATAATGGAAAAAAGAAAGCATCTTCAACAAATGGTGCTGACATAACTGGATACTGGCATGTAGAAGACTGCAGATAGACCCATATCTATCACCATGCACAAAACTAAAGTTCAAATGGATCAAAGACCTCAACATAAATCCAGCCACACTGAATCTCTTAGAAGAGAAAGTGGGAGGTGCCCTTGAACAAATTAGTACAGAAGACACTGAGATCAACAATTAATACATTGGACCTCCTGAAACTGAGAAGCTTCTGAAGGCAAAGGACACAGTCAACAAGACAAAACTGCAGCCCAGAGAATGAGAATCTTCACTAACTCCACTTCTGACAGAAAGCTGATTTCCAAAATATACAAAGAACTCAATAAGCTAATCACCAAACACCAAATAATCCAATTAAAAAGTAGGGAACAGAACTAAATAGAGAATTCTCAATAGAGGAATTAAAATGGCTGAATGACACTTAAGAAAGTGCTCAACATCCTTATCTATCAGGGAAATGCAAATCAAAACAACTCTGAGACACCATCTTACTCCTGTCAGAATGGCTAAAATAAGAAAATAAAATAAAAAAGCAGTTTAGGCTGGATGTGGAGAAAGGGGAACACTCCTTCACTGCTGTTAGAAATGCAAACTCATAGGGTCACTTTGTAAATCAGTATGGCAGTTCCTCAGGAAAATGGGAATCAGTCTACCACAAGATCCAGCAATTCCACTCTTAGGCATATACCCAAAAGATGCAAGGGGTCAAGACCAGGCTGGAGAAACCCACAAACACAGCTGACCTGAACATGTTGGAGTTCATGGACCCCAGACTGATAGCTGAGAAACCAGCACAGGACAGAACAAGGCACCCAGCACATGGATGTCAGTTAGGAGGCCTGGGCAGTCTGTGGGGCCTCTGGTAGTGGATAAGTATTTATCCCTAGTGTATGAATGGTCTTTGGGAGCACATTTCACTTAGATGGATACTCTCTCAGCATACTCACACAGGGCAGGGCCAAGGCCGTGCTCAAAATGATGTAACAGACTTTGAAGTTCCCCCATTGAAGGCCTCACCATCCCTGAGGTGAAAAAAGGGAATGAGATAGGGGGATTGGTGGGGTCAGGGGAGGAGATGAGGTAGAGGGAACTGGGATTGACATGTAAAACAAGATTGTTTCTCACTTAAATTAAAAAAATATGTAGATATATAGAAGAACAAACAAAACAAACAAAAAACCCCAAAAGTACAGATCATTATTGACGAAAGAGGAAAACATGACTTTATTGAAATAACAGTGAAAGCATAAATTGTGAGGGTAAGATATGAAATGTGGGATTACAAAATATTTTATTCATAATTGCTAAAACAAAGGCCTGCACCTTTAGGCTGGATATCAGCCTGACAAAATCACGCCACCCTACCCAGTAGCTTTCTTTGGTCCAGAGTGTTAAGAAGCAGTCTGGCTGTGGCCCTCTATGGCCTCTGTCACTTATGTTATACTGAAATAAATCTTGTGATGTGAAATTTTCTACCACCCATAAATGTAATAAAAATTAATCCTTTTGTTCAGGGGATTGGTCTGAGGTCTCTCAGTGGAATTGATAGGGATATTGCCATATAGGCTGTTCTCTGAGTTTTTATCTTTCTTCTGTATATCTTAATTTCCTTCTTAGTCTTTGGATGGCTGGTTGGTTGGCCCCTGACATCCTCCTCCTCTCCTTTTTCTCTTCTTTCTTTCTTTTTCTCCCTCTCCCTTCCTTCCTTTCCTTGTTATTCCTATTTATAGTTTCTGCCTACTAGTCCCACCTGTCTTTGCTCTTGACTCACTAGTGGTCATTCAGCTCTTATTAGACCACCAGGTGTTTTAGACAGGCAAGGAATCACAGCTTCACAGAGTGAAACAAATGCAGCATAAACAAAAGTCACATAACCTAAAACAATATTCTACCACATCCCCTACTAGTATAATGGGTTTACTAGTTTGCTGTAGTTGTCTAGATGGATTTCCTCCTTAGTTCTTGTTTACACTGTTTCAAATCTGCTTATGATATTTCTTTTTTCCTGGGTTTTCTTGATTGAGATTTTCTTTGTACTCTCAAGAGTATTATTTTAAGTATGCTTGCTTGTTGGTATACTAAATTATTATTTTTAAAGTAAAATTTTCATAATTAAAATATTATAATTTAACCAATACCTATAAGAGTGCAATATGCTTTTTGTGTGGTATATTTAAATCACAAACGTTTAAAACTTAGATTAAAAATGAAAAAGAAAACTGAGCATCTGTGATTGTCATGAAATATGCCTCACTAGTATAGCTCATTCGCCATGAAATTCCATTCAGCCACAAACGTTAAAATGGCCTAGTGAAAACATCAGGCAAATGGTTGGAACTAGGGATCCATATCATAAAGAAAACAAAAAAAAAAAAAAAAAAGCACTAATTTCTAAGTGTGTGTGTGTGTGGGGGGAACATGAAAGTAGAAGAGGCCTAAGAAAAAGATGCTGAACTCTAAGTCAGTGGATCTTAACCTGTGGTTCATGACCCCTTTGTATCTCAAAAACCCTGTCACAGGGGTCACCTAAACCCATTGGAAAACACAGACATCTACATTATGATTTATAAGAAGAGGAAAATTATGGTTGTGAAGTGGCAATGAAAATAATATTGAGGTTAGGGAATGCTTCAACACAAGGAACAATATTAAAGGGGAGGTTGAGCGCCCATGCTCCGAATGGGAGGGGAGGGGAGAGGAGAAAGTAAGGGTGCAAAGGAGTCCATGTGACCTGAACAAAAATGTGGAGGGGGAAGACAGAAGGGTTGGGGAAGGCAACGTAGAAGGGAGATGGAAAAGAAGATAAATTGGCATGTATTACTGAAAAATGCAGTGATGTTTTTATTTATTTTTTTATGCATATAGAGTATTTTTTATTTAATTTTATATAACAAAGTCCAATTAAATGAAAACAAACATTTATACACAATATTTAGGAATTTGGGCGTCGTTCTTTCCAAACTACTTCCTGCTGGTAAAGGGCGCTGTCTTGGGGGATTTGAAGAAGATTCAGATATCCTAGCTGTAGTCTGTAGGGCTGTTTTGTCCAGCTGTTTGGAATGTAGGATCAGCTTGTACTCTGTTTCAGGCGGTCTGGTGTGATCAAACCACATTAGTCTGGAAGGAATCCACATCTTTTCATTTTCTGTGGAAACAAAAATAGAAATACTTTTCCCCAGTAACTTGTTCTTCAACTTAAATTTTGGAGTCAAAGCGTTTTTTTTTTTTTTTATTATTATTATTATTTTACATGTCGATCCCAGTTCCCTCTCCCTCCCTCCCTCCCTCCCCCCAAGCCCTCCCTCCCTCCTTCCCTCCCTTTTGCCCTCTCTACCCTCTCCCATGCACTCTAAACACCCTCCCCTCCCAACCCCCCACCACAATACAATATGTAGGGGAATGCCATCCAGTTGGGGTCATGTAGATCTGACAGGTCCTGTGAAGTAGGGACTAGGGCTTCTCTCCTATCTCTAGAATAAGGCAGTTATCCCTCCATGGGGGATATGTTTGCAAAGTCCTTTTGTGCACCAGGGATACATCCTGGCTCCACTGTCTGAGGTCTCTTAGACTGCTCAGACCTTCTGGCTGAGACCCATATTCAGGGGGGTCCGAGTCAGACCCCTGTTGGCTTCCCAGCTATCAGTCTAGTGGCCCTTAGCTCCTCCTTGTTCAGGTAAGCTGTCTCTATGTACTTCTACTGCATGGTCTTGTCCTCTCCATCTGCTTCTGGGTTCTAGTTTGACTCAGTGTTTATGTATGGGTGTTTGCTCCTGTTTTCAACAGGCATTAGTTGAGGACTCCATGGAGAAGTTAGTTGTTGATCTCACTCTCCGGGAAGGGCATTTATGATAGCCTTTCCACGGAAGCTGAGATTGTTAGTTGGGAGCAGTCTTGTAGTTCCCTCGACCTTTCTTTGTGTTCAACTTTATCTTCAAACCAATATTGGCTCCCTCTTTTATGTTCTCTCTCTCTGTCTCTGTCTCTCTCTAAAAAATAAAATAAATTTAAAAAATTAAAAAACAAAACAAACAAAAAAAAAAAACCAAATACAAACACATGCACACACACACACACACACACTAAAATAAATAAATAAATAACAGGATCTTTGAAAACATATATAAAATTGACAAACTCAGCCAAATTTACCAAAAGAAGAAGACAATAAACTCAAATTAACAATTCTTCAGTACACATTAGTATGTCTACTGGTGTCATCTTGTTCAGGTCTTCTTTGGGAAGCCATAGCATTGAAGCTACTTGGATGCAGCTCCCCTGTTATTTCTAGGAGACACAATCTCAGAGTTGGCTTCCTGGTTCTCTGACACTTAAAATGTTTCTACCTGCTCTTCAGAGATGTTCCCTGAGCCTTGGGTGTGAGAATTGTGTTGAAGACATATCAATTAGAGCCAAAAAAACCTACAATAATTTTTTTATGAGGCTGGACTCTAGTACACGATGTAACCAAAGTCCACTTCCTAATTGTGTCATTAGTTTCTTTGATTTTTTTTTTATTTTCTTGAGTACTTTGCATAGTCTTGACATTAATACTCTATCTCATGTGTAGCTGGCAGATTCTTCTTCACCCAATGGGCTCCCTTTTCTGAGTCTTTCTTTTTCTGTTCAGAAAGAAGCTTTTTAGTTTTAGGAGGGGAGATTTGTCAACTGCTGGCCTTAATTTCTAAGTGAATGGGATGCATTCAGGAAGCCATTTCTTGCACCTAATGTGGGGTCATCTTTTGGTACACTGTAATGATGTGTCTTTGTCAAGACAACTTCTGAATAATTTGATAAAGAGCTGAATGGCCAGTAGCAAGGCAGGAGAGGATAGGTGGAACTTCCAGGTAGAACTCCCAGATAGGAACTCTGGGAAGAAGAGGGGTGAAGAAATCACCAACCAGACACAGAGGGAGTCAGAAGTACAATATGGAGGAGAGGTAATGAGCCATGTGACACAATATAGTTTAATATAAACATATCAATGTACGTTATAAGAGATAGTTTGGAAGACACCTAAGTTAAGACTACGCTTACATAATAAAAAGCCTCTGCATCATTATTTGGGAGCTGGTAGTCCAACAAAAGTCCAATACACACCTATACCATAAAGGCTACTGCCTATATTTTCTCCTAAAGTATCAGAATTTCAGGTTTCACATTGAGATCTTTGATCTATTTGGAGTTGGTTGTTTGCAAGGTGATAAATACAGGTCTCATTTCATTCTTCTGTATGTATATATCCAGTTTTCCTAGTACCACTGTTGAAGATGCTGTCTTTCCTCTAGTGAGTACTTTTGATGACTGTATTTACAGATGCTCATATTTGGATTATTTTGTTCCATTGATCTATATGTCTGTTGTTGTTGTTGTTGTTGTTGTTGTTACGTTGTTACCATTGCTCTGTATTACAGCTTCAAATCTGGTATTTTAAGCCTTCCAGCACTGATGCTTTTGGTCAGGGTTGCTTTGTTTCTCTTGGGTTTTTGTGCTCCCTTGTGAATTTTAGGATTTTTTTTCTGTTTCAGTGAAAAAATGTCATTGGGATTTTGATATGGATTGCATTAAATCTGTACATTGCTTTTGGAAAAAAAAAAAGAAAGAAAAATGCAGTGATGAAATCCATTGCTTTGTTTTCTAATTTAAAAAGCTAACTGAAAAATAATTACACAAAAGAGGCTTCACTTTATTGTTCTCTCATACAACACATCCTGACTGCAGTTTCCCCTCCCTCCAGATTTGTAGCTTAGAATAGAGCAGCTACAAAAATAATCATTGTATTTGTAACTTTGTATCATGTGTACTCTAGCCACATGACCCGTATTTTCTAATCATTTCATTAGCTCAACTAACAAAATCATTTTAGAAGAAGTTAAAGTCTCCTTTCTATGTTATTCTTCTCAGCATCAGGAACATCAGTGTTCTCAGTGTAACTATGCAGTTGCAATTATGGGTTCTGATAGTTAAGGCAGACAGATTACATAATGTTGGGGGAAAAAGTTGTATAATTCCCTGCCTGTCTAGCACAGGTTTTTCTTTTTTCTTTTTTTTTCCCTCTGACTACATTATGAACAGATTGCAGACAGGCTGAAACCAGTCTTAATTTTCTCTGGTCTAACCAATTAAGGCATCCTGTTTCTTGGTTTGGCTATGCTTGCCAGGAAGCACAAAAATTCCTGGAAATGGTTTTGTGAAAATGCCTCAGTAGAATTCAGGCAGCACACCATGGAAAGCTATTACCCTCCATCCCATTAGCAGGCAAAGTATTATGTCTCCAAAGAAATATGCCATTGTATAACCTGGTTGGATAGTTTACATTACCCTAACAGTTTCTTTAAGGCAGACACAGAAACACTATAGGACAGAAGTTTGAACATTAACAGGAAAGAGGAAAAAGCACCGCTGACCAGGTTCAATTCCCACCTTTGTCATTTGTTTGCTTAGTGAACTTGAAAACGTTATTTATCCTTGGTGTGCCTTGGTTGCCTGTCTATAAAATGGGCTTAGTGCTGTTTGGTCTGTAATGGACATTTAAAGCATAAACTATTTAATGATGTGTATGTAGTGTTGGCCATGGAGCACACAATAGGAAAATTGTAGCTATTTCCCATTTTGTTTTGTTTAACAGTTCTAAGGCAAGTAAGCAGAAGGACCTAAAACAATGTATATTTATAAGTTCACATGTCCTTTTGGACAGAAAACTTGAGAGCTTGGCAGGCTTCTCACCAAGGCTGCAAACCAGTGTTTGTTTAGTTGGCACTATCATCTGTCAGAGTGACTGGGAAATAACCTTTCAAGCTAACATGGCTGTTTGCAGAACTTAACTTCTTGCCAGTAAATACAAAAGATTTTTACAGCCCACAGTTATCCTTTGTTTCTTGCTATATGGGACTCTGTAGTGTGCCGGATTGCATTAATATATCATCAGGGGAGAAGTCTAACAAAAAGATTATTGTACTATGATTTAACATAATCTTGGAAACCATCTGGTCACTTTTGCTATATTCTATTAGTTTAAAGCAAACCACAGGCTCTGGCTACACTCAGTAGGAAAATACTATTCAAAGTTCTTTTAGCTTCTCTCCCCAACCAAAGCACTTTAGGAGAGGAAGGGTTGTATTTGGCTTACAATTCCACATTATAGCCAATAACTGAGGGAAAGTCAAGGTAGTAATTTAGGCAGCTAGCCACATTATGTCCACAGTCAAAAGCAGAGAGAAGCAAATAGATATGTATTGTGTACTGTCATCTAAATGTCTCCTGTCTTACCCTGTTAGTACTCATTGCCTAGGGAATGGTTCTGCCCACAGTGGTTTGGGTCCTTCCACATCAGTACATATCAATGTACACACAGATCAACCTGATATGGAGAATTACTCAACTCAGGGTATTTTTTTTTTCAGGTGATTTAAGGCTATGGAAAGTTGGCAATTCAAAGTCAGTATCATTGAAAATTCAATGTTTCATTTTAGAGGACATCATCCAGGTGTGCTTGTTTTTAAGAAGTTGCATCTCACAGAATGACTTACTGTAAAAGTGACATATAAACACTCTTTCTTGGAATCCAGAAAGTTTAATTCACATACCAGTGGTGTGCTGGAAACAGTTTAGTGCTACTCATGAGTATCTGTGTAAATGTACACATTCGGGATTTTGCGAACACTGGGACTGCAAGATGGAGTCGCTCGTGCCACTTAAGGAAAAGAAGCTCATTAAGGTTAAATTTGGAGAGCAGCCAAGCTGGATCTTGATGCGGAATTTCACCCCCACTGACATTGTGGGAGTCTTCCAGAGGGGTTACAATCGGTATTACAAGAAATGCGTCAACGTGCAGAAAGGCAGCATCTCTGGGATTAACATGGTGCTGGCAGCCTATGTAGTTTTCAGCTACAGCTATCAGTTTCAGTTCCTTAAAAGGAACTCAAATGAGAGGCGTGGTAAGTACCACTGAAGTCCCACTCCCATCCATGAAGAATTCAACTGTGGCTGAATCTTCAAATCCTAACTAAGAAGTAGTGTTCAATAAAAACGACTGGTTCAAAAAACAAACAAACAAACAAACAAACAAACAAAAATACACATTCAGTGACTAAGTCACTTCACCTTACTAGACACATCTATGCCACCCACAAGGGAAAATGACCTTCTTGAGAAGGCCAGTTGTCAAACATTTGCCTTCACAAAATTTTCATACTTTGTAAATATGCCTCAAATTCCATTACTGGGATTCTTTAACCATGTGTTTTTAAACATACTCATTCAGAAATATCTTATAAAGTCTTAAACATTAATTTATAATAGTTATTATTTTTGACAGGAAAGCCAAATATATTTTACTTGTAGGTTATAGAAATGTAAATACTAATGACTTCTATATGAGATCTTGTAATTTACTAAATAACTTTAGGATTCCAGAATATCTTTAATGTAATTGTTTTTATATGCTTTTAATGTAATAAGTTTTGCTAAGTTATGTTACAGAAAAGTAATTTTTATCAAATAAGGGCCAGTGACTTTACTCTTTTGTATTTATTTCATTTATTCATTCTTATTGTGTCTATATGTATGATGAGTGTGGGCTCACATGTTAAAGATATATGGGAAGGCCAGAGAACAACCATATGGAGCCACTCCCTTTCTGCCTCACTTAAACATGGGGTCTTCATGTTAAACTCAGGTCGCAGGCTTGCATAAAAGAGTTTAGGCATTGAGCCATCATTCTGTTACATCTATTCTTAAATATAAGCCTTCAGCAAGAAGACTGCACTTAACACACACTTTAAACCTTCATCTATTTTATAGTTTAATACTATACATCAAGGAACATAGTGAAAAATAAAAATGAGTATTTAGCAATATAATCTCAAAAGAATATGCAATTGTTCATTTTTGTTAGCTTAAGGTTGACTGCAATTCAATAGATAATTATCAAATCAATCTAGAGTTAAATGAGTTAATTGCAGCACAATAGTACTAACTTTTTATTAATCAGTAGGTAACATTAGCTTTATTATTATTTGTTTTCAGTTATTACTTGAATTTTCACATTCTATATATCTATATTATTAACTAAGCCAATTTTATGTTTTTATGTTTATAGTTGGCATGTAATTGAGAAGAAAGTTTTTCTATAGTACATTCTTTAATGAACAAAATTAGATACATTTATGTTATTTTTATTAGCTGTACTTTACAGGCTTTTTAATACAAGCTCACAAAAACTATGCTTTTAAATCTGTTGTCTAAGGAAAATAATGGTAACCTTGACCATGTATACATTCTTGTGACCTGTCTATATATGGAAGTTTAATGATCCCATCTGGGCATGAATTCAGGAACAGATCTTAATTTGTCAAAACAAATTGAGAAGCTTTTCTCCCTTACACCTGGCACCTAGCATTAAGGAACAATCTTTAATAAACAAAACAGAGCACAATAAATGTCAGAGAGAAGGAACTTGGATATCAATTGCCTGGGAGATAGCATTTCTGGATGTTTTCCTAAAACTTTTGACACGCAGTAAACAAAAAAAGATAGGTAAAGAAAAAAGATATTATAGTATTTCAAAAATGGCATAAAATTAATGAGAGAACACCATAAAATATGAATACACTAGACACAGCATTTAAATGTTCAGAAGAGACAAATACATTTCAAATCTTTCACTGAAAACTTACAAAGACATAGATTTGAACACAATTTACCTGTGGGGCCATAACTGAAAATTGTCAGTGTCTATCTTTAAATGAAAAGAAAATGAAGCAACCCAATCATTTATTCTTTATCATTAAGGTCTTGGGAAATTTACAAAATGTCTACCTGAAGTACTTACTTTCTTATTTTTGTAAAACGATGGTCATATATTGACATTACATAAAACAGTGGCACTTCACTGGTTCTTTTTGTAGTTTCATGTCAAGAAGAGCTTTTCTTTCTTTTTTTGTAATGTATTTATGTGAATTTCTTCATTTTTTAAATTTCAATAAACATTAACATAGGTTCGATATCTAATCATGGTACCAGAAATCTCAGCAATTTCCTCTTGTTTCATTATTTTAAGTTGGATTGTCTTAGCTGCTGGAGATGATAAATATCATAACACAATTATTTCTTTTAAACTTTCAAAATAGACACATATAGTGTATAAACTAATGGCAAGGTGTTCATTGACGATTAACAGCTCTATGTAATCCAGAAAAAAATTTAATGCTAATAGATGATGAATAATGAAAAAAAAAACCTCAAAAGGCAAGAAATGTTCCATTGTGTACAATAGGACCATATTTATCATGATATCCAAAACACATCTGACCAGCAGTAGAACACAATTGACAAACAACTTAAGGAGAAATCAAATTCTTGACATTGACCACTACAAATTCTTTCAAAAGGTGTTTGTGACTTTTAGAGAGATTTATGGTGCTTGTGGTGATGTCTACTTTTCTCCACAGAAAACTAATTTAGACCCAAGCAAAAAGGATGCCTTAGTGGTGGAGATAGGGTGTTGGCATAATAACCAAATTTATAGGAAGTTTTCATAAACATCAGAAAGTTTCACCTCTGCAAGCAACCAAATTTAAATCTCTGTCTATGCTTCTGTATGATTATCTCTGTTCTGCTTGTAGTTTTATCCTGATTGGGTTGTATTATATTTCCTTTTAAGTATTGTACTCATTGGTCATGCTATTCCTAGTTCTCAATCAGGAGCTTTAAAACCATTTCCTCATAGCAGCTCTCATTTTGCTGGTTGTTGAGTGACTCTAGTTGTCTCCCTTATGCATACTGTTAACCTGAACTCAACAGGAATACTACGTTTTTCAGATGGTTTAAAAAAATCACCACTTCTTCAAACATTCCATATTCATGTGATTCATGTTATTTCCCAAATTACTCAAGCACAAATAATTTACTATTTATATAAACAATTATTTTCTTGTGTTCTTTGTTTAGTTTACATTAGCATTGGCCTTGTATCTAATTATTTCAATGGGTGACATTAACATATTTCCTGATTCTCCCTTAAGATTCAATCTCAAAGGCAACTTGTCTACAATTATTCAAATTCTTCACTAAGCCTGCACATTGCAAGTTCAGCATGTAGTAGTATGGATTAAAAACATATAATACAAAAGTTTAAAAGCAGTCATGGGATGTATTCATGACAATCCAGAAGACAAACAGAAATGAGATAAAATTTTTGTTTTCTTTCTAATATTCTCAAAAGTGCAGCACCACAATCTTCTGCTTGGGAGTATAGAAATAAACATTATAACAGCTTAATTTTTTCCTTATTTATTATAGATAAGATTCTTCTTAATTACGTCTAAGGACTTTCAATTATGAATTCAAGAGGAGAGAGCGTAGAGTCCTGTAGATTCCATTAACAAACTGAAGTTGAATTAATTAGTTATCTAACAGATTCAAACATTATAATAAATTTTCCTTTGTATGAGTAGAGACCTATATCTAATGCTGTGTTGTACACAATGGAGCATTGCTTGCCTTTTGAGATGAGTTTCTTGAGTGTAGCTGCATTGTTTTCTAGTCATCATTTTCATTATTCACTTTCTATTAACAATTAATAGTTTCTGGCTAAAATTGTGTTCTTTAAAAAAAACTATCATTGGTCCTTACCTGTTGGGGAAGTATTGGATTTCTCTGGAGGCAACAGCATTGTCACCTTTCGAAGAACTTGGGACTTCTACATAGATAAACAATCTACTGTGATAGGACAATTGGTAGCATGTTAGATGAATACATTGAAAAAACAAGCAGTCCTAAGGTCATGAGATTTATTTATTTAATTCACTGATAAAAGTATGATGCATTGCCATACAAGACCGCATGTGCCTTCAGATTTATAAAGCAGAGAAGATTAAGAAGCTAAGCTTGATGGGAGATGTCATTCTGTATATGTTTCTCATACTGGTTAATAAATAAAGCACTGTTGGCCAATAGGAAAGGAAGATAGGAGGGACTAGGAGAAAAGGAGGAAGAGGAAGTAGTAAGAAGGAGAGTCAGGATGGAGAGCCTGGAGAGAACAGAACCACTATTCCTCCGCTCTCGGTAAGACCACGTGGAAATACATAGAAATGGGTTATATTTAAGACAGAGCTAGCCAATAAGAAACTAGCACCTGGCCAATAGAATTGTATCAAATACAGAGTCTCTGTGTGTTATTTGGGGCTGGCGCGGCGGCAGGAAGAAAAACCGTACACCTTACAGAAGGGCATTTAGGGGAGCCTTTCCATGGTTGCTAAAATTGTTAGTTGGAGTAAGTATTGTAGTATCTGGACATTTCCTTAAGTTCAGTTTTCTCTTCAATCCTATAATGGCTCCCTATTTATGCTCTCTCTCTCTCTCTCTCTCTCTCTCTCTCTCTCTCTCTCTCTCTCTCTCTCTCCTTCTCTCTCTCCTGTCTTCTATTCCTTCCCTGACTCAGTCTTCTTAGTCCCACATGCTTTCCTCCCCTCCCCTTCTCTTTCTTCTAGTTCCCTCTCCACTCATTCCCCCCCCCACTCCCCATGTGCTCTGGAGAACTTATCCCTTACCCTTCTGTGAGGGACTTTATATGAACTTCTTAGAATCCACTGTGTATCCTAATTCCTCTGGAGGTATGAATTATAGGCCAGTGATCCTTTGCTCTAGGTCTAAAATCCATATATGAGCAAGTACATACCATGTTCCTCTTTTTGTGACTGGGTTACCTCATTCAGGATGGTTTCTTCAAGTTCCATCCAATTGCCTGAGAATTTAATGATTCCATTGTTTTTTGTTTTTTGTTTTTTCTGCAGAGTAGTATTCCATTGTGTAGATGTGCCACATCTTCTTTATCCATTCTTCAGTTGTGGGACATCTAGGTTGCTTCCAGATCTTGCTATTACAAATATTTCTGCTATGAACATAGTTGAACAAATGTCTTTGTTGCATGGATGTGGAACATTTGGGTATGCCTAAGAGGGGGATTGACAGGTCCTGTGGTAGACTGATTCCCATTTTCCTGAGGAACTGCCATACTAATCTCCAAAATGGCTGTACAAGTTTACACTCACATCAGCAATGGAGTAATGTTCCCCTTTATCTTCACCCTCTCCAACATAAACTGTCATTTGTGTTTCTAATTTTAGCCATTCTGGCAGGAGTAAGATGGTATCTCAGAGTTGCTTTGATTTGCATTTCCCTGATAGCTAAGGATGCTGAGCACTTTCTTAAGTGTCTTTCAGCCTTTTTGATTTTCCCCTGTTGAGACTTCTTTTTACAGTTCAGTACCACATTTTTTAATAGGGTTATTTGGTGTTTTGTTGACTAGTTTCTTGAGTTCTTTGAATATTTTGGAGATCAGCCCTTTGTCAGATGTAGGATTGGTGAAAATCTTTAACAAGTCTGTGGGCTGCCATTTGGTTTTGTCCACTATGTCCTTTGCCTTACAGAAGCTTCTAAGTTTGAAGAGGTCCCATTTATTAATTGTCAATCTCAGAGTCTGGGCTTTAGGAGTTATATTCAGAAAGTTTTCTGCTATACCAATTTGTTCAAGGGTACCTCCCACTTTCTCTCCTAAGAGGTTCAGTGTGGTTGGATTTATGTTCAGGTCTTTGATCCACTTGGACTTGAGTTTTGTGCATGGCGACAAACATGGGCCTATCTGCAGTCTTCTACACACCATCATCTAATTGTGCAAGCACCATTTGTTGAAGATGCTTTCCTCCCCACCATTGCATACTTTTAGCTGTTTTGTCATAGATCAGGTGTTCCTAGGTGTGTGCATTAATATAAGGATTTTCAATTAGATCTTCCATTGGTCTACTTGTCTATTTTTGTGCCAATATCAGGCTGTTTTCAGGACTATAGCTCAATAATAGAGCTTAAAGTAAGAGATTGTGATGCTACCTGAAGTTCTTTTATTGTACAGTGTTGTTTTGGCTATCCTGTGTCTTTTGTTTTTCTATATGAAGTTGTTATTATTTCAATGTCAATGAAGAATTTTGCTGGGATTTTAGTGGAGATTGCATTGAATCTGTAGATTGCTTTTGGCAAGATTGCCATTTTTACTATGTTTATCCTACCTATCCAAGAGCATGGGAGATCTTTCCATTCTCTGGTATCTTCTTTAATATCTTTCATTGGAGACACAAAGTTCTTCTTATATAGGTCTTTCACTTGTTTGGTAAGTGTTACCCCAAGATACTTTTTGTTATTTTTGGCTATTGTAAAGGGTGATGTTTCTCTGATTTCTTTCTCAGCCTATTTGTCGTCTGAATAAAGTAAGGCTACTGATTTTTTTTTTTTTTTTGAGTTTATCTTGTATCCTGCTAGTTTGCTGAATTTGTTTTTTAGCTGTGGGAGTTCCCTGGTAGAGGTTTTTGGGTTACTTATATAACTATCATATCATCTGCAAATAGTAAAAGTTTTACTTCTTCCTTTCCAATTTGTATCCACTTGATCTCCCTTGGTTGTCTTATTGCTTTAGCCAGAACTTCTAGTACGATATTGAAGAGATATGGACAGAGAGGGCAGTCTTGTGTTGTTCCGGATTTTAGAGGAAATAAGAGTATATATTATAAAAGTACGTAAAATGTCTAACTGTGGAAGTACAAAAGTAATTTACTGAAGATTCTTTGGCAAATTCTCTACTAATATACTCATGCATCTTCTCTAAGATTTGAGACAGGCTTTACTCACTAAATTTATATAGTATTTTTATTTTGATAGTTTTGATTAATTAGGCTTGAAAATTCCATGCTACCCTTATATTTAAATAAAGCAAAATTGGATGATTCTGTCTCTTGCCGTTTGAGTTCTCTGGTCCCTTTATGCACTAAAATCAAATACACACACACACACACACACACACACACACACACACACACACACACACTGAATATTTATTTGTGTTCCACATAAATATTGGGAATATTTTCTTCTTGTTATATGAAGAATGCCACTTTGGTTGTGCTGGTGATTAAAATGAATCTGCAGATTGCTTTGGAGAATATGAATATTTTAAACAGTATCAACTATTAAAAATTTTCTGTAATCTAATTCAGGTAGTTTGCTACTGGCATATAGTTCCAATACTGATTCTTATTTGCTTTTTTTTATGCTCAATATCTGCTGTGGAATTTTTTTGTTTGTTATAATAGCTTTGTATAGTCTCTGTATGTTTTTATGTTTAAAATCATGTTACCCACAAACAGTGACCATTCATATTTTCTTCAGTTTGTAAGTGCTCAGTTATCAAGGACCTTCATTGTGAAAATATAAATTCATTTGAGAGGAGAGAGCACTAAAGGGGTTCCATGTTCAAAACCAAGCACCCGAAGATATAAATTCCACAATTTCTCTGGTCTCACAGGCCATATTTTATCTTAAAATAGTAATATGATTTGGCAGTATTATCCATATGGTACTATATATGCAGATATGACAAAGTCAATAGCAATGTGCCACTGAGGCTAGTGCCAATATTCTATATATCTGATTACTGATATGTGGCAGAGTCTCAAAATCCCCCATGCAGAACAGGTTGCACAAAAAGGGAGAGGGTATCATGTCTTCTCTATGACTCACCAGAAATAGGTGGTTCAAACTTTATAAATGACCACAAGGTCAGAAGAATCCTGAGGCTCTGAAAGCAGCTCATTTATAATTTCAAAGGCTTTGTTCCCCAGATGAAGAGAATTATGAAAAATCTCAGGATCATAGTTACTGGGGTATTATGGGCAGTGAGGCGTTTCCTTTGCTTAAGATGGTAGTATGGGTGTGGGTCACATACAAAACATGGAAAGAGGCAGTGTAAATATTAGTTATCATTCCTTCCCCAAGTTGGAAAACCCTTAAGACAATTTTTTTCAACTTTTTTGGCTGATGTAGAATTACTTAAGAGTCTAGATTCTAAGACCTCTATGAGGGTCTCTACTATAGATCCAAGCACCCATATTCCACCACCATAAATCTGTGTTCAATTGTGAAGAAGTTTTGGGTCTGGAACTAAAGGAATGGGTTTAAAATTTGATAAATTTCACAGTTGCCTCTGATGTTTGTCAGAAACAAGTCTTGTCTTGCTTCTATTATCCAAGATCCAATGGAAGGGCTTTGTGTTAAAAATTGTAAGAATCTTTAAGTTACAAAATTCTGGATACAGGTTAGATCTGTCCACATTTTATCATTTACAAAAATTATCTAGTTGGAGGGTGGCATTAATAACCATATTTTTTTTAATAATCTAACTTTTCTGGTATGCTCTATTAGGACAAGTTAACCTTTTATTTTTTTTCTCAGAAATTTGAAATAACCAATCAGTTAAATTTGTGTGTTATAAATGAATATTTTATTTTATTCTTTGATGATTTCATACATGTATATGCTGAATTTGGGGATTTGTAAATACCTGTTACACTTCATCTTTTTTCTTTCTGCCATTGAAACCTAAATTTTTTTCATAAACAATACCAATCATATTTTTATTGTTTTGCTTGTTTATCTCCATTGATCATCAGTGAGGCATATGGGTAGCCACAAATGCAGTGAGTTTGTGAGTATAATGGTAGCATCATGTCTAGATTTTGTTTTGTAACCATCTTCCCCTACCTGGCTCTTACTATACTGTCTGCATAGCCCCTTAGCCTTGATGGTGATGGTGGCTGGTAATATATTTGTTGTGGAATAATCTTTTTCTATACAATGAAGATATTTTTTGCCAAGATTCATTCTTACTGGTTTAATAAAGAGCTATATAGTCAATAGCTAGGCATGAGCAGATAGGCGGGATTTCTGGGGAGAGAGAAATGGAGATGAATTAATCTAGATGCATGGACACTGGTGAGATGCAGATCAAGTCATACATAAAGAATGGAAGAGAGTTTAAAAAAGCCCAGTGGCAGAACATAGATTAATAGAAGCATGCCAATTTAAATTATAATGGCTAGTTGTGAATAAGCCTAAGCTAAAGACCAAGTTTTCATAATTAATAAGAAGTCTCTATGTCATTGTTTTTGAGCTAGTGGTTCCAAAAGAAAGACTTGCTACATATATTATATTCCCCTTTTAGGGCTCAACACTCTACTGTCAATTATTCCACGTATTTTGACAAGTGGTGAAACTAAATATTATCCACATCCCATTGCAAAAAAGAGAAACTTCCCTAATGAAAGCTTTGGAGACAGAAGAGTCACAGCTTCTTATTTGTTTCCACTTAACAAAATATTGGAGAACTTTTCCTGTTCATTCTTTTTCCCTAGCTGACCACCTTCAACAAAAACAAACTGGCATTCATAATTACTGAGAATGTTAAATTTCACCTAGACTCATACTTTCCATATCATATCATACGTGCACAGGCTGAGTTTGTAGATGACCACTGATCATACGTAATATTTGTCCCTGAGAGCAATGACAACAGGAAGTTGTGCCCCTGACTTCACCTGCTCCTTTCTGCACAGTCCCAGTTTTGTGACTTGTAGAAAGACAAGACAATAAATTTGCTTGAGAAGCATTTTTATTATAATTGTTGTCTTTGGGTTATAGATTAATTAAGTTCTACAAACAGCTTCTGGTATATTTTATTAATTAGGTGAAAACCTAAATATTTATTGTTTTGAAAGTTAAAATGTCTCTTCAACCAGCATATTGGGTACACAGATGATTCAATAAATATTTCAAGTAGTTTTTGAAGGAATTTGTTTTAACTAATGTTAATTATTGAGAAACTTTTCAATTATTCAGATGTTTGCATTGCCCCTTTTACTATCCTGATCACTCCTGTTCCTAAGCATAAATGAAATGGCAATGTTTTTCATGCTAACTCCAATGCATTCTCAAGGCAGTCAACAAAAGATTTTTCTGTGATTAAGTCACATTTCACAAATATTTACCATCAAATTTATGCCTTATATTTTGAGTAGCATTATATAAAGCGAAAAATGAAATGAATATGTATGAGCTTTGAATGGCCCCTGTGGCAACACAGAATGAGTAAGGGGTATTACTAGAAATTTGTTCCCTGTTAGGTAATTAGAAAATCCCATGATGAACATTGGGAAGTTCGCCAGCACCTACTCTTCACTGGCATATTTTTTTGGGAGACAATATCTATTTTGATATTGCAAGTCGAGTTGAACAAGGAGAAGTATATAAAATTAACAAACAGTAGGATGAACACATTCTATGTCAAAGCTAATAAGCCAAAGACAAAAAGATTTTTAAACTTTAAATTTTGTTAGTGTATCTTATTTGTACGAAATGTTGGGATTCACAATCACAATTTCATCAATATCTTTTGATCTTTTTCACCAGCTTCTCTTCTGTCTTCCTTTAGTATTGACCTCCACTTCTCTCCAGATTTAAATTTTAAATATGATTCAATAATCAGAATCAGAGAATATTAAAGCTCTTATTTGAAACCTATAGTAGAAATATGTTTAAATAATTTCCCTTAGAATATCAATCAATAAAGAGACACTCAAAAACAATACATAATATCTAACAAAGTAGATTGAGGGTTGAAAATAGGAGAAATACAACAAGCAGTTTCTTATTTAAAGAATAAGAAATGGTCTGTCATTTTGGAAAAGATACAAAGGAAAAAATTCATAGCAAGAGGCAAGCACGGTGTTTCTGTTCCTTACTTGGCAGATGTGGCTCAACTGCTCTGTTAGATGAAAAGAAAAAGAAAATAATGCATTTCATTTTGTATGAGAACAAGCAACTGGGAATTTCTAATTCACAAACTTCCTGATCTCCCGAAGGTATTTGATTTCCTTCTTTGAATGTGATGTCTTTATAATTGATCTGAAGATAAATATTTTCATAGCTTTAAAATAGTGATTCATTTAAAGACACTATCCAATTTCATATATAGTCAATGCTACCATCTCAGTATTCTAATGACTCATACTTTTTACTTTGATGTAAAATTGAATTCCCTCTTAATGAAGCCAAATTTTCAGGCTATGTTTTTATTGTGCTGATTTTAAAAAGTTAGACTTTATTTTAACTACATTCATCATGTTTTTGCTATTTTAGCTCAAATTCATTGAATTATTTTTACTGCATAGTTTCAACTCTAATGAAATTTTTTGCTTTTTGTTTGCTCAGCTTGATGCTGTTTCTTGGTCACTCACTATTTCCCCATTATGGATTTATCAAGTCTAGTATTAAAAGCATCCAGCATATTTATTTGGGCAGAAACTAGATACCAGGATCATGGAAATGCAGAGATAATATAAAAATGAAACTCAAAATCTGTTCAAGTTTCATAAAATTTCTCTTAAGGGAGTATCATTATTGTCAATGATCTGATTTATTTATAGGTTTAGAGAATCTAGAATATTTTACCTTTGTAATATTTCCTAATGTTTGTCAGATAGATTTCCACTGCTGTGATAAAACACCATGCCCAGAAGCAGAGAGAAAGAACTTATTTCAGCTTACATTCCTAGGTCAGAAACTGTAAATGAAAGAAGTCAGGTCAGAAACTCAAGGCAGAAACTTGGAGAGAAGTATTGAAGAGAAGACCATGGAGGCATACATCTTACCGAATTACTCCTCATCACTTTTCAGCCTGTTTTCTCATAGCACCTAGGAAGACAAGGTTGTCATTGCACCAGTGAGCTCCATCTTCCCATATCAATCAACAGCTATGGTAACTCACTACAGGCAAATTATCAGGGAGGATTTTGTAAGTTGCTAACCCAACTTTCCAAGTTACTCTAGCTTTTGTCAGGTTGACATAAAATTGCTTGCAGACTACTTTTTGATAAAATAATGGATTTAAATTTACATAGTTACCAAAAATTTCTATTTTCATTTTACTCTTAATGCAAAATGAGGATGACTTTTAACAATGATATGGGTTTTTTAAATATAGCGTAAAAATGAAATATTTTTTAAATTAATGAAATATTGAGGGTTGAATATATATATTTTAAAATGTTAGTGTATTTGCAGCATTTTGATGGGTTGCCAAAGTAATTGTTGCACATAATTTAAGATAAATCTAATTAACAAAAAATATTAAACATATTATAATGAGATAAATAGAAAACTCTTCAACAAGTTAATACTTAAAAGACAACAAATATTATTAAATTTAAAATGGATAGGAGTGGAGAAAAGATAGTAAAAATAGAAATTATAAAACAAGAAGGAAGATTTAACTTGAAATTTGTCAGTAATCATGTGAAAAGAAAATGCAGACTATACACTCTCAAAAAATAAACTAATGATGACAAAAACAGCATCATCAACCTATGAATAATTTTGGGAAACCTACAAACTCTGGATACAAAATATTGGGAAGGGACAATATTGAAAAGCTTGTAAAATTAAAGTGCTCAGGTATTTGAAGCATCTCCTATGATGTCCTAGAAGAAATTACACAGAAACATAATTAGGCATAACCAAAGTGAACTTTATCATAAGGAAAAATGTATTTGATAAATATTTAAGTCTACAACAATATAGCACAGATAATATTGTTCAACTTTTAGTTATTGGAGGGAAAATCTAAGAAATAATCTATTAGAGAATATTATACAACTTGCACAGTAAACTTATGTAATGTGCATACATAAGCTTCTACAAATTCATTGTGTAATGTAATTGTTTTAAAAGAAACACAAAATAATTATAAATATTGATGACACATTTAAAGGAAAGGATGAGGACATTTCAAATAAAAAGCACTGTAAAGATTTTGTCTAACTTGTTCAGGATAAAAGGTAAAGAGAAAAATTGCTAAAAATACCTCAAATCCTATTAAAAGATGCAACATACTTCTAAGTTACCCATGATTTTTACAGGTATCACAATAAAAATTTTAACTTTCCTACAAAATATTAATAAATATGTGACACATATGAACTTATAAAAATTAAATTAAACTAATTTAAGGACATATATGTGGCTTATATGCAGAAACATATGACTTATACATACAAGACAATCTAGAAATTTCTAGAACTCCAGTCTAGAAATGAAAGGTGATTTCTCAAATACAGTGAAAGTCAATACCAACCATTTCTAATGCAAAAAACAAACAAATAAACAAAAAAAAAAAAGAAAGAAAGGAAAATAAACAATTCTGTGTGTGTGAAGTCAATTTAAACTACAACAAAACAGTACACAGATAGATTAGGAATGGATGGATTTCCAATTATGTTTGAGGCCAAAAGAAGATTGACACCATATCTATCAAGTGCACATCAAGATCATTAGAGGGTACTAGTTTTAAATATATATTCAAGAACATGTGTGCAAGAACCATGAATGAAAGCACATTAAATTATTCAGTAATATGATTAAAGAAATATATCAAGCCTGATATATACACATAATTACAACATTAACAAGATACCATGAGAGGATTTATCACCTACTCAGGATTTTGTTCTTACACCATAAGTGCAGCTCTCATCCTCACCTGCACATTTTCTGTGAGACAGTGTCTCTGTACACGGCATGATGCTGTACCCATGAAATCTCTCCAATATGCTTGCCTAAATAAGACATGCATGATAAACCTACCAGGCAACATGCCAATTAGGATGTGGAAATTTCCTCAGTGTCCCAGCCCTGGATGAAGGCAATCAATGGCTGCTAAGAGAGAATCAATTTTCTTCAGGGACAAGTGCTGTGATAGCTTATACAACTCATAGTAGTCAGAATTAAACAAGTGTAAGTACATACAGCACTAATTAGACTCAGAAGGATATATATATATATATATATGTAGCAATAATAATTATTGAAAGAGAGTTGGGCAGAGGCCCTACATGCCTTTAATTCTGAGCACTCAGAAGGCAGAGACAGGCAGATCTCTATGAGTTTTAGGTCACCCTGGTCTACAGAGCAAGTATCAGGACAGGCTCCAGAGAAACCCTATCTTCAGAACAAAAACAAAAAGATATATCTATATATATACATACACACAGAGAGAGAGAGAAAGAGAACATGAATTTGAGATGTACTTGGACCCTAGAAGTTGAAAGTGAGATAAGGAAGAGTAGAAGTGATATAAAAGCAATAATCATGTATATAATTCTCAAAAGATATTAATTATAGCGAGAGAAAAAAAAACTACCATATGTGCTCGTTTGATCGCTTAATAGGTAAAGGTAAAATTGCCTGCTGTTGATTTGAACCTGAGTTTGATTTCCAGGACCTGCATAATGAAAGGAGAAAATTGACCCCCACATATTCTGATGGCATTACATAAATAGGTTTCTCTTATTGGTTAATGAATAAAGCACTGTTGGCCAATAGGAAAACAAGATAGACGGGACTAGGAGACAAGGAGGATTCCAGGAAAGAGTAGGGAGGAGTCAGCATGTAGAGATTGGAGAGAGCAGATGCTGGCCCCACTCTCCGGTAGGATGAGATCATGTGGAAATACTTAGATTAATATAAGTGGGTTAATACTTAAGACAGAGCTAGCCGATAAGAAACAAGTACCTGGCCAACAGAATTATATCTAATACAGCCTCTCTCTGTGTACTAATTGGGGCTGGCCGTGGGACAAGACTGGCTGAGGGGAAAACTACTCCTAACAATATGGCGCCACAATGTAGCTAATAAAAACTTCCACTTAAAATTTTTAAAAAAAAGCTTATAAAAGGGTTTTAGACACAAAATAACAAAGACAAGCAAGGCTTCTTGCTAACAGCATTTTTCTGGGTTGGACTCTGTTTTGCTAGAGACAAGCAAAGATTTGCGTGGCTCCTTTAAGGGAGGTTTCCTGACTCAGCATAAGCAGTAAAAAAACACATGGCTTTGAAGAAGTGCTACTAACAATTTATTGGTATGTATGAGAGCTGGCAATGACAGTGACCACATCTCCAAGCCAGCAACATTCTGGATGGCAGCACAGACCAAGACAGTGAGCACAGCTCTCAGTCTGGCAGTAAAATAGCCACCGCCATCTTGGATAGACCACAGCTAAAATGACTGTGTATTTCATTTTAGCAATGTTGTTGTTTACCAGATAAAAGACTCGTGGACAGAAAAAGATAAAGTTTTACAGTAAAGACAGATTCACATTAAGAAAAAGCTATAGGTTTACAGTGTGTTTTAAAATATATGTAGGCTTGGAAGAGAAAAAGAATAAATTGGTTTTAAAAAGACAGAGAAGAGCTGGGTGTGGTGGCACAGGCCTTTAAGCCCAGAACTTGGGAAACAGAGGCAAGCAGATCTCTGTGACTGCAAAGTAAACCTGGTATGCAGAGTGAATTCCAGGACAGATAAAAGTTATACAGAGAAACCCTGTCTCAAAAAAATAAATAAATAAATAAATAAACCAAGTAATAAAAAAAGCCACATAAAGATGGGGAGAATCTGGATACTGCTGTATGGTGTTATGTTGTCTTTGTATCATTTCACTGCTGAGGAAATAACAACTGTTAAAACAAATGCTGTTGGATCAATCTAATTTATATATATTAAAAATACTTTGACTACAAAATTTAAGTCTAAGGACAAGTTACTGGGGAAAAGGATTTCTAATTTTGTTTCCACAGAAAATGAAAAGCTATGGATTCCTTCCAGACTAATGTGGTTTGATCAAGCCATACCTCCTGAAACAGTCACAGGTGATCCAACATTCTAAACAATTGGGACATAGCAACCTTGCAGACTACAGCCAAGATATCTGCATCCTCTTAGGATCCCCATGACAGCATCTCCTACCAGCAGGAAGCAGTTTGGAAAGAACAATGCCCAAATTCCCAAATATTGCTTATAAATGTTTGTTTTCATTTATATGGTGTTGGTTATAAATGGATAATAGTCACAACCAATCTCTTTTTAAAAGTAAAAATGGGATTATGGTATAGATATGAATACTTTGTTTTGAAATGGATTTTCATTTATTGATACAAATTTAAGGTCAATTATGTGATATGCATATTTCTCCTCTTATTTAGGTATTGTGTTTATATAGCTCATTTAGAAATGTAATATATAATTTATTACAGATTTTAGATAATTACCTATAATAGTCAAAATTTATATTGTTAGTTAGGTTTTCTACATATATGGAAATGTATCTGAGGCATATAGGCATTCTTCAAAGACCTATAGATTATGGCATTTAAAATGGTTTAGGGTTTTTCTTGACAGTGAGACATAAATGTTCCTGGCAACACCACCTGTGACAGAAAGGAAGATGGACATCAAAGAAATGAGTTATGAAGTTTACTTCCAATATGGCAAGACTAGCCATTTGGACAAGATACTGCTCTTGTCTGGACTATTTGACTTTATGCTGTATAAACTGGACATGCAGGACCCACAGAAAAGTGACTGCTAATGTAAGATGAACATTACTACAGGGTTCCTGCTTCATGGAAGAGTCTGCCAGACAGTCTGCAGGACACAGAGAAAATTGACTGACAACCTACCAATAGATGGACAGTTTAAACTTTCCTGCTTTGCTGAAGAGTCTTCCAGACACACTATGTCCTATGGGGTGAAGAGGGACCATTACAGAAGAACTTCCGGTGACTGACCAGGCAGCGAGTTGTCTCTGTTTTTCTCTAGAGTTTATATATTATCCTTCTGTGGTCTTTGATGGAGTTGAAGACAAATGGTTATGGTTATATTTTTCCTTAGTTTGGATTAAAGATAAAGTACATATAAGACTTTAGACTCACAAAGATAGGATTGATGATAAACTATGTCTTGAAATCTTACTAAATGTGAATGGACTAAATATTGTTAACTGTGATTCTTATTTGATAACTGTTGTGTGATATATTTTGCTATATTAAGGTTAAAACCCTTCTTTTTATTTAGACAGAAAAGAGGAGATGATGGGAGAGGTCATTCTGTAAACATGTTTCTCATACTGGTTAATGAATAAAGCACTGTTGGCCAATATGAAAGCAAGATAGGTGGGACTAAGAGACAAGGAGGATCGAGGAACGAGGAAGGAGGGGTCAGCATGTAGATATTGTAGAGAGCCCCACTCTCTGGTAAGAAGAGACCACATGGAAATACTTAGATTAATAGACATGGGTTAATATTTAAGACAGAGCTAGCCAACAAGAAACTAGTAACTGGCCAACAGCATAATATCAAATACAGAGTCTCTGTGTGTTATTTGGGGGCTGGCACGGCAGTGTGACCAGGTTGGCAAAAAAACCATACTTGTACCAATGTTCTCCTCGTATCTCCACTCCACATGTACATGTACATTATGGCAAATACACACACACACACACACACACACACACAAGTGATAATGAATATAATAAAATAATAAAGTTCAGAATATCAAATTAAATTAAGATAAATTTTTATTTTAAATATCTAATATAATATTGTTATTATAGGCATTATGCTACTAAGCAATATATGTCTGTGGCTTTCATTCATCTTATTTAATTGAAATTTTGTACCCTGAAATAGTGGTTTCTAATTTATATTCCTGCCCAGAATTTGAAAACCTTATCAGTTCTTTGCTTCTATAGTTTCTCATAAAAATAGTATTATATAATATTATATTCCATTAATCATAATGTCTTTAAGGTTTATTCATTTTGATATAGGAAACTAAAGTTGTCACTGATACAAAATGAAGGCAGAGTATTTCAGGTACCTTTGAAAAGGAATTAAAAGGAGATTTCTGTGTAAGTTGTTGAGGTATAATAATAAATTTCAACAAGTAAAGTATACAAATGTTCTGAGTCAATATAAAAGATAATGCAGTTTAGAGAGAGTTGGGTGTAGGGGTTTTTGGCGTATGCCTGTGATTGCAGTGTTCAGGATGCTGATGCTGGAGGATTGTGAATTAAAATAGCCAGGACTGAATAGTACAATCTTGAGATTAACAGTGAGGAGATGGAGACGGGAGGGAAGGTATAATATTAGATAGATTCATATTAAAATATGTTCTCATAATTAGGCCACATAGACTATAGTAGTTAGTTGTAAGCACCTGCAGTAACATACTGGGACAAGTTCACCTGATATGGCAGCAAGGAATTAAATCAGGTCAGTTGGATGGGCTACAGTACTTCTGAAGCTATGACAATTTCATTGAAAGCTATCAGATGTTTTATACCTTTATCATGAACAGAATATAATGGCAATTGCCAGGATCAGTGCAGTTGTAGTTGCTAGGATACAGTGAGGTTTGCAAGTCATACAGTGTATACAAGATTAATTGCTAAGACCAATTGTCCCATCAAGCCTTCATGCATCCTTGACTACTAAGGGAACATCCAGAGAAGCACAAAGTGGCCTGAATGCTTCACTGTCTGAGGGAGTACACCAGTCTAACCTGAAATACCCATGACACATGCCTCCCAAGGAAGCTAGGCCAAGGCAACTCCATGGCTCCTTGCAGTCAGTATTTAAAGCTGACTCTATAAGGAGAAAAAAAATACACTATTCATTTGCCATTCCTATAACTATTTACTGGGTAGCTTATAAATGATAATTTCTCTCCATCGTAGAATCTACAACTGCCTTCAAGAACTAAACAAATCCTGTCAGTACTGAATTCACAATCTAGCAGGAGAGATCTTACATAGATACGATCTTTTGCTTGTTAGATGCTGTACTCACAACTGAGAATATTCAAAATGCCAGAAAAGCAGAGGAGCCTTATGGATGTAAAGGACTGTCACGCCTCTGGGGCTGGAGTGGGTCTAGCTGTGGCCAGCTTAGTTTGTGTTTATTATTGTGCCGAAATGATAATATAAAGGTGGAGAATCAGAGCTATGGAGGTAGGCAAGACTGAAAGAAGGGTGCGAGTCTATGACTGAGTTGCATTTAGCTTGGTTTGGGAATAGTTTTTTAAGGGCTTAACTTTAAGAAGACATGCACACTAACATACAGGCTCACAGAGAACTCCTATTTTGTAAGTCTGTTAATTTTGCTCAGCATTTGATAATAATAATAACATAATTGCTCATATTTGCTAACATAACAGTCTGCACATCATCTTTGACACATTCTAACTGCTTAACCTCTCTTTCTGTCTTCTACACATGATTTTAGACCATGAATTCAACTATAGAACAACATCTACACAGACATGTTGTGTTTTTATGCCTTAACCTCATGGCATCAACACCTTAGGCAAATTAAAACCCATTAAATTGTATCAAGTCTTAGTAATCCTCCAGGTGAAATGATAAGTTTCCAAATTCTTTAATTCATTATTTATATCTTGAATAAAACCAGAGAAATCCAGCCAAAGTTCACAGGTCAATAACTGGCTTAAGTCACATGCCTTATTTGTGTGGAATAAGCTGGATTTGCATAATCACTGTAAACTTTGAGCTTAGCATTATATTCTATTATATGGAATATTGCTTTTTGAAAAGAACAATTTAAAAACAGGATTTTTAGCAAATATATCAAGAATGACTTTTTTTTATTATGACTGTCCTTGGTATTTAAATTCATTTTAGTTTGACTTGCTTTAATTCATTCTGAATTTAGTCCCATTAAAAAAGATAAACTAAGATGATCTAAATGTTCTTTGCTTAAAAGTCACATTAATAAGAATGTTGGGGGCTTCACACTGTTCTTCATTCCTTTACCTGATGTTAGGTATTTGTGAAATAAGAATAAAAATGTGGTTATATGTTTCTAGCAAATAAGCTCTGTATATCTTTTTCTTTTGTAGTAGAGAGCATGAGGTATGTCCTCAGTTATATCAATATTAAAGGACCTTTGAATCTTTAAATACTTTTCATACATTCTCATTATGGATTTCTGAATCTTGAAGAAAGGGTTGGGATGAAGACATCTCAGTTAGGACTGAATACTTCTTTTACTCTCTAGACATTGTACATTTGTAGATCGCTCTGATAATTCTCATCTTGTGCAAGACGTTTCTCTGATGAGAGTACAATGAGGCATTTGCCTATGGGTTTAGCAATATGTCATTAGGAGTCATTTTATTGCTATGTCTGCTTAACAGAATAAAATTAGTAGGTTTTTCTCCTAGGCCCATTACCTATCTAATCTCAGGATCTTGGGCTTTTTAGCAGTGTCGTGGAGAGGACAATAAAATCAACCAAAGAGTAGTGGGTTATCCTCATAACATTTATTCCTTCATTGCACTAGTAGTATGTCTTGTAGCAGGTCACTATTGCAAGTCACAGGATTTGAATTTGGGTGATGTTGATGATTGCCTTCCTCTTTCAGTAGTGTTGAGCACCTTCCAGAACCATGAAGTGTAGGGGGGTGATGGGAGTGAGGGTGAAGTTCTAGTTAGTCACCAGCTCAACTTCTGCTTGTTCTATGACATCAGTAAGCAGACATATTACCACAAACCTAGTTAATTTCATTTGCATTTTACACTCAATGAGTCTACATTTACACATGATCTACTCAAAATGCATAGTTGGCATTAAGATTCACTCATGATGCTGTGTATTCTGTGGGTATGGACAAAAGTGTGATGCCATGTGTTCATCATTACAGTGTCACACTGATAACTCTTATTGCCTTAAAATTCTCTGTGTAGCCACATGTGATGGTGCATGTCAATTCCAGCATGAGAATCTTTGTGAGTTTGGGGGCTGACTGGTCTACATAGTGAGTTCCAGGTTGGTTGGAACTACACTATGAAGCACCATATTAAAAAAGTAAATCCTCTCTGCAATGGAGATTCATTTCTCCTATCCCATGGTCAGGAGCAAATGTCGATTCTTCCTTCTTCAAATACATTTTTTTTTCCTTTTCCACATTTATATGTGTTTCTACTCATCCCATATGAAGTCTTTTGAATGTAAACATATTTACTAAGCTCTGTTTTATTTGTGTTTTCCTTAAAATATTTGCAAACTCTGTTTTCTTCGATACCTTGCCTTAATTGATGATTTTTCAAGAAACTGTCTTTTATTTATGATTCTTTTTGCCTGCTCTAACTTTATGGTTTTATTTTATTGTTATTTGTGAAAAATATTGAGGAAACATCTCATCCAATAGTTTTATCTCTTTAATATCTCTCTCTTCTTATTACTGAAGCTCTACTTGATTATATAAAAAGCTCACATTTTCCATGGATCTTAACTTGTTTGAGTTCAGATATGATTATAATAATATCACATTTCTTCAGAAGATATTGGAGTCAAAGTGCGTTACTGGTAATAGTTTTTACCTTATTTGACTCACTGAAGGAGTAATTAAAAAATATCCAAAATGAGTGGAAAGTAAGAAAGTGACTACTTCTGAATTAAATGCTCCTACATTTAATCTAATTATGTCTTAGTGATGGTACTTCTCTTCTTTCAACAGTTTGGAGTGTGAAATACAGAATAATAAGTGTTATATATTGCAGCTCATCATATCCATGGCTGTGTCCACAGAATATACTTTCAGGCATTAGTAAGATAATAGCCAATCATATGTAGTATAGTCTTATCTTTCCTAGATAAGAGGAAATTTTTATTTGAAAGTCAGGCTTTCTTTCTAGAATAATGAAAAATGGTATAGATGGCTTTCAATTTTTCTCTCATTAAATTATGTTATGAATTTTAATATCAGTGATTAACCTGTATATTGTTCCCATAAAATGTCAAGCTGATACAATTATACTACTAATTATCATTTGCCAATGTCCAGGTGACTCTCAGGAGATTGTTTTTTCAGAGAATTTCATCCATGTAAACTATGTCATAAATATTAAGTCTACCAGAAATGATAAATTGCTAAATGCCATCTTAGATTTTCCTTAAAAATGTTTTGTTTTAATATGTGAAAGCAATTCCCCATCCATTAGTATGTCAGACCCAGAAACATTCTCATCAATTGCTCCTTTGCCTGGCTGTTAAATTGTAAGAAGAAAATAAACACACTGTTCTTCTAGAATAATCTTTGTACACTGTAAATGTACATGGTTAATAAAAAGTTGGTTGAGTGATAGCTGAGCAGGAAGAGATTGGGCAAGACAGCCTGACACAGAAATAATTCATTCAGAGAGGAAGAAGGGCAGAGTCATGCGTCGCCAGCCAGCCAAAGAAAGAGCAAGAGATGAATGTGCCATTCTAATAAATGTTTGCCTTGTGACAGAGTGTAAATAAGGAAATTGGGTTAATTTAAAATGTAGAAACTGGTTAATAATAAGCCTGAGCTATTGGCTGACATTTACAATTAATGTTAAGACACCGAATGATTATTTAAGAGTGGCTACAGGACAGAAATTTCTATCTACATATGGCACCAAAATGTGGGGCAAGAAATTCTATATAAAACCTGAGAAAATTTCAAAACAAAACAAACAAAAAGGATTTTAAACACACAAAAGAACAGAGTTAAGTGCAGCGATTTGGTAGCAGAATTTTCTTGGGTGGGGTCTGTTCACTGGCAGTGAGCATAGACATGGTTCCATTAAGAGTCTGATCTTGTCTATTTCCCCTTCTCAGGAGATCCATTTGTGTCTGTTTTAGGGTCTTCCTTGTTTCTTGTTGATTCCAAATGAGAGGTTTCATTCTCTCTGAGGAGTGGTTAGGGGTGGGGTAGTGAGAGGGTGGGGGAGTCAGGAAGATGGGAAAGAGAGGGAACTGGGATTGGTATGTAAAATAAGATTGTTTTAAAGTAAAAATAATAATAGAGAGAGAGAGAGAGAGAGAGAGAGAGAGAGAGAGAGAGAGGGAGAGGCAGACAGTGTGTGAGAGAGAGGTGTGGGGAGAGAATGTCTTCCCAGCTTGGTGCTAATGGAAAACATAAGCTACCCTTTAGAGAGGCCCTATTACAGAACACTTAAATGGTGATTATGAGAAGTGGACATAGACCCGGAGACTTCTCAGAGTTGGGGCATTAACATGACTTCCAAAGCTGGTGGTAAATGTACCTCTGACATGAGACTCGACTTTCAAGGAATCCAAGAAGTGGGGCAGAGCCTGCGGCTAATGCCACTGCATTGTTCCCAGACACAACTTGTTTCCAACTATACTACTCGTGTTGTCAGGAAAAGATAGAGATGTCTAGTAAGGAGAAATTCAAACAAACAAACAGAAGACTCTAAATGATTTATAGTTCGTTTAAATATATATATATGTGTGTGTGTGTGTGTGTGTGTGATTTAAAATAATAAAGTTTTAAAATAATAAAGTCCTTAAAAGGGAAATAAAGTATTATAAAAGAAAAAATGTGAAGATGGAAAACACAAAGAGAGTTTGGATACTGTATGTTATTGTGTTGTTTTTGAATTCTTTGACTGCAGAAGAAGGAACAATAGCTGCTAAAGGATATTTGATTATAGATGCTGCCTGATTAATCCAACCTATATACTTTAAAAATGTCTGGCTTCAAAATGGAAGTCAAAAGATACCTTACTTAGCAAAAGAGACACTTTTTATTGCTATACAAAATAAAAGGCTGTAGATTCATTGAAAATTACAGAAAATCATGTTTAATAAAGGATGACCTATCGCGACTTAATAAGAATTAGGATAAACAAATAAGCCGATACATCCTAGACAGATGAACACCAGCAAGTTCCACTGGATGCTCTCCTCTCCACGTCGTGACAGCAAGAGAGCATTCTCGGCTCCTCCTCAGACCTAGTTCTACAGGTCACTTCCGCCCCTGGCTCCACCATCACAATGGATGTGGTCAGTGCCACAGAAGCAGACAAAGTGAATATCTCACTACAAAGACCCCTGAAATCCCGACTGCAGACAGAAAGAAAGATAGAAGAACTACACGACATGTGATATGTATTTTACCTACTCAAACACATAATAAAAAAAATCATCTTTGGCTAAACTGTGTACGATGCACAGTCTATACTTGTATTAATGCAGATATGTATGTTACCTTTAAATATTTGTCTGTTTTCAGAGCAAGGAGACCAGATATTAAAGAAAATGGATAGCCCAGGTGATCCACTATCTCAAAATGCCTCTGTTACATTATCCTCATAATTCTGAGTCCAGAGCAGCTTCAACGTTACTGGCTGAGATGATCTAGCTTCACAGAATACTCCAGTCAGGACTTGACCATAATCCTAATTTAACTCAGGGTTACCCAAGGATTACCAGTGGCCCCAATCAACAGGAAGTAATCTAGAAACCTATGCACACATTCCCCAAAGTTGGTTATGGATGTTTGTTATCATTTAAGGGAGGTTGGTTATGATTTGTTATTGGTAATAGGTAGAAAAATGGCTGAAAAAGGAAATTATATTCAAGAATCACCTTTCTGAAAGGAAGTGATAGGATTAAAGGGAAGAATATTGAATATACTTTAATCTACAAAACAAATATCAATCTTAAATATTTTACATTAGTACATATTTTGGTTTATTGATACAAATGTAACATAATTTTGTTACACTATATGCATGTTTCTACCCTTGTTTAAGATAATATATTTGTGCAGCTCATTTAAAATGTAATGTATAATTAAAAATAAAGATTAGCAGTCATTTACAATAGTCAAACTTATAGTCATGTTAGGTATGTTTTAAAGATCATACACAGATATATTTATATATGTAGATGGTCTTCAAATACTTCAAAGACGATAGAATGTCTCACTTATTGTGTTTAATAGCCTAAGCCTTTCTTGACAGTGAGACACATCTGCTCCTGGCAGCATCAATCTACTTCAGAGAATATGGTGGGCATCAAAGTTTGTTTTCTTTATGACAAAAGCTAGCCATGTGGGCAACAAAATTGCCCTTGCCTCAATTTCTGACAGTTACTGTCCAAACTGGACCAGTAGGACATAAGAAAGGTGAATGCTGAACTTTGCCAAGACATGATAGGACAGTCCTTCAAAATGTCCTGCTTCACAGGAAAGTCTGTCAGACATGCTGGGACTGTATGACAGAGCTGAATGCCCCAACATTACAGAGAAACTTTGGGTCTTTGGGTGATTGTCTAGGCAGCCTGATGTCCCTGCCATTAGGTAACATTTACTCCTTCTGTTTCTATTTGATAGAGTTAAATACTAAATAGTTAAACTTATAGTTTTTCCTAGTTATGACAGAAAACAAATTAGGTATAAAACCTCATACTCACAAAGATAGGGTAGATATATAATGGATTTTATCAAATACAATTAGACTGCTGCATATTGAGACTGTAATTCTTAATAACTATTATATATATATATAATCTTACTATATTAAAATTAAAATCTTCCCTTTTAATTAGACAAAAAGGGAAATGCCATGGAACACTCTTTGTACACTCTAAATGTGTATTGCTCTCATTGGTTAATAAGAAGCTGATTGGCTGATAGCTGGTCAGGAAGAAATTGGTAAAACAACTTGACACAGAGAGAATTTCTTTTCTTTTCTTTTTTTTTTTTTTTTAAGATTTTATTGTAAAGCTCCTTTACAACTTTTAAAGATGGAGATAATAATAGCATGACTTAGAATATCAGTCTTCTACATATGTTCACAAACTTTAAGTGTATACTTTCATATTTCCATTGGTTTGCAGAGTAAGGAGGATATCTAGTCATTATTGATTTACTTTTAATAGATGACCACAATGTTACCTGAGATGGTTTGTAACTTTATAGTAGTATTCCTTTAAGCCATTTCTAGCATTTAGACATCTGGTCTAAGGTTCTTTCCTTGGGAATTACCTTCTAAGGTGTGGTCACACCAGCAACTGAAACATATTTTAATGTAAACAATAACACTACTCATTTGTAAGTGTATTTTAGAGAGCACCTTCTACTTAAAAAAAAAAAAAAAAAGGAAAGCTGGTGTTTTTGGTGTTGTCTGTTAACATACATCATGCTTGTTTTAATACTTTCTACCATGCTTTTTGGGTACAAGATAGTTTGCTATTTCTAGTCTAAAAAAAACCAAGCAAACCTATTTCAACAATACCCACTGATTACCCGAAGTCCAATTTCCTTTCACCATCTTAAGTGAATAAATCATCCATTATCTGTTCTTATTGGTGTAAAATGTTGAAATCTAATTGAAAGAAAGGTCCCAAGATGATTCTGTTTACTGAGTGGTCATTTGCTAGCCTTCTTCTTCCCTTACCATCTTTGTATGTTCTAAAACTTGGGTGAGGGTGGGGGATGTGTTATTCATAGTAACAAATCTTACTGGAGAATTTATAGTTTGTTTCCTTGCTAGTTCCCCACCCCCAATGTTTAAAATGGTAGTTAAACCTATATTTTGTGATTGCTTTCTTGTCTGTGTTATCAATTTTTTCTCTTTCCCCTGAATTTCATTCAGGGGATTGATTCAGATATTGTATTAAACATTAAATGATTCTGCCAAAGGCACAACTAATCATACTTGGCTATATGATGAAGGCAGACTTAAAAAAATAAACAATTTAAAATAGTATGGTGATATATTCTTTCTTAAACTCAATGACATGATTATATATGATTCATATATCACAAAATAGCTTAGATTAAGTTATAAAATCCAAATTCATTACCTTTAATTTAATTAAGTACTGCATTTCAAGGCACTGGTAAATAGTCTAGAATTATCTCAACCAATTTTTAAAATCATGGTAGCAGTGTAAATTTACTACACTATTTTTAAAATATAGAAAATGGTAGAAGTACACTAGAATTAACTGCAGTACTATATAAAGTATTATGCAGTCATTGAGGATTATTAAATTGTAAAGAAAAAGAAAACCTGCTCAGTTTTATAGTTAGTCTTTAGTTTGGGGCCAGAGTAACAAGCATACAAATAGAACTAGAAAGTGTATGCAGCAATGCAGGTCTGTCATTACTGGAAAAGCGACCAGTATAGTTTTAAGTACCCATAAGGTTAATTACCACTTATTTATTGGGTGGGCTAGGAAATCCATCTCATTGCCATTAATCCTAAAAAATGGAGCATTTTAAACATGGTTTAAATTTATAAAATATTATATTAAAATAATGTGAGAAGGTAAATTATACTGAAAGAAAAATTCACCGCTTGTAGTTTTTGACACAGAGATTTTCAAGTGAAAGAAAGGTGGAATTGGGAGTCACTAGCCAGATGCAGATGAAGCAGGAGATGAATGTGCCATTCTAATGAAAGTATCACCACATAGTAAAGTGTAAATGAGGAAATGTGAATTAATTTAAATTGTAGGAGCTAGTCAGTAATAAGCCTGAGATATTGACCAAGCATTTGTAATTAATATTAACATCTGAGTGGTTATATCATAGTAGCTGTGGGGCAAAAACTTCCTTCACACACACTGCAATAGAATAAGAATAAATCAAATTATATCTTGTAAGATAAAAATTCAAATATATATTAAACTGTAAATACAGAAAAGCCCAATATGAAATATAATGGGATAAAACAATATTAATAAACATGGAAATATTTGTAGTTTTGCTACTAGCATGGGGAACATATTCTAGATAGTAATTTACAAATATTAGAAGTGAGTTAATAAACTCAGATTCTTGGTATGTGGTACTTGGCTTTAAATTCAATGCTTTTCTATAATCTGAGTCCTTTGCCCATCATCACAGAATGGTACTAATTTAAGAAACTAGAAAGAACATGAGGGAAATAAATTTGGAGAGATAGAAATGATTCTGGAAAATTAAAATACAGAAAGGTATTTCAATATTCAGTGTATATACTTTTCTTATGTCTCAGGGAAAGTCAGTGGCATTCAACATAAGCATTACCCTTCATCACGAAGAACAGAATTAGAACTTAAGCCAACACAAGCTCCAGATTTTCACATTTGAGTTCAGTTAACTCAATGCCCCTGAAATAAAGTCAAAGCCTTCAGGAAGACAGAGGTAGACTGTCTTCATTTAAAGCAATCTACTTGTATTGAAATCTTCATACAAATATTATCTATGTAACTCAGGATGTTATTTAGCTTAGTTGATTAAACAGTATATGGTCAATGATAGTCTATACATTAATGACAAGGTAAGATAATAAGGTTTTATTTTAAATAAATAGTTTTATTTTTTAAATAGGGAAGTTTGGAGATAAAATCAGAAGGATTCATTTAGGGATTCACTGTAGTTTCCCATTTGAATACACAATACGGAGGAGAAAATAGTTATCATTGACCATAGATAAATTTGATCTTTGTTGTGTGATATTTTCTTTGTGTCCTAACAAATAAAGCTTACTTGGAGTCAGAGGTTGGAGCTAGTCACTAGTTAACCACAGAGGTTTGGAGGACTGTAGACAGTGAGACAGGAATTAACAAGGCGGGGTAGAGAGAGGACCTCTCCCTTTTGTTCTGAGGATCCAGGGAGGATAAAGAGAACTGGCAGATGCTCCCAGGTTTTTACCCCAAATTCTGATCTAAAAGGTTTTTACTGGTAAGATTAATTAGGTTTACACTTCAGGTTTCTTTATTGCTTACAAAGTTTAGTATAGATTTTTTTTTCATAAATAGGTGAAATTTTAGTTAAGTGGACTAGAATAGTATTCGTTCCAGTTTTATGTACTTAGATTATTTTTCATGTCTTTAATCTGTGATTTACAGAATAATTCATGTGGGTAACAGTGGCCCATGCTTTTAATCCCAGCATTCAGGGGGGCAGACACAGGCAGATCTCTGAGTTCTAGGACAACTAGGGCTACTAGTGAGGTTCAGGACAGGCAGGTTTACATAGAGAAACCCTGACTCAAAACAAAACAAAACAAAACAAACAAAAAAAAACAACAACAAAAAACAGATCACCTTTAATGGTGTTAAAGGTGCTGTTCTCTCAGTTCTGACTGTCACAATCACTGTTAAATGTCATAATTGAGCATAAATAATGACATACAGAAAATACTAAATACTAAGTTCACTGAAATGAAAATAAATTCTCTAATAGCTATTTCTTTTTGTTAGATTATCATGTGGGGAGTTGTTCTTTGATGTTAAAATTACAACACATTGAATGATAATTAAAAGTAATATTTAAATATGGGTGATTAATATTTGTTACTATTAGTGTCAATATTGTAAATAAAACTTAAAAAGGAAGAATGACAACCCCTGGAAGTACAATGGGGATCAGGCTAAACAGTAAACTGTTTAACTAAGGATAAACAGTAAACAAAACCAATATATATAATATTTCAGATAGATATCAAAAATCTCAATTGGGAACACTTGGTACAGTATGAGGGTACCAAGAGGGAAGTGGTCACTGCTTAACATGATTAAGCTAATCCTTCCACTAATGTGTGACAATTGATTCATTTCTGCTTCATTGCTTTTTCAATATAATAACACTTGAAGCACTTTTTAAACTCAATGAATCACAGGCTCTCTAAAATGAGGGTCAGCCAGGCATGACCACACACATTTGCAATTCAGCAATCAACAGGCAGCAGCAGGAGGAAAGCTGTAAGATCAAGGACACCTCGGCACATAGTCATTTCTAAATCAGACAAAGCTACATCACAAGATCCTATCTCAATAACTCCATACTCATAAAAGAGCATAGTTCATCGGGCAGGATTTGTTTTCTTGTTTTTAATTTACTTAAATAAATGAATTTTAAAGACTTTCAAACACTATAGTACCAGCTTGGAATATACTACTATGCTGTATTTTTATAGATGCTGTACTCATTGATACACGAATAAGAAACGCCAAAAGTTTTAATAAATGCAAAACAAATGAGCATTGATGGAGTCTGTTAACAAAAAACTTGCGTTGGACTAAGATTGTTAAAAGAAAGTAGAGTAAGAGGTGGAGTCAAAGACAGCCTATGATTTAAGAAATGTCAAGGAAGAAGAGCGTAGTGTGAATTTTCTTGGGAGCTGTGAACAAAAGTGTTTGCCCCAGATAGGGCAGCAATGCCAACTTCACCAGCATTCAATGTGGTGAACCAATGAGTTTATTATGTACTGTCAGCGCATGAGGGTTTACTAACAAAAGCAGGAATGACTGAAAGTCAGCTGCATCACCAGAAAGCCTACCCCTGCATGAGTGACAACTCATGACAATTGCATTCTGGGAATTTCTACATAACTTTCAAGGAGTCTTTCATTTAGAGTGTGTCATCTTCACCATAATTGTTATGGCTAAATTAACCTGAGAGAGTAGATTTCAGGGATTTTTCTTAGTCTGTAGGAGCCTTCTCCCATCATGAAATGCTTCCTTTCAGAGGAGGTTGCTACATACACAAAAACAGTAATTTAAAAGGGAGGACAAAGGGGGAGAATGGCTGCTCAGTGTTTGTGGTATTAGTACCAAGAAGACACTGTAATGAAAAGCAACATGCATGAACCATAAAAGGAATAAAATATTGACAAAAGTGAGTTAAGCACTGGATTTTTTTAATATTCAAAAATGAAAGAAGAGTGCTTTTTTATCTGGGCTAGTAAAAAACATTGAATTATTTTTTATAAAATCAAGTTTATATGGCTCTTTGTCTCATTGTTAAATATATAATGTTCTCTTCCAATAGAAATTTTGCATTAGTAATGATATTTTAAATTACATAATAAATTTTATAAATGTCTGGCAAAGGAAGCTTAATAAAATGTTTAAATAAACTTTTCACACCTGTGTCTGTTAAGGGTAAAGAAAGAATTTTTTAATCTCCATAAGAATATAAGCTATTTTCCAAAATATCTCCAAAGGGTAATGGATCTACAATGAAGGAATGAAAAGTAGAGGAAAAAAATGTCTTGGCTCATTATAGTACATGTAGGGTGGAGACTTCCCCTGTGTACAATCATTTCAGAGTAAAACCTAAATCAAAGATGATTTATGAAGACCAAGGTATAATCCTAGAGATGTAAGTTTATGTCTCCTGTTCTATAGATTCATATGAACAGTTTGTGCAGATTGAAGCAAGACTCTTCATGACTCATAAATCGTATAGCTCTGCTCCTTTTAATTTTACAAATTGGAACTTGTTTTCTGATTTGTGTTAGTGAGCAAGTACATACTACATTTAAAAAAAAATTAGAAACTGACTTGCTAATACTAATCGGCAAGACACTGAGCCTGGCATTTCTGATTAGAGATGCAACAAATCCCCTGAGATGCACTTTTTAAATGAGAATTCTTGCTCTTCCTAAATTGAAGTTTGACCTGCATATCATACTGTATATCACAGCGCTCTCTGACAGATTTTAAAGTGAATTACTGCTATCAGTATTAAAGGTTATCTATGTTTTCTGCTCTGTGCACTATCACGTGAGCATACAGCTTCCTGTGTGATAATGACAATCATTGTAGGAAAACATATGTCTGATTCTAGATGGAAACAGTAGAGCAGTGACTGCAGCACTATCCTCTTTTTGGAAGTGTTTATATTAGCACAAAACTGAAGTAGTTTTATTATTACCAATAGCTTTGCATGTACCCCAAGGATCAGAGTTTTGATGGAATAGCAGTTAATAATGCCTTCCTGGTAGAATTCCTGGACAGATAGCATCACTGAGAGTACGAGTTAGTTGTTCTGGAAAAAGCCAAGAGGAACAGGTGATATGGGAAAATCACTTGTTTTGTTTGTTTGTTTGGTTGGTTGGTTGTTTTTCATATATAGAGTATTGGTATGTAAAAACATGAACTGGGAAAACACAATATGTTAAAATTTGAAATGCAGTGAAACTATGATCAATTACAGCAGTCTATGTGTCAGATTAACCTGTACCTGGCCAGAACAGTGTTGCACAGCCACAATTTTAGCCTATGAAGACTGAGGAGAAAAATTTCAGGTTTGAGGCCAGCCTGGCCTGCAAACCAGTTTTGAGGACAGCCCAGGATGCACCATGAAACAAGAAACAGCAAGAGAAAAGCCAGGCAAATTGCAGTATATTTAGAGGGCAATCAGAGAGCATTGCTAATGTTTACAGAAGTAACTGGCTTTGCAACATGAATTTGCAAGGAAAGTAGAGACCAAACTACAAATAAAGAAATGAGTTATGCATAATCTTCACTTGCTCAATGAAATAGAGCTGACACCTATGCACTGTTTTCCAGATCCAAAGATGGGAAGAAAGGATGATTTAAATGGCCCTCAGGGTAGGTCATAGTTGAGGAAACAATAAATAAGATAACCAAAAATAATTTCAGTTATATATTAAAGTTGTGTTTAATTAAAAAAAAAAACAAAAGTCTAGTAGATCTGGGTGGTGATGGCACATGCCTTTAATTCTAGCACTTGGGAGGCAGGCAGATCTCTGTGAGTTTGAGGCCAGTTTGGTCTACAAAGCTATTACACAGAACCACCCTATCTCAAAAAATTAGAGAGGGGGGGGAGAGAGAATTCTAATCAAATAACGGAGGATTATCTATTAAACCTTTAATGGCTCCCTCTATTATGTTATCTCTTTTCTTTCTCTCCTCTATTCTTCCCCAAACTCAATCTTCCTGCTCCCTCGTCCCCTTCTTCTCCCCTTGTCTTTTTCTTAACTCCCTCTCCCCCAACCCCATGCTCCCAATTTGCTCATGAGATCTTGTCCCTTTCCCTTTCTGTGGGACCATGCATGTCTCTCTTATGGTCCTCCTTGTTAGCTAGCTTCTCTGGTGGTGTGGGTTGTAAGCTGGTGATCCTTTGCTCTATGTCTAAAATCCATGTATGATTGAATATATACCAGGTTCATACTTTTGTGACTGGGTTACCTCACTCAGTATGGTTTCTTCTAGCTCCATCCATTTGCCTGTGAATTTCAAGATTCCATTGTTTATTTCTGCTGAGTAAATATATTTTTCCATTGTGTAAATGTACCCCATTTTCTTTATCCATTCTTCAGTTAAGGGCCATCTAGGCTGTTTCCAGGTTCTGGCTATTACAAATAATGCTGCTATGAACATAGTTGAACAGATGTTTTTGTTGCATGAATGTTCATTCATCTTTTGGGTATATGCCTAAGAGTGGAGTTTCTGGATATTGTGGTAGACTGATTCCCATTTTCCTGAAGAACCACCATACTGATTTCCAAAGTGGCTTTAAGAGTTTGCACTCCCACCAGCAATGGAGGAGTGTTCCCTCTTTTCCACATCCTCTCCATAAACTGTCATTGGTATTTTTTATTTTAGCCATTCTCACAGGAGTAAGATGGTATCTCAGAGTTGTTTTGATTTGCATTTCCCAACTGGCTAAGGGTGTTGAGAGATAGCACTAGGGAAATGTCCAGAAACCTACAAGGATGGCTCCAACTAACAATTTAAATGAATAGTGGAGAGGCTACCTTAAATGCCCTTCCCTGATAATGAGATTGATGACTACCTTATATCCCATTCTAGAGCCTTCATTCAGTAGCTAATGGAAGCAGAAGCAAACACCCACAGCTAGACACTGAGCCTAATAATTCCTGGGGTCCAGTTACAGAGAGGGAGAAGTAATGAGCAGGGGTCAAGACCAGGCTGGAGAAATCCATAGAAACAGCTGACCTGAACAAATATGATCTCATGGACCCCAGTCTGATAGCTAGGAAACCATCATAAGCTCAACCCAGAACCTCTGAAGGTGGGTCTCTCAGCTAGGAGGCCTAGATAGTCTATAAGATCTCTGGAAGTGGAGCCAGGATGTATCCCCAGTGTAGGAATGGACTTCAGGAGCCCATTCCCCATGGAGAGATACTCCCTTAGTTTAGTGACACAGGGGAGGACCTAGGCCCAACCCCAAATGATTTGACAGATTTTGATCATCCCTCATGGGAGGCCCCACCCTTGCTAGCGAGTGCATGGGGAATGGGATAGGGGGGTCTGAGGAGGGCATGGAAGGATGAGGGAGCGAGAGAACTGGGATTAATAGGTGAAATAAGAAAAATATTAAATAAAAATTTAAAGAAGAAAAAAGAGGATAATCTAGACCAGAAGCCCCTATTGCAATGTACTGTAGCCTTTTTTATTTATCTAATAAAATTAGCACCCAAGAGCAACATAAAAATACTTGAAATTTATATCTCATAATTTTGTTAAGTTAGAAAGTTCAAGATGAAGGTATGAACAGATTGGGTGCCTAAAAGTGAGGCACTTCTTTTTTTGTATGAAGCTTCCTGCTAGCCGAATCCTATATAATAATTCTCAAAGGTCCACCCTGGAGCTTTCCCCCACAGTAACAACCCAGTTAGGATGACTCCGTGTCTAAGCAACAAGTTGCACCTTCAAAGGCCCTGCTATTAGGAATTTAGGATCAATGGTTGGTATATATGAACTTAAGAGGACACACACATCAGCTTATGTTGCAAGGTGTTAAGTAAGAATGGAATTATTATTAACTAAATGTTTACAGAAAGTTCTTTACCCGGATAGAATATCTGATTTGCTAGTATGGAAACTTGATGAAAACAAAGATGTCAAAGTAAACAGTAAAAGCATAGTGCTTGGAATAAATGCTACAAAAATATGGTGTTGGAATTCACGGTATGGAGAATAACGAATCTTTTATGAATTGTTTGAGACCTTGAAATAAATCTATTTCATCCTAGGAATGACTTTGCTGTACTATTTTTATTAAAATGTACCATCATAGCTGAGTGATATTTGTCAAACTATATTGGATTTAGTAACAAATCCTTCTCTGTTTTATACCCATAACTCTAACAGAGTAGGGGATGATTATTGTTATTTTTCTCAAGAAAACCCTACTGGAGCCCACATTTGCCAGATATTTCATCTTGTTGATAATGAATGCATCAGTAGTTGTTTTAAACAGAAAGTTAAGACTCATTTTAAGGTGAGTTTAGATAGCTTTCAAAAAGTCATGAGCATCATTAATAACTATTACTAGATCATGCATTTCAATCTGTAGTTTTATTCACTATCATCATCTACATCATCACGACCATCATAACTAGCTTGACTTTATTCCTGGCTCAGAGCTATGTGCTGTATGTCACTATCAATCAAAGTTGCATAAGGTAGGTAATAATCAAATTTATATTTCTGATACAAAGTTATTGAAATTGAGATCCTTAATAGCCTTTAATTATTCATGCATATTTGAATCTGCCCTCCATTTATCACTTAGCTATATCTCAGAACTGAGCTTGGGAAGTCTGTATCAAAAGCTATTGAGTGAAAACAAAAAAATCAGCATAAGTGAAAGATGCCCAAGCTATTTGTTTTAATGGTGCTGGTTTTTGGTTTCTTATAAAAGGGAGGTTTTACTCTAATTGCATTTGTTTATGTTTGTACTCATTTGTCTGCATGTGTGTGCATGTGTGTATGCATGTGTATATGTGTGCATGCACGTGTGTGTGTGTGTGTGTGTGTGTGTAGGGGTACCTTGTTGCTCATGGGGCCAGAAGACAACTTGCAGGATGTATTCTCTCCTTCTGCCATGGGGTATTGAAGTAGGGTTGTCATGTGAGGCAGCACATGCATTTTAGCATCCTGTACATGCTAAACCATCATGTAAGCCCTTAAAAACAGTTGTATACAAAAGCCTCATGGCCTAATATATATATATATATATATATATATATATATATATATATATATATATCTTAACTTTGTAAATGTAGCTATCAAATAATAACATACTGAAGCTGCAGTGTAGACAAACTAAGCACATTTTATTCAATGATTACAAGTCTTCAAATAACATGGAATATAACAACAGCATGTAGAACCTCCAAGTAAAATTAAGTTAATTGACTGACTTTTTTCAAAGTAAACATTATATGTGGTGCCTTGGGTAGGTGATATTGGGAATGATTAATAATATTAACATTATTGGTAAACTTTAATCCTATTAATTAATTGTAGATGCAAAAATTTAGAAAATATAGCATTTGTATATTCCTTGGATTTTTCACTCTCTTAATTCCAATTCAGTTTCTAGATTTCACTATGGAATTTTCTTCTCTTTCTGATCTTACAGTGACCATACCATCTTTCATAATGTTTTCTTTGATCTTCACCTAAGGTAAGTTTGTTTGTTTGCTGATTTTCTCGTTGGTCTCTTGGTTTCTTTTCAACATCAACTTGTTCCTATACCTGCTCACACTTATACATACTCTGTCCATTTCTGCTTTCTAGGTACATCACTTACCCCTTGTGGACATGGATCAGCTTGATCCACACTGTCTATAGTACTGAGGTGAATATGTTGGCTTAGGAGTTTTGCTTTATACAGAAGATTAATATTATAAAAACGTTAAAGACTGTGTAAGGAACTTCCAGGTCTTTTCCTAACAAAATCTAAATGTTTATTTATAAATATGGGACATTCTGATAGCTGGAAGACCAGCCTAGGACTGACACAGACCCCTGAACATGGGTGTTAGTTAGAAGGACTGGACAGCCTATGGGGCCTCTAGTAATGGACCAGTATTTATCCCTATTGTAAGAATGGACTTTTGGAGCCCATTCCACATAAAGGGATACTCTCCCAGCCTAGACACATGAGTGAGGTCCTAGGCCCTGCTCCAAATGATATGACAGACTTTGAAGATTCCCCAATGGAAGTCCTCACCCTCCCTGTGGAGCAGAAAAGGGATGGGATGGGGGTTCAGGTGGACAGGGGAGGAGGAGAGGGTGAGGGAACTGGGATTGACATGTAAAACAAGCTTATTTCAAATTTAAATAAAAAAATTATCAAAAAAAATAGGGAACACTTTAGACTACTTCACTTCACAAAGACAGTTGGAAGGCAGATTTTGTGCATAATAAGAAAATATTTTCTGGCAGAACACTTTAACAAAAAGATTTTCAGATGCACAAATCTAAATTAGAAAATTCAGAAAGCACAAAAGGACAAGAATAGAAGTCTGAAGATAATATTATTGTATAAAATATGAACAAAATACCCCACTAGATTTGTCAAGATTGGAGCTATTGAGAGTTTTGAGTGTTATTGTATTACAAAGGTCAATTCCTTTCCTGGGAGTCTAGCACTGTTTGTCAGGCAAAGAAACAGACACAAGGTAGGTATTTTAGGGGTCTTCTAAATGACCTTCAGTGATTTCTTCCTGGGATTAATTCTGTGTAATCCTCCCTTTGAAGTTAGAGTGGGTTTATTGACTTTCTTTTGACAATACAAGAACAGCAATAAAGTATGTCATCTCTGAATGTTCCTTCTTAGCTCACATTATAATCAGACTACATACAGTCTTGATCTTGCAATCTTTTCTCCTTCACTCTTTAGATCATTTACACTTGAAAAACTCAACCTACAGGGGAAATAGTCATAATGTACCAAAGTCTGTGGACATGGCCATCTACCAGAGAATGAAAATGCAACTTGTTATTCTCGCTATCTTTCCCAAAACAAAAAGTAACCATAGCTCTAGTCAATGAATAGACTATAGTCTTATAACATACAATGATCTGTAATTGCTCAGTGATATTGTTTCTAGAATCCTGATTATCAGAGAAAAGGTGGGAAATTTCTTTCTTTATATTTGAAACTGTAAAATATTCAAGTGAAGTGTTATCCAGCATAAGAGATGGTGGATGGTGACACAGGAAGGATTTAAACCCAGATTTCTGAGCCTGCCACTCTTCTAATTCTACCAAGCTGATATTGAAAAAAAAAAAAACTTCAATATGATATTAGATTTGAGCTTTTCCTTATACAAAAGACTTAGCTTTTCAGATCAGTTTTAGGCTCACAGAAGAATTGAGAAGTTACAGTGTGCCCATATGCTCTGTGTACCTACATGTGCATGGTCTTTCTCATGATCAACACATCCTCACAATGGATGCACCAGAAACAATGAACCAATCATGAGAAATCCTTATCCTACAGTTCTCTGCTTATTTATACCAGGTTCCACACTTGATGTGCATTTCATGAATCTAGATACGTTTATAGTGGTGTGCATGCATCATTATATTACTACACAGAACTTTTGTGGCCTTAAATGATGTTCCATCCTTTGAAAATTCCGGGAAATCTAGATCTTTTCCAGTGAACACTGTTCTTTTTATGATAGGAATAGCTTTACCTTTTCTAAAACAGCATATTTTTGAAATGAGACAAAATGTGACCTTTAAATTATCTGCTTCACTTAGTAATTCATTTGATGTTCTTCCATGTCTTTTTGTGGATTGCTGGCTAGTCCATGTCTCATTATCATTGTGTGACAGTCCACTTTTGGTTGTGTTTATTTGCCTGATGAACATCAACTTGGCAGGTTACAAAGTTATAAATAAACCCGATTTAACTCTTTGAAGGCTTTCAAGTGTATGTACATTTTGAAAACTTTTGGTAAATGACAAGAAGTATTAATTCTGGAAATATATTAATGATCTCTTTCAAAGATTTGTTAAACTAAGGTCCACATTGGCTATATGATTGTGTCTTCCTATTTTAACAAATGAAAAATATTTGGCCACTGCTTGATACAGTGGTTCAAATTTAGCTGTTACAAGCAGTATTTCATATTTCCCTCTAGGCATACGATGCAGAACATCTTTCAGAGATTAAAAAAAAAAAAAAACTAAAGCTGTCACATGGGGTTAGCACACGTTTTTATATAAATTTATATATTTTACATCCTGGCCACAGTTTGCTCTCCCTCTTCTCCTCCCATCCCTTCTCCATTACCTCCCCTCTGCCTTACCACAACATCCACTCCATTTCTATTTCTAGTCAGAAAATGGCAGGCCTCCCATTGGTATAAAAAAACATGATATATCAAGTTTGAGTAAGACTAAGTACTTCCACTTTTATTGAGACTGGGAAAAGAGATACAATATGAGGAATAGGGTCCCAAAAGTTATTCAAAGAATGAGAGCGGCAGCCCCTGCTCCCACTGTTAGGAATCCTACAAGAAGAGAAAGCTACACAGCTGTCACATATAAGCAGAGGGCCTATGCCAGTTCCATTCTTGCTCCTGGGTCTGTTTAAACTCTTTGAGTCCAGGTTAGTTGATTCTGAATTTTCTTGTGCTGTCTTTGATCCCTGTGCTTCTTACAACCCCCCCCCACACACACTTCTACAAGATTCCCCAAACATGGTCTAATATTTGGCTATGTGTCTACATCTGTTTCCATCAGTTGGTGGATGAAGCTTCTCTGAGGACAATTAGGTACCAATCTTGTCACAGGAGAAGACCACTTCAGGCTAGATATATGCAATTGCTAGGAATCATCTGGGGTCATCCTTGTAGATACCTAGGGGATTCCCTTGTGATAGGCTTTTACCTGACCCTGAAATGTTCTCCCATTACAATAGACTCTTTCAGTAATCTTCCCCTGCCTCCAGCAACCTAACTGCTCATGTTCTCAACCCCACTCTCCCTCAGTCTGCTCAAGAAATCTCTTCTATTTCCCCTTCCAAGGGAGATCTGGGCATCTCTCCATGAACCCTCCTTGTTGTCACAGTAGTAAGCACACTTATAAATGAGGAAGTTATATAACCAGAGTTAACTATCACAGTATATTTCAATGGGAAGGTTGTCTTTGTACCAGGAAGAAAGCCCTGGTTTTCTTTATGCAACACTTTGATCTTGGATTTTCATCTGATAAAATCATGAAGAATCAATCTATTACTTAAATTCCCCATTTATGGTGTTTCTGGTAGGCTCCAGAATGGATCAAGAGTACTCTAATGACAGATAATTTTATGTCAATTTGACACGAGCTGGAGTTATTAAAGAGAGATTCTCACTGGAAGATGCCCTTATCAGTATGGCCTGTGGGCAAGCATTTAATTCATTTTCTTGATTGATGATTGATGTTGAAGGGCTCATATTATTGTGGTCACTAGAACCTTTGGGATTGTGGTCCTGGGATATGTCAGAAAACAGACTAAGCAAGCCATGTGTAATAAGCTTGTAAACAGGCCTCTTCCATGGTTCCTACTTTAGATTCTCCCTCCAGTTTTCTGCTTTGCATGAGTTCATGACCTGACTTCCTTTAGTAATGAACCATTATATGGAATTGTAAGATGAAATAATCCCCACCTTAAGTTACTTTTTGTCATGGTGTTTTATTATAACAATAAAAATCCTATCTAAGATAATTACATTTTGGTACTAATGGTTAAGATATAGAAAGCTGCTATAACAAAGACCCAAAAATATGCTGCTCTACAACTGGGTAATGAATTAAAATATGAAGAAACTTGAGAGCATATGATATAATCTAGACAAAAAGGAACAATATTCAACTTTTATGAAATTCTTAAAGAAGTAATAAAAATATTTTATTCAAAATGAAAAGTCATTCTGGAAAACTGTCAGAGAGAAATGAGGAACATTGAAAAGTAGAGAAGAGGTGATCATTGTTATACAGTGACACAGAATCTAGATGAACAATTTTCTAATCTTTGTGAAAGTAGAACCACTGAGTGATATAATTGGATATTTAGCTGAATAGATTTCTCAGTAGAATGTTAAAGAGACAGATTTGTTCTATCTGAATGCTTATAGTAAAATAGTATGAGAGAGAGGTGAAGTCAAGAAAGAACAGTTAAGCAAAAAGAGAAATAGCAGTTAGAGCTGTGGAATGGTCTCGTGTATATATATATATATATATATATATATATATATATATATATATACACACACACACACACACACACACACACACACACACACACACACACACAAACACCACTGATATTATTTATAAGAGAACACTAAACTGTGGTTGGGAACCTGTTATGCAAAGAGATAGAATAGGGAGATAGAGACTTGATTAACAAATGCCAATTTGCTTTCAAAAATCACTTTTTAAATTTTATTTTTCAGGTTAGAATATAATTACATAATTTTTGCTTTCCTTTTCCTCCTCTCAAATGATTTAATATCCTATATCCTCCTACTTGACTTAGTTTTACTAACAAATTATTTAAAATACTTCTTTTATTATGTGTGTGTGTGGGGGGGGTTGAGATAGGGATCTGTTTGCCCTGGCATGAATGTAGAGGTCTGAGAACAACTTTTAGAATTGGTTCTTGTCTTCTACATTCCAGGAATCAACCAGGGCATATATTTAATGATAAGTGCCATTACATACTATACAAGACAATCTTGCTGCTTTCTAGTATTGTTTTTATAGCATCTGTCAATAATTGCCTCATTATGATAGGTTTCTAATTTTTCTGACAGCCAATATTTTGTTATATTTGCCATCTTAGTTCTCAAAATAGCCATCTTTAATTTTTTTCTCATCTTTAATTTTAAGATGATTACTTTTTGTGGAATTTAAAATGTTTCTATTACTCTGTACTTATTGATTTGCCAAGTGCAATAAGCATAACCACAAAAGCCTTCTCATTTCTCTTGTATGTATAGCTCCTGTGTATAAAATGAATTAGAGTAGTGATTACTTGACCCAATTAATAATGAATGAAATATATTAAAAGACTTTGATATAGAGTGTAAGCTATTACAGTGTTGTCTTTACAAATGTTGTCTTTAAAAAAAAAAGTTTAGAGTGTAAGCTATTACAGTGTTGTCTATACAAATGTTGTCTTTAAAAAAAAAAGTTTATACAAGGTATTACCACAATGTTTAGTAAATCCAGGCAGGATCTTTCTCATAAAATCCACAATAGACCTAGGATATTTTATCTGAAATTTTAGCCTCTATTGGCACCCTGACAGCATTTAGCAGTTATTTCAAAACTTCTAGGCATGAATGCTCAATGTGGATGAATGTGATCATGTTGAGAGTGCACAATATTTACAAAAGGCTAAACATATATAATTTCATGCTTGTACCATATGTAACTCAAAAGAAGCAAATTTCTATCTAAAATGTGACATGTTAATATTACTTTAAAATATACAGTGTGTATACTTGGCAAAATGGAAGATTTAACATCAAATATTTTAAAGTATTAGTTATTGTAACTTTAAAGTGTTAGTTATTTTTATATTTTTGAGAATGTTTACCTATCTTGATAATATTAGTTGGATCTTAACTCATTTTGATTGAACTTTAGTGGCAGCATCAAGTGCACTAGGCAATAATTATAAAAGGAATTTGATAGAAATTAAATTTTTGCTCAAACTTGCTGACTTAAGTGTTAGCATTGTGGATGGTTAATTAAAAACCCAAATTCACATTCAAAATTAATATTATACACATTCACAAGACACTTTCATACTTCTAACAGATAATGGTAACTATAGTCTTTAAAAACAAATCAATTTTTATGATTCTAGAGTGTGTACAGGACTGAATTCAAGTAGATGTTAAGGTCTAGTTTAAAATACAACCAATTTATTAAGGATAGAGAGAAGACATGATGGTAAGCCTTCAGAAATTTATGCACTTCCAGAAATTACAGAAAAAGAAAATGAGGGGCAGAGGTGGGAAACAAATAAATCCTTATAGTGCTAGTCCAATTGCTACAAATTTTTGACTGACTCCATAGTTCTCTAAATGTTTTTATTTTGTCACAATGGAGCTGCTTTGTACACCTATGCTCAACCACCTTTTGGGACTAGCCAAGGTGAGAGTTTCTGCTGTGTGAAATCATGCTAAAATCTAAAAGTTTCAGGTTAAGTTATTCAAATCTCATCCCTACATCAGTGAGCTTAGTACATTGATGCAAAACACAACTCTCATCTCCAATCAGAATAAGAATGTCTACTGTGAAACCAACTGTGAGTGACATGGGAACAAAGATTCATGTTGTGTCATAGTCCATCTTACAAGGAGGTAACACTTTCATGAAATGTTTATAGTAATAGAAAGAAAATCACAAATCAAATTTGAAATACACAGGTAGAAGCATCAATTAGGTGAGTTACATACAAGCAAGCAACTCTCATGTAAAGGTATATTGCTATCTGACAGCATTTTTAGTTTCTTCGTTGGTGGAAGCTAGGGTCTTTTGTATATCCCAAATAGTATACTTAGCATTCATAAAAATGTTATGTTACAACCCAGGTGGGTAATAAACATCTAGATGGGGGCAAAACAGCCCAAGATAATTTGCAATGTAGCCCTGCACCTACCTTTCAATCTCTCAACAAATATTCAAGATCTGTTGAGTCTGTGGCTAGAGAGGTGCCTTTTCCTCCCAAGAATTGTCATCATAGAAGCTTATTTTTCTGGTAAACATAATATCAAATTTTCTAGTAATCACTTGTGTTCTTGAATGTTCTACGTAATATCATACACATTTTCCTCTGCGTGTGAATGATTTACCACTTCTCCATTAGTTGCATCATTGACTTGCTTGTTTAAGACATTGTGTGTTCTTATCTGTCAGATGTCATGTCTTGAAGAAGGCAGATCATGAACTGATGAAACCTCCCAGTTTAAAAGCTATGCTGTGCTGAATTTTACAGCCCCAGATTTATGATCCTGCCTAGACTGGTTCGTCCAAGCTTCTTTTCACTTAAGCTATCTGAGATTAAATCAGGGTGTATGAAATTTCCTGCAACCCCCTAAAAATATAAAAGTCAGATATTTTCCTCCCAAGATTTCTCCTTTTGGACCTCTCTTCTCACCCTTCCATGCCATTTATTGTCATTCACTTTAATCTATTTCTCTTAATGAAGCTACTTTTAAGGTTTTAAGGGAAGATTTTTTTCCCACTAAGACACGTCATATTGTCTGTGAGGTGGTATACTTACCATCAATTTTTAATATTCTCCCACTTCAAGACAAGCTAATTGCTCTGGTGGCTCTGAAGCCCCCTCTCCTACTAAAGTTCATTTCTGAAGGGTGGTTTTGTTTCAGCTCCTTTCTAAACCACCTGAGGCCTGTCTCTCCCTTACAGCACACTACTTAGAGAATCTTCCTAACACAATGACTGATAAGTGGGACAGGTGGCAACCTAAAACACTTTATTTTTGTCTTCTCACTTTTTGCTCCTTGACATGTGTAAAAGTAAAAGGGAAAACACTACTCACCATCAGATTGTTCTGCAACATTAATAAAATGTGGTAAAAATTACCATTTACCAAGATAGTTTTGTAACAAAAACAAACAAACAAACAAAAAAACAGGTTACTAAAAAGCATATGACATATCTAATACAATTTTTGGAAAATGTTTAAAAGATAAAAATAAATATAAAAATGTACTGCTTCAAGTAAATGAAGAGAAAATGTTTATTGGAAGATATTGGTTATTAATAGTAATAATATGAACCCTATACTTGAATTTTACTTAAGAAGCTGTTTTTTAATTAATGTATTGATTTATTTTACATTCTGACAGACATTTTCCCACCCCCTTTCTCCTATCTTTCCTATCCCTACTTCCCCTCCCCTCCTCTGTTTCTATTCAGAAAGGAGCAGACTTCCCATGGGTATCCACAAAGCATGGCATATCAAGATGCAATAAGACTAAGAATTACCCTTATATTTAGGCTGGGCAAGGCAATCTAATATGAGGAATAATTTCCCAAGAACCAGCCTAAGCGCAGGAACAACCCTGCTTCCATTATTAGGAGTCCCATAAGTAGACAAAGCTACACAGATGTTACATATATGAAGAGGGTCTAGGTTGGCATGCAGGTTCCCTAGTTGTTCGTTCAGACAGTGAAATCGTATGAGCCAGGTTAGTTAATTCTGCAGGGTTTCTTGTGCTGTCCTTGATGCCTCTGGCTCCTACAATCCTTCCTCCCTCTCTTCAGGATAATTTCTTGAGCTCTGCCTGCGTTTGGTTGTGGGTCTCTGCAACTGCTTCCATTAGTTACTGGATGAAGGCTCTCTGATGACAATTGGGATAGTCACTAATCTGATCACTGGAAAAGGCCAGTTCAGGCTACATATCTACTCACCAATATGAAGCTTCACAGTTTCATTTCCACTTGCCACAAGTCCACCCATGAGATCTCTTCTATTTTCCCTTCCCAGGTATATATCATGTATCCCTTCTGGAACTCTCCTTATTAGCTAGCCTCCCTGGGTCTGGGAATTGTAGCATGGTTATCCTTTACTTTACAGCTAGTATCCACTTACAAGTGAGTACACACTTTGGTTGCCTTTCTGTGTCTGGGGTACTTCACTTAGCACTTTTATTTTTCTAGTTCCATCTATTTGCCTTCAAATTTCCCAATGTTAGTGTTTTAACAGCTGGGTAAAGCTCATTATTTAAATGTACCACATTTTCTTTATCCATTGTTCACTTGAGCATCTAAATTTTTTCTGGGTTCTGACTGTTATGAATAAATCTACTATGCTTATTGGGCCAGTGTCCTTGTAATACGATTGAGCATCCCTTCAGTTTTCTGATAAACCATAATATTGGTTTCCAAAGGAGCTGTACAAGTTTGCACTCCCACTAGCAATGGAGGGGTGTTCCCTTTGCTCTACATTCTCTCCAGCATAATCCGTCATTTGTGTTTTTTATTATAGCTATTCTGACAGGTGTAAGATGGAATTTCAGGGTCATTTTGATTTGCACTTCCCTAATGGCTAAGGATGTTGAACATTTCTTTATGTGTTTCTCTACTACTTGAGATTCTTATGTTGAAAATTCTTTGTCTAGAGGTCTGTATTACATTTTTTATTGGATTAATTACATTTTGATGTCTAGTTGTTTTTTTATATATATATTTTGCAGATTAGCCCTCTCTTGGACATGAGGTTGATAAAGATCTTTTCCAAGTTTGTAGGCTGTCATTTTGTCCTATTGACAGTACCCTTTGCCTTACAGAAACTTTCAGTTTCATAGGGTCCCGTTTATTGTCTATCTTGTGTATGTGCTATTAGTGTTCTATTTAGGAAGTTGTTTCCAATCCATTCAAGGCTGTTTCCTACTTTCTCTTCTATCAGGTTCAGTTTAACTGGATTGATACCAAGGTCTTTGATCCATTTGGACTTGAGTTGGATGCAAGCGTCCAGTTAGACCAGCACCATTTGCTAAAGCTGCTTCCTTTTCTCCATTGTAAAATGTTAAATGTTAATTTTTTTGGGTTTTTTTTTGTCAAAAATCAGGTGTTCATAAGCGTGTGGATTTATTTCTGGATTTCTGATTTGATTCTGTAAATCATTATATGCAACATGTTGAGATTAAAATTTAAAGGTATAAAATTTGTATTAGAAATGGATATAAATGCAGTAAGCATTTTAGTGCCATACCAAAAGAGTTATTTTATAATATGCAGTGCATTAAAATGATACAAGCTCTTAAATCTGAAAAATCAATTCATTAATAATTTATTGCCTTTTCCCTTTGGGTATCATATGATGCCTCAGTAGTCATAGCAACTACAAGCAATATTGAGTGCTAGTCGAATCTGTGATAATGGTTATGGGGATATGGGCATTCCCTAGGTGAACTCAATAGTCCCTCACCTGAATTCCTGCTATTCTCTTCCCCAGTTGCAAGTGCTTTTAGGATATTAAATACTGAATAGTAAATATTTCCATTTAATTGGAATGGGGACTCCATAAAGCAGTTTCCTCAAGGTGTCCATCCATGATGAGGTGGTGCTTCAATCTTAGAACAGTTTCCTTCAAGATCAAAACCTTCCATCTTGAAGGGAAAGTTTTAAAGGCATAGGATTTGAAGCTAAGTATATCCAGGGATCTGAAACAATAGTACATGAAAATGGAAGGTAAAGAATTCCATCTTAAAAGAATTCACCTGCCTCTGCTGCCCAAGTGCTAGGTCTGCAGGTGTGCACCACCATGTGACATTTTATTTGATTTTGTTATTTAAAAGAAAGAGAAACTGAGGTTTTCATTTGTTCCCACTACAGAACTCATACTTTTACTAATGCATTTTCAAGCACCAACTTTCTCAGTAGCCAAATGGTCACATCCCTTAGTCCTTTTGAGGAAGATTTCTTAACTGGCGGGTCATGTTCCATTTGGGAGTCAAACAACCCTTTCACTGGGATAACCTAAGACCATCCGAAAACACAGATATTTACATTATGATTCATAACAGTAGTAAAATTACAGTTATGAAGTAGTAATGAAAATAATTTTGTGGTTGGCAGTCGCCACAACCTGAAGAACTGTATTGAATGGTACAGTGTTAGGAAGTTTGAGAACTATGGCTTTGGAGGTGGTTCTCTGACAGCTAAGCTGCTTTTCTTGTCTCCCACTTTTGCATTGGTGGCTTTATGTGAGGAAAATTAAAACACACTTTCTTTTCCATTTTCTGTTCAGTTAATGAAAGACATCAAATTCTCATGTCTTTATTTCAAGAAGGGTCTTTCTACAGTACACAGTCATTGAAATACTCACTGAAATGATTTTTTCCATCCCCACATCTTCAGAAAGATCAAGAGTGGAATCTTGAATCTAGGATTCTTGGTATCTACATGTTCTCAATCTGAGCCCCAGTTTTCAAGGAGAGATTGCTAGTTTGACTGAAAGGAACTATGATGGGGCTTCAGAGAGTTGGTGTTTATGAGCTCTCCTAACTGTTCTAATATGCATCTGGCATATTTGAAAACATTTTAGAGTTTTTTTTCCCCCTAAGTGTGTTATTACTTACTGAAGTGAAAATCTTGCTAACATAATCTCCTTGGTGCTTTCTTTGCCCCTGAGATAAGTGGTTGATGATGCTATGTGCTGCGGAAAAGCTTGTTTTCTACTTAAAGAACAGAGAACTAAGGTGTTTGGGATAAATGGCTTATCCTGAATATGTAAATCACCTTCCTCTTTGTGTGAAAGCTGTAAAATTCATGTTAGAAATTAGGTGAATTGAGCCCAATGGTGCTGTTAAGTTATGGCATGCATAATAATAGGATACCATTTATCTTGTTGTCCCTTATAACAGAGCAATATATTAAAAAAGACACCTGAGGATACAGCAAGGAATTAGATTAATGTGTGTATGGATTTAGAAATATTGACAATTAACAGCTGAAATGAGGAAAGGAAAATGTTTTCAAGGTATGTATAAAAATTATTCTGTATAAAATAGCTTGATAAAAGCAGGCACATTGCTGTTGTCTTAAATTATATAATCGAAAGAAAACTGCAAATTTAGAAAGTTATGTTTACAAGTAAAAGCCTAAGGCACTTAACTGAATATGTATTTGGGCTAAACCTCTTACAAAAACACTTCAAAAACAGAGGTAACACTGACATATACATGGCCATTGAAAGTGTCATCATACAGGAGAAATGAAGCAAGAAGATGAAACTCTAAATGAGAAGACAGACTGCAATGAGTATTTCCTTCAAAATGTGAGAATGAGAAGAGCAGAATAAGAAGGATAAACGAAAACTTGCTAAAATCATTTTAATCTGATTTTTATGATTTAGCTTAAGTTTATTTGGCATGACTCTTATCTTACATTTTTTTTTGCCAAAAACAAACAAAAAATTCTACTAGGAAAAATCGAATAGCTTAGGCTTTTTATAGAGATGTGTCAACAGGTTCTGTAAGGGTTGTTGCATGTAAAGTGAGTAAAGAGCCTGTTGAATGTAATATCAGTGTGGAGTTTCAGTTGTTTAAGTCTGAAAATGTGATGCAAAATTTTATTTATGTAAAACAGAACTTGCATTGTTATATAGAATGAGAATATTTTAGCAATTATTATTTGTCACACCCAAATTAATGGGATTTAAGGAAATAAAAACAAAAACAGAGTGAAAGAAGCTCTGTGTCCAAAAGTTGACTATTGCAGATTACACCTTAAACCTTAAATTGGTAACTAGAAATATCTGGGAATGGTCAAGAAAATGAATGGGGCATTCAGTCAGATGTCCGTGTGCAGAGACTCTACTGTGACTTAAAGATCTTATTCCAAAAGACCACAAGGCCAGATGTGTCAAGCCCAAAACACTTATAAATACTCAAGAATGAAGAGAGGAGAGCAATGCTGAATGGTGCTGTCAGAATTCCATCTACTCTTTCATGGATTTCTAACTGGGTCCTAGTGAGAAGCAGTAACAAATATGGGGGGGGGAAAAGGATGTTTTGCTACCACTTACAGTACAAGAAAGAACAAAAATGCAACAAGAATTTCTTAGCTTTCAAAAAAAATCTTTGCACAAATATATAGACCTTCAGAGTTTATTTTGTGAAAACTATAACTTCAGAAACAATTTTATTCTGAATTCTTTATTACAAAGAACCCTGCTATAGACTAGAATCCCATGGGGCAATATCAAGAACATGTGACTGACACTGGGCAGCTATCTATCGGTATGCTGTGAAATCCAGCCAAAGTGACAAAGAGTACAGAAGCAAAACATGAGTAAAAATACACCAGGAGATGTCCATCTAATCTCATTCATGGTTGCAACTCTGAAGTTCCAAAATAATCCTGTAAAAACAAAACAAACAACAGCAACAAAAAAACACTAAAAACAAAGATGATTTCAGAAGAGCCTTAGCATTTTGTTTGTTTACACATATGGAAGCTAAATGTAAATATATTATCTTTCTGTGCTTCTACCTGGTAATTTCATTTAAAAGAATCATTGGCAATTTCACTCATTTCCCTGTGAGTAACATGATTTTATTCTTTTTGAATGAGTAAAATACCATGCATATGTTCAATTCATTTACATGTATTCTGTATTTGTATAATTTAATTGTTTCAATTACCACATGGGGGATATCTTGATTCTGTGTTCATTTTATTTATTTCTGTACACTGCAGAACTCAATCATGTGGAGTTCATGATCATGTGTTTAGGGGAAGGGCTGCTTCCTTCATATTTTCTATACTGCTTGGACCAATTTAATTCTTGCCAATACAGAACAAGAATACTTGTCTTTCTGTGTCCTTGCCAGTAAATTATATAATCGCCATTCGGAGATAGAATCTGGATGTTTTATTTGCATGTTTATGATGGGTTAAAAGGTTCAGCACTTTTCATTTGTTTGTTTGTTTGTTTGGGACAGGGTTTCTCTGTGCAGCTTTGTAGACCATGCTGGCCTTGAACTCACACAGATCTGTCTGCTTCTGCCTTCCGAGTGCTGGTATAAAAAGCATGTACCACCACCATCCAGCAAGGGTGAGAACTTTTTATATATATTATGTTCAGTGATTTGATAAATGCCTGTTCATATGCCAATATATCTTTCTTTGTTAAGAGATCTCTGTTAAGAGAGTTTAGACTCCCATTCTGTAATCTATTTGTATACTGTATCTACTTCTTTTGCTGAACATAGCTTCTTAACATGGTATAAATCCATTTGTTAACTTCTTTCCTGGTTGTAAGTGCTTTGCTATAAGCTGAAAATAACCCCTAGTCAAAAAAAAAATCCCAGAAAAATGTCTTTCCTTTGGTTAAAACCAAATAGCAAAACAAATTGACTTGGAGCTGGTATATGTCAGTGTCTGAATATTTGTCTATATGCCCAAAGTCCTCAGTTGATCTAGTAGGGGGAATGAATAGTGGAGAAGTGTAGAGAACCTGTGTCCTCACACAGTGCTTTTTAAAAAGCCTCTGGGGATTGTTTTTGTTTTTGTTTTTCTAAAAGTTCATTATGATTACAGATAGCCCCTCTAATCTATTCCAAACCTTGCATTGAAATGTTCTTATTAATAACTCTGTTTACTGAAGTGCTTCTCCCATCCATTTGGATGTTCATTAAAATAAATATTCTATATTCTTCTATATATTTGTTTAAAGCAGTATCCATAATATTTTTATATTTCAGGATGACATTTTGTCTTGGTGCTTTCAAAATGTTTGTTTTATATTTCCAGATATTAAGCCTTTAGCCATTTATATTTAGAGCACTCAGCTCTTCATTCCTTACCACCAATTTCAAGTAGATAATCATACAAAGAAAGAGTAGATATTGCCAGTTTTACAAATTGTTGCAATTACTAAGAAGGGTGACTTTATTTTAGTATGGTAAAAAATGTTAAGTAAATGGATAAAAGATGTTTCAAAAAATAATCTATAAATTGAATTGTTCATGCTATCTCTCCCTTCCAGCTGCTGAGTTAAATTAAGCTCGATCTAGTTTCACAACAGCTAAAGGAAAGTCCATTAGAACTGAACGTAAATAACTAAAGATAAACTAAATGATGACTTAACTCACATTGTTACGCAGTTTATTTCCTGAAGATTCTGAACTTATTTAGAAATTTAGTGACTTAGATCGGCATTCCACAAATCTGCACTAGAAAATTCCAGTACCATCAATTCTCCAGGAAACACACTTCTCTCATCTAGTAATTTTTAAAATGTTGTATGTTATATTGTTAAGATGGCGATTCAAATTGATAATGTTTATAAAGTCTAAGCATTTTGTAGAGTCCATGAGAATGTCCTTGAGACAGTAATTACCAGCTAATTTTTCTAAGTGGCTTATGATTTTTCTTTCTATAGTTTATGTAATGTAGACAATAAGTTATTTACTCACATACAGTCAAGTAAGTCAAGACACGAGAAGCTTTCTGACAATCTCTGCATGCATGATGATAGTCTTCTTGGTGCCTTATTCTTGCAGGAGGTGTCCTTTGGCCATGCCATCCTACTGTTCTCTCTTCCTCTTTGTATCTGTCCTCTTTCATTGGTCCCTTTACTCTTCTCAAATAAATGTTGACTTTCTACTCTCACATTTTCTTCCCAGATTTAGCATAGGAGGAAAAGCATAAGATATTTGTCTTTTTCCACTTGACTCATTTTGGTAATTATAGGCTAGTAAGTCAGGCATACAAAAAGTGCTCTTCTGTCATTCTATACTAGAGGAGATGTGATGTCATTCTGGAAGTCTAAAGCATGCGTGAACACATTCAGGTCCAATGGGAAGCCTATTAACCTTTACTAATGTTTGTTTGATTTTCAGTTTAGTATTAAAAGATGAATTCTTCATTTCTACTATTAAAAAACTTTCATTGGCTCCCCAACATCTCTTAAAGTAAAACCAGGTACTGTAAAATGGTACTCGAAAAATGTTCCTCATTCATCCATCACTGACATCTACCCAAACTTCTCATGTTCTGAAAAAAAAAATAAAACCCTCAATTATCATTTGTTATCTGGATTTTTTTGGTGTTTTATGTGTTGTTTCTCATCTCTATGATATCCTTCTCACCTCATATTTTTCACAAATATATTCACCAATTCTTCAACTGACAAAGCTTCCTCTACAGAGACTCAAAAGCTAAAACATTATTTTCTTCATTGTTTATAGCCTGAGAGTCTCATTAGAAGATTTTAGAATGTACCAGAAATATTCCAAATTCTGATGTCAGAATATAAAAATTTTGCTTTCATGGCTTCTTCTTGAGCAAAATTCAGGGATGTGGTACTTTTCTAAGGAAAATATTACAAAAGGTTATCATAAAGTTATTGTCTTCCAGGATTTCAGAAGAATAGTTTAGCTCATGTCTGGAAGACAGGATATTTCCTGGTACTGGTGTAGGCTGAGACAATGGGCAGTTTCTGTTTATTTCCCTGATGATAGAGGTAGCACTCTCTCTGGCACCACTATTTTTGAAACTCCCCAACTATCCAGAAAAATGTTTTACTCCTGGAGTGTGTGTGTGTGTGTGTGTGTGTGTGTGTGTGTGTGTGTGTGTGTGTATGTTGGGAGGGTGTACATGCATTCATGTTTGTGTTTGTCTATGGAGATAAAATGGTAAAATGTCAACCAAGAATGTTATTTCCCTGGTGTCACTGGACTTATTATTTTTGAGGCAAACTTTCCTATCTCACAGGTCTAGGGCTCACTATTTAGGTTAAGATGACTAGGCAGGGAGCTCCAGGGATAGGCCTTCTCTAACTGCCCAGATTGCAATTACAGATATACAGATACTGAGCATACAGCAGATTTTGCCATGGATACATATCCATGTCGGAAATGTTTCTTGTCAATATTACTTCTTGGTTACTCAGATGTATAGTGTGGGTTTGATGGGCATTCCTATCCTAAAACCATAATGTATTTCTTCTGGCTGTCTAAAGACTTAGCAGGTGATTTAAATAAATAGAAATAAAAGCCTCTTCTTATTTAACACACCACAAAGGATTCTGGATTCTGTTCCTTACAGCTGAATCCTGACCTTTAAAAATGCCATAGCCTCTGTGAATGCTCTCCAATATTCCAGGCATTCAGCTGTTTCCTTATGGTAGCTGCAGATTAGTAACATTTATTAATTATTATTTCCATGCTTATTTCCTGCAGCAAAATCTTTATGATTGTCATGTGTTACTGTAGTACAACCCAGAGGAAAACATTGTGTTTCACTATTTCTGTCAGATGTCTTACTTCTTATGAATTCAGCTGACCACCTTAATACTTAGTCCTCTATGGGGCTTTTAAAAGTTATACATTTAAACTTTTTTTATTATTATTAGAACTGCAGAATTCTTGCCAATTCATTTTTTACATTCTTAGGAGAATCAAACTTTCTTTTTTTATGATCTGATTAATTTCCCTGAAATAATCAGGCAAATCTTTTCAATATATATTACTTTTGGAAACTTATATAAACTTTACCTGTAATTGAATATAAAAAGTCAGAAGAAGATAAATGAAATTTCCACATTGAATTGACAGTTTGTGCTAGTTGAAGTTTTAAAATGAACAAAAAGAATGAACACACACACACACTATTTTTCATATATATGGGGCTTAGTAAACCAAATTATGAAATGTAGCCTGAGTAGTCCAGCAATCACTGTTTCATGACAGAAAGGATGGAAGTCTGGCAGTTGTTCAGTCCACTAGGATGGATAACTAAGTACTCACAAACTTGTTTTGGAATTTTGAAGTGTCTTGGAGAGTAGCTGTTCTTTAGTCTGCTGAAGGAGATAGGTTTAAAACAGATGCAGCAACTGGATAGATGAATTTATGAGTGAGAATGAAGACAAGTGAAAAATGAGGCATCCTTCTGCCATATGTAAGCCATATTTAGAGTGGATCTTCAAATAATCCAATTAAGAAAAATAACCACAGAAGTATCCAGCAACTTCGATTTTAGTTGGTTCCAAATTTAGTCAAGTTTACAGTCAAGATTATCCATTACAGATGCCAAGTTTACCACGCAAAGAAAGAAATGTCTGGTCTAGTTATTCTCTTTAGACCTATGAGCATTTATTCTCCCCATAGTACCATAGTGGGCATTCTAATTACAATTTGATAATGGGTTTAATGTGTAAGAGTTTCCACATTTCCATCTTTTGTTAGTATTTGGTGATTGTACAAAATTATTGGCCTTATTGTATCATTTGACATACATGTACATAGGTGCTGTAGTAATATGTACACCTTATTAATCTTGCTCTTCTATGGTCCCCATCTCCTCTCACAGGTACCCTTCTTCCTACCAGATCTACATGCACTACCACAAAAAGAAAGAGAAGTAGAAATAAGAAAGGAAGAATGAAGGAAGCAAGAGTAATATTCCATCTTCCTATCATATCTTCTGTCAAAAGTTATAAAGTTCCAAGGTTTTCTTATGTATGGACTCTTTTTCAGATGAAACATATATTTCATTCAAACTTTACCAATAGTCTCTTTGGACTCATATGTGATTGTTCAGGCTCATGTTTGCAACCAAAAGTTATGTGTTACTGTTTGGGAGCAAAGGTAAGCCTTTGTTTTTATCCGATTTCTTTAATCTTATATAGTGATTTCAAATTTTATTTACTTATTATTTGAATATGGCTTATGATATCAGTTCTTGGTAGTTTATGCTTTAAAAGGCATTCTTATAGAGCACTTATCTGTCTGATTAATATTAGTTTTTTCTGTGCAATGAATTTTTCAAAATGCTAAAACTTATAGATTTATCTTAAAATCATAAGCTGTGGTTAATTTTATTAAAGACATATAAAATATATTAACATAACCACTAAGTCTCCCACTCAACTAATTACTTTGTTTTAATATTTTTAACATTTTTATGATGTGTGTACAGTTTGTGTGTTGCTATGAATGTACCACAATCAAGAGGCACAAATGGTGGGCAGAGAACAAATAATAAGAGTCAGCTCTCTCCTTCCATTAAGCAGATTTGAGGAATGGACTAGGTCCTCAGGCATAGGCAACACTCCTGTTCTATGAACCATCGTTCTGGCCTATCTTTTAATTTCATATATCATTTCTTTATCAAGTAGCTTCCTGTAAAGTTATTTTTATTGATCTATTCACAAAGAGCTAATTATTGTTTTAATCAGATTTTTTCTCTAATAAATTAAGTTTGAGACTACATTATTTACTTTTGTTAACAGAGTTCCCATTTTGTCTGTTGCTATTATATTTTAGTAGTGTTAACTCTTAATATACAGTAGAGTCACTGCCAACATTTTTTCCTGGAAAAAAAATCTCACAAAGAAAAACTCTAATTATGGGTACCTGATGCATTGTCAGAGCTTGTATTTCACAAGCCTCATGTGGGACTTTTTATAACATTGTATTGTGCTACGAGTGTAATATTTCATGTTAACAACATGAATTCCTTCTCATATAAATCAATATGTTAACAGACTATCGTTTCATAAGTGTCATTTATTCACAGTTTCTTATTGTTAATTTATTCTTTAATAAAGATGTTTTTAAAAGTGTGTGTGTGTGTGTGTCTGCTATTCTCATGCATGAAACTTTTGAGGAAGCAAGAGAGATTCCAAATCCCTGGGAATTTGAGTGTGGGCACAATTGTGAGCCAAAATGTGAGTATTTAAACTTGAACCCAAATTCTCTGCAAGAGCAGTTCATGATCTTAAATGCAGAGCTATCACTCCAGAGGCCCAATATTAATATCTCTAATATATAATCATGCATCCATCTTCCTCATTTCCTTCTAATTGAAAGTTTCATATTTTATGGAGTTGTTAAATCCTTTTGGTTATTTTTCAAATCTAAAAATCAGTACTATAATCATAAAAGTTTTTGTTATTTAAAAGTGGCTAAACATACTTCTCGTTTTTATATCTAGTAGGTTATATTTCGAAAAGAGATAGAATTAAATCCTTGGTCCTTACAAAACTACAATTTAAAACTAATTCCAATTAATATTTATAAGATTTGAATCTATATATAAAGTATAATTTTAATAATAGCCATATGAAAGGAAGAAAGATGACTAAAATTTGCAATGAAATTATTACTTTCACATCAGCTATTTCACATAGTATACTAACTGAAGGATTAATACTATGCTGAACCTTGTATTTTCATGAATTGATAATGTTATGTTAGATTTTATATAATTATTTTTCTTTGCAAAGTTTCTACTATAATGTAGAAAACCCAGTAATTTTGTGTTCCTCTTACATATTTCTTTTGTTCATTTATTAAACATTATAACCTTGTAATTTCATTGTGTGTCTCATAAGCAATCAATTATCAATAGTTTAAAGTTTTGTGCAATTTCACATTAGACTGTATATTCTAACATTAAGATAAGGTCATTGTCATCTGCTAGCATAGATTTCTGTCTTTGGCCATCTTTTGGACCTCACAAAGCTGTTTTATTATTTTTTTTCTTTTTAGTCTTTAATGTGAACACAAACTTTTTGTTACCTCTTAATGATGTGGAATATAGAATTTGATATGACTAAATACTATTTATATGAAAACATGAAGGGCACCAATGCCTTGTATTGCCAACCCATCCTGTAAAATGCAGAAGTCAGCATACTTGTACTATGCACAGTCTTAGTTCTCTTTCCAGGTTGTATACATGTAACAGGATTCAGGTTGCCTGTTGTTAGTACCTGTTCATGAATTTCCTGTTAAAATCTGCTCTCATTGTTAAATACCTGTAACATTTTCTTTGATTTAATAACAACATCCATGATTTATATATTTTATAGTGGTTTATAACACAGCCAAACTAAAGTCAAGTTATCAGCATTAGATCGGCACTTAGCATTTCCATTGACATTTATACTTAAAAAAAAATAAGTTTTCATCCACATAATTGTTATAAAATTAATGGTGAGATTATCCAATTGGTAGACTTATAAAGCATTGCACTGGACTCTCCAAAGAAAATTTACTCTCTTTCTTTAAATTTTGCAGAATTAGGAGCCCTAGGGCCAAATAAATTATTTAAAATATACACTGCACATTTTATGAGGCCACAGTAGCCTTGATGCCCAAACTACACAAACTTTCAACAAAGATAATTACATAATAATTTCTTTCATGAACATGATGCAAAATTATTCAATAAAATACTCACAACCTGAACTGGGGCCTATGGGGCCTCTGATAGTGGATCAGTATTTATCCCTAGTAGAAGAATGGACTTTGGGAGACCATTCCACTTAGAGGGATACTCCCTCATCCTAGACACATGGAGGAAGGCCTAGGTCCTGCTCCAAATGATATGACAGTCTTTGAAGACTCCTCATGGAAGGCATCACCCTCCCTGGGAAGCAGAAAGAGAATGGGATAGGGGTTGGGGGAGGAAGACAGGGGAGGAAGGTAGGGTGCAGGAATTGGGACTGACATGTTAAACAACCTTGTTTCAAATTTAAATTTTATACATATATACACATACATACATACATATACACTCACAACCCAGATTCAAAAACCCATCAAAAAAAGATCATCCACTATGAAGACCTAGGCTTTTTCCCAGAAATGCAGTGATAGTTTAACATGTAAAAGCCATGGCAATCCACCACCAAAAACAAACTGAAAGAATAAAAAACAAACCATCTCATTAGATGCTGAAAAATCTTTTGACAAAATTCAACACCCCTTCCTAGAGAGACTGGGGATACAAGAGACATATCTGAACATAATAAAGGTAATTTACAACAAGCCTATAGCCAACATCAAATTAAATGGAGAGAAACTCAAAGAGCAATTCCACTAAAATCAGGAGCAAGACAAGGCTGTCCACTCTCTCAATACAGTAATTAAAGTTCTAGCTGGGCAAGAAGACAATAAAAGGACATCAAGCTGATACAAATTGGAAAGGAAGGTGTCAAAGTAACATTATTTGCAGATGAGAAGATAGTATACATAAGTAACCCCAAAACATCTACCAGGGAACTCCTACAATTGATGGACATCTTTAATGAAGTGGCTCAATACAGGATTCACTCCAAAAAAAAAAAAATAATAATGTCAATAGCCACCACTAAGAGGGATGAGGGATCTGGGGATCTGCTCGAGATAGGAATGCCTACTGATATGCAGGATACTCTAGGACATGATCACCAGTGCAGAGATGTCTCCCAAAAGATCCAACCAATTCATATCATTAAGGCCCCATATTCCACAAGACTCACCCTCTTGCCCAGATTTGCATCTGCATCAATATTCACCTATTGAAATCAATTTTCAGATGCCTCAAAAGCATATAAGGAACTTAAGTCTGCAAATGTTTCAAAGTCACATAATTTCTCCAGATGCTCCAATGCAACCAAGTCTCAAATGGCTTCCAGATCCTGAAAGGAACCTAGGACCACAGTGTCACCAGAACAATGAAACCAAGTCTCCCAATTGATACATATCTCCCAACAATGTAAACACAAATAGTAACTAAAGCCACCTGATTGGCTCTAAGGATTCCCTAGGCCCTATGATGCCATCAAATAAATATAGTGCCAATCAAGTTCACCCTCGAGGTCCAAATAATCAACAAAAGGACTGTAACATGTATACCAAGGAACAAAAGTTCCTCCTTCAAGAACATTTTGATCTGCTTATGTACCCTTGCTTTGATTGATGCCTGAAGCTGGTACTAATGATCGGTGTGACTGATTATGAGATTAAGGTCTGTGTCTTCTCTTGTCCCTCTGTACTGCAGCCAGTATAGCCATGGTACCAGTACAATAAGCACAGTCCCATACTCTCCTTGATTCCTAAATGCTTTGGGTAGTTTGGTACACTTGTGTAAGTTGGATCTATGTGCATCCATACCTGGACCATGTTATCATTCATCACTAGGGGGACTTCTTTGGTGCCATATCATCACTCTGGTGGTGTCTTTGATCTGGTTTAAGAACAATGTGCTAAGCAGAAAAAGATGAATCCCCAGAATTTTAAAGAAGGACTACCAGAGTCAACCAGAAATGATGCAGTTAAAGAACCATTGGGCTAGATACTCTTGGAATAATCTCAAGAACATCTAGAAATGCCAAGGAATTGAGGAGGAGTCAGTTGTCAGTGCATCTAGTTCTGAAATCACTACCAATGGTGGTCCTGTGTAATCAGGCCTATAAGATGTGAGTTATCTTCCTGAAGCCTTCTCCACTAATATCTCCACAGTAATCCTCCCATTTTGGTAAGATTTCTGTGTAAATTCTGGGTATGGTGCTGGTTGGCCAAGCCCAGCTACAGCAATTTCTGGCACATTACAATCAAGAAATGCCACAGACTTAGTCCAATTGGTAGCATTTAAACAGAAAACAGCACAACTTCAGTGATAAAATCCAGTGGGAACCAAAGCTCCAGTACCCCTCAACCAACATAGATTCAGCTCTAGCTCAAACTCCACCAAATGTGCAGCCTGAGGGCACATCCTCAATCCTACATGGAGATGATGCTCACAGCAAGCCTGCAATCCCAGACCATTTCTGTGTTCATGGTCTCTAGAGAATCAAGATCTCCCAAGATAATGTACTGTTCCTTAAGTGTGCTGTTTTCTGACTTGGCCATCCCTATACAGCTCGAGATTATTTCTAGGAAAAAGCTGGTCCTTGGGCAAAAAATTCGTGTACAAATAAGAGGTAGCATTGCAAAAAGGGGGACCAAAGATATTTCTTTACCTACAAGGAGTAAGTGTGGGGAGGTACCTGCTACGTACTGAAGATATCCAGGTGATATCCTGATTTTGGTTCATGATTCTGAATGTACCAGCATCCAACTTGATGTACATGATTCTTGGCTGCTTTCACAAAGCCAGCTTCAGTCCTTGCTAATGCATGGCCTTTAATGCTCCCCTTTCATTTGTAGACCATGGGAGTAAGCTCTTGGATTTCAAGGACCAGAAGTTTAAGTGGCTGGAAACAGATGATTTTCCTGCTGATCATATTGGCTTGAACTCCACCAGGTTGTCATGTCTGGGCTTCCTTATTGGTTAGTGTTGTGCCACTCAGAACAGAGATTTTGTAGTGTACTTGCTTGCTAAATCTTGTCCTGAGTGGTTTTTATTGTTTATTGTATATCTTAATTTTTTTGAATTTTATTAATCACAGACATATGTTAATAAATTCAATTCTATAAGAAAAATCAGTAGCATTTCTACACACATGACAAAGGGACTAAAGAAAAATCTCAGGGGGATTGGGAAGAGACAAAAGGTGGAAGAGGGTTTGGGAGAAGTAGAGGGAGAGGAAACTGTTATTGAGATGTAATGTATGAGAGAACAAAAATAAAACAAAAATATATGTGGGAATGATGTTTTACTACATGAAAAAATATGTTTTCTTTCTTTGGATTTAATAAACTGGTTATCCAACTTGTTATTTATACATTGGTAAATTTTACTCTAAAATTCACTAAGGACCCATAGAATCTATAGAAACTATAGATATATGTCAATCTTCACCTGGCAATTCAGGATAGATTGTATACCTTGCTTCCTGCAGTGTAGTTGCTAAGTATCTGATATATGAAATGGGAAATATAAGTTAGTCCCAAATTATTTTCAAATGAAACGATGAAGTTTCATGACGCCATTACTTTGTATTGCGTAAGGGACACACTGACCTCACTTTTCATGGATAAATACTAACTAATGGGATTGTTGGAACATGTAGTCCTATTGTCATGTTTTGGTGAATATCCATACTGTTTTCTACATTAATGTGTGCCTGGGTTCCTTGGGTTCCAGTCATAGAGGTCATGTAGACCTCTACTCCTGCAAATAAACACCATTTACATGTGGTTGATGTGACATTTCATTTTGGTGTCCATTTGCAATTTTCTGCTGATTAGTGATGTTGACCCCTTTTGTTTTCACATACTCATTAAACATTTGCATGTGTTATTTAGATAAGTGTCTATTTGTGTGTACTTCTTATTTTAAACAGGGTTTGTGACTTGCTGAGAAATAAACACACAGAACTTGTCTTTGAAGAAATAATATTATTCAGAGGAAAAGCAAGCCAGTACATAACTGATAATTTTAATAATATAAACTACTCACTATCACTTTATAGTATGATAGCAAAAACTAGCACAGAGAACAAATTAGCATGATTTAAAACTAATATATAAGCTGACATATAGAAGCAAGGAGATTATAATTTTAATTATTAAGTATAACAAAATAAGAATTTCAAATATGGAGGCCATGGCTGATATAATTTAATATACCTATATTTATATTAATATTTCAATTTAATTATTAGCATATAAGACTTTCACCATCTTATGTCTGCATTAAGTTAATCTTTTTTTGTCATTGCTACAGAGACTTACTTTGTTGTCGTGTTTTATATTCTGAACTGATAACAGAGTATATTGTATATCCCCTAAGGATGTGCTAAATAATAATAGTCTTGTAATTTAGATTATTTTCTCCAAAAGGTAATAAACTAGCATTCCATGTAAACATAATTTAATATATGCCTATGTAGAATTTAGTAAACTCTGAGAAATTCCCCTTTGTTTAAATAAATATTTTTAAATAGAATCAGTGTTTAATACAAACAGACAAACAAAAACAGGACTACTTTCTAATAGTGGCTTCCACTGTAGAATTGTGAAGCTGTAGGACTATGCAAGAGTTCAAGGAGTAAAGTAACAAGTAGTTTAAACTGGCTGTAGTGTGAATGATCCCAACAGTGAGCAACAAGATAATATATCTCTATAATACAATAATTATATCATGGTGGTAATCATTATCAGTTTAATTGATCTTAAGGAATGCTCAACAGAAAGAAAATCATGCCTGATTTTGAAAACACTGAAAACCACCTGTGGCTAGTAATGTCAAAGTTTGTGGAGGAGAATGGAGTATTGCTATTTTCCTAATTCTAAGTTTACCCAGAGATATGTGCAGCTCTTACCGTCTTCAGAGAAGCTACTTTTTACAACATATGGAAACCATTACAGAAAACAACACTGGTCAAAATGAAGATATCAAACAATAGTGAGATGCCCAGCATAATAGATACATCTGCAACATAGTTTCTGCATGTAATTCTCAGGAAAGCATACTGGGAAAAAGCTGCAATTTGTTAGTGATGCAAAACTGACTTGGAGTTATTTATTTTTGGAACAAGAGGTTATTCTAATTTTCTGTCTTTTTCTTTCTTATTCATTTTGTTAGTTTTCGTTTGCTTGTTTTTGCACCTGTAGACTCTGTTCCTTGAGATAGGTCTTTCACTCCTGAGATGCAATTAAACAGGATGCATAAAACAACTAAGACAAATGGTGAAATAGTCTGGCATGTGCATTCATTGAAACAATAATGTTCAGGCTATACAGAGACATATATGAGAGACATAAAACACATGAGCGGATCTCCACAATGGAGATTATCGTCTTTAGTAGAGGAGACAGAGGGAAACTCGGATCTCATGACTCAGAGTTAAGAAGTCAAGACATGTTATTCACAGGCAAGGATATCAGAGTAAGGATCTGCACACAAGGGTGGGCTCCTTTACAGACTTGAATGTTGCTTTAGGTTTTTTATGTTGTAGCTAGATCTATAACAAGCTAGACACTCTATTGCTGAGGTGCTTCAACAGCTTAGAAGAAGACCTAACTTAGTCCTGGTGTGCTTTATTATGGCTCAAATAAGCAAGATATAAAGTAATTCAGTGATTGTGGCAAGGACAAAAATATAATGCTTTGTGGGTCTAATCTTAGAAGTCATGGGCTATAACTTCTGGTTTCATGCTCTTCATTTAGAACAAGTCATAAGTACAGCCTGTACTCAATGGGGAGGTGATTTAAGCAAGTAAATTATTCTCATAATCTTGAACCAATACACTCTGAACATTTCTCAGTCTTTTCTTTTTGTTGTACTTTGGCTGTTTTATGTTGCAGTGTCTTGAAGAGTTTTAAATCCTCTCTTAAGTATCTTATATGCTGTTAAACTCAGCCATTGTTTTATTCTTCCTAGTAAATATTTTCATGTCTGGAATTTCAAGTTGAATTGCTCTCACATTCTCTGTATCTCTTTGATGTGCATAACATTTCCTCTACCTTTTAGAAAATCTGGTATAACAAGTTATAATAATGTCTATAGTACTTTCCTAATTCTAAAACTATTAAACAGTCCTTTTATAATTATAATGTTCATGTTATTTCTGGGACTTATTACTTCTATTGCAGTGATAAAACACTATGACCAAAGAAACTTGGGGAAGAAAGGGATCATTTCACCTTACAACTTTTAAGTTCATCGTCCAGAGAAGTCAGGGCAGGAACTTGAGGCAGGAACCTGGAGGTAGGAGCTGTTGGAGAGGTCATAGATGAGTACTATTTTTATGCTTTGCTCCTCGTCGTTTCCTCAGCCATCTTTTTTATAGTGCCCAGGACCATCAGTCAAGGGTGTTATAATGCGCAAGGAAACACGCAACAGGCCGGCCTATGGGTCATTGGTGAAGGGATTTTTCTCAGTTGAGATTTCCATATTTAAAATGACTCTAGCTTATATAAAGTTGACATAAAAACTAGCCAGCACAGTTTCTATTAATCAGATCTCACCTCATTCTCATTCTATTTTTATGTTTTTTTTAAATATATATGGTTACTTTAGGGATAAGCCCAATTCTATGGAATTATCTTAATCTTTTTAAGGCTTCTATAAAATATAATACAACAAATTATGTGATCTATATAATGTTTCCTTTTCGATTCTTTCCTTTTTTTTTTTTTTTTTGCTTCAGTTTGGGATTTCCATATCTTTGTGTTGTAATAAGATGAGTTCTCATATAACACAGTAGTCTAGCTTTTATTTAATGATCCTCCTGCCTCCATCTTCTAAGTGCTTGGATTCCTATGTGTGACCATGTTCAGCCCTCAGTAAGGTCAATATGTCAATAGATTCAGTATCTGCTGTGATCTTCTTTCTGATTCAAGATGTCATCTATATCTCTACATAAACAGAAGGTAAAGAGAAATCTCTGACTTCTTTAAAGAGTACTTCTCCCATTCACCTCCCCAATCATCTGTATCTTATTCCACACCATAGATGAGCATGTGGATTTCATAGGTAGATTCTATAGCATTTTATTGAAAATGAACATTTTAACCTTTGAAATATCCTTGAAGTTCAATCTAGAATGAAATTGTTATTTGAAAGGATATCCATTCTTTCATCATCTAATTGTAAAAGTTCTAAAGCACCATTTCACATAGAGCTATTTTTCTGAATTACTGAGGCAATACCCTTCTGAGCATGCTGCTTCAGACCTTAGCAAGAATTTTTTTTCTAGTCACTGCAGATAATAGCAATTATAAATGCTAATTGACATGTATGTACTTTATTGATTATTCTACCAACTCTTTCTTCTTAAAAAGTAGTGTGTGTGTTTGTGTATGTGATGCCATGCCATGTAGGTGGAAGTGAGAGACAGCTTGAGGGAGTTCATCATTTCCTTCTACTACAGGGATCCCAGGAATCAAACTACGTTTTTTTTTCTTTTAATTTGGCAGCAAGCCCCTTTGATGGGAGATGTCATCCTGTAAATATGTTTCTCATAGTGGCTAATGAATAAAGCAATGTTGGCAAATAGGAATAAAAATGGGCGGGACTAGGAGACAAGGAGAATTCTAGGAGATGTAGTAGGAGAATTAAAAATGTAGGACCAAGAGAGCAGAGGGCCAGAACCTCTCTCTGGTAAGATAAGACCACGTAGAAACACTTAGATTAAGAGAAATGGGTTAATATTTAAGACAGAGCTAGCCAATAATTAACACTAGTATCAGGCCAACTACTTTATATCTAATACAGCCTCTCTGTGTTATTTGGGGCTAGTATGTCTCTGGGACCAGGATGGACGGGGAAACTTCACATAACAGAATCCCCTTTATATCTTGAGCTATCTTGCTGTACCCCTAACTCTTTGTAAAAACGTTTTTCTACCTCAGGTAATTAATTTATACAAATGTGTTCATCATGATTTCATGAAATACTGTCTCCTCCCACCCTGCCTGCCTCCCTGTCTTCCTTCCTCCCTCCCTCCCTCCCTCCGCTGTATGCTCTTCTAGTGTTGCAAAATATAGGTGCCTTGAACATCTTGATTTTCACTTTGATGTAAACTTGAGAAATCATCTAGGGTGTGGAAAATAGTTCAGTGGTAGAAAGATTGCCTATCACAAACAATATCCTACTTCAATCAAAAGCACTGATCACTTCCCAGAAAAAGAATACTATGAAACAGTATTTGAGTAGCTAGAAACTCTTCCTGGGAGACATGGGCAACTGGGTGCTTAATTGTTTCTCTCCTTGTCTCTCTGACTCTTTTTGTCTGTCTTTCTCTGTTTCTGTCTCTCTGCTTCTGTCTGTCTCTGCCTTTCTCTCTCATATTTGCTTTCCCACTCTCTCTATCTCATCTCCCATTGCACAATGTATTATTTTATTTATTTTACATGATTTGTTAGCTTTGTATGATGGGAATACCAGCTAGATCCTATTGTCATAATTTATCTTGAGCTCACTCTCAATTTTTAACAGTTCAAAAGTGTCATTAGGAAACTATACTAATTTGAAATAGATTATAGCAGTAATATAGTATACAAATACTGGGATCAGTTTGAACCTTTGCTAGTCACTATAAATAAGGTGTATTTTGTTTTTTGGTTGCTTGTTTGTTTTGTTTGTTTGTTTTTAATAGCCTAAAAGTGAGACTTTTCCCTCTTGAAGCAGCTTGATAGGTACCAGTTTGGGTAAGTAAAATAATTGAGTGATGTGTTTTCAGGGAGGTTGGGTTTCCTTTTTATTTTGTGAAATAAATTATGATGTCAGGGTAAGACATGAGATGTGGAAATTAGAAGAGGAAAAAAAAATAACATAAGGAAAGCCAAAGAAGCTTGGAAACACTGGGACATGAACGTCTCCATTCATGCCAGACAGAAACAAGGGAAGCAAAAAATAACTGTTGCTAAGAGTAGGATGGGATGAGGGAAACTTGATTTCTTAGTGAGAAAAGTGTGTGCCTTGCAGATAAAGTTAAGGACGTGAGGTTTTTATTGGAGAAGCAATGGGGAGCAAAGTGGCACTCACACAGGGAGTAACTAAATTAAGGCTGAAGGCACCATTTTATTTATAAGTACAATTAACTCTTGATTACCTTATGCCTTGTTAGCGAAATTAAGCTTTTCAACTTGGATTGTTGAGCACTTAGAGAAAAAACACACAATTTTTGGAATTACAATCACAAAAATGTATGTTCTCCAACTTCAGCAGACTCATGGAGGGTGCCATCTGCACTTCCCAGCAATTCTTTACACATCGCATATCCTTAGCAGCACTCTTCTTTTCCCCCAAGAGTCTACTAAGCCTTCAGCACTAAGATGAGAGGCTTTATGAAGAGCGTGCCATGTTCCAGGTTTGTTTCACAAAGCCTTTGGTTAAGAGGAAATTAAAATAGTTTTTAAAATAATATGTGCACAATATCAGTAGAGCAAATTAACAGTCATGACAAATGATCATATTCAATACATATTTTGTGTAAGTTAATGTGTAACCATGAGCAGAGACATTACTTGCTTTTTAAAGTGAAAGGCCTTGTTTCTGTGTTGCATAATAAAAACAATTATAATAAGACATAATGACAAAGTAAATTTTGTCACATAGTTTGACCATCATAAGTGTAGGCCTTGAGTGGACACAATTTGAATTAAGGCTTGCAACCTTCACATCAAATGATGGTGATCTATTATACACTGGACAGTGAGTGTCACAGTTTATTTATAGCTAAAATTAATTGTGACCTCAAAAAGACCCACAATTTATTATCTAAAGCACCAAATATTGAAACAGCCTTACTGTATTTCAAACCATCTTTAGTGTCTTAAAATTGTTATTATAGCGAGCTTTCTAATTCTTGTGACCTGCACAGCTCAGGGATTGAGCTAACTCTGGTGATGGGAATAAGAAAACGATTGAACCACATACAGAAAAATCAAGCCAGGATGGATAAGTACAAACGACCGCTCCATATTCAGCATCTTTCTCATATAAAACACTAATGAGGAGGAGTCTGCTGGTTAGCTAATCTAGTTGGGGTGTTAGTTGGTCAGTAGTCTTGGGTTGAAGCCATCCAGGATGACAAGCTGTGGCTGTTAGTTTCTAAGCACACTGGTTTTAGCTAAAGGGGAACCATTTGTAAACATCTATATATCTATCCTTGGAACAAAGAAAGCTTTGATTTTTTGTTTTTTGTTTTTTTGTTTGTTTGTTTGTTTTTGTTTTTTTACATGTTGATCCTAGTTCCCTCTCCCTTCCTCCCTCCTCCATCCCTCTTACCCTCTCTGCCCCCTCACATGCACCCTGACCACCCTCCCTTCCCCTTCCATCCCCCCAGGTGGGGTCATATAGATCTGTCAAGTCATTTGAAGTAGGGACTAGGACTTCTCTCCTGTCTCTAGGTTAAGGGAGTATCCCTCCATGGGGGATGTGTCCACAAGGTCCTTTTGTGCACTAGGGATACATCCTGGTTCAACTGTCTGAGGTCCCTTAGACTGCTCAGGTCAGCTGTCTCTATGTGTTTCTGCAACCTGGTCTTGTCCTTTCTCTCTGCATCTCGATTCTAGTTCGACGCAGTGTTTAGTTATGTGTGTTTCCTACAAGTGTGCTTCTGTTTCCTACAGGTACTAGATGAGGACTCCATTATGGTGGATAAGTTAGTTGTTGATCTCACTATCAGGGAAGGACATTTATGGTAGCCTTTCCATGGTTGCTTAAATTGTTAGTTGGAGTCAGTCTTGTAGGTCTCTAGACTTAGGGACAAGCTTTGATATTTTTATGAGCCCAAACCAGGCACTACTGTGGACCCCTGACTGAGAACATGTAGACAATATGAATTCATTCATGACTCCCTTGGATCCCCACATTGACTCCAAAGTATTTTATTTATTTGTAAATGTGGTTATGGATTCCCTGCTTAATTTGGCATGCTTGTTTATTGAGATATATGACCTCTGATACTTTGTTCATGAGGAACAAACAAATTTACATTTCCTCTTACAGTAGGTAAGACTTACCTTTTCCCACCTCTTTGTTGATAAATATTTCTTGTCTTTTTGAAATTAATATCTTTACATGTATGAGGTGATACATAGAGATATTTATATTTTTCTAATGATGAATGATATTAATGATCTTGACCATTTAAAATGAACTTACTTTTAGATGTTTATATGTCCTGTTTTGAAATAGCTACCTTGTTTTGAAATAAAATTTAATTGTGTTTTCATTAGTGAGAATCTCCAAACATTCTCAAGAGTAACAGGCCTGATTGCTAGCTGGACATGGCCCTATGAGTTGCTTTCAGCCTTCTTCTTTTTCTTCTTGATTGCAGCAGTAGCCTATGAATATGAGGATCCTGCAGAATCCAGTGAATCTGTCAGAGGATCTGCTAAGAATCAGAACCACTGTTCCTCTAGCATAGGCCTAAAAACCGCAGCTCTGTAGCCTACATCAGTTATCCATTTTTGCCACAGACACAGCTAATAGATAGAAAACTCTAAGAGAAAACTCACTTAAAAATATCCCCTGAATATCTAAAATATAATTACAATATTTGGATTCTAGATTCTGCCATTATATAATCTTTCATTTGAAACTTGTCATATCTGAAAATCTTCCTGAATTCTAATCAATTATGGACACTGAGTATCATCCAACAGGAAAGTTTCCTTGGGTCACTAGTTTCTGGCTTAGTGTTTTGTATTAATCCTGTTGTTATTTCCCTCCGTATTCTTGACAGATTGGTGTTATGACTTCAGCATTCAATCAGAGCAGGTTTTAAAATTTTGGTGGTTAAAATACATTTAATTTGATCATATACTGGCATTGGGCTTACCAAGGAGACTCTTTGAATTCTTTGTCTTAATTGATATGGGTCTATTTTCCAGTGAGAACTTTGCCTAGCACACACACAGCATGGCCTGCTTCATATGAAATAGCTAATAGTATCTATACACAAATTAATTAAATTTTAATTAATTTAGTTAAATTAATTAAAGTGTGCCGAACATCCCAAAAACCTTTCACTCAACTACACAGAAAGTGTATCTAGGTCTCAAGTTAGTTAAAAAACTTAAAAAACAAAATACAGTTCGACTCTTGGGAGTCATTTATTACCTGGGTATTTAAAGGACATTTAAGTCAAATTACCCCTTCAAAAATTTCAAGAGACATAACACACTCCATAGATCAGAAATTTCTTACCATTATAAATACATATGTTGATTTTTCACAAAACTTCTTCTCCCGTAGCATCTTTTCATCTAGTTGGGTTCAGAGTAGTCTGAAATAAGCAATGGGCCTGATCATCACATTCAAAATTGTGTCTTTCATTTTAAGCCAGGTTTGGTAGTGCAAGCCTATAAATAAAGCCCCCTTGGAGATGGAGAGTGGGCCACAAATCAAGTTGGAGGCTAGCTTCAGCAACTTATCGAGACTGTGTTTCAGATAAAAAGTGGAAAGAGAGCTCTAGTATAGCTACATGATAAAGTGCCTGCTAAAAAGCAAACTAAAGAATCTATTCACTTTACGTGTTCCTTTAGGATTTCTAATAACACAAGTATTTATTAGCTTAAATGTGCTAAATGTCTCAACAAGTTATAATGTATGAATTAACATTGCAGTAAATTATAAAGGAACAAAATCAGGATCAACTCTAACAATGCAGGAATGTTAACATTAATAATCCTCAGCACCTTCATACATTTGCATTCCTGAAAGTATACATTTCAGGTGTGCTAAATTAGTCAGTTTTCTTCAGAGAAATGTGTCAATGCGAGGGAAAGAGAAAGACAAAGATCCTTATTTGTGTATATACTACTTAGATAAAAAAAATATTTATTTGTAAGAGGTTTCTTAAGTGATTGTTGAGGCAGATTGTCTGTACACCTACTGTCTGCAGCTAGAGATCCAGGAGACCCACTGCTGTATTCTCAGACTGACCCTGAGCACCAGACTGTCAGGGGAGGCGGTGGTGTGAATCCCAGCACAATGGAAGATAAGGCATGATGACTTGGAATAAATTGTAGGGAAAGAAAAAAAGCATGACATTTTCCATACGATTTATATTTTTTTCAGGCCCCATAGGGATTGAACAATCTCCAACCACTTTGCAGAAATAATCAATCCACTCATTCAAATTCTAATCTCATATAAAAAAGAGAATCTTCCCAGATTCAGACAGAAGCAATGGTAATCTTTATATTTTCTGATTCACTCACTCTAATTGACACAGGATTAACCAGCCAATGCTGTGTTATTGACATTGTTCAATTGTGTTTTTTCCCAATGATATTCAGATGAACAAAAGGCTTGACAGCCTTGGGGCAGGCAATTTCCATTTTTAGCCATCTCACTATAAACAAATGCATATTTTTTTGTGTGAATTAAATCAGTACAACTGGTTATAACTGGGGGGGGGTTGTATTGTATGCTTAAAAGGAAACATTAATGATTCAGGGTTTAAAGATGATGAATTCAGTTACTTTTCTCTTCTCTGCCTTCCACTCCACATCCCTCTAACCATCCCCTAATCCTCTCTGTATCTTTCCTCTCTCTACTAGAATTTATATATGGAACCCCAATATATCCTCTTCAGCAACTGATTGTTTCTCTGGCTACATAGAAATGTTTTCATTTTATGAAGTCCCACTTGTCAGTCATAGTTCTTAATTCTTGGACTAATGGAGTGCTATTTTAAAAGTTATTTCCTACACCTAGACCATAAATGACACTGCCTAAGTTTTCTTCTACAGATTTTTTTTTATGCATAGGATTTCTTGTTTTGTAGACCAGGCTGGCCTCAAACTCACAAAGATCCTCCTGCCTCTGCCTCCTGAGTGCTGGAATTAAACTCATGCACCACTGCTGCCTGGCTTAGGATTTAACTTTTGTGCAAGTTGATAGATATGGGTTTTCTGGGTCTTTCTAAATAGGATCTTATATAGCTCAGTATAGCTTTAAGTCTCACTATATAACTGAGGCTAGCCTTGAACCTCTGATCTTCCAGATGCCAGCAGTCTATTTTTTGTGCTAATTATTCACAAGATAATGGGTTTCTGAATAGGGAAATATTTGAGTTCTTCTATGAGAAGGGAGAAAAACAGATTAATTTTCTTATAATGGTAGATTTAGAATATGTAAATGCAATACAAAATGGAGAAGTGTTTGTAAACTATAGACAAAATTTCTTAAACCTCAGCAGCATTGACCAATAGGAAAAATGATAAATTAGGTTACACTAAAATTAAACGTTATACATTATGGATGAAAATTTTAACACAAAACAACAATCCAAATATGCTTTGTTGAATGCATTTTTACTTTTATTTAGGAGACACATACATGTAACAAAACCTTTATATCCACAAAATATTAATTAAAATACCCTCAGACACAAGAAAGTAAATGATCCATCTAAAAATTACAGACATATTTAAATCAGGAACATCAAAATAAGATACAAGAAAGATTAATAAAGCTATGAACACACCCTGAAGAACATTTTATGCAAACATACTGAAAGTGGGTCATCCTGAACAGTCCTGGAAGGTTTCACTATCAAAAGTGTGGTAATACTAAGAGTTGACAAGGATTTGGAATAATCAGCTCCCAAGAAATATTCAAAAAATTTGTGAGTGCATTCAGAGTATTCAGCCACTACTTAAAGTTTAATAAGAACTCTCCAAATAATTAAGCAATTTAATTTCTAATTGTGTACCCAACACTAATAAAATATATATGGTTATACAATGATTGCTGCAGTATATTTGTAACATATGCTACAAGTTGGATACACATCTCAAATATATAATAAAGCATACACAAATAACATTCTAGACAATACACTTAGGCTAAGTAATCAATCCCAGATGCAAAAAAAAAAAAAAAAAAAAAAAAAAAAAACCAAAGACAAAAAGAACAAAACAACAACAGCAAAGTACCCCCCCAACCCCCCCCCAAAACAACAACAACAACAAAACACCCTGACTTTACTGTTTCATTCACATAAATTCCTCTCAGAGACTCTGTCTGCATCTTAACTAAAATCTTGTGAAAATTATCAGGTAAAGGTAATGAACTATCTAGAAAGACATCCTCAAACTGGTGAGAGTGAATGCTGGCTTGAGAACCTTTAAACATAAAGGGTGCCGAGAATAATTCAGAAGTTTTCTACTTTCTCTATGAGAAGGCATTTAGACTAAAGAATACCTTCATCAGAATCCCATCAAGAATTCACTTGAAATGAAAACATTTGCTTTGATGCAGGTTTGTCCGGATTTAAGTTGATGTTTAAGAGTCAAGTGCAGGAGCATGTCACAAAGAACACTTCATTGCTCCTCTTGCAAAAACCTCCCAGGACCTATATGATGGACAACCACCCTCAACTCTAGTTCTTGCGCATCCATGCCCTCTACTGGTCGCTAGAGGAATTTCACACAGGTGATTCACAGCCACACACTCAAGCAAGACACTTGTGAAAAGCAAAAACCGAAATTAAATGAAAATGGTTATTTGTCATCTAGCTAGAGTTGAATATATCTTTGAAAGAAGAGCCACAATATTCATAAAAGATAGAGCACTGAATTATGGATGGAAAATAATCTTTCTCCTTGTCAATATGTTTTATGATATTTGTTTTATTTAGAGTGACAATTGCGATTTCATTAAAACTGGTTTCATAATTGTTTTAAAAACTCATTTAAGACCAACTCTTTAACAAATTAAACTAAAACACTCTTAAGCATATATTTAAATCAATTAAATGAAAATATTTTGTAGTTAACTACAAGTCCTTTTTATTTCATTGGTTTGAATTTGAAGTGATTTTAGATCTTTAGGTAAGTTTTAAAACTATCTTGTGAAATTTACTATATCATTATACATAGCAATATTGATTTGTCAAAACCAACAAAACAATACTAATTTAACATATTAACTAATTCATACAACTATATTGATTCATTGGATTTCCAACAATTTTCTATTCATCTCTTCTGTTTGGAGAATCCAGTGTAATATATCAAAAAACATTGACATTGTTATCTTTACCCCCTTTAATCTATAAAGTTTCATTCTGGGTATTTTTTTTTTACTCTCTAGACCTGTTTCTGTTTGGTTTTGGTCTTTGACACAGTCTTATCCCTTAGCCAAGGCTGGCCTGAGATGTACTCGGTAGTCTAGATTGGCCATGAACTTGTGGCTATCATTCTGTGTCAGCCTTGAAGTCCTGTGATAATGGAGGATATGAACTACCACACCCAGCTCATGTTTAAAATATCCATTCATCTTTTTTTTGGTATTTTTCCTCTTGATAAGATTGAGACATGAATGCTGTCCTCTCTGAATCATGTCATGATGTTTTAAAACATGATTCATTTCTGCTGATGTGAAATTTGATCACTTGTGTAATTGATCCTCTGTAAGGATATTATTTTTCTGCCCCTGATTCAACTGGCAAAGACTCTTTGCATTTGAGGACAAGGAGTTAAAATCTACTCCTGTAAAAGTAGGAATACCTAGGAAATTCTGGGCATCAGCTAAACCAAGGTATTTACAGTAACAATTGGGAGTCACTTTTAAGCTACCGATATTCTCTTTAGCCCTAACTTGTCTCCCAGTACCACACACATTATAGAATATAACTTGACCTTTTAATTATCACCTGAGTTATTTGTGTATATTTGATGGGAAGTTGTTCCCTTCTATTTATTTGTTTCTTTATTTTTATCAGCAAGATTCAAATATATTCATACAACTTTTGTTATTCTCCAGTCAGGAATATTTGGTTTCTTTCTTGTTTGTACACTGGTATTTCTTTACTGGTTTTCTGCTTAGACACTGGAAATGTTTCTAGACTGTCTCTGGTGAGATTTCTCAGGGTACATTTTCAAAGTACTCTGTGCTGTTTTGTTTTCTGTTCTTACTTCATAACATTACAAGATGTTCTAGCTTTATTTTCATCTTCCTAGTTTTCAGTGGCCTTGATGGCCTTCTGAGAAGCATGGTATTTAGAAATCCTTTGCTTGCTGAGCTCATTATTTCTAGATCATCATTACTTTTGGTCTCTCTCAGAGATAATACATGTCTATATCCTCACTTGCGCACATAGATGGGGTAGTGTCTCTTTCTGTATCTATTTGTAATTGTATTAAAAAAAAATACCGCTGGTTCTATTCCAATACCAAAGTTCCTAATTTCCTCTCCGTGGTAGCCTGTAACTTTTCTGATAATAGAAACCTGGTTCCCTTATCTTCAGTGTTGGTACTTACTACGTAAGTCTAGAATGCTAAACAATCCACTATGGGAAACAGACTTACCAAGACAGCACAGTGTCCCGACATAGTTCTTATTTGTATTTAGCCATATACTATATTGGCATGTTCTTTTCCAGCCATTTACTCAAATATTCCTTTCTTCCTCCTTTTTGGTGAAATTATCTCTCATTGTTATGTTTTTGTGCCACAAATAAGTTCTTTCTTTATAGTATAAAATACTCCTGGATTTTATCCATATTCTTCTTGTCACACTTTGAAGTGAATGTACATTGAAAGTGTGTCTTTGTGGTGAACATTTCCCCAGTTATTTTTTATATTTATCATGTTTTATATTTTACATATCAATCCCAGTTCCCTCTCCGTCTCTCCCTCCCTCCCTTCCATACCCCTGACCCCTTCCCATCCCATCCCCCCCACCTCCACAGGGAGAGTGATGCCTTCCAGGATGGATCATCAAAATATCAAGTCATTTGGAGTAGGACCTAGGCCCTCCCCCTTGCCTCTAGGCTATGGGAATATCCTTTTGTGTACTAGGGGATACATTCTTGTTTCACTGTCAGAGGTCCCTTAGTTTTGACACCATCATTATCCTATGTATATTATCCTCATTCACTACTAATACTTTTGAAGTCAGCATCTCATCTTGACACATCCTTGGTAACCATTTGCCTGGGTGCATAGTTATAATCTTGAATTTCCCCAGTGTCTTAGAAGTAAAACTACATATTTGTGCTACATATTCTTTGCATTTGGTTTGGTTCACTTTGTAAAATGCATTAAAGTTTCATCAATGCTATTGACAAATCAATAATTCATTTCTATTGATTAGATATTTATGGCTTAAAAGCAGAAGGGAGGCTATGTGGGGATGGAATGGTACAAGGAGGCTCAGGAGGGAGGACTGTTAAAAGAAGATGGGGGAGGAGAATCAATGCAATGTTTTTTTGTTTTTTTCAAAGTACCAAGCAAAGCACAATACTATATACACATTTACTTTTAATTAAAAATTATCCATTAAATCTATGTTCCACAGTGTTTATTAATTTTCCTGCTGGTGAACATATACATAGTTACTCTTTTTGAGGCACAAGAATGAAACTGAAACCAGTTTTCTAGGACACAATCCTGTGTGCACAATTCACTGAGGCAGATACTTGGATGGCCAGTCTTGCATTTAGAGTCCCTGTTCATTTCCAAAAATATCTAAACACAAGAAAATAAAAAAAAACTGACAAATATGTCTAATAATGGCTTAAATGCATGGAAATTTTTTTCAGCTGACAAAACAGGAAACCTTCTAGTAGTCTAACACTTTTTGTGAACTGGGTTTAAGTGCTTCTAATTGTCACCTTGTTTTAGTCACTGTAGGAGGTGTATAGTGGTGTGTCTTTGTGGATGAACAAGTTTCTGTGCACTTATTTACTGCCTTTGTGTGTTCTATGCATGAGTATCTGTTGAGAACCTTGGTACATTATTAAAATTTGGTCTTATTTTATCTTTAATACTGAGACAGATTTTCATTTTATTCAGGATCAAACTCATCCTCAGATTTAAGACTTGAAAATGTTGAAAATATTTTCTCTCCATAAGAGTACTTATCAAATATTAAAAGTTGACAACAGGTAGCATCAAAATTACCAAATTGTTTTTACTATGTTACAGCTAAAAATAAAAGTCTTCATAAAATTAAAGGTCACTAAAGTACTTGTCCCTAGATATATTACATTTTTACTTTTTGTATTAAAGTTTACAGTACAATTTGAGATATGCCTACTATGCCATGGCTAATGTATGAGTATATGAATGACCAAGTATTTCAGTGTCATAGACTAAAATATTATGTGTTTCTCCATGGAAATTACTTCAAATCTCTGCCATGAAAGACTTCACTGTTTTTTTTTTATAGGGCTTAAGCATGTTGATTAAATATAGTTGATAGTGTTGGTTCAGTTACCTATATCTCTGCTTATATACTAAGCACTTACTCTAGCAATTCCTGAGGGCGGCATATTCAAAGACACAGAACAGTTTTGAATGTCTCTGTTTCTTCTGTAAAACATGTTGTGGATTGAAGGTGAGACGCTCCTATAGGCTTATCAATAGCCACACTTGGTCCCTGGGCATTTAAAGAGGCTGTGGAACCTTGCTGGAGGAAAAGAAACGGGACACTGCTGGGTGGGCCTTGGATCACTCTCTGCTTCTGAGCCACAGACACCATGTGAACAGCCAAACTCCCTTCCTTGTTGTCATGCCTTTCTCTGACTCTACCAATGTCTCCCTTGCTATGGTGGAATGTATCCGCTTGCTCAAATCAGAATATATTCTTTTTCCTCCCTGAAATTGCTTCTTGTCAATACTGTTTCTGCTGTCAAGTACATACATATCAGATGATTTTTATAATCCATCTGTATGTCATGTTCTGCTTACCTCTAAGCAGCCTTTACCCTGATGTGTTTTTTTCCCCGTGAAGCCAATATAGCTACATTAGTTTTATAACTGATAAATTTGTGATAACTGATTTATAAGGACATAAAAATTTTATTAGTTATGTGGTGTCATGAGATATTTTATATGTGTGCCCTTTATAAATGTTTAAATCAGATTGAACATAACTGTAACTTCAAGCACCCATAAAAGCTTTGTTTTTTTGCAGTGAGAACATATAAAATCCTTACTTACAGCATTCTGGAATTCAGCATCTATTTATCGTGCCTTCTTCATTTCTCTTCTTGCCCTGCCCATTGCTTTACTTTATAAACTACCCAGAGAAATTTTGAAGGATTCCATGAAAGCAAAACAAACAAAAATAAACAAACAAACAAGAAACACTAGATCAAATATAAAAGTGCAAATAGACACATAAAGGAATTCTTTCCATGGAGTTTCTGCAATTGAAAAGACGTTAATGTTTATCTTGGAGCAGCACCAGAGTGTATTAAGGGAAAAAAAAAATGTTTCATTCTGGTCATAGGTCAAACTATGAAATCTCTAACCTAATGTTTCAATTGGGCAGGTCTGTAGCCGGCCACGGCCTCCACTCTGGACACCGGGGCCACCTTAAGCCACTGAGTACATGGAAAGACTGCTTAGCTTTTCCATGATGTAGTACAATTTCCCTTACCACTGTTCCTGTCCCTTAGAGTAGTGGTTCACAGAGCTCTGGCCAAGCAGCTTTCCAAGACTGACAGCTGTTCTGAATTACTCAGATGTACGTGAGAGAATTTTCAGAGAAGTTTGACGTTTCTTTGTGTTCTTTCTATCTCATTTTGAAGCTTTTCCTCACTTCTCCTAGGAAGAACCCCTCTCAGCACATCTGTGTGCCACCATAAGCAGACCTGCTTGCCTGCTCCATCCCAGCAATGTGGCTTTGGTTACTTCTCTTTTCCACTCTCCTCTTGTAAACAGCTTCCCAGACTTACAGCTTGCATTCCCTGCAAGTTTTTCTTTTTAACTCTAGTTAAATTGTTCTCCAGTTTCCCTCTGGTTCCAGTCTTCATTTATTAATATGTCAGAGAACTTGGTGGTGGTAGCCGGGGGAAGGCTTCCTTGATTTCCTTGTTAACATGGAAGTTCTGGAAGGATGCCTCCAAACTCTCAGCAACAATATCACTTTAAAAGTACACTGAAATGCAAACTTAAGTCTTACTAGCTTACTACACAAGGTGACAGTTGTAGTGTAAATTTGTCTAACGAAGCTAACTAAAACCCCTTATGGAGCCTTTCATAAAAAACTCGATAAATCAGTAGCATCTCACTGATGCCTTTTCTCTGTACTCCTGCTTCATTGATTGCTACCCCCTTATGTCCCATGTGATCAGGGGGAGCCTCTTCCACCGTTGGCCTCTGCCTGGAAATCCCTATAACACAGCTTGCTTCCTAGTTCCAATGTTCCTGCTTTGTCAGTCAAATACTCAGGTCCATGTTGATTTTGTTTGTCTTTCTTTCTCCATCCTCTATCCCCACACCAAGCCTTTAATTGTTTTATTCATTGCCAAGAATCCTCATGTATTTAAGATGAATCAAGGCAGCAGTCTGAGGGTTCTTAGCGAAGCTAAAGCAAAAGTAAAAAGTAATTCATGTGTCTGAGTTTTTGATAAGACAAGCATAAGAACATGAACTCAATGTGACAGGCCATTAGGGGATTTTGCAGGCTTATGAGAAAGATTAGTGCAGCAAAAATAGTATTTTAGAAGGATTAATCTGGTATCGGAGTGTGTATTAACAGAGGTGAAACTGTGCTCAGAAAGATCGGCTAGGCAGCTGTCACAAACCCTGCGGAAGGAAATGAGGGCAGTAGCAGAAATGATGAGAAAATGAAAATACCATTTTTAAGAAATAGGATTTGGAATAAGGGAGCACAAAATTACATGAATGATATGTTTTTCACGTGTCTTTTAACTGTACTTAATCTTTCCTTCCTGGTGGCAGAGAAGTTCTGAACTGGTTTCATGCTTTCTTTACCCTATTGTTAATGTAGTACAAAACCAACTGCAATACAGTTCTGCAGTGTTGCTTTTAATAATTTAAGTCCTTTTTAAGGTTAGCAATTTATAACTAATTTAATGATGGCTTTAAACACTAAACATTTTCACAATAGATGTATAAAGTGAGAATGTGACTCATCTAAGGTATGGTTGAAGAGAAGGTTTTCATTGTATGTATGAGGGAGAATACAAGCAGAAAATCTGAGAGTCCAGAGGAGGGAGAGAAAATAAAAGACTAATAGACTGAACATGGCCAGCAGAATGTAAAGGGTGTGCCTGTGAGTAGGAGCACAGCTAGACCAGAACTGCTTAGATGTGCAAATTTTTGTGGCTATCTATTTAAACTTAGATTCACTTTAAGACCCCTGAAGATAGATTTGAAGGGTCACTGTCACTGGATTTCTTTCTTCATTTCCAGTGTGGCCACATTAAACATTTTTCCTACATTTGTCTATTAATTTGGCTGCTTTTATTGGATGCTTGAGGATGGGTAGGCCAATCCAGGTCCTTGGGTAAAATTCATGACTCCCAAGTTTGGTTAAATTATCCCAGTAAGGTAATTAGTTGTCATAATTTTAAAATAAACTCATAATAAAGATAGGCTCTATGCAGATCTAATCTACTAGATTTCTCTGCCTAATAATGCCAACATTATGGACTCATCAAAGTAGGTCAGAGTTCTCATCATCCAGTGAGTTCCCTAAAGCTAACCAGTTATCAAATAAGTCCCCAGAGTGTTAGTTTATAGGGGGTACTTCAAAGAAAAATAACAATATATTCTATTACCTTATTTTGTATATATATATATGTATATATATATATATATTTATAACGTTTACATGTTCATAAGTGAGTGCATATACATATTTGAGTAAATGATGAAGCCAGATGTCAACATCAAGAATCCTCATCTATCATTTTGTACCTTCTGTTTGATAGAGTCTCTACAATAAATTAATTCTACTAGAATAACTGATCAACAAACCCCAGTGCTGAGTTACAGAAACATGCTATCATGTCTGTAAGTCTCAGGAATTGAACTGAAGTGCTCATGGCAAGCTTTTTACTAATTAATCAACTTCACAACCACTAATTATTTTTCAACCTACTTTTCCTACTCATTTTTACCTTTAGTTAGTTGTACACTGAATTTTATTTGGAATCTTTCTCAAATTCTAGAAATTGAAACTACATACTGATCTCAACTGGGTAAGGGTTTTCCTATGTCAATGAGCATCTTATAACAGGTCTCTTTGACCATATTTGTTTGTACTTGATATTGTCAAGTATTCACTCTTGCTTTTCAAAATCTGTTAATATTTATACTCTTTCACAAAATGATATTTGAAAATTAATGACTGTAAATAATTATAAACACTGTCCTTATGTTTCCATCTGCTGTGGAATTTTAAATTTTGTTTACTTTGGCCAATAATCAAGCTCAGGATACTGTGTTACTTATTCTTATCTCATTCATCGTTTTATATTTAGGACACACAAGTGTTCAGTTTACTTGAAATGTCACCACCCTCAAGGTTGGGCCTAAAAATGAAATGCAAAACCTTTAAGACTGATGTTGTTTCTAGTTTACCTATCCATTTCTGTCTCCTCCCTAAAGTCAGCTTAGAGGCACAACATTATTATTTCAATTATAATCTTTCACCTGAATGTATTTCATACATGCTCACTTTTTTTTTGTTGAATAAATCTTAATTACATTTCTTTAATAAAATTATATATAATATTTTAATTAGCATTTTCTGATTAAAATGATAGAGATTATAGTTTTAATTCTAAATATTTGGAATGGAATTATTTGTTTCTTTGATACTATTTAGTATGTTGCTTTAATATTATTTAAATGGATATATTTCAATCTTCAAAGTGTAGTATAATTGATATGTTTGAAAGTAGATACACATGTGATCAACTGTAAAATAAAATTACTCTCAATAGAAGCCCCGAAAATACTATACCTGTTTGTTATATTCTTACTCTTTTATTTCAGGATGACTGTACACTTTCTGTAGTTTTACAAAATCGGTTTTTGAAGCTTTCCTGGCACAGGTCTATTTTCCTTCACTACATCATCTCAAATAGGAGATCAGAAACAACTGAGAGTTGACCAGACATGCTGTCCTACCTTTTATAGATTAGACCAAAAAAAAAATTCAAACAATATTTGTGAATTGACCTTAATCATACTATGTTTATTCCCCAAAGAGTTACCCAGCGAAGAGAATCCACACTTTCCTTGACATTGTTACACAAGAGTGATAACAGACTAGGCAAGGAAGCATTCCTGTTAACATGAGAGCCCCAATCAGCACATGACAACCCACAGCATATCATTTTTAATAATGGTTTATGAATGATACATTATTGATTTCAAAAGCAGCTTGGGGAGGAAAGGGTTTATATCAGCTTACAGGTTACTACCATCAGATGAAACCAGGCAGGGACTCAAGCAGAAACTAGAGGCAGAAACGAAAACAGAAACCATGAAGGAACAATGCTTACTGGTTTGCCTCTATGCTCAAGCTCACCTTTGTTTCTAGCAAAGGTACATCTAAGGATGGTACCACTCACAGTGGGGTTGGAATTCCTACTTGAGATGGCAATCAAGAAACTACATGGATCAAATGTACACAGATACATTCACAGACAAATCTGATGGAAGGTAATTCCTTAATTAAGATTCTCTCTTCCCTGGTTTGTTAAGCTGACAAACAAGATTAGTCATTACAATTTCTTAGAAATAATCACTTAAGAGAAGTAAGTGTATGCAAAATGAAATCTAAAATAATTATATTTTAATTATCTTTAAATTGAGTATAATTACGTTCAATAAAACAGAACATAAAATGTGAAGCCTTTAATCTCAGCACTGGGGAAACAGTAAAAGGAAGATCTCTGTGAATTTGAGGCTAGCCTCGTCTACTTAGTGAGCTTTAGGATAGCCAAAGATATATAGTGATACCCTGTCTCAAACAAATGTAATCAACAATCATAGGTAGCATCTGAAAATACTATGACTTTGTGAATCTTGTTGAATGTCTAAGCTTACATTTTATGATCTTCTTGTCTATGAAAATGGTAATTGTGTTAGAGAATTTCTCAGATATTATTGATGCATTTTGATTTTTGAGAAGTTGTCTTTATTGGTTGGTCTCAAAATTATATAAACTAAATACTAAATATATTGCTTGTATTAAAGAATCTCTTCCAAGTACACACATTCATTAAAATTTTTTACAAGTGTACTATAGCATTTTGTCGAGAATCAAATATATTACATATTACAGTATTTTGTTTCAGAAAAAAAACAAAAGGGCAAAATGATTAATTTTTAATTATGCTGTCATATGGCATTCTTTGTAATATTCTTTATTTCAGTTCAAATATACCACTGAAAAAATGTTATTCACAGTCCCTTGTGATTTGTTATATTATGTATGTCCTCTACAATGCAAAGTACTTAATAAAAATCTTTTAGCATGTATTCTTACTGTAAATATAACTATTTTATATTTAACATATGAAATAACAAATGGATTTATTCTATATATGAATTATAGTTATTGCCTGAATTATTCTACTTGTGTACATATGCAAAATTTGAATGCAAATTTCTGAAGAGTGTACAATTTCTTTTTTCCGATACAGTTTTCTTACTCATCATTAAATTTACTCTTCAAATATTTTAATCCCATTAATTTTTCATAAACATTGTATACCTTTATTTGGGTGATGAATCATTTACCTTATAGTACTGTTTGTTAGAATAGCTTCAATAAAAATTGTTAAAAAGAAAGATATAGTGTAATTAAAATATTATCTTTAAAAATAATACAGTATTTTATGTATAGTATAGTAATTACTACATGAATTTCTATCACTTTGGCAACAATGTCACCTATTTTTCACAAGAATATTGATCACTTTTTTTCAACTGCCTTTCTAATGTACTGCAAGATATCCAGACACTACAATTAGCAACCCAGACATATCTGCCTGCCATTTGAATATGATGGCCAGTGTCTGGGACCTATGTCGTCATTATCTATGGTCTTTATATATTGTCACTTTTCTTAAAATTAAAAAATTGCTACATTTCCCTGAAACATTTCAACAAGTATCTACTGAAAATACAATTTCTCTAGCATACACCAACTATATTAACACTTCTATAAAATATCATATAAACATAGCCCATAGACAAATCTTCATATTTGCATTAATTATCATATGAATCAGACTCCAAACAAGGCAAATGTATTATATTAGTTTCTGGTCTTTCTAGACTTGCCAGAAAACCCAAACCAACCCTAAAAAGCAAATATAAAAACATGTTTATGGCAATATTTTATTTATGATGAAAGCCAACTTAAAACTGTATAAATTTAATTTTTACCTAACTTCCATAAGCAGTTCTGGATCAACTTGAGGATTCTGCATAAAAGTAAGTCATCACTGGCACCTCATACCACTTATAAATCAATTCAAAATGGCTTACTATACTTAGTATAGTAAGCAAAATCTGCAATAAAATGCATAAAAAAATTCCCAAAAGGGGAAAAAAGACATATCACAATTCCTATAACTGTGATACTATCTTAAAAGTCAGTATTAATAATGTCTTTTTACATTACTATTAAGACTTATGTTTATCAAAATAATCCAAGTAGATGGTGAAGGAATTCATAGAATCAAGAATGAATACATATACATATATGTGCAATAAAAGTTTAAATAAAGTGTTTTGTTTGTTTGTTTGTTTGTTTTTGTTAATGTTATAGTTACCAGCGTTCTTTTCTCTGGCTGCTGGGAACATGAATGGTAGACACTGGGAAGTTATCTTTATGACCACTGCCTTCAGCTAAGTACAGCAGCCAGCTCATGCCTCTTCCTAGAGATAGGATGCATCTAGAGACTGGATAAGGTGATGCAAAGTATCACTGATCGATCAATATATTTAGAGCTATTCAAGGATCAGAGGGACTAAAGTCTTCAGGGCCTTCACTGTAACCCTCTGCCACTTAAGGCCTACTTCATCCATTGTGAGGGTATGGATCCTGGAATGGCTTCACCCCATATCCACTTTTCTGGGTTATCACTTTTGGCAATAATAACAATAAGGATGTCTGAAAAACTTACAGTAAAAGAAACTAGCACATAGGTATGTGTATAAACACAATATACATTTTAAATGATTTTTTTTTTCTTTTCAGTTGTTGATCAAAGCTATCTATGAAACTCCCAAAACATGTAGCCTATTGCTATTGTCCTTGGTTACCCCCAGAGGTAGAAGTTAAGTCCCTATTTCTGAAGACAGCATACACTTCATACACAGGGCCCAGAGACCCCTGAGCTAGAACTGACCTGAGTATATCCTTTGTGAGGAACAGCTTTCCTAGTACCAGAAATTTCCATGCAAACATCTAAGGGAGGGAAGCAACCTAAAGTCCTACCCAGCTATGATGTCTATGAAGTACAACAATGGTCAGCATGGCACAATACCCCTAAGATGCAGTAGTCACATGGTAGCCAACAGCTCTCTATAATGGACTGAAGACCTGCTCAACAAGGGGGAAACCATGCATGGTACTGGAAACAAAGCCAACTTTCCTGGGCTTATGCATTTATTTTGGATCTTAGAGGAGAACCTACAATTGTCACTATACCAAATCAGCATAATCCCGAACTTTATATTAAATATGTGTCCTTATACTCACAAATAAGTATAATCCTCGCCCCTCATCAAGAAACTTCTCTTTCCATCACATGGAGACAAATAGACAAAAACAACAAACATCCAAATTATAGAGTAGTAGACTCATTCTTTTCTTTAAGCGTTTTTTACTTAAAGTTTATTTTTTATTTTACATACCAATTCCAGATGCCACTCCTTCCCTTTCTACCTTTCCCCATCCCCCATCCATTCTTAATGGATATATCTACAAAATTAACACTCTATTTAAGGCTCAGAGGACATCATGGAAAACAGGGTCGAACGATTGTGAAAGCCAGAGGATCATGGAGTTTGCTGTGAGACTGTGTCTCCTAGCAATGACAGAAGATATACTGGTTAAGTAACAACATTACGGGTCAAATATGAGCTGAACATAGACAACAACAACAGACAGACCAAAATACATGGGGAAATATTCAAAGCCTCAACATGACACAAACAACTACAAACAATAAGGAATGCTGAGAGTGGAAGAAATAGTCTTCCTCAGAGAAGAGCACACCAATTGGTTTTTTGGTGCCAAATGTCAGCCCTATAAACATACATAAAAGAGAAGGTTAAATTTAGGAATTTATGTATATATATACATATATATATATATATGCACATACATGTGTGAGGTATGTTATATTTAGGAATATGTATCTATTTTATATAAATTTAGTCTTATATATGTATTACATAAACATATATTTAGGAATACACACACACACACACACACACACACACGTGTAATAATGATTGATGAAAAAGTGGCCATGAATTTGAAAGGGAGCTATATGGATGGGAATGTTTGGGGGAAGGAAAGAAATAGAGGGAATCAATCATGTAAATATATTATGATCACAAAAGTAAATAAAATTAGATTTTAAAAAATAATTACAGAATTTAAAAATCTAAAAACTAATTGGGAAAGGGTATAGAACATATTTTTGTAGAAAAATAGACTTGTATTTGATTTCCAGATCCTTGTCTTGGGTCACAATTATCCATAACTCCAGTTCCAGGGAATTTGATTCCCTCTTCTGACCTCTGCAGGCACCATTAACTCATGTGGTACACATTAATCCATGCAGGCAAAACACTTACACATAAAGAATATTTTTAATTATTAAGAAACAAAAAAAAAGTCCATTATAAAAAGAGATATCTAAGTGTCCTTGTAGAGGGATTAGGGTCATAGTGCTTAGTACAGATGCTTTCTAAATATCCATAGAAGTAGCAAGTTTTGTGTCATCTGAGAAATAAAAACTGAAGCATAATGTTATCTCTACAGATATACCAACATGACTATTCAGAGAAGAATAGCCAAAGGTATTAGAGAATTTTTGAATCATGTTGAGTTCAATACACTGACAAATGAGTGGGTAGTGGTAAGAATATTTTGGAAAAGAAGTTGGCATCATCTTCTAAAGATATAATCAAACAGCTCTTTCTTTGGAATATGTGTACTGAACTAGATATAGTAAAAGAAAATTGTCAATGAAATACATGTACACAGCAACACAGTAACAAATATATTCTTTCATACATTAAAAGCAGGTAGAAATGAGGTATTTTCATGGGATAAGATATCATAGAGCAAGAATAAATATTAGGATAATGCAATATGCAAAATATAAATAGATTCAAAAATAAAATATTTTCCTTTGAATTTCTAGTTATGTAGAGCTCAAAAGCAGGGAGAACTAATTTATAATGTTAGAAGTCAGCCAACAAACATTTTCTATATTGGTAATTTCATATCTTCAAATGAAAGAAGCACTCAAGCTTCCAGAAGAAGTATAATTAATTTGGGGTTTGGGGGGCAAAGACCATGACAATGTCCTTTACTGAGTAGTAAGATCCTTTAGTAAAGAAATAAGGAAAAATTATGCAACCCTGCCATTCAGTTGGCCTCTCAGTTTAAGCAAGACGAATGTTGTTCATAGATGTATTGGGGTTATAGGAAAGTGAGAGGCCAAGATGACTCAAGCAAGCTCATCCTTCCTGTGCTTTTGCCAGGCAGGTAGTGGTAGTGAGGAACTTGTCTATGTACCTAGAAGATCTGATTGATCCCTAAAAATGTAAAGCTATACATTAGAACACAGACTGAATTCTGAGTATAAAGCCTCATGGCTCTGTGAAGGCAAGCAGAGGAACACACCTTCGTGGGTCCAACATGTTCAAACACGGTATATATTCAAGTGATTGTCTTCCCCAATATGCAAGCAGGAAGACAATTACTGACAAAGAAGGAAAGAATAATACTAAACTTTTAAGCTAAAATCATACATATTATCAGTTACATGCTAAAAAAGAGTAAAGCAACTTCATTGCATAGAGGTTCAAGAAATACACTAAAATTGAATCCACTAAAATTCAAAAAATTTGAATCTAGAATTGCCATAATATGCTCTTTAACTGTTCAATTTTTAATGAAAGTTTATAAAGAAAACCACCTTAATGTAGCAATGGAATCAATTTTAGGTTCTCAAAGTCCTGATTATTAAACATGCGTTGGAGAGCAGAGGTTGCAAAGTGGTGAGGTAAATGTGAGCAGGACACATCCCTTATGGCTAAAATGCAAACAGCTGTTTTTCTCTTTGGTGGAGCAGTGAAGAGAGAAGGCCACCCAAGTGCATAAATATGACAAGAGATGATGTTTCCATGTATTGGAAACAACTAAATGTGAACTCCCTTGGGTGTTAAAATGCTCCTGAATGTCACATAAACAAAAGAAATCTGAGCACTCCTGAAACTCATTTTTATGGACTTCACTGAAGCTTGAAAGGTTGGGAAGGGAAAAAAAATCAGAGAAAGAATCCCTGTGGGTCACAGGTGTAAAAATGTATAATGTGATTAGAGGATGCAACAAAAAAAAAAAAAAAATGGAGAAGAGAATTACTTCTTGAAAGAAACAGAACTGGTAGAATGAATATTCATATGTACATGTACATATACATATATGTGTGTGTGTGTGTGTGTGTGTGTGTGTGTGTGTGTGAGCACATGTGAACTTGCCAAAAGGGAGGATTTATTAGACTGACCTACAGGATGTAGATAAGGAGGAAGTCCAAAGAATGCTGTATTCCAAAGGAAAAGATGAGAATACAGTAGTTGTTAGTTGTTCAGCCCTCATAACTGGATGTTTCATAAGTACCAGTCTAGTGCAGCATCAAGGAGGATTCCTGGAGAGCTGATTGATTTCAGTTTATATTGAAAGCCTGCATAAGACGGAAATAACACTGGCCAATGCAAAAGGACAGACAAGTTTACCTGTGAGAGTGAGGGTAAGATTCCAAAAAGCAAAAACTTCCTTCTTCCATGTCCTTTTAGGCTGCTGTCACCAGAATATGTGAACCAGATTTAGATTGAGTCTTTCTGCCTCAAATTATTCAATCAAGAAAATCCCTCACAGGTGTGTTCAGCTGTTTGGGTTTTAGTTGATTCCAGATGTAGGCAAGGTGACAATTAAAATCAGTCATTACAAAGAGTTTAGAAGAACTCGAAAAGGCTCTTCTGAGACAGAGGCAAGTGGAATTGTCTGCCCATCATTTGAGGATAAAGCAAGAAAATATGTAAGAAATCAGGTTCCAGGATTTGCACTATGCATATGGCACTCATCATCTGTAATGAGAAGGGCTTAACTGGCTTATGATGTTTAGGTAACAACAGTTTGCCCAAGTCCCAACGGTAATTTCAATACTTAGTATTGATATGTAAATTCACCCTAATAAGTAGGCTTCTGTAATGCTCCCCCCCCAATAATTCTAACATAAAAAACTCTGGCTGGTGAAGTGATCTTAATTCACTCCTGGGAGTCTTCTCTAGCACAAAAGCTGACAAATTTCCACTGCTTATGTTTGGTGCATGCTAGGTCCTAAAGTTCAGCCATGTGGTAATTTCATAGGTTGGAAAGGGCTTGAGGTAGTCTTAATAATCTCCATTGGAATAACACCCTCACCCCCATTAGAAGAAGAACAAGAACATCTTCCTTCAGAAGATGTGCACAGGACATGTTAGCAGAAAGACAGGGCAGAGGTGAAACCAATTTTCTAGCCCCCTTTCAGACTCTGATTAGAGGAAATTATAAACCTATCATCAAAAGTAACTTGAAATCATTATAAACTGAAAAAAATTAAAGGAACAACACAGCTAAGACCATGTTAAAATATAGATTAGATTGACTCATATAGTATAAAGATCTAATAATAAAGCCTTATAATTCTCAGGTGTGATTGTTAATGTCCAAATGCTACTGTTTTTTAAACACACAATATCTCCTGGCTTAGTGGTAGAACACTTGCTTAATATGTATAAAGCATTGTAGACAGTCTAGGCAGCACAAGAGGTCAAAGTGGGCTATTTTGGGGAGATAATAAAATCCATTATTATAAGATACTCATTTACACAGGGATAGCACAGAATTGTCAAATCTACCATCAGATCAAGGAAGTTGTTCAACACACACTCACAAAAACATACAACTGTGAAACATTAACATCTACACCTAGCATACACATAGCCTTCTTTGATAACTGAAATAAATAAAATCAACTAATACATATCACTACTGTTCTGCTAATTAAACATTCCCTTTCTCACTGGGAGGGGCACATTTTGTTGCTTCTGTTTATCTGCAATAGGAAAACAAATTGCTAGAAGAAATAGGCAACACAATTCTCTTGGCAGTCCAGCAGCTTGTACAAAAGTGCCGTTCTACATAGAAAACAGTTTTATGTATGAGATCTGGAAATGGACTAATTATGGTATTTGTTGTATATTTGTCTGATGCAATTTGGTATGCAAGTACCCAGGGTCTTTTTAGATATCCCTTCTTGTGAGCATCTACCTTAGAAACCTATTTCCAATTTCATGTACTATAAGCATGTTGCATAGATTTTTTTTGAAGCACAGTATGAAAAAAATATTTTTCAGTTGCAGTCTATCTTAGGATATCTGTTGCTTCGAAGAAATACCATGACCACAACAACTCTTATTGGAGCTGGCTTACATTTCAGAGGTTTAGTCCATTAAGGCACTTGATAGGTAACAGAATTCTACATCTTGATTGGCAAGCACAAAAAGTAGTGGTGTACCACTAGGCTTGGCTTGAGCTTCTGAAACCTCAAAGCCTACCCCCTAGCAACAACACATTTCCCCCAGGTAAGGCCACACTTCTACTAGAGTCTATAGGGGCTATTTCCATTCAAACTATCACTCGCTGCTTCTAAAATTTTTTAATTGGCATGGAAGCAAAGAGTGTCATCATTGTGGACCATAAGTTTAGATGGTAGAAATTTCATTAGTCATCTTTTCACGTATATGAAGAAGCTTTATACAAAATTATAGTCAGTAAAAAATGGCAGACTTAAGATGACCCGTGGGAGCAGGATGTTCACATCCTATTGACTCTGATGTTTCCCCATCAGATTGGAATTCTGTGCTGCACTAGCATTTATGGGTGTCCTTCCAACCTAGTAAGAAAACACATTTTGTTTTTCTTTAAATTTGTGTTGATGTGAATTATGATTTGATCACATGAATGTGAATGGGAGCATTTGGAGGAGGCAGTGAAACAATGTAATTATGTCTCCCTGCTCTCTTTCAAATTCCTAGCCTTCTGGTAGACACATCTGCAATTCAACTTCTACACCTAAAGCTCGGGGATCATGGCTGAAGAGCGGGCAGAAAGACTGCAAAGACTCAGTAACCAGAGCAATGGGGACTTTTCTATGAGATTGTAACCCTTCTTTATTTTTATTAAATGGCGTAAAAATCAATTTCTAAGTGGTATTCATTGTGCCTGCTTTGAGTTATTCTTGAGAACCAAATCTCATTACTACATGTCTAGAGGACACACACACACACTCACTCACACACACACACACACACACACACACATAGCCTAAGTCCAACTGAAATGCATTGGAATAGCTTGGCAAACTATCTAGACCTTCTGTTTAGTATTCTATGACGGTTTCTATGATGGTGTGTAAAGATAGTGCTTTTATAAATGTATTTTCTTTTCAAAATCATTTGGAATTCTGGATAAAAGCAGCAGGGTTTTATGAAAACAATGTGTGTGCTTTCTTTTCTGTTCTGTTTTAAGGCTTTACTACGGGAAGACCCTCACAATGAAATTCATGTTCAAAAGCAGGTTGATTTATAGGACAAGAGTAAAAGTATACAAGAGTGTTCAAGTCTGGCTTTCTATTTCTTTTACAGTGAAGCATATATTTTATGTTTCATTGGAATACCTCACACTTGGCAAGTGAACATTTCAGAACACTCTCAGATGTGCTTGTTGTTTTTCTAATATTTGGAGCCAAAGTGCTTCACCCGTTTTATTCCAGTATTAAGTGGTATAAGAGCAGATACCTGGGTTACACAGGAATTATTCATCTTATCTCTTTACTTAGTGGAAAAGGCTCATTCCACAATTTCTTATGCCTTAGTTGGAATATTAATCCCCTGCCAACATCCAAAGTTCATTTGACAGTATGTTTGGATCATATGTTTTGATTTAATAACAAATGCAAGTTTGACATTTAAATAATGCAATATCTAACTTAAAAGCACCACAAATTATTAACTGTGACAATGTCAATACAATAGATCAAATTCTAGTTCTTTGTATTTTAGCTTCAATATTTATGATAATTTATGTTGTATATTGTAATATGATCAAATATGTATGCAGTGTTGATCAGAAAACCAATCAAGTCTATAAACTTTAAAGATGTTCCCAGTTTAAAATAATGAAATAGTTGATGTTAAATACGAAAACAGGCTGGGCAAATGGTGGTGCAAACCTTTAATTCCATTACTTGGGAGGCAGAGGAAGTCTGATCTCTGAGGCCAAGAGCGATTCCAGGACAACCAGAACTACACAGAGAAACCTTGTCTCTAAATAAATAAATAAATAAATACATAAATGGAAGATAATGTTACCTCACTGTTCACATGTCTCAGTATTTCCCAGTACTACTATTGTGAGACACCTTTAGCTGCACGGGACTTTGAAGAAACAATTAAATATATACCACAGCTAGCAATGGACCTGACATCCTCATTACTTTCTACCCATATCCTCCTTTATCTCTTGGTTCTTTTCCAGTTCTTTTGAAAATGATTGTGTAAATGTTTTATCTACTTCATTTTTTTTGAAGTTAGGAATTTAAATTTAACTGCAGTAGATTTGGAGTATTTACCTGACATGAGAAGGGAGGAAGGAGGAATTCTGCCTTAATGACAGTAAATAGAAGGAGCCTTGTGGTTACTAACATTGCAATGAGAAGGCCTGCTCTAAACTTTACCAAAGGAAGTTAGGCTACATTGTTTTGTGTAAGGATCAGCCACTGTGGAAAGGAAAAGCTTTAGGGTGTGGAAGCATACACAGACATAGACACAGACACAGGGATTATTTTTAAGTCTATTTTTCTTATATTTAAAATAGATTCATTGCTCATAAAATATATCCCAAGTACGGTTTTCCCCTCTCCTACTCGTCCCAGTTTCTCTTCATTTCCCCTTTCATATGGGTCCACTCCATTTTTGTCTTTCATTAGAAAAGAACAGGCTTCTAAGGGATAACAAGAAAATATAATCAACTCAAATATGAAATATAACAAATACTATCACATTGGAGTTGGACAAGACAAAGAAACAGAAAGGAAGAGCCCAAGAGAAGGCAAAAGAATCAGAGAGCCACTTATTTGCACACTCAGGAACATCATAAAAACATTAAACTGGAAGTCATAACGTATACACCGAGAACCTAGCACAGACCCATATAAGCCCTGAGAATATTCTTTCCTTCTCTGTGAGATTGTATGAGTTCTGATCATCTTGGGCCTTAAATTTATTCATGATGAGAAACACAGATAATTAATATAATTTTATATTTCCTTTAAAATTTTGGATATAGTTGGTCAAAATAATTCATGGTGTGATACTTTCTGCTACAGAGTCCAGTGTCCTAATATATGGTTTATGATTTAATAAAGCTTATCTAAAGGACAGAATACAAAACTAGCACAACCATAGAAGCCAGGCAGTGGTGGCACACACCATTAAACCTAGGACTCAGGAGACAGAGGTAGATAGATCTCTATGAGTTTAAGTCCATACATGGCAACATAAAGGTGAATCAGTCTAAAAGGGAAACAGAGTTCACACCTTTAATCCTCGCACTATAGAGGTATATAAGAAAGGAGCAGGGCATTCAGTATTCATTCTTAGGTAATTAGACTCCAGCCACAGTGAGGACAGGATCTCTCCAGACTTGGTAAAGATAAGAGTTTTCTGGTGACTTGGCTGCTTTGCTTCTGTGATTTTCAGCTTGAACCCCAATATCTGTCTCTGGGCTTTTGATATGCTTGCTATAGTCTAGGATTTAAGTTAACGATGTAGCTGTCTCATCAGCAAGCAAATTCTGTGTTAATCAGTTTGCTCACAAGATACATCTGGTGAATTTTACAGCCATTTTCTCTTCATAATATAAAAGACAACTGTTTCAATGTTGGCAACCATCAGCCACACCTCTCTCAATCTGTGTGATAGTAGAGAGTTTATCAAATGTATGCTACATTCATAGTAATGTACAGCAAATCTGTCAACAAACACAATACAAATGTACATAGTAAGTTTCAATAAGGATTTGCACAGAATGTTGTCATTCTTAACAATAGGTAGGAGTAATAGTCAAAACCAAGTGCAATTCAGAAAAGGTCTTAAGAAGCGATATACATAACAAGGGTTTTGAATGTACTAATATTTAAATTCTATGGCATCAGCAATGAGCTGTTTACCGATGGAATAAAAATGTTCAGAGTTAGAAGGAGGTATTACTAGAAGAAACAGCATAATATTTCAAAGAAAAGATGAGGGCTTATGAATAAGCAGAGCTTTAAAAACAGATCATTCAGATGGCATATACTAGGAAATCTAAATAAACAGGATTTTGACATTCAAAATAAAATAAAATAAAATAAAATAAAAATTCTTATAAGAAATCTTAAGTTCTTAGAGTTGGTGCTTGGTTGTACACTAGGCCATTATAATGATATATAATTTATGATTTATTAAAGCTTGCCTAAGTATTCAGAAAGTAAAGTCAACCATAAGCCATAGAAGCCAGGCAGGAACCATTAATCCCAACAGCCAGAAGATAGGAAGTGGTAGTACACATCTTTAATCCTAGGACTCAGGATTAAGAGGTATATGAATCTATGTGAGTTCAAGGCCACCCAGATCTACACAAGAGTGAATCAGTCTAAAAGAGAATTATAGTTCACACCTTTAATCCCAACATTAGGGAAGTATATAAAACAGAACCAATGTCTCAGAGAGGCACTTGTTCTCCAGCCACACTGAGGAGAGGCAGTAGTTTGAGACTTGGTGAAGAGCTTGTGTGTGGACCAGCCCTTTCAGCATGAGCTAGAGGTGAGAGCTAGGCACTGGCTGCTTTGCTGTTCTGATATTCTGCTTGAAGCTTGAACTCCAATATCATGGCTCATTTATTTCTCATGTATAGGCCATCTTCTCTTAACCAGATTCATTTAGTGCTGTACAAATTTTGTAATTATGTTAAAATTAATAACACTGTTTCCCAAAAAATATTTTTAGAATTGCAAGAGTGAGGAGATACTCACAAAACCAGTAGCACCAAATAACACCAGAAGATTTTAAAGTAATGACAATGACTAGGTTCTAATGAAGTATTTTATTAATGTATTAATGATAAACGAATTAAATTACAGGGCCACTTAACAACCATTTTGTCAACAAACTACAGGATAGTACCAATTGTTAGAGAACATGTGGCTCCATTGAAACTTTTGTACATTAGAATATAAATAGAAATATTTATGCTTTGTGATCAAATGTCACACAGTTCATATTTTACAAGGGAGTAATTATCTTAAATTTATATGCTGGGAAAACTCCCACTCATGTGGGAAAGAATGCATTAAAATTATGTCAAAGAGGATTTTTCTCATTAGAAAAACAATGTAAACAATCCAAATCCATAATATAGAAGATATAAATAGATTGTGCTGTCTTTCATATTGTCATGAGATGGTGAATAAACTGATAATATGCATATATGATAGCATAATAACATTTGTTGCCAAAATTGCATCCCTTCTTTGGTATAAATCATGAGGCCTTTCATAAAATAAAACCATTATAATTTGAAATATTTGCATGATCAGAACATTAGGAATATGAAAGAATGAGAATGGTGGACAGAAGAAATAGAAAAACAACCCCATAAAGTAAGAGAAAGCAGGGTTATAAGGCAGACAGAACTGTACATGTTAGATGCAGAGTGAGTGATCTTCTAGTATTTCCCTTCTATGGAGTAAGTGTAATAGCTTTGTAAAATATGTAGTAAAATACAGCAAATTTGTGTTAGCAATGAACATTAACTAAGTTGTATGATTTTCCTAATTCTATGCTTATGAGTGAATCATTTGTAGGAAATTTTAATTAAATAAGCAACATACACAAGCATGGCTTGATATAGAGAATTAATGGGTTAACTAGTGAGAGAAGAAAGGTCCATTATCATTTTTGTTACCACATTTACTTAAAAGGTGACATGGTGAGGCTTTCAGAACATTTATGGTGCCACAGGTCATCAATTTTGAATGTCAATTTTTTTGGTTTCCTGTTTTTATTTTTCAATAGATACATTAAGGCAGTGAATGCCCCATAGTCTCATACAAAGTAACATATTTAGTAAGTTCCCATCTCACCAACAAAGGTTTCTTCTAGCTGTGTGGTCCCTGAACTATATGTAAGCCACTTATGTAAACTATATGTAAACCACTTATCACTATATTGCCCAAGTACATTCAGTAATAATATTTGGAAAATAGATAAAACAATTTCTAACAAGAGTGTGATTTGTTCACATGTTTGTCTTCCATGTTTAATGAAATGTTGTCCAGTGCTTTTGAAATTTTAATCCAAATGCTATCTGTACAAGAATACAAAAACATCCACAGCTATCACACTTCAAAAAAAAAAATTCTCAATTTTAGATGGATCAATGACTTCAACATAAAACCAGAAACAGTGAACTTGATAATAGGAAAATTAGGGTTGGTCTTGAACTCACTAGCTCAGATTATGGCATCTGAACAGAACACCAATAGCACAAGTGATAAGATCAACAATTAATAAATACAAACTCTTGAAACTGAATAGATTCTGTGTGGCAAAGGACACAGTCTTTCAGACAAATAGTGGTCAAAGCTTGTATGAGTAATGAATCAACATGGGATTGGATTTAAGTCCCACCCCATGAGGTGGAATCCATCCTCAGCACTACCTGGGTAAGACAGATAAGCCAGAAACCTAACAGGAAAACTAAATACTACTGTTCTGCTAAAGGAAAGTAATCATTAAATGACTCCTAATGGCATTCTGTTATGCTCATAGATCAATGCCATCAGACATCATCCAAAAATTATATCCTACAATAAATGGGAACACACACAAAGATCTACAGCTAGGCAGTGTGAGAAACTTTGAAACACTACTGACTTGTATGTTCCTCATCAAAACCCTTTCTTCATGGCACCTAAGGAAGTGGAGGCAGGAAGGTAGGAGCCAGAGCAGGTGGTGAAGATCAAGGACACAAGGTCCACTAAACAAAGCAATATAGATGAACATCTGAACTCACAGAGACTGCAAAAGTGTGCATTAGGCCTGCTGGGTCTGTGCCAGATGCTATCTCAGGGACACAAATCCCTATCTCTAACCCAGGAGCTATCTCAGAAACAAAAATTAATTCTCTTCAAATGGAGTCTTACTGGGAATGCAAACCACTCTTAAGGGCAGGCCCCATGCCAAGCAGTAGATGGCCAACACAAATAAACTCAATGGCATCTCTGGAGATTATTTGTATCACAAAGTTTTGTCAGGGCACTTTTTAAATCTTACAGATCCTTTTCATGTAAATTATTATTATGAGAAGTTTCCTGCCAGCCTGATCTCACAGCTGTGTCAATCCCAAATAACATGCAGACATACTGTATTAATTATGAAACTGTTGGCATGTTACTAGCATTACTTACTGACTAGCTCTGTCTTAAATATTAACTCATTTCTATCAATTTAAATATTTCCACGTAGTCTTATCTTACCAGAGAATGGGTCCTGAAGTCTCCTCCCACGGCCTACATCTTGACTCCTCTCTATTACATCTCCTAAAATCCTCCTTGTCTCCTTGCCATGCCTATCTTGACTTCCTATTTGCCAACAGTGCTTTATTCATTAACCAATAAGAGAAACATTTACAGAATGACATCTCCCATCAAATTCTGGCTTCCTGTTGTGTTTACTTATGGGATCACTGTGGATGTCTCTGTGTCTATATGTGTTTCTTGTGCTTTTTTTTTTTATTTCTCTCATTTTTTCTTCTGTTTGTTTGGCCTTTTTACAGTTTGGTTTTGTTTGCTTTATTTTATTTTATTAATATTTGTCTGTTTTCTAAGAAGAGACAGTAAGGATATAAATTCAGATGGAAGAGAAGGAGAGGAGGAACTGGGAGAATATGGTTGAGATGAAACATTAATCAGCATATATTGTATGAAAAACATAATTACATTAAAGGAAAATATGAAAAATTAAGCCATACATTCAAAATTAAATTGAGAATATAAGGAAATATCTTTCTAGAATTGAATCAATGATTTCTAGGAACTTTTTTGGGGTACACCATAGAAGTTTTCTTAGGGAATAAATATACGAATGATAATTATATTGTATATCCCATTCTTTTATATGTCGTATTATATATCATAGATTAGCCAAAAAGTTATTTTTAAAAATTGGGCGTATTGATGAAGTAACAAAGCACAATACAAACTGGGTGGTAATTCTGAAGGAATAGTTCTTTTAAAAGAATATCTTTACATATGCTATATAAATTTGGTGTTTTCACAGATCTTGGAAAATATAATATGCCCTAGTTTCTGAAGAGCAGCCAAGAAGACTATTTCTCAAGTTAGAATCTGCACATGTTAGATCTGTCATTAATTAACCCTGTTGGATATTGTTCCCATTTCCCTTCACAATGACATTCTCTATCACTAAAACACAGGGGCAGTCACATTGCCTTGAATTGCTCCAGCTTGGCCACTCAGGCTTAACAGCACATCCTCTAACTGACAAGGAATGGGGGTTTTGAAAATCAATATAGTGAAGTATCTCAGCAGGTGAAGGTCACATAAATACATGGACTGGAGAGGGGAAAGGCAGTGCAGAATAAATTGCCTGCTAAGAGAATAGCATGACAACGCTCTTAGATAAAGCCGTTGGAAAGTATAACCAAAGCTAATACAAGGCAACAGCATCCTCAGTCTCCAACCATCTTACAACTGAGGAAATTGGAGCTTTATAGCACAAGGATAATGGCCATTCTGTTTCTACTAGTATTTCTAATGATATAAAATCCTGGCATGGTTTTATGTAAAATTTTACTATCACACCATATACATTTCATGTGCCTTCTGTTAAAATCTGAAGAGAGATATTTTTAACCATATCTATTTTTTAAAATATAATTAGCACAAGAAGATGACAAAAGCTTGAAGGTTTTATATGGAAGGATGTTACTACTATGCAGTTTTTTAAGAAGGTGCTTACAGCAAGCAGCCAAGCAAAGCATTCAAGGAGCCATCTCTTTTTCTCTTTAAGCCACGTAGGTCTAGGGTATATCACAACCCTTTTGATATCTTTGAATATATATATATATATATCTTCTGGGATCATAGCTTATATATATGTATCTATTATTTAGATAAGGAACTTTGTAAGGAAAAACAAAAGCAAGGCAATGGTCAAAAATAAATAAAAATGAGAATTCAGATGCTGCAGACCTAATGAAAAATGCAGGAAATGAATTCCTCTCCCAGAACAGCAATGGAGAGAAAACTGCAAAAGCACTTTAAAGGGCTAGCACTAAATAATAAAAGAGTAATACCCTGTGAGAAGCAGAAGGGTGTGAGAGAAACAAAGCACCCTACAAACATCCTCTTTTAAGCACATCTATTTTGAAAAAAGGAAAAAAAACCTGAAACTGTGAGAAGACTATGGTGGAAACTTGCAGCTTCAGTCAAGTGGATTCAGAGATACTGTAGCATGTAGAAAGGATTTTAATAAAATTGCAAATTATACCTTTAAAATAGAACTTTATAGCTCTCAATAACTTTATAGAACTCAATAAAGCCATAGTTATTTTTGAAGTTTTAATATATATTGACATATTATTTTTAAAGTAGCTTTGAGTTGGGGGTAGTGGCATATGCATGGCTTTAATCCCAGCACTTGGGAGGCAGAGATAGGCAGCTATCTGTGAATTTGAGGACAGCGTGGTGTACAGAATGAGTTCTAGCACAGGCTTCAAAGGTTCAGAGAAATCCCAGTCTCATAAAACAAAAAAAGTAGCTTTTGTTTGGCATGTATATAAACATATAGATATACTATATAAAATATATGATATTTAACTGGCAATTCAGAAATTATAATAAAATATCAAAAATATAAGGAAATAATTATGAAGTGAGGTTTAAAAGAGAACTATATATTTCATCCAAAATAATGAATTAAAAAGAGTGCCAGTGATTAATATATTAATATATTAAAAATATAGTTGCATATATTAAAAAGATAAAGATAAAAAATAATCTTAGAAGCAATACAATTATTAGGCAGCACAATTATACTTTTGTGTTATCTGGACAAGTGAGCACTTGTAATTTAAGGCATAGGCTCCAATTTGATAAAAATATCTGTAAACATGTGATTAATATGAAAGTATTTACATAAGTGGAAAAAAATCTAACGCGATATTTAAGCCTGAAAACATGTTCACATTTGGCATATTATTTTTATCACTTAATTCTTTAAAGTTAAACAAATTCCAGTTAAATATGTTAATGATAGTGTGGAGAAAAACACTCTGGCTACATGAATACGGAGGTGGCTGGTGCAACCAGTCTTCTTTCCTTAAAGCACATAACAGCAAGTAAAAGCATACAAACAAACAAACAAACAAAAAACTATAGAAATCTGAAGCATCTCTGTTATTTCATAAGGGATGAATTTAATGCTGTGAGACTTAATTTATATGATTCTATGGCTTCCTCATTAGAGAAGACTAATAAGAGGCTATGGTTATATACTCTTGCCTAGCATACTCAAGGTAAATTGACAGAATACCAAATAAGAGAATAAATCAGTAAATAAATAAAAATGATCTGGAGATGAATAGGCCTTGAATTTGACAGAGAACAATTAGGCTGTATGAAATGGTCTGGAGTGAGGAAAGGAAATGGGAAATGATGTGATTATACTATAATACAATCTCAAAAATAAAAAGTAAAAGAAATATGAAGAATTAATACAACCATAGCATAGGTGTGAGCATGAATGAAAATATATTTACATTCTTTCCTTCCTTTAAACATATAAAATTTTAAAGAATTTATCAATGGATGAATAAAACACATTGAAAGTGTGATAGGCAAAAGTATTGATATTAATTGTAATTTTAGAATGACTACTCATAAATGAAAAATCAAATCTTCACTTATTGGAGATTTAACCATTTCAGAAAGTGATGAGACATTTTACTCATAATAAAGACATCGAAACTTAGAATTTACTTTTCTTCTCTCAAAATCAGACAGCTACAATTCAAAACAGCATTTTAATGAATATAAAAATTAGTGCCAAAGTACACATTGTGAAACGGGCATCTGAGTTTCACAAATTACTGAGAGCAAACATTATCAGTTACTATCTACCAAGATGATGTCATTTATTAAAGCCAAAACACATCCCTCTTATTTGTTAAGTCATTTTACCTGAAATACTTTCTATTGCAGCATGGCCTGATGACTCTGAGATTATAGTGAGTGTCACTTTCTCTCGCTGATAAGACAAACTAGTTTTTAACCTAAAGAATCACTCAAATATTAACTCTACCATGAAGACACTGAGGACCCATTTATCTTTACTGCAGTCACCTCTGCTTCAAGAACACAGTTTACATCCATCTCTTAGAACCTGGCACATTACTGTGAGTGTTTGCACACCTCTTCCCCTGGGCTGACTGCGTCTCTACACACATAAAGTACAGGAATGTGTTTGTACAATCAGCAGAAAGATAGATGATCTGTTTTGTTGCTATGATCTGTCAAATAAGGTTTGCCAAGTCCAGGCAGACCCACTATATTGCTGGTCTTCTCGTTACATAGATTCTCCGCTCCCTTAGTGAACATAACTGCATGTGACTTTCCATTGCTCATCCATCAGACTGATACTTCATACATCTATCCTCAGCTAACGACTTGCTACCAGTTCAAGTGCACCTTCAATTATGGAAGGTACTTTATTTCCTGAATCACTTTGTTACATCCCTTATATTTTTCTGATGATTATTTTATTAGCTGGTGCTTTATCTTTTCTTTCTTTTTATTTTTTTGGTTTGGTGTAAAGACTTGATGGAAGAATTATTAATTTTATGGGCAGACAGACATATAGACAATAGCATAGCCAACTCGCCAACAAGGCATCAGGACCAAATACCAGAAATTTTTTTCAAGAATTCAGTAATTATCATTTCTTATATTATATATACTATTGAAGGAAATATAAAAATAAAACTAACAAACAAAATATTTGTGTAAAATGTCTATATTAGGAATATTCTCCAAACCACAAATCTCTTATTACTGACATATAATCATGGTAATAATAACAACATATTATTATACTAATAAATAATTGTAATCAAAGTACTTAGGAAAAATGGAGACAGGAGGATCAGTAGTTCAAGACACCACCAGGAGAGTTTGAATCAATAAGCAGCATAAAACCCCTACTTCCATTTGTCTCCTTCCCTTTCTTTTTTCATTCTTCCTCTCTCTGTTCAGAATTAATTTCTTTCCATTTTCTCAGTTGAATAATAAATAAAAGCACCTTAAACGAGACTGTCAGTTAAGGTTTATAGGATGAGACTTGTGGAATTATTTTATTGCATTCTCAGGATTATTTTGTTGTTGTTCCTGAATAAATATGGTAAGAGATGTTTTGGGTTTAAAATGGTCTATTGTGGTTAAATAAGGATCAGAATAAACAAATAGGCCGAATAGATGTTTATTCAGGGAGAAATAACTTACAACCTAGTCAGATGAATACCAGCAAGTTCAACCAGATGCTCTCCTCTCCTCGTGTAGCCAGCCAGACATTCCCCAGCTCTTCCTCAGACCTCCTTCCACAGGTCACTTCTGCCCCTGGCTCCACCCCCCAATGGTCATGGTCAGTACCACAGAAGGAGACAAAGTGAATATCCCACTACAATTCCCCTTTTAGTCTAAAGAAAAGATTTAGGCTTGACACAAAACTATCTACAAAACAGTGATTAACAAGTGTGCTCTAAGAAAATTGAGAACAAAACGACCTATATAACTAGTAAAAAGGAAAATCGAGAACTAAACGACCTACATATCTAGTCCTAGGGTGAAGGCATAATGGAGTTTACAATAGAGGTGTCCTACGCTGGAAAACTTAAGTCTAGTACCTAATATATCTAACTAGAAAGAGAGAATAATAGTTGTGATAGTTTAATCTTCAACTTCATAGAGACCTGAGAAGGAAAATAAGGGTATACAGGAAGTGAGGATGTGCAACTTCTAAAAGATGCAGTGAGGACAGAAACAGCAAGCTACCTGGACAGTCACCCAAGGTCTCACAGCAATGTTGGTACACCCAGTTTTGGCTAAGGCCAAGAGAACTTGATAGACCACAACAACAGCAAAGTCCAGCAGTCTTATATATTTGTCTCCTGCAAGCACATAGGACTGTATGTCAAAATCAGTGGTCAAGGTGGGGGTAGTTCTTTGCCCAAGAGGCCATTAGCTGAGGCGAGAATGGACTCCAGCAGGAGCAACAACAGTGTTCAACATATTTTTGGGAAAGTGCACGGTGCTGTCAGGAGCAACAGTGTCTCATGTCAACGGAGTACTAATATTAAAACATTTAAATGCCATGTTTTGCATGTTTATGAAGTGATTGAAGATTAAGTATTTATGTCTAACTAATCTCATACGTAAAGGAAACATGAGTGAAGATAATCTATAATACTCAGGAATTTAGCTAAAAAAAAAAAACTGATAGAAACTTCCCTTAGTAAAGAAGGAACAAATACCTAAACAATATAGCTATGTACATGTACATACATATAAATACCTAAAATAGAGGTAGAGTAGAAATGTCTAGACAATAGGTAGAACCATAAAGGGGAGCATGATAAATGTCCCAAATTGTATCAATATGCAAATTGTCTGGAACACAAGCAAAAGCATACATACATAGAATATGGCAAGAATAAATGTGCATAAATTGTATCAATATATGAAATGTCTTGACCATAAGTAAAAGTATACATACATAGAATATGGTAAGAATAATGTGCATTAAACATCATAAGTGTAAAGATTTCACACAATATAACAAAATATAATATACAATTCTTCCGGGAAGGGAATATAAACTTAATTTTACACATCTTACCACAAATAAGAACATATAACAATGTAAGCTGTATAATATTATTATCTCACTCTTACTAAATAATTCACCAGAAAATAGGCTAATCTACCTATATCCCATCTAAACCATACCTTTCCCAACCATATAACTGCTAAAGAAATATTGCTGGATTAATTCAATTTATATATTTTAAAAATGCTTTGACTTTAAAATTTAAGTCTAAGGACAAGTTACTGGGGAAAAGGATTTCTATTTTTGTTTCCACAGAAAATGAAAAGCTGTGTATTCCTTCCAGACTAATGTGGTTTGATCAAGCCAGACCCCCTGAAACAGAGTCACGTGACCAACATTCAAAACAGCTAGGACATAGCAGCCTTACAGACTATAGCCAGGATTTCTGCATCTTTATAGCATCCCCATGACAGCGCCCCCTGTCAGCAGTTTGGAAAGAATGACGCCCAAATTCCCAAATACTGTTTATAAATATTTGTTTTCTTTAAATGAGGTTGGTTATAAATGGTTAATTACCACAACAAATCTCTTTTTAAAGGTAAAAAGGGAATTATGGTATAGATATGAATATTTTGTTTTGGAATGGATTTTCATTATCGATATTTAAGGTCAATTTTATGATATGTATATTTCTCCTCTTGTTTTGGTATTGTGTTTATATAGCTCATTTAGAAATGTAATGTATAATTCAATACAGATTATAGATAATACCTGTGATAGTCTGATCTTATAGTTAAGTTAGTTAAGATTTCTAGATATACAAACATTTATTTGAGATATAGGCATTCTTCAAACCTTTCAAAGACCTACAGAATATGGCACTTAAAATGGTTTAGGGTTTTTCTTGAGAATGAGACATAAATGCTCCTGGCAACACCACTTGAGTCAGAAAGAAAGATGGACACTGAAGAAACTTGTTATGGAGTTTACTTCCAGTATGGCAAGACCAGCCATTTGGACAAGAACTGCTGTTGTCTGAACTGTTTGACTTTATGCTGTTTAAACTGGGCATGCAGGACTCACAGGAAAATGACTGCTGACTCAAGATAGACATTGCTACAGAGTTCCTGCTTCATGGAAGAGTCTGTCAGACAGTCTACAGGACACAAAGAAAAATGACTGACAAACTGACAATACAAGAAGATAGTTTAAAGTTTCCTGCTTTGCTGAAGAGTCTGCCAGACACACTATATCTTATGGGTTAAAAATTGAAGATTACAGAACTTCAGGTTACTGAAAAGGCAAGATATCTCTGTCATTTCTAGAGTTTATATACTATACTTCTGTGGTCTTTGAAGGAGTCGAAGACAGAGAGTTATAGTTTTCCTTAGTTAGGCTTAAAGATAAGTTACATATGGACTTTAGACTCACAAAGATAGAATAGATGATGGAATATGTAGTTAAATCTTGCTAAATGTTAATTGACTAAATATTGTTAACTATGATTCTTACTTGATAACTGTTGTGATATATATTTTGCTATGCTTAGGTTAAAACCCTTCTTTTTATTTAGACAGAAAAGAGGAGATGATGGGAGATGTCATTCTGTATATATGTTTCTCATTCTGGTTAATGAATACAGTACTGTTGGTCAATAGGAAAGGAAGATAGGAGGAACAAGAAGACAAGGAGGAAAGAGAAAGTAGGAAGGAGGCCCTCACTCTCCGGTAAGATAAGACCATGTGGAGATTAATAAAAATGGGTTAATAATTAAGACAGAGCTAGCCGATAAAAAACAAGTAACAGGCCAACAGCATTATATCAAATACAGAGTCTCTGTATGTTAATTGGGGACAAGACCAGCAGCGGGAGAAAAAAACCTAACTCCTTACCATGGTCACTGACATGAAAATAACTTTCAATTCCAGGGGTGAATTTTTACTCTATTCTGTGTGTCATTTACACCTATTAACATTACAGATTTCCAACAAGAAAAACTTTATTTTCTTTTAGATGCTTTCCATATGCCATATTGCATAGTTTAGAACAACTAACTCTTTTCAAATACAAGCATGTAAGTGAACCATACATTTCCAAATAGCTTGTGGAGGATCAAGTCCAGTAATTGTTTTAATTTTCTATACATAATGTTCCTTTTGTCATCTGATTTATTTTCATTAAAACAAACCCATTATAAGGTGATATTTTATTACATAGCTTATATACCTAGATATTCTGCAAATCTACATTGTAAATATCAAAATATGGAAATATAAAAGAGTCAGTAAATGCAAGGGCATCCATAAAAAATATCATTTTATTTGTCAAGAGGAATCCATGAAAAGTGCTTTTGGAGAGAGTATAGTGAAAGCCTTTTATTTGTAAATGAAGACACTTTATGAAAATGGAAATTTAGCATTTTCCAGCAGCCCCTGAGTACACAGAAGAACTCAAAGTATTGTTGAAAGTGTCTTTTGTCTTGCAGAAATTGAGTGAAAATTTCTATTACGGAAGACATCATACCTTTCAGACACCAAACTTATAAGAGTAGAACTGGATCAGTTATGAAAGCAACATTGTTGTGATAGCTAGTAACCTCAATAATGCCCAAAAGACAGGGTAATGAAAAGCTGAAATAGTGGTTCTTATATCTTGGTGGTCACCAGCATATGTCTGATTACACATAAGGCCCACTTAACAGGAGAGAAATAATGGAAGTCTATAGTTATGATATAGTCTCGCCAATTCTAAGTGGCTAGTTATGTCATGGATCTTAGAAGAGAGACTACTATTGTCACTTTTCTAAACCAATATAATTCCTAACTGCATTCTAAATAGTTATCATTATGTCTGCACATAAGTATACATTTGACCTCTCATCAAAGATGCTTTTTTCCTTTTCTTTTCAGTAGAAGGAAAGCATTGCAGAAAGCCATAACTAGTCAAATGCAAAGAACCTCAGACAATAGAGGGCCCAGCCTCAACTGATACATCTTATAACCCAACTCCTGCACCCAAAGCTTACAGAATATCCTGGGAAAGGGATAGAATAATTGTCAGAACCAAAAGATCAGGAAGTATGCCGCAAGATCATATCATCCAGATATTGCAGGGAAGCCATTCTTATGAAATTTCTACAATATGCATGGCTTAACAAGGCCAAGTGACATGCCAACATGGATGAGTGGCTTAGAGAAGGGACAGAGTAGGAAAGCAATGAAAGAGGTGTCTTGATGGAGGGAACCATTATGGGGTTAGGGAAGAAACTGCTACCAGGGAAATTCCCAGGAATCTATAACAATGACCCCAGCTAAGACTCCTAGAAATAGTGAAGAGGATGCCTTAAATGCCCTTCTTTGGTAATCAGATTGGTAAATACTTCAGCTGTCTTCATACAACCTTCATCCAGTAACTGATGGAACCAGAAGCAGAGATCCACAACCAGTCTGAGCTCCAGGAATCCAGTTAAAAAGAGGGAGGAGGCACTATATGAGCAAGGGAGGTTAAAGTCCTTTTTTAAATGTGATTTTGAATGCCTTTGATCCTTTAAACTTCCTTATTGTGGCTTCTTTTTCAATTTGTCTCTCTATAATAACAGGTTTCTTTAGACCATATGGGCATAAGGCTCCTACCACTACCAACCATCACCAAAAAAGACAATCCAAAATATTCATTTCCTAACTGGCTGTATGATATTATTTCCTTCAGTTGACAATCTTGTCAGATAATCATTTCGTAAAACAGCATGCAGAAGAACAATTTCAAAATGCAATTATTTCCAAGTATAATACTTCAAGGTAACTTTGCTGTAATTTTATCACATTGTATAACTTGCATATAACAGATATGCTAGATACAACATTATTAACAGTTCTTAGGACTTATGTAGGCTTAGTTAAGGCATATGTATGAGAACAACAATCTTAATATTTTTTCCAGGTGGAAAATACTCATGGGCATATCATATTGTATGCTTCATGAGCTTCATATCTTTTATTCTCACTTCACATGCTTATGGAAGAAGGTTCAAAATAATTCCCTATGTGAATATCATTCCTACCTTTGCTCAAACAGATGTGGTCTTTAATTCAGCAAAAACCCCATCTGGATTTCAGTTTCATAAAAGATCACCTATCACAATGCTGACCAACCTATTATTGAGGTATGTTAGTCTCTGCTGTTTAGGAAATGCTGCCCCACATCCAGTCACTGCTTCTTGTGCCAGGCTCAGTTAAGAGAAGCTACATCGAGAGTGGAAGTCTTGTAACATTTCCCTCTTTGCTTATTCAGCACAAGGGCAAGGCTGACATTCCTGGCCATTTGAAGGATTCCTTTACTATACTCACTTTGAGTATATTTCTAGTCCTGCTAGAGATCAGAAGGAATGTCCCATGAAATTAGGGCCTAAATATGTCACATGGACAGGTCCCTTGATTTGGTTTAAACACATTTTACTTATAAAAAACTCTAGGATGAATTCCCTTGATTATTGGACCAGGAAAGAATAGTTATGAAGAAATTTGATTATATCTTGTAGACATTATGGGTTGTTATGGAATATTAGATTAAAAAGTGTTGCATTCATTTATGTTGTGGAATATTTGTTTAATGTTGCAAAGATGTGTTCCATTTTTTATGTTGCCTTTGTTTAACTCTGTAAATACTTTGCCTGTTGTTAGACACCTGATTGGTGTAATAAAGAGCTGAATGGTCAATATCTAGACAGGAGAGAGAAACAGGTGGGGCTAGCAGGCAGAAAGAACAAATTCAAGGAGAATTCTAGGCTCAGAATGAGAAAAGGGGGAAGAGTGAGAAAGGGAGAAAGGGAGGAGGGTGCCAGAAGCCAGCCAGCCACCCTGCCCCACTGACAGCCACAGAAAAAGGAAAAGAAAGATATATACAATAAAGAAAGGTAAAATGCCCAGAGGCAAAATGTAGAAGAAAGATACCAATTAATTTAAGTTAGAAAAGCTGACTAGAAACAAGTCAAATTAATTAATGCCAGGCTTTCATAAGTAAGAATAAGAACCTATGTATTCATTTGGGAGCTGGGTAGCAGCCCCCCAAAGAGTCTTAAAAATTATTAGCTATAATGGGTCACATGTGTGTACAGGTTCCTCCTTTACTCATTTGCCTGCCTGTGAGAATGTGGGAGCCCAAATTTTAGCTCAGTAATGAAAGGGTTTCTGTCATTATGGCATGATCCTATACATTACTCTGGATATCATTTATTTTGGCATCAATTTTTTAAATTGATAGCTTGAATTTAGGCAATATTGTAGTTTATTCATTCTTTTTAATGACATATTCCTGGAAACTGTACACAGGATGTAAATAAAGCCAAGTGCTGATAATAGTCTTATTGACACTCCACCAAATGATTTAACCAAAGGCTTTCAGCAATCAATCTTTCTAACTTCTTCAATAGCTGTGCAAGGCATCTCAACAGGTTCTCACAGTGTTCTCTGAAATTACTGCTAAAGGCAATAGTCAATCAGCAAAGGTCATCTACAAATTGGAGGTTAATTCCATATACAGCTGTTAATACTTGGAGAAGAGACCAGAAAAGGAAAGAAATCTTGCCTCCTGCACTCAGAAAGAAATTTTTTTCTAAAATATCTTGGTGAGTTAACAACATTGTAAGATAAAAATGTGTATATGTATGAATTGAACACAGACACAAAGCTCTTCAAAGTGGTTGCTGGTGTCCAGGATGCTCATCACCAGACTAAGGATATCATGGCAATGAGTTCTAATTAACTCTGCTTTTTTAAATTGCACATTATTCCAGAATAGGATATTATTATGGAAATATAACCTTAAAAATATGGAGAAAACAGATATCCAAATAGTATCTGCCCTTAAAAAAAAAAAAAAAAAGAGAAATAGAAAATGGACCATTGGGAGAGATGCCTATTGGAGTCAGAAAGGTGAATAAATGACTAAGTGTGGTAAGTTTGGCCATAGTCGAATGGAGAATATGAAAGTTCTCTTTCTCTAAGGAAACTGGTCAATCATGAGGTGAGGCCTCTGGCTGTCTTATAATTACTGTCATATACATTCATAATTTCAAATGATGTCAAATACTTTAAAAAATCTTTTGAAAAATTAAAATTCCATGCAGGCCAAAGCAAACAGCTTGTCAGTTTATGAATTTTAGTTTAAAATATATATAAATACTTCAAAAGACAGCTTGTGTTTTTAAAATAAAACCTAGAACATTTTGAAAATAGCACTTGGATTCAAATTGCACAGCCAAACATGAAGAGTTTAAAATATTTCCACTTGTGTAGCCACACATAGATTCAATAATTCAGTAGTTATTTTAACCTTTGCAATTTTGCAGCAAAGACTGAAAATCAACTACTCTGTAGTATTGAAATTTTTATGAGAATTATGATGATCCAAGAGCTTATGTTACAGAAAGCTTTTAACCAAATTTTGTTCATTCTAAAGCATACCCTATGAATTTCACATGATAGCAAAATATTACTCTTGAATGTATTTGGAAATCACTTAGTAGACAAAGAATAATTACTTGAGGCAGACAGAGGGATTTGAGGTGTTATTTTTGAACATATTAATTTATGTAGGACTGTTAAGTTTAACCTTGAATCAAATAGATGGATATTACTAGATCTCATTTTTAGCATTTTCACTTTTTCCAGAATCTTGGATTTTGAATATCTTGTGTATTTACCCAGAACTTGCCAAAGAAATTATGACATTATTTGGATTTCATTCATTAAAAAATATGAAGGTTTTAAGAATGGCCTTCTTTGTCATGAACATTTGATGTAATTATATGACTTTCAAAAATAAAATATTTTAAAAATATTTATAAAATGCCCTTACAACTATCTTTGTATTTAAATTTGAATGAGGGATATTTGAGTCAAATAATCAAATTGAGAAGATATTTTTTTGCTTCCATTTTAACTGAAGCAAAATTTTATTCTTCAAAACTGATTTCAAGAGACTGCCAACTTAGCTTTCAATCAACACCAAAATTGGTCTAAATATATAAAAAAGGAAAGATTCATAAGATACTAGGACCAGAAGGTCTTTTAAAATAGCTTTTAACTCCATGCAAATTTAACCAAATACATATGAATTATTCTTCCTAATTATGGAATCATTATCCATGTTACTTAGTAGAAGACTTTAACTTATTTCCATTTATTTGTTTATTTGCTTATAGATGAATGCATTTTTAACTATGCATATGCCAGTGCATAGGTGTGGAGGGCAAAGCACATCCCTAGAGTTAGTTCTTTCATTCTACTGTGTGAGTTACAGAGACCAAATGCAGGACTTCATAATTCATAGTAAGTATCTTTACCTACTCAGCTATCTGGGAAACTCCTGGCTTTAATTTTTAAAACAGAATTTTGTGTGTGTGTGTGTGTGTGTGTGTGTGTGTGTGTGATTTCAGAAGACATTGTTAGAGATTTGTTGTGTTCTGTTGTTGTCATTAAATAAGCCTAATGTGAAACCACACTGTTCTCAAATATAATGCAAAGCACTGATCTCCATATTCGTTTTTATCCCAACAAAACATGGGGAAAGCTGGTAGTTGAATATGTTAAGCTTTCTGTGTCTCAGAGCGAACAAGGTGGTGAGAGGTAAGAGTGAGGATCTAGGGTTTAAGGTCTAAATATGTGTGATGTTAGAGAGAGCAGATGGTCTTTTCCTAAAGAAAAATATCTTTCATTCCTATGTTTGGGAGACAGAGTAAAGTAGAAGGATGTGTTTTGGTAGTAATTATTTTCAAGTTGTAGAAAACATTCCCATATAAATGACAATTCTGTGACAACCTTAAGAAGGGAATACACCTTTAAAATTAGCATTGAAGTGTTTTTAGGTACATACACAAAATCTGAGCTGTGTAAGTTTTTCACCGTTGAGAAAGGTAATATTAAAAAGACAGCAGAATGCTTGCCTTGAGTTTAGAGCAATGGTGATTCAGGGCACAAGCTGACTTGCTTGACACCATCCTATTGTCTGTGAGCTAAGACATGCAATCCAATGCCTTGAAGAATTCTATGAAGAATGGAGTATCTAACCTTCTAGCCTTACAGATCTGATACCTTGTGAAGGTTGATTTTCTACTGCTCTTGTAACCATATTAAAAATTCTCACTTGTACAAAGTTCTACTATTAGCCAAAAAGCTGTTACAGCCTGGGAAAGAAAACACATGTCCCTTTTAATGGAGTGATGCTGCTTACCTCAGCCATACTCCAGAGCAGGTTCTGTGCTCAGGCAACCAATGCACTCCATGGTTTTCTATATTTCTTTTTATTTTCTTTTGGTTTCTGCATTTTGTTTGTTTGTTTGTTTGTTTTTGTTTTTGAGACAATGTCATTGGCTGTCCTAGAATTCACTGCTTATACCAGGTTGACCTTAAACTGACAAAGATCTGCCTGCCTCTCCCTTCCAAGTACTAGAATTAAAAGATTGAGCCATTATGTCTCATTTGTTTTGGTTTTGTTTCTTTGAGAAAGGAAAAAACATGAAGATTTATTGAGGGAAAGAATTTGGAGGATTGGGGAGTTGGGGAATATGATAAAATACACTGCATACTAGAGTATTAAACTAATTTTAATGTAAACGCCTCATAAATATTCAAATCTAGTCATTTATTTCAAATTCAAATTAGTCTTCTATTTTATTTGTAATGCCTAGTCAATGCTACCTTTCAAAATGACTAAATAAAACCAATGAAGTAGGCAGTAGTGTAACATATACACTTATTTAGACTAACATGGTCTAACTAAGCCAGACGTTGCAGTAGTGTAAATTAAATGAGAAAGGAAATTAATCAAGATACTCAGGAGTGCAGGAGAGATAACTCTGTTACTGTTTTCCCTAAAAGCGTAGGACATACATTCCATTACTAGAACACAAATAGAAAGCTAGATATAGTGGCATATGCTAATAATCCCACGACTGGAGAGGCAGAATACAGGTCCCTTGGGTTTTCCTGTCTAACCAAACAAGATTAATTAGTAAATCTCAGACAACTGAGAGATATTTTTAATCTCTAAACAAGTGTATGATACCTAAGGGACAACATCTGAAGCTGATCTCTGGCACACACATACACACACACACACACACACACACACACACACACACACACAGTTGGGGTATGGAAATAGGTATAGCTACAGGTGTATGTTCACTTCCACATATTAATACAATTTCACAAAACTAAAAACCCAAAATTTTTCATGGAATTGAATTCTTGAATTGAAGACAAAAAAACAGGACAGAAACTCTGCCTACCATGACCTGAAGTGCTCAAGCTGCAGCCTTACCTTTTCTCAACATTATTTACTCTCTGATTTTGCAAATGATGAGTTTTATTTGTGCCATGGTATTTTTCTAAAGCATTATACCTGACATTATTGAACATGTGTGGATCTTAAACATGAACTGCCTCTGTAAATAAAGCATCTTCACTGTTTAATATTTTAGGCCTTAAATTTCTTGAAGCATGAAGTTTCTTGGAAACCATGAGATTTGAACTTTTACTGGCCATTTAAAATGTTAGATATTCATTCTGTGTCCTAAATGCAGCTGGTAATACAGTCAGGCATACAGTGATATCTATTATATAATCTAAGAAAATTTGTTTCTGTATATGAAGTCCTATTTTATAGGCAAATATACTCTATACATTTCTAATACTCTATACATTTCTAATTAATTTTAACATAGCTATTCTTTGCTTAATATCACCTGACAAGTAATATTTAAAATACCTATTTTAATATCATATGTAGAATTATGTATAAAAATTAAGAAAAAAATTTCCTCATTTTTATATCATCAAAATTATCCCTCAGGAAAATATAAATATGTCTTAGATGAGCAACGTTTTCACAAAGGACAAAACCATTGGTAAAAAAAGGAAAATGTAGGAGCATGGGATTTAAGAGACCCAGTCACCTATGTCTTCTCTAAAAACCCGTGGGAGATAGGGTTCAGAAGAATAAAGGTTCGATGTTGAGCAGGCTGGAAAGGTTCTTGAAAGAGTACCCACCTGTTGTTTACTATTACGGAAAAACTTTTATGTCTCTAAGGGTAACCCATGTTGGCCAGATATTTGAAAAAAAAAAAACCATATTAGTCTGAGTTTTTTAATATGATTTTGAATAACATAAATAAATTAATGGAATTTAGGTAAAGACTGTCTTCCATAGTATGAATGGATCTCATTTTATCTGGCGACAAAGAATTGCTATTCCCAAGCAAGGAGGAATTCTGCATTCTTTAACTAAACTCCATCTCCTTCCTGGGCAGCTGCTGTCTGACCCAGGGGATTTTGGAATTAGCAGTTTCTATGGCCATGGGTATTTCCTGGTAATCAAACAATCTTTCCTCCATTAACTTTTCTCTGGAATCTAATTGCTCCTTTTTCCCTGGACAATAATTAATGCCCATTACTAAGAAAGACCTCAATTAACTCAAAAATTTTTACCAAATATGATGTTTGAGGCATATATTTAAAATTAAATCTATAAATGCTGCATTGTATCTGTGATAGAAAATAAGACCAAAACATTCTGTGTCATCCATGTCTTAGAGAATATTCACAGTTTATGTTTGTCAAGGCATATGCTGTCAGATTTTACTCTTGGCCTCATACACTCATATTCCATTTCACCTCTCTGTGATAACACATCTTTTATCATCATACCACCCATAATTGTCATGCAGATTTTTTCTTTATCTCAGTAAATGTAAATATGTTATTCTTATCAAATTATAGTTAACCGTGTTCAAGCTGGAAATATAAGCTAACATTTGCTTTTATCAAATGGAAAAAATAAACAGGAAAAATTGTAGTAAGTGCTTGGAAGAATAATGGCTGCAGTCTTTTCTGCTACAGTTAGAATTACTGTTTTAGAACATTACAAGTTCTAAAGTAAAGTCAATCACTTTTACCTACATTTAACAACTCTTGAATGGTACATATCTTAGAATACATTTAAAGGAACACAGCTAAGAATAACTTAAATATCAGAAAATTTGATTTTAGGAAGCAGAGTATTACAGAAGCATGTAGCTGATATTCTGACAGTGGAGAAGTTTGTATGAAAAGTCAGCTCCCTCACATCCATTGAGTTCCAGGTGTTGGTAGAAAGCCTAAAGAGTATCAACTTCCTTGGAAAGAGTGTTTTTATGGATAATTTTAATCCCCTACTCTTTTTTATGAGATGAGAAGAAGAACTGCATCAGAATCATTTTTAAAAACTGTATTTGTCAAAAAAGACTAGCATTTTGTTTATGATAGGTGACTTCTCAGTCTAAGAATAGAATACTCTTGATTAACAGGATAGAGAACTGGTTGTGATGATCAGGAGAATGTCTGAGAAGCAGAATGTAGCAGGTAATACATGCAAAGTTCCCTAGATCCAAGTTACGCTCCCAGTTGATGGGTCTTTGGTATATACTTCCTTCTATTTGTCCAGGAGATTCTCTCCCTGGGAAAATTTTTAAAGGAAATAGTTCATGGGGATAAAATGTGCCATAAACTAAGTGAGAATGAAAGTCAAAAGTGGTTGGATACCTGCTAAAGAGAATAGTAGTAAAAAAATTAACCTTGAGGCAACAGAGTCCCCAAGGAACCAATATATGTGCCCAAAAGGAACACATAGGTCAGACATCTATTTGCCTTATGTAAGTATATCTTAGAATATGTCAACAAAGGTGTATCCCCAACTTATAGAGAGATAAATTTCAACACCATGAAGTATAAGAAAGGACATCTTTCTCGTTACTCCTCTGTGACACGAGACAACAGTTCCTTGTGACAACAAATTCAGGGTGAACTATCCAAATGAATAGTATGAGTCACAATGACCATTAATTAGTCATCTATTACAGTTTAAAACTGTTTGTAATGAAAATTAAACATTTGTATTAAGCTGAGACTTAATGAAATTTTAATTTTTTTAGAATTAACCATTGTTTAAATAAAATCTATAATTCATGTTCTCAGTTTTACTAGATGCATTATACCTGTTCAACAGTCACAAGTAGCCAGTTTACCAAACAAATTGCCTACAGAGCATTGCAACATAAGAGTTTCTACTAAACAGTTCTTTTAAAAACAACTGACAATGTTTACTCCAACCTCATAAAACATGAAAATTGCCACTGTTGTAGAACTCACATAACCAATAATATGAGGAAGGAGTGTTATTCTGCTGTTTCTTTAGAAATTTTAAATTCTAAATGGGAAGCCTTTCTATATTACTTATGGGAAGTTTTATTGTTTTGTCTTTTATATTTTATGTTATTTACTTGAAATGAATATTTATATATTATGTATGAAGAAGTAAACTGTATTTTCCTTCATCCAGAAATCCAACTAACAATACTTTTAAAAGCATCTTTTACCACTCTCTCACTAAAGGCGTGGGGATTATTGCAGAAAAGGAAATTTAAAAAAAAAAAAAAAACTATAAGAGCCATAGGAACACAGTGTTTCCTGTGAGACTGTATCTTCTAGTTATACCAAAAGTTACACCAATAAAATAACACCAATGTGACTATCCAAGTATGACCTGAATAAGATTGACATCAATGGATTTGACAAACTGGATGGGGAAAAGCACAGTATGCCTCAGCTCTACAAAAAGAAATTTATAGGCAACTGAGGAAAGCTGGGGACTGGAGAGGTTTTCCCTGTGGAATAGTACACCAATTAGTTGTCCATTGCCAGATAATCAGCATTGAAAACATACATACAAAGAACATTATATGCACTGAACAAGTTGTATTTTATATGTGTGTTTATATATATACATACACACAATGTGCATATCCATCATATGCATATACATACACATGAATAATATACATTTGCATATACATACACACATATGATTCATGTGCATATACGTATACACACACACATATACATGCAAAAACAATGATTGCAAAAAGAAACCATAGATTTGGAGAGTGAGGAAAGATATATGGAAGGATTTGGAATGAGGGAAGAGAAGGGAGAATTGTAACTACTTTGTAATCACAAAAATAAAAAGTTTTAAAAAGGTATCATTTACCAAATACTTAGGTTAACTTTACTTTTATATTTTAGCAAATCGGAGAACCCAACCAAAATCTAGGGTAATTGAGATTTTTTTCACTTAGATGAATGAAATCTAATGTTTTTCTTGAGATGTATGATATTCACTAAACACTCTATAAGCTTCTAGAATTCTCAGTTTTGATTTATACTTTTTGAATAACCAATTGCTCTTGAGCAAAATCTGTGTGGAATGCTAAAATAACGTCTGTGGATTCATTTTCCTGGCCATCTATTTCATTCTTGTCATCTGGTGTCTTATTCTCTATCCATTTCTAGTGCTCCAGTTGCTTCAAAATGATTATTTTTGTTTGCTTTGTCTGGCTAGTTCTTTCCAGCAATAGACTTTGCCATAAATATCCTAGACTTCCATTGTTAGAATGGAATCAGTCTGTGAATCTATGATTCTCAAAATTATATCCTAAAAATTCACAACAGAAGAACTGTCTGGACCCTCTCATTTTCTCAGAACTTTGCCAATTCTTGTCTGACTTTGGTCTTTGCAATAGACTATACTCATGCATATTTATGTTTTCAGAGAATCAGCTTTACATAATATACATTTTAAAACTTGTTCCTCCTATATTCCTGGGGTCTTTCATTTTATTAATATAGACCATTTTCTTCCTTGAATTTTTAAATATAAAAATATACTGTTCCCTAGTGTTGAATTTCATTAGAATTACTTAACTTCAAAGTCCAAGATGGAATAATTCTGGCTTTACATTGAGGACTCATTGCAGGTAGGAAAACTTGATCCACACTCACAGGTAACCCAGAATCTCAACCAGAACCAAGTGCGGGCTTATATACTATATAAAATGATGATATTAAGTGCTATTAATAATATCCATTTTTTAATATTGGTGCTATTAAAGCAATTACAGAGTGCCAGAACCTCTATCATCAGATTAGAAGAATTGCCAGCACGCTGTCTCTGAGTTGTTGAGACAGGATGCAAGAGTTGACTGAAACCTAGGAAGGCTTCACCATCCTTGCATTTACTGAACATTGAACTAGCCAAATTGAAAGAGCCAAACCGGAAGCAAGTTAGACAAACTGGGCCATAGGATTGGGAGTGGGGAAGAATCCCATAGGATCTGAGCAAAGACCAAAATTCTGCAGTCTCTCAAACATGAAGCATGGTGATACTTTTTAAAATTCCACTCTAATGCACCAGTAATGTCACTCTTAGTTTGAGTTAGAAGATAGATCTCACAAAGTGGATACTCTTCCTGAAGGGTTCCTGGAATTCTGCCTGTATCACATTTTACAGCTGATTTCAGATGGTTCATAATCTCTTATTTCCCCAACTCTATCAAGGCATAGATATTTTGAAATAAAGGAAACTAACCTTCTGTGCTTTCATATTGGTAAAAGCATCTCTCTCTCCCTCTCCATCCCTCCCTCCCTCTCTGTCTCCCTCTCTCTCTCAGAGAAAACTTGCTAAACATTTTTAAACTATCTTTTTCAAGTTTATATTTTAAACTTAATTTTGCATCCCCACACCTCTTCCTGACCCCCTTGCCTACCCCACTGCCATTCCATCACTCCTGCCACAGGGTAAGACCTCCCAAGGGAGATAATCAAGGCTTGGCGCATTAAGCTTAAGCTAGACCAAGCCCCTCTTCCTGCATTATGGATGAGCATGGCATCCCACCTAATAGAATAAGCTCCAACAAGCTAGCTCATACACCAGGATTATCTTGGTCTTACTGTCAGAGGCCCCTCAGATAGACCCAGCTACACATTTGTGTCCCACATGCAGAGTGCCTATTTAGGTCCAATGTAGGCTCCAGGACTATCAGTCTATTTGTCAGTTCCCATGATTTTGGTTCAGCTGTCTCTGCAGATTTCCCCTTCATAATGTTGGCCTCCATTGCAACTTCTCTTCAACTAGATTCCAGGAATTCAGCCTAGTGCTTGATTGTGGATCTCTGCATCTGGTTCCATCAGTTGCTGGGTGAAGCCTATATGATGACAGTCAGATATTCACCAATCTTATTACAGGGGAAGGCTAGTCCAAATATTGTTCTCCACTATTGCTAGGAGTCTTAGCTGGGGTCATTTTAGAAGATTCCTGAGAATTTCCCTAGTACCAGGTTTCTCCCTAAACCCATAGTGGCTCATGGGATGGTCAAGGTGGGAGAGGGACTGAGTGGGAAAAGAACTTGCTAAACTTAATCAAACACGGTGACTTGAGAAAAGGTTTAGATTGATTGCATAATCTTACTAAAGTATCAAGAGTTTTAAAATATGTACTTACTACATAAAAATAGAAACGCTAATACTGGTTAAAAGAAAATGAAACAAATTCCTTAGAAAGCTGCAATGGGAAGCTCTGAGGGTTGGCTAAGGAAACAATATTTTTTTGTGTAAATATCTGATATAAAGCATCAGAGAACCTCTGTGTAATCTAGACATGGAGTCGCAAAGCTTTAATAAACTGATAACATATCACCTTTTGTAGGTCATATATACCTTGTGATTCTAGCCCAAAAGCAGTCATGAAAGCAGGATACAAAGTTTGGAAGGTACCTGGGATCAGTAAGTATAGTAAGAATTGCACTTAAGAGTATGCTTTTATTAGTATACAGGTATACTGGCTTTGTTTCTAGTTCTGTCTTCCAATCATATTTTGCTTTAAAAACTGGTGGTAGGCCAGATTTGATCCATTCACAACACTCTTACATTAATCTTCCTTTTCTTTTGTATTTAAATTAGAAACAATTTTATTTTATGTATCAATCCCAGGTCCCTCTCTATCCCATTCTCCTATGTCCCCCACCAATCCACATCCCATACCTTTTCTGCTCCATAGAAAGGGGGAGGCCTTCTGTGGGGGATTATCAGAGTCTATTACAACCTTTGGTGTGGGGCCTAGGCCTTCCCACTGTGTCTAGGCTGGGATAGTATCCTATCCCTGCTTGGAGAATTATCTCCCAATGTCCGTTCATACACTAGGTATGAACACTGTTCCATTACCAGAGGCACCCAGGAATCCTAACTGTCAATCACCTGCAGACATCCTGGTGCCTTCTTATGCTATTTTCCAAGCTGTCAATCTGGGGTCCATGAGCTCCCCCTTCCTTGTTCAGGTCAGCTGTTTCTGTGGGTTTCTCCAGCCTTGTCTTGACTCCTTTGCTCACCATTCCTCCCACTCTACAATTGGATTTTAGGAGTTTGGCTCAGTGCTTAGCTGTGGGTATCTGCTTCTACTTTTATCAGCCACAAGATGAAGACTCTAGGATGGCATATAAGGTAGTCATCAACCTCATTATTGGAGAAGGGCATTGAAGATAGCCTCTCCCCTATTGCTTAGATTCTTAGTTTGCTTCAACCTAGTATATCTCTGGATTTTCCCTAATGTAAAATTTCTATTTAAACCTATAAAGACTCCCTCTATTAAGGTATATCTTTCCTTGCTCTCCTCTATTCTTCCCCTGACTCAATCTTCCTGGTCCCTCATGTTTTCCTCCCCATTCCTCTTCTCCCTTCTCTTTCCCCTAACTCCCTCTCCCCTCTGCCTGCGCTCCCAATTGGCTCTGAAGAACTTGTCCCTTTGCACTTCTCCAAAGGCAACATGTCTGTGTCTCTTAGGGTCCTCCATATTTCCTAGCTTTTCTGGAGGTATGGAATTGTAGGCTGATGATCCTTTGTTCTATGTCTAAAATACATATATGAGTGAATACATACTATGTTCCTCTTTTTGTGACTGGGTTACTTCACTGGGTGTGGTTTCTTCAAGTTCCATTCATTTGCTTGTGATTTCAAGATTACATTGTTTTTTGTTCCCCCTACCCACCCACTGATTAGTATTCCATTGTGTAGATGTGCCACACCTTTATCCATTCTTCAGTTGAGGAGCATCTAGGTTGCTTCCATGTTCTTGCTATTACAAATAATGCTGCTACAAACATAGTTGAACAGATGTTTTTGTTGCATGGATGTGGATCATTTGGGTATATGCTTAAGAGTGGAAATGATGGGTACTGTGGTAGACTGATTCCCACTTTCCTGAGGAATCTCCATATTGAAGTCAAAAGTGACTGTATAAGTTTGCACTCCCACTAGTAGTAGAAGAGTGTTCTTCTTTCTCCACATCCTCTCCAGCATCGGTTGTCACTGGTGTTTCTAGTTTTAGCTATTCTGACAGGAGTAAGATGGTATCTCAGAGTTGCTTCTATTTTCATTTCTCTGAGGGCAAAGATGTTGAACACTTTCTTAAGTGTCATTTAGCCATTTGGGATTCGTCTATTGAGAATTCTTTATTCAGTTCTGTACCCCACTTTTTAATAGTGTTATTTGGTGTTTTGTTGACTAGTTTCTTGAGTTCTTTGTATATTTTGGTGATCAGCCCTCTGTCAGGTGTAGGACTGGTGAAGATCTTTTCTAGTCTGTGGGCTGCCATTTGGTCTTGTCAACTGTGTCCTTTGACTTACAGAAGCTTCTCAGTTTGTGGAGGTCCCATTTATTAATTTTCGATCTCAGTGTTTGTGCTAGTGGTATTACGTTCAGGAAGCAGTCTGCTGTACCAATTTGTTCAAGGGTACCTCCACTTTGTCTTCTAAGAGATTCAGTGTGGCTGGATTTATGTTGGAGGTCTTTGATCCATTTGAACTTGAATTTTGTGCATGGTGATAGACATGGGTCTATCAGCAGTCTTCTATACACCATCATCCAGTTGTGTCAGCACCATTTGTTGAAGATGCTTTCCTTCTTCCACTGTTCAACTATTTTCATAGCAGCATTATTTGTAATAGCCAGAACCTGGACGCCACCAACATTAATCTTAATAATTTTATGAAAATAACAACAACAAAAATGCACCTTTGGGTCTGGTGTTTAAGAGCATGTATTGCTCTTGAGAGGACCCAAGTTCAGTTACAAGCACCTAAGTTAGGCAGCTCACAATCACCTGAAACTCCAGAGCCAGCATAGTCTGTGTTGGATGACATGAGCACTAAATCCAGCAATATAAACTCCCTTCCACATGTTTGTACATACAACTAAAAATAATAACTAAAAGATATAATATTCTTAAAATAATAAAAACCTATAAAATCATTTATTCAGTAATGGGATTTTTTAAAACTCTGAAATTACTTTTTATAAATGTTATGTTCACCAACATTTTTTATTTTCACAGTTTCAGGTCACACACTATTGAAATAATTATTATAATTACTTAATTGCTTTTAAAATTTTAATTCAAGTATAATGCTAATTGTCTTCAAGATATTTTCCATTTTGTATCTTTAGAAATAAAAATGTTCAATATGAATTTTACATAGTAACTCAACTAAATATTCACATTTATACAAGTTGGAAGTCAACATTCTATGTCTGTCACAATTTACACATGCTGGGATGAAAAATAATGACAGTTTTGACCATACTATACTTTCATGAAGTTGGCAATGAATAGCTACAGATGACAGTGACAAATTTGTTATGTGACTAAGACTTCATGTTTTCTTGTTTTCTAGTACAGTACACATAGTAACTATTCTTAGAGGTAACAATGGGATGAATTTACTTGTACTCCATAAAAAAAAAAAAGTGCCATAAGTCCCAGGTTCTCCAACTTTACAAAACCTTAGCACATTCTTCCAGATTTAGGGAGAATACAAGTCTTATTGGAACATGAGTAATGATGTTCTTACCTCTGATTTAGGGACTTCATGTGTACTTCTGGTATTCATCTTTAAAAGTTTCTGAATAAATTGTTTCTGTCAAATCTGTATTTTTTTTTTTTGTTTTCTCTAATCTTCTTTGAAAAGTTTGTGAATTTAATTGCAGCTCCAAAAGAATTTTCACTAACCCCACATTTGACAGGGTGCTAATATTCAAATTATATAAAAAATTCAAGAAAATAGACATCAAGAAACCAACTAATCCCATTAAAAATGAGGATCAGATCTAAACAGAGAATTCTCAACAGAAGAATCTCAAATGGCCAAGAAACACTTAAAGGAATATACAACATCCTTAGCTATTAGGGAAATGTAAATCAAAATAACTCAGAGATACCATTTTATAACAATCAGAATGGCTGAGATAAAAAACACAAGGGACAGCTCATGTTGATGAGGATGTGTAGCAAGGGGAACACTGCTCCATTGCTGGTGGGAGTGCAAACTAGTACAGCCACGTTGCTAATCAATTTGGCAATTTCTTAGAAAATTGTGACCAATCTGCCTCAAGACCCAGCTATACCATTTTTGGGCACCTATTCAAAGGTGCCCTCTATACCACAAGCACACTTGCTCAACTATGTTCGTAGCAGCCTTAGTCATAACAGCCAGAAAATTTAAACAACCTAGATGCTCCTCAACCAAAGAATGGATCTTATGGCTTTAAACTCAGGACTTGGGAGGCAAAGGCAAACAGATGGTCTACAAATTGAGCTCCAGGACAGCAGGACTGTTTCACAGAGACACCACATCTTGAATAACAAACAAACAAAAAAGTCAATAAAATGATTCCTAAAGATATTCTGCTATACTCATAGATTGGTGCCTAGCCTAATTGTCATCAGAAAGGTTTCATCTTGCAACTGATGGAAACAGATGTAGAGACCTGCAGCAAAACAGTAAACAGAGCTTGAGGAACCCACTAAAAGGGGTATGTGTATGTGTGAAGGATTGTAGCAGCCAGAGGAGTCAAGGACACCACAAGAAAACTCACAGAACGAGCTAACCCGTGCTCTTAGAAGCTCATAGATGTTGAATCAATAGCCAAGGAGCCTGCATGGGACTGACCTGAGCCTTCTGCATATGTGTTACACCTGTGTAGCTTGGCTTCCCTGTGGGACCCCTAACAGAGTGAGCAGGGGCTATATCTGAATCTGTTGCTTACTTTTGGGACCCTTTCTTGCTGCTGGGTTGCCTTCTCAAGCCTTAATTGGACATGAGGTCCTAGTTTCATTGCTACCTGATATGCCATAGCTGGTTGACATCCATGAGAGGCTTGCCACTTTCTGAAAAGAAAAGGAAGAGGAGAAGTGGATGGGAGTGCACAAGAAGAAGGAAGTTGGAGGAGGAACTGGAAGAAGAGGATGGAGGAGAAACTTCAGTGGGATGTAAAAAACAAAAACAAATAAATAAACACCAAAAAAAGAGAATCCAAATATTTATTCAAAATGTCCTCAGGTATCATTATAGTCCATTTTTTTCCTCCTTTCTTGTTGAGGTTATTTTCTCTCACAAAACAAAACTACCTTTCCTACATATAAGGCTAATATGTATGATCATTTATAAAACATTTAAATAAGCCTAAAGTTCAAGGACTATTGAGACTAAGTAGTCTGTGAATCTAGCTGTCTCCTCACATCATTCATGTGCAATATTCTTGCACACTGAATTGAATGAACAAAGTAAGGCAAAGGCTGTAAGAAGAAATACTCATGGTATCAGAATTTATACAAATTTCTTGTATTTTTTTGTCTTTTATATCCTTTGTTATGATCAAGAGATAGGTGAATCAATTCAGCCAGTCAATGGTATAGGAAAGCAGATATATATTAACTTATAATGGCACTTATTATTTATGGATGTCAATTTTTAAAAAGTGGCATGCAAGAGAAATTTGCTATGATACAGAGCTTGGGTGGAGTTTTTTTTTAATTGGGGGAAAGTGAATGGGAAAGATGGAAGGGGAGACTGGTCTATGGAGTCAGGAACAGCAGAAGAGGAGAGGAGAGAGAGGATGGAGGGGTGGGAGAGAGATAAAGGGGGTAAGGGAGAGACAGAGTGACAGGCATAGAAGAAGAGATAGAGAGAGAAAGAGAGAAATATGGGAGGTGGAAAGGACTCTTTAAAAGGGAACATAGTGAATTGCACAGGTGGTGTTCTTAGTGGCTCCAGCTGAGGGCAAGTACTGTCAGAACCCCAAGGGCAGGACAGTACAGATGCCTGAATACTAACAAGACCACAATTAAACCATTTTTTTTGTGTGTGGAATAAAATAGGTTATACATGGACTTGTGTTATTTCAGTTAAATATCCATTGCTAATGCTTTTAAAATGAAGAAAGGCTTAATTAGCTCATGTGTTCGGTCTATCACATGGCCACCATCACCTTAGATCTGCTGAGAGCTATGCCAGTTACTGGTGAGTAGCAATGACAGGAAATGGAATAGTGCCAAGCAAATGTCTCACCCCCATACACACACACACACACACACACACACACACACACACACACACACACACACACTGACATTAAAAGCTTTTATTGGGAATATCATTCACAATCTATACAAGTTATATACAAGGCATAAAAATGGAAAACACACAAAATATAACTGAGGTATAAGGTAAGAGCACAGTATGTCATATTTCAATAAATATAACCCAAAATTTGTTAACTAAGTAACCAAATAGATGAATCTTATTATTTTTTTAGTAAAATTATATAAAATATTTATTTCACATGAGGTAGAGGACAGTTTTTTGTGTCATGTAATGTAACCAACCACAGCAATTTTAATCATAAAACTATACACATTGGCAAAATTATCAGTTGAATTATGTTCAATATAGTCAATTTGCTTCAGTAGTTGCAGAAGGGACTGTTCACTCACTGCCTTCACATGTTAGGAACTGAGGAAAAACTGAAGACTATTAAACTGCCTTAAAGTTGCCAATATAAGTACTTCTAGCAGAAAAGCTAATGGCAACTATATTCATCACAAACTCTAACAACTAAAACAATGTTCTAGGTTTAACAATTATTTTAGGAGGGTGTTTTCATGAGAATTAAGTGTGCTGTGCTTTCTTTATTTTCAAGTGAGGTATCTATATTGAAGAAAAAAATCTTATAAATTTCTTTTATACTAAACTAACTTTAAACTCTATTTTGTTTTCTGAGCTTAATTTTAAAATGTTTTGTATTTGATCACTTCCTAATTCCAAAACAGTAACACTATGTATATGACATTTAAACAAAGTAAAACAAGAGAGAAGGGAAGATTAAATAATCCCATGTGAGAATATTCCCAAAGTGAGCAGATAACATTTGACAAAATTGTACATCAATAGACCCAAGACATATTTCATTATGACCAGTCTGCAGTTACAATAGCCCTGTAAAGGGTGTTCAAATCATCCCATGCCATAACAGTAACATATTTATATGAATGGCTAGAAGCAGTGCAAACTATTAATCCAAAGATTTTATTTAGCCCATAAATAATATTATCTACCCATAATCATTGATTCTTTTCCTAAATTTGTAAATGGAATTTTTAAACATTCTAAATGGACATCAATATTATGTGTCAATTACATAGTTAATATGAGAGTTTTTAAATTTCCTCATATAAGATTTTATTATGTAACTATTAACTACCAAATATACCACCTCAAAGAATACCTTGGATGACTTCTATACTCCTTGTTAACATTCCAGTTGTGTTTCTTGAGGAAAGGAGTTTATTCTTGGCTCAGACAGTGAATGACATAAAGGGAGTAAGTACTATCTTTCAAAGTTACATACTGGAATCAAAATCACCACCTTCAAAATTATATTGAAGTTGAGGAAAGGAATATGGTGTTAAGAAACAAAGTGGATAAAGTCCTTAACTGCATACACTTAAATGGTATGAATTATAGCATCTTATCCCAAATATATGGTGGCCAGGATTTGAAAAATAATTATGAAGAGTTGAAGGAGTTGATTACTTTGCCTCTAACCATTGATTACTTCCAAGTCTGAATGTTCTAACAACAAAATGACTCCACATCAAGTTCTTATTCTCTTTATTCTTATCATTTATAAACCCAGGTCACTTTGACTTAATTCACACAATGGTGCTATCTTGTACAATCTCACCTACTATGTCCTAATCAAGGATAACATACTACAGCAGTTTCACTCTTAATGGGTCCAACCACATTGCATCAAATTGAAAATTACTTGTAATAGTGATTAGAAAATTGGATATGTAGTATATCTTCAAAATATTTTTTATTCAATGCAACAAGCAAGAAGAATATCATGATTTTTAATACAAGAAGGCAAAATTGCACTTTCCAAAATTAAAAGAGCATGCAAGATGTAACTTGGTGCTATCAATGACTACAGTGTCAAGGGAATCCTGGCTTAGAAAGGAAGACAGTAGGAAAGAATTGCCCCCTGCTACTGTTGAAAAATGATCTCTATTCCTCTAAACTTAACTGGTCTAAAACCAGTGTTTAGATAATAAAATAAAATATAGTCTTTAAAGGCATAACAAGTATGTTGGTAGTATTGGTAAAGAAATTGCTTTGTGAGATATTTAAAGATTGTGATTCTCAAATTTTGATATACACATTATATATTTGTATTTGGACTTACTGCCCTTTTTGTTACTCACACACAGCTTTTCATTCTTTGAGAGATTCTTAACTTATTGATGTATCCTTACACTATAGAGTTTTTCCCTATATATAGTTGTAAATATATTTGTACACAAACTACTTTACTCCTGTTTTTTGAATACACATAATATAGTTGAAAAATTGTATCAAAATATATATACATCTTAAAAATCAAATGTGTAAACTTTAGGAAGAAATTCTGGGTAAAACAGTGTACCACAAGCCATATAGGAACTAGTACTTAATTACAATCTGAGGAACAAATATAACAAGAATATGTTATCCTTCTATCAGTTTCTAAAGCCTTTGAGTTAACTTGACCAATGCTTGAAACACCTCTTTTATCATCAGACCCATAAACTTTGTCTGCTATAGGTCTTGGTGTACTGATGGGATTTCAAGCAATGCAAGCACCTCCATAGATGCAGATCCTACAATACTCTGGCAAGCTACACTAAAGGATCCCCATCTGGAAATACACCAAATCTATACTAGTAGATCTTTTACAGAAGAAGTGCCCAGCCACAGCCCCTAGGGCCATCATCAGCACCCAAAGTTTGGGAACTAAGTACCAGTTGTGATAATGAAGCAAACACAGCTGAGTGTCCATCCCTGCCATTCATAGCTCACAGAACAGAGAAGAAAATCCTATACACAAGGGCAAGTAGAAACCCAAGAAATAAGAATAGAACTGGCCAAAATCCAGAGAGTAGACCATGACCTGGGAGAAAACTCACGTATTCACTGAGGGGATAATAACAAAATTCATCCACTGAGCCCATTTTCTGATTATCTTCAAACAGCAATCCCTCTACCTTGGTCCTTCTTCCTCTCTTTTTTACCCCTTTCCCTTCCCTTATCTTATTCTACATCCATTCCTCTTTCTATTGGATCTTACAAAGAACAGAAGCTGACTCATTAGAAGATATCTGGATAAATATTTAAGTCCCCCTTTTTGTGTTATATACTTAACCAATTCCATCTACACCTCACAGCAATTTGCTTCTACTATGCTGGTTCCTGTGCATGTTCCTCTTTTCAGCACCCCTTAGAAACCTAGTATGAATCACTAGTCTCCCTTCAGTAGCTCACCATATCAAGTCCCATCTCCACCTCCCTACTGCTGGGCTTTAAGGTGTGAGGCCCAATTTCTGGGTTAGAACTGTTCTAGGTAGATAAAAGCATACTAATCACATGAGAAGTTTAGGATGGAAGGTTCTCTTTTCCGTTTAATCTACTTTATATATAGCCTTAAGAGGCAGAGTTTATCTACATTAATTTATTTGAAATCTTATCACAAAGCCTGTAATACAGTTAGAAAGGCATAAAAAGAATACTGAAGAATGGTATCTTTGTCATGCTATTATTTCAAAGTAAATACAGCAAATAAGTATGCTTGATGCTTTATGCTTACAGACAGCCATACTTCGCTTATTCTTCAAAATTGATTGAGCTACCTTCTTACATTCAAATGTTTCAATTCAATGGAATGTACATTATTGATGAAAGGATATATTTTGCAGATTTCTCAGCATTATATTAGAGAATGTAATTCAGACTTTGTTTAGAAATACTGCTGTATTTTAATCAATGTAAGGCAATGAAAAGTAAAGGTTTATATGATCCAAAAACAAACGTAAATATTGATGTTGATCACTAATCTTCTTTGTGAAATACAGCTGAGAGGTGTAGACAAGATTGAAATTACCTCATACACACTATTCCTCTCAACAAATTTGTTTCTTGTGCTTGTTTCTAAGCAGACAAGTTGATAAAACGATTTCACAGCTTAAATTGAATTTAACAGATATAACATTGTTTTGTTTTAATTTTTTTCAGCCTATTTATGTTTCAAATTGACTGCTAGTTCTCTGGCAGCCAATTAAAAGACAAAGACATTTGTCTTAGTTAGAATTTCTATTACTGTAATAAAACAGAATGACCAAAATCAACTTTGGAAAGAAAGGGTTTATTTCATTTCACATTTTGAGTCATACTCCATCACTAAGGGAAGATAGGGCAGGAACTCAAGTTAGGAAACTGGAGGCAGGAACTGAAGCAGAAACCATGCTTTTGACTTGTTTCCCATGGCTTGCTCAGCCTGTTTTTTAGTACAACATTGCACCACCTGCCCAGGGATAGCAACACTCACATCAATCATTAATCAAGACAACACTCCCACAGACTTCCCTAAAGGTCAATTTATAATATGTTTAGTTTTTCATTGGGACTACTGGCTCCCCAAAAGTGGATTCAGAGGCTTATTATTAATTATAAATGTTTGGCTGATAGCTTAGGCTTGTTACTTAATAGCTCTTACATCTTAAATTAACCCATATTTCTTATCTACACTCTGCCATGTGGTGATACCTTTGTTCAGTGTGTTATGCTCATTTCCCGCTTCCTCTTTTTTTTTTTTTTTTTGTGGGTTTTTTATGTTTTATTTATTTATTTTTCTTACATATCGATCACAGTCCCCTCTCTCTTCCTCCCTCCCTCTCTCTCCCTCCCATGCCCCCCAAAACACCCTCCCATCCCATTCCCCCACACACACTCCACAGGGAAGGTGATGCCTTCCAGGAGGGGTCAACAAAATTTGTCAAGTCATTTGGAGTAGGGACTATGCCCTCCCTACTGCGTCTAGGTTAAGGAAATATCCCTCTGATGAATGTGTTCCCAAAGTCTTTTTGTACACCAGGGATATATCCTGGCTCTACTGTCAGAGGTCCCTTAGAGTGCCCCAGGCCTTCTAACTGAGACCCATGTTCAGGGATTCTGAGTCCATCCAATGCTGCTTTCCCAGCTATGAGTCTGGGGGGCCCATTGGCTTCTTTTTGTTTAGGTTACCTGTCTCTGTGGGTTTCTGTAGCCTGGTGTTGTCCTCCTCCTTCTCTGCATCTGGATTCAATTTTGGCTCAGTGTTTAGCTGTGGGTCTCTGCTTCTGTTTCCATCAGCTGGTAGATGAAGGCTCTATGATGGTGGATAAATTAATCATCGATCTCATTATCAGGGAAGGGCATTTATGGTAGCCTTTCCACTGTTGCTCAAATTGTTAGTTGGGGTCAGTCTTGTAGGTCTCTGGACATTTCTCTAGAGTCAGTTTTCTCTTCAAAACTATAATGGCTCCCTCTTTTAAGGTATCTCTCTCTCTCTTTTTTTTCTTTCTCTTGCCTATTGCTCCCTGACTCAATCTTCCTAGTCCCACGTGCTTTCCTCTCTTCCCATTCTCTTTCTCCTCGCTCCATCTCTACTCACTGAAACCCACTTTCAATATGCTCAAGAGATCTGGTTCCTTTCACCTTCTGTGAGGAACCTTATATGAATTTCTTAGAATCCTCCTTGTATCCTAGTTTCTCTGACAGTGTGAATTATAGACTAGTGATTCTTTTCTCTAAGTCAAAATCTGTATAGGAGTGAGTACATGCCATGTTCCTTTTTTTTTTTTTTTTTTGTGACCGGGTTACCTTACTCAGGATCGTATCTTCAAGTTCCATCCATTTGTTTGTGGATTTCAAGATTTCATTTTATTTCCCCTGAGTAGTATTCCATTGTATAAATATGCCACATCTTCTTTATCCATTTTTCAGTTGAGGGGCATCTAGGTTGATTCCAGGTTTTTGCTGGAAATAATGCTCTACGAACATAGTTGAACAGATGTCTTGGTTGCACGGATGTGGATCATTTGGGTATATGCCTAAGAGTGGGATTACCGGGTATTGTGGTAGAATGATTCCCATTTTCCTGAGGAATTGCCATACTGTTCTCCAAAATGGCTGTACAATTTTGCACTCCCACCATCATTGAAGGAGTGTTCCTCTTCCTACACATCCTCTCCAGCATAAGTTGTCATTGGTGTTTCTAATTATAGCCATTCTGGTAGGGGTAAGATGGGATCTCAGAATTGTTTTGATTTGCATTTCCATGATAGTTAAGGATGTTGAGCACTTTCATAAGTGTTTTTCAGCCTTTTGGATGTACTCTTTCTTCTGTATTTGGCTAAAGACTCCACCTTCTTCCTACACAGTTTTCTTATTATCTGGCTCTCTGACTTAACCTCAATAAAGCAAGATAGTTTGAGAGGAGAAACTAAAGCAACACCGGTAATTCTTATTTGTTTTATTTTTTTATTCACAATAACCAGCAAAGTGAGTGACACTCAAACATGTCAATATTTTCTCTGCATGATAGTAATCAATTTTTTTTGTAAAGGATTCTCTCTCTTTTTTGTAAAATGCATCTTCCAGTTCTTTGATTATAACTCTTCTTCCAAGAACTACTTAATTATTTAAAAATTGAAGAAAAACAAATTTGCTGTTGTGCCAAAAAAATTGATTATGCTAATGTTTAAAATGCAGCAAGTGAAACCAAAGTTAAATGAAAGAAATGAAGAACTAGAACTCATGATATATAAATCGTTGCACAGCACAGGTGTCTCACTGTGACTTCAGATTAGATTCATGCTGGAAACCTCACTGTAAAGCAGGGGCCAATATGTGGCACATGGCATGCTCCCTAAGAAGAATGAATATATATATGTGTGCACATCCACAAATCAAAACCATGGTGAGGCCTGGCTGCATTAAAAAGTGAGGTGTGAGATCTTGAGACCAGAGAGGAGGCTAAGCTATTAAGAACATGCACAGCTCTGTTGCAGAGAACTTGAGTTCAGTTTCAATCTCCCATGTTGTGTGGTTCACACCACTTGTAACTCTGCTCCTAATGGTTGGATCCCCACTTCTGGGCTGGGCAAGACATGCACTCACATGCATACTAACCACTAATATAGTGTGCGTTTGTGTGTGTGTGTGTGAATAGGTAGGATATATATGTAATTTTTAATAATATGAGGCCTAGGGCTAATGAGAGATAGAAAAAAACAATGAAACAAATATTAGCATAGAAAAATAAATTATTTTCTTTTGTTATTAAAAACAAGGCAACCAGTTTGTTATTTATGTAGATAAATAAATCTTGCGTCTTAAATTCTGACAATGATGAGCAATGAGGACTTACTTTTCCTTCTCATGAAGAAGAAAAGTATATAAAATAGTAAAGCACATAGTAATAAATTAACCCTCTGACTTTATTGTCACCAAAATAATTTAGTTCAACAATTACTTACAAATTAAAGGTTATGCAGAACAAAAAAAGAGGAAGGAGGCCAAGTAACTTTTCACAAGGGCAGTAAAGCTTAAAATGGTAAGAGCACCCAGGGCATGCTTGTCTTACAATGAAATGGAGAATATTTGAAGAGCTGACTTTGAGGGCAACAGCCTTACTGCAATTGCCTAAAGCAAATGAAAGTGTATGAGAATTCTTTACAGTGAAGGACTAGAAGTGTGCAGAAAGTATGTGTCTAGTAAATATATAGCTATGTTGTCTGCCCCTGTTCACACTGTTGTTTTCTTTTTTAAATTTAAATTAGTAACAATCTTATTTTATATATCCATCCCATTTCCTGCTTCCTCCCATTCTCCCTCTTCTTATCCCTCTTCTGTTGTATAGAAAGGGTGAGGCCTTCTATGAGGGATCATCAAAGTCTGTCACTTCATTTGTAAAAGGGTATAGGGCCTCCCACATGTGTCTAGGCTGAGTGAGTATACCATTATGACAAGTGGGCTACCAGTGTCCATTCATACACTAGGTATAAATGTTGTTCCATTACCAGGAGCCCCATAGACTGCCCAGGACCTCTAACTGTCACCCACAGAGAAATATTTTAATATATATTCATAGCCCAGGAAACAAGGAAAGAGCACTTCCTGGGGATGAATATGGTTATATTAGAAAAAGAATAAATAAGAAGATTTGGGAAGTAGTCTTTGTACTATCAAGAAGCCAGTCCCACATAGGGACTGTTACAGAAGTTTGTCATTGGCCTGTTTGAAAAATTAATTTTGTGTTGATGGAAAGTCAGTTTTACTGTTCATATTTAAGCAGAAATCGCACCTGTCCACTTAATTAGGAATGTTGTCTAGGGACCATGGTAATGTGGTTGGGAGAGAAGCTTATGACAACGCTATCTGGTTTCAAATGTGGCAAGAGATTATCCTAGGCCTTATATTAAATGGGTCGACATGACCCAAATAAAGAGATGAAGAGTATATATGACCTGAGAAAGGAAAAAATGAGAAAATCCACCCCTCATCCTGAGTGTGTGTGTGTGTGTGTGTGTGTGTGTGTGTGTGTGTGTGTGTGTGCATGTTTCTGAAAACTGGCATTCCTCTAACAGCTATGAAAATACACGAATCCTGTTGGCAATGTTGCTGTGGTACCAGTGCATGAACTGGCTTTTTAGAGCCCATTCCCTGTGGTAGGATACCTTACTCAGCCTGGATACAGGGGAGAGGGGCTTAGAACTGCCTCATCTTCATATGTCAGACTTTGTTGACTTCCCAAAGAAGGCCTTACATCCTATGAGGAGTTGATTGGGGGTGGAAATGTGAGGCAGGAGAAGGGGAGGTGTGAATTTGGATTAGTGTGTAAATTGAAAACTTTTTTTTTAAAATAAAAAGAAGGAAAAGAAAATTCACAGATCCCCATTATTTCCCTTCTATGCATCCATCTGATAAATTCATACTAGAGTGATTTGATGGTGTTCATTAGACAACCCAGCAATGTCTCTGGGTATTTGAAGAGGCTGACCTTCCTATCCATGCCCATATGAAGAGTACAGGAAACACTAACACCAAACCACATAAGAAGAGCCCAAATGTTTAGCTGTGGAGAATGCATACTAATTTGCTGTGCCAGTTAATGGCAGCAGCATGCTAGATCATCTTGGCCCAGACATCAGGATCCCATCTCCCTGAGGCAGAATTATAATCTCCACCACCGTTGTCAGTAATAAAAGGAGGGAATGGTTGAGAGGCTGCTACTTAATCTGTCAGATCACCACCTGTTATTTACCTGATGCTGAAGTAACACTCTAATCAATGTCTTTAGAGTCCTCTGGGGATGGTTTATGGTGAGTGGTCCTGGACAGCTGGAAGGTAAAGTTTGACAAGCACAAAGGACTCCCATGAGCTAGCAGTTTCCTTAGAATGTGTTTAAGAATATGTATTCTCTGTTGGTAGGGTGGCATAATCATAACAATTTATGTTTAATTTTTCTGTAATTTTTGTACTGTTTCTCTCTAAAATAGCGTCATGTTCTCTATGTCATTAGTCTGTCTTTTGTGCTGAATTGTGTATCTCCATACATATGCTCCAGAATCATTTAAAAACTCTCAAGATGCTGGATTTAAAAGTCCCCACAAATTTAATAAAACATGTCAACATGTGCTATAAATTATATTTTCAAATTAGTAGCCTTATTAAAGCAGGGAAGTCACTTTGTTCACACAAATTCCCGACATAATTCTGAACATAATCTTAATGCTGGTAGGTAGAGTCCTCAGACACCTGGGCTTCTATGGATGATTTTAAAGGCCCTTTTGCCCTCTATAAACAAGAAACAAAAAGTTTTGTTTTTGTGTTTTAACAAAACCCATATATCCCCAGGTATCCATGGCATATATCCATATGAACATATTCTGAATCTGTCTTTTTAGTAGCCAGTTTTGATTAATTCCACCCACATCACACTCAGCCAAGATACCACAGTGTTGTTTTTATTTTTATTTGAATACATTGTTCACATAGAAAAGTGGCAAAATGTACATTTCAACAGTAGCCACTTAGAAGAATGGGGTTTGTTTCTATAGTAGAGATCATTTGTTCAAAATGAAACAGGTATTTAAAAGTTTAGACTACAGGTAGCTTTGTGTACATGGCTCATGCATCCTTATGTCAAACATCCTTGAAACTCATTGAAGTTTAAATGAACGTGAGCATTCTTTCTTAACAGGCTTGGCACAAAGACTACATCTGGCAGAAGTCCGTTATGTGTGACTTCTGTTTCGCTAAATTTTTCTATCTCCATTCTGCCTACAGTGATCCTCTGTGTATTCTACATTTAAATGGTATTTGTTTTACAAAAGATTTGCATATTTCTTTTACAAGATGCATAAAATACCTAAAAGAAAAAAATTAAATAAGTTGCACATCACAATCACCAATTTCTCCTCCTCAAGACAATCATCATTAACTCTTTTATAATCATACTACTAATCTTATTTTTACTCATAAATACAGTCTTTAGTGAAATTAACAGAAGGTTTTTTTGTGACTTCATTAATTGTTTCAACACAGAATGATCTAATGGTCAAAGTGTTGACAGAATCTTCTTAGGAATAAGTATTTATATTCAAACTGTTATTTAAAACTAAGACTTTTTCAAATCTTCAATGTTGCCTACATATGTTACAGGTAGATGCTCATTTGCACATACACATTTCATAATGTTTAAAATATTCTGTCTGTACTGCTATATATTAACATTTGCCATGGAAATGTTTTTTCACATTTCTTGTACTGGAGTATCACTTTTTGGGGCAACTCATGAGTTTTGCTGGATTTTACATTTACTCTGGGGCATATGCTCTGCCAAAAGGAATTACAATGGAATCCATTTAAGCCAGCATATTTGGATACATATTCAAAACAGAAAGTAATGATCAATTCTCACTATTTCAAGAAACTATATCCTGGTAAACAAGGTAATAAACATAAATAAAGGTTGCATTATGATATGTATTTTCTCTTTTCCAGATTGTATTTATGTGCAGCATTCTTTTTCCCAATGCATAGTTACTGTCAAGTCTTTAGAAAACATCAAATGGAATCTGTTTTGGGGAGTCTGTACCAATGAGAATTGTGTAGTTGAGTGGCAAGGGACCATTGATTTTGCAGTCTTCTTGTTCTGAAAATTAAACTCATAAGCTTCAGGCCTTCAAAGAAGATAACTTAAAATAAACCTATCTAATGGACTGAAAAACTGCTATATTAAGGGCTCACTTAGTCAGATACAATAGTAAGGACAGCATAAGGTTTTTGGAAAAATAAATGAAGTCTAAGGACAGCCGAGTGTTCAGTTTATTGAATAGAATCCTAATTCTAATATACAGGTGTTTCTCCATAGCAGAATTCAACATGGAGCCTAACATTGCATTGCATCTTAAATGGAAAAATAGTCACTTTTCCTTACTACCTTGGAGCTGGTATTAACTTACGGCAGAGTCAATTGCAAAGGTCACCTTAGAATTGAGGGGATACACTCATTGGATTAACAGATTGAGTTTAGAAGAAAGTCATTGGTTTATAAATTCAGCATGGAGTACAAATTCAAGTATGATTTCTAAGCACATTATCATTCACTAATGGCATGACGATACAAATAAAGGAAAGAATGATAAAGCTTTAAACTGTAGAAGCACTAGTCAAAGGAGGATAGAAAAAAACTTAGACAAGAAATTGTTTTTATAAAACTTTTGTGCTCATTCTTGCATTTATGCATGTCGTCTTCGATTCCTCATTATGGTATCAGTATGGATTTTCATAAGAAGTTATTTTTTCATAAATGTGTACCAGTAGTTCTTGAAAGACTGCAAAAATAGAGCAACAAAAATTACTGAATGTGTTATGAAGAATCATGACTATAATTCTGGATTGAGTTGTTGATAACTGGGAAAAATACTGAAGAAAAGAAGCTATGTGAAAATATGAAGTCAATAAAAGGAGATAACTGAGCATTCACATTCAGTATAACTAAAATTTCATCCTGAGAGAGCAGACAGACAATTGACCTGGCATACCCAAAGACATAAGTCAGATCAGGAACTCATCAGGAGACAGGGCTAAAGAGCAGTAACGATTTCACTCAGTTACAGTAACCAACCTCACACTTCAATGATATGCTTACTGATCTCAGGAATAGCTCTGGCAGAGCATGACAAATAGGGCAGAGGCAATTGATACAGAAAAAAAAAAAAAAAAGATTAACCTCACTTTCATTTGGGATTATAATTTACTCCATGTACACTGAAAACAAACCCAAATTTGATGACCAAAGCGAAGACAAAAGCAGTGGGATCATTTTGATTGGTTTGTGTTGGTAATATCCTTAGCAGTTGGGAGATAGAGACAGCAACTGTATCTGAAGAAATAGATGCTAATCCAAAGCTACTGTATTTGCAACATGTTGATTTCAAGGTACTTGAACTTGACACTATTCAGTCAATTGGCCTTTGACATGGGTAAAAAAAAGAACAAGTTCATAGTGAGGAGTGAATTTTTCAGCAGCGGTAGTAGTAAAAGTAGGTATCTGTGGAAACAAAAACAGAAATTTTTCCAAGTACATCATATAAGGAGATCACGTACAGGAAGACTTGTGCAAACTATCTGAAATATAAGCCTTTTAGAATAAAACATATGAGAAACTACTGGAAGCCTTGCTCCAGATGGGCTCTGTGTCCTGGGATGGATGTGTGAAGTCAGAGTTAATTAGAGACTGACCACCTGTTGTTCAAACAAGTCGCTCCAGATAGCCTAGGCTGTCTTTGTTTATTCCATTTCAATGGTTTGCATGAACAGTTTTACAATCAGTATTTACTTCCTAAGTTTCTGAAAATGGTTACAATAATCACCAGTTTCTTCCTTTGCGTTTTTCTTCCATCCTCCAGCCTTCCCACTGGTAACCATTACTTATTTGATCTGTATCTCTACTGTTAGAAGCTTAGGCAGACAAAGGAAGTTTTCTAAGTAGGCATACGAGTTGGCAGCATTTGTGGCTAAAACATCATGCATGGTGAGAGACAAATTTTCTCTAGTGGGTAATATTAATGTCTGGGAGGGTCTGGGTTCTCAAAATCAACTCAGCATCTGAAGATGGATCAATTCATTCTAGATTCTGTACTACTCAATCTCATCTGTAGATAGACTAGGTTTTTCCTTTTATGCTATAAACAATATAACTCAAAATTTGCTCTTAATAATTGGCACTGTTTATTCCTTATTCTCATGTCCTTCTCGCTTAGCCTCTTGGGCTATTGGCACAGCTATTAGAAATAAGGGACCTGTGAGTTTCTATGATTCTGCTTCATCCCCTGTTCCTATACAGTCCCCACTAACTTCTGATAGCATCTATTTAATATCTCTCAAAGACTCTGAAGGCTAAAATCATTCTTTCCAGAACAGTTATGCAAATAATGTAATATTAAACTTCATGACCTACTGTGACTCATGGCTTGCATAGTGAAAGTAAGGAGAGTGTGTAGCACATAGGCTTCTGGGGTCATGCCTGGATTTATGCAGCAAACTGTCCACAGGCTTTGCCAAGTGGGCCAGGATCTCCAGGACTTTGCAACAAGAAAGCCATTTATACTATTCTCAGGCTTTTTAACATGAAGAAGACATATGGCTCCCACCAAAAAGTCCTTGAAGATATTGATCTTCGTAACAATTTCTTTGTGATGACACCAAATATCCAAACACAGGGGAGTTTTGTCAGAGTATTTCTCTAGCATGTAAGTAGCCTTATGTTGATTTCTTAAAGTCACATAAATTGGACAAAGGGGATGCCTGTTACCCCAGCACTTTGGAAGACAAAGATAGAAGTTTCAGAATTTTACAGCCACTCTAGTCTATACACAATGTTCAATTCTAGTCCTGCATTGAGAAAACTCATATAAAAAATGTAAGTAATAAAAACAGCAATCATGGTCTCACTCAACAGAATGAAAAGATAGATAAAAGAATGAGAGAAATGCTTACAGACCTCATATTTATAGGAAGGTACTTTCTTTAATGTATGAGGATCTAGCACAGTTGCAGGACAGCAATGGCAAAGAATAAAAACTGTGCATAACCTGAAAAAAAAATCAAAGGATTTAAACAGACACTTTAAAAATAAAACATGTCAACAGCCAAGAGATACAAGCAAAGATGCTAACAGATAACTTCAAATCTAAGCTGTAACAAAATTTTACTTTATATTAGAATGGATCTTACATAATCAACAGTCAAGGAAGTTGTGGAGAAATTTGGACCTGTTTACACTGTTGGTGAGAAATGAACTGGGAAGGAAGCCATAGAGAAAAGCAGGGTAACTCTGACAAACACCAACAAAATTACCAAATGACCCAAATTCCACTGCTGTGTTTATATTCAAAAGGACTGAAGAACATAAAGGTTGCCCTGTATGCTTATGTTCATAGCAGCCCTCTCACAGATCATAGGCAGGATATGAAAACAAAACCGCTATGTCTCAACAGAGAAATGAATAAAGAAACTGTTGCTGCTGCTGCTGGTGGTGGTGGTGGTGGTGGTGTGTGTGTGTGTGTGTGTGTGTGTGTGTGTGTGTGTGTGTGTGTGACAAAAAAGGAAAATCCTATTTTTTTTCTTAATGATACTCTGATTTAAATCTCCTGATCTCTGGAATTATAATTGTGAGGAAATTCTTTTATTTTAAAGAATATATGTGATTCTGTAGATATCATGTTAAATAAGACAAGCCAATCATGGAAGGAAATATTTGCATTATTCTGTCTATTCACAGGAGATATTAAAAATAGAATTATACATGCACAAATTAGAAAAAAAATGTGTTCTATGAGTTGGGATTGGAAAAATACATAGTTATTGATATTGTATAAAACTACACCTATATTGCAAAACTATTTTCTAGAGATCTGTTCAATGTAGTTCCCATATTAACAATACATAATTGGACACTTCAAAGTGTCATATGCTAGAATTTATGTGAAATGTTCTATTACTCTGAAAGACACAAACACCCACACTCAAGGATACAAAGTTTGAAAGTAGTTCGATACACTTACTACGTTATTACAGTGATGGGAATGTGAACTAAGTTTTATGTATTAAATATTTAATTCTTCCCCTCTCTCTAATCCATGAGAAAATAAGAGAGTCAAGGGATGATAGGGGAACAGAAAAACCTAAATGAAGGCTATGTGAAAAATGCCATATGGAAACACCTGTAACTCAATTAAAATGCATAATTTTACAAAGCATAGTTAGAAGGGAGATGTAGTGAGATATCCACCCCGCCTGTACCTTTTGCTTTGACTATGACCACTGGGGCATAGGGACAAGTGTGAGTGTGACCTGGGCGAACTAGGTATGGGGTTCTGGACCTCAGCATGTTCTCTTGCTTCCTGGTTGGAGACAGAGAGCATCCAAAGGCATCTTTGGGACAGGAACTTACTGGAGGTCATCTGTTTCTGGTAAGTGATTTCTCTCCAAATAAAATAAATTCTCTCTCCATCAGCCTATTTATTTTCCCAGATTCTTATTTATCCATGAGAGCTGGTGTCAGAAGTGGGATCTAGATTTTCACAGGATCTGGGGAATTAGATTTCACCCAGGAGGCTGCATCTGCTCCAAGCTGCTTCTTTCCCCCACCCCAGCTCTTCAGAAGTTCAAAAATACTATATTAGAAAAATTAAAGATTAGATTTCCATATAGGAATTTTCAGATATCTAATGATGGATGCCATAGTTAGCTTTAGTTCCCAGTGTGATAAACCTGAATAGAGGTTACCCTAATTGATGGATTGCTTCCACTGGATTGGCCTATGGCCATGTCTGTGTAACATCCCCTAAGTGATATAGGAAGGCTCAGCCTACTGTGATCAGTGCTACATTTGGGCAAGTGATCCAGGGACGTTTAAGGAAGCTAGCTGAGCAGTAAGAGAAATCAAACTGGGAGCAGCATCCCTCCATGATTTCTCCTTCAAGCTCCAGAATTGTGTTTTTGTCTAACTGTCTCTTTATGTTGGACTGCAACATTTAAAACAACTAAACCATTTTCTCACTCAGGAAAGTTTTTGGTCAATTGTATCATAGCAACAGAAAAGAAAACTAGAAAAATGGATTATCTAGTTACATGGTGTTACAAGGAGTATTTGAAGTACTGAATGAATGAAAATATATAAAAACTACATCACGCACACATACAATATTAGGAAAAAACATTAGATGTTTTAGAAGTTAATTGATTTAGAGAGTAAATGAATTAGGAAATGCATAGAACTGTAACAAGATTTCTTAAACCGGTGGATAAATGTGAAGAAATTATACAGAAAGAGCCAAAGACAGAAGACCAAATCTTAGAGAGTTAGGGCATGAGGTACAATGGGGCTGGAGAAAGGACTTTGTAGTTAAGAGCACTGATGGCTCTTCTGAGGACCTCAGTTGGATTTTATTTTTTATATCTTATTGCATCAAGTATATCCTGCAGTAATACAAAATAAAGGTGTTTGGAGACAGCATCGTGTTATCAAACTGATGCTTGGAAAAAGGCTTTCAGCATTTCACAGAAGTAGAAAGTAACCTTTTGTAGGTATCTTCTATTAAAAGAGGTAAACTTTCTTTTCCATCATTTTAAAAGTTATATATGCTCTTTAAAGGTGTTGATATATTATCTTTTGTGTGCTTATTTGGTCAGTTATATTTTACCACAGACAATAAAAATGTATAGACTAGTAATTAATTTTTGATTTATCATAAAATGAGCATTTTTAATATGTGCATTATTATTTCCATTTATTAAAGACAAACAAACAAACAATATACTTCAGGATGAAGCATATGCCTCAAATTTCTGGGCAGTGGTGGCCCCTACCTTTAATCCCAGCACAATGGAGGCAGAGGTAGGTGGGTCTTTGTGAGTTTGAGACCAGCCTGGTCTTCAGAGAGAATGTCAGGACAGGCTCCAAAGCTACACAGAGAAACCCTATCATGAAAAAAAAAAGTTTATGCCTCAAGAAATGTAAAGAAAGACAACAAAACTAAGCATTAGGCACATTAGGTAAAATAGAACCCACTTGAACACATTTCCAATTCTTTTTTGGGGGGAAGGCTTGGTTTTGTTTTGTTTTATAATATGTTAGGTGTATAAAATAAATAAGGTCATTACTAATACATATCGTTAAAAAATAGAGTCTCAACTACTCTGGGAATAACAACAGTAATTTAAAACCAAGGTAACTTTTCTATGCCTAATATTTATTAATATAATAATTTAAAATTATTAATAGTAAATTATATTCAAAACTTGCTGTTCACCATGCACTGAACTAAGAAACATTTCTATATTATTCCATTTAGTATTTTTAATAGTTTTATATTTTCTATATTTTATCTTCTTAGGCAAAAAAAAAAAAAAAAAACTGATAAAAGGGAATTCACTAATTTACCAGATAGTTGAGGCCCAATTTTCCATCCATGTGATTTGCTTCTACAGTAATCTAGAACATACATGCACACACGTTCCTCACTAAAAATAACATATTGGATCTTTTCTCCCACACTGGTGTGCACTTACACATACAGCACAATTCTATTGACCAAGATTTTCTGTTTGCTCAGTTAAATCTTAATTTGTAATATGTTAAGTCACTTAACTCCAAGAAAATGTGAATTAATAAATTTTTCTTGTCCTGGGACTTTCATGGACGTAGAAGGAAAGAACCAATGTCAATAAGATGTACTCTGATCTCTATATCTGTGATGGGAAACCCTCTCTCACACACACATAATATACAACTTAAAAAAAAAGTGGTGTCACTCTACCCTAACTACTTAACTAGTAGGAGTACCAAAATTTGCAGGCACAGAAACACTTTCTTCATCAAGAGGTCTTCTTCTTCTTTTTTTTTTTTTCATTTTTAAAACAATCTTATTGTATATACAATTCCAGTTCCTTCTCCCTCTTGTGCTCCCTCTTCCTGCCCTACCTTCTCCCTACTACACCACCCTCTACTCCTCTGAGAGAGTAAGGTCTCCCATGGGGAATCAACAAAATCTGTCACATCACTTGAGGCAGGACGAAGGCACTCCCCACTGTATGTAGGCTGAACAAGGTGACCTTCCATAGGGAATGGGTTCCAAAAACCCTGTTCTTGCACTAGGGATAAATCCTGGTTCCCACTGCTAGTGTCCCCACAAACTACCCAAGCCACCCAACTGTCACCCACATTCAGAGGGCCTAGTTTGTTCTTATGCAAGTTCCCCAGCTGTCAGTCCAGAGTCATTGAGCTCCCACTTGCTCAAGTCAGCTGTCTGTGTGGGTTTCCCCACCATAGTCTTGACCCCTTTGCTCATATTATCCCTCCTCCCTCTCTACAACTGGACTCCAGGGGTTTGGCCTAGTACTTAGCTGTGAATCTCTGCATTACTGGATGAAGGTTCTATGATGACAATTAAGGTAGTCATCTGATTATAGGTGAAGGGCAGTTAAGGTACCCTCACCACTATTGCTTAGATTCTTAGCTGGGGTCATCCCTTCTTAAAGTATTTTCAAGAAAACAAGGGAAAATATTTGTGCAAAGAATACACTATCTTATACCAAAATCAAAAGTGAACAGTTAAGACTTTTTCTCAAAAATGTCTACCCTAGAAGTGCGTGCATTGTGGCATTTGCTCTTATGGCAAGTTTACTTTCCAAGTAAACAATTTTGTTGAAACTTAACAAAGTGTGAACTCTCACACATTTATATGTGGACTGTGTAATCATGTAAGGTTTGCTGCATATGGCATTAAATATGTATTACAGATGAAATTTAGATCTAAGAAAATATCATGAATACTTTCTTCCAGATGACATTTCAAAATTTCATCACTTAAAGTAGGTTTGTTGTCACAAATGATTCTCTACGCGAAAAACAAAACAAATAGAAATATGTACAACTTCCTCAACCAGAATCACAGTTCTGGTCTTATTTCACTCACAGACTCAATAGAAAGTGCAGTATTTACTTTATTTTGACCCAAGTCTCTGCTATCAGAGAATTAAGCAGATTTGAATGGCTATTTTCTTAGAGCAATTTCATAATTATTTCCTTTTGATGACACTTTTATGAGTTTTAAATTTCTGTCTTTATAACACAATTACTCACTTCCAGTGAGGTTTGGTCCCTTTTATCCTTTATAATGCAGTAGTAGCTCACTTCCCATGAATTCAGTCACATTGTTTTTTACTTATGTTCATTCTAGAAAGCATCTTACATAAGTTGTCATGAAGATTTTGAGATTACTGTAGACTAACTGAATGGAAAATTAATAATTTTTCCTGCAAATATTATTTGTGTCTCCTGGAACTGATTTCAACTACTTTATGTTTGAACAATAATAGTATAATTGCACCTATTAAATTATATACTATAAAATATAAAATAAAGGTATTGTGAAAGGCCATTCATACAAAATTAGCAAATACAAGTGAAAATTTAAATATGTAGCCTTGCTCTTAATTTTATATAAAATTGTTGGGTGCCACCAGAGTCCAAAAGTAGTTGACAGCTCGCGTAGTGTGTGCTGGCAGGTGGTTGTGAGCTCCCTGATAAAGGATATGTGTTCTGGGAACTGAACCTGTAACTCCATAAATACAACAAGCTTCACTAATCCCTGAGACAACTCTCTAGTTCCAAATGAATTAATTTAGCAAATTTGTAGATCAGCAAAATCATAAACAAAATCTAATTTTTGAGCATTTTCATTACTAAAAACAGAGCCAGTGTTGCTCAAAGATAGTCACCTACCCCCTTCTTCAAAATTTATTACCAAGCATCCTCTATTTGCTATTTATCTTTTTTTTTAATTTTTTGCTTTTTCAAGATAGCTACTACTAAAGGGGTGTCACAGTGTATACTAATCTTGAGAGCTTGTTTGGAGATTCTAGCAGGGGAGTACAGCTACTCATATACCCTTGACAAAAGACCAGTCCTGTACTTTTCTATTCAGGGAAAGTCGCAGCTTCAAGAGGCATGCACATGGATCAGTGAGGGAAGTAGAGGACACCTGCCTAGCCAGCGAGATCAGCCAAATCAACTCTGGCAATCAATGGGGTGACAGATGTCCCAGCCAGGTCGCATCCTCACATCCTACTAATCTTCATTAGTTAAACTATTTCACTTATGTTCATGGTTCATTAACAGTGTATTTGCATTTTATCAATATTTTGCTTTCAATTTATTTGTTATCAAATTATATATAAATTGTTCGTTTTGTTTATCTTCTTATCTGGGAAGATGTGTGCAAAAAGCACTTATTTCTGCACATAGTTTGAGGGTACAATTCATCATGGAGAGCAAATCATGGCAGAGGGAGCATGAGGCAACTGGTGACATCGTGTCTGTAGTCAGGAAGAGACAGAGATGAGTGTTGGTTCTCAGAGCACTTTTATTTTTACATTCAGACTAGGGCTCTACCTCCTGGAATGGTACTACACACCTTTAAAGTGGGTCTTCACTCTCAGCCCATTATAAGAATTGTTGCAGATGTGCTGAGGTTTGCTTTCTAGGAACTTCTAGTTCTTCTTAACTTGTCAACCAATAGCTATCACAGCTCCATCCCTTGTCAACTTGAGATACAAATATATATCTTTTAATTTATATTCTTAACCAATTGATGGCTTCAACTGAGGAAACTCAATTCATTTGAAAGGAAAGAGGCATTTTTTATGAGAGACTTTCACTGCAGACATCTTGGTATTCTGGTTCTTGCAATCTTTCTGCCCCCTTCTTCTCAAATGTTTCCCAAGCCATAGATGCCAGGAGCTATGATGTATCACTGGGGCTGGACTCCCCACATTCTGTTTATGTCTGCATTGTGTCCACATGTGATTTTCTGTGCTACTTTCTGTTTGCTATAAGAATAAGCTTCTTTGATTAAGGGTGAGGAATATACTCTCTTGGTATAAGGATAAAATCCAGTATATAGTTAGAAATCATGCTGGTTTAGCAAAGTGACTTTTAAAAATAATCTTGGTTGTCAACTTCACTAAATCTAGAATCAACTGAAATCTAAGCCACTGGACACATCTTTAGGGACTATTTTTAACTGGATAATTTGATGTGGGGTTGTCCATCTTAAATCTGGATTATTTGAGCCTGAATACCCATCCTAAATCTGTACCATACCATCTGGTGACAAATGACCCATTCCTTCACTGGGAATCCCACTTCTTTGGAATTCCAACATTGGAATTATCAATAAACATGCTAACATAGAAGGGGAGTAACACTATTAGAAAGGATTAGAAAGTGTGGCCTTTTTGGAGGAAGTTTATCACTCCAGATCAGCTTTGAGTTTTCATAAGCCTATGCCAAGCCCAATGTCTCTACACCTTGTGAATTAAGATGTAGCTCTTAGCTACTACCTCGGTGCCTGCTCCCCACCATGATGATAATGGACTAAACCTCTACAACTGTAAGCAAGCCGCAATTAAATGCTTTCTTTTATAAGAGTTGCCTTGATCTTGGTGTTTTTCCACAGCAATAGAACAATGAGTACGACAGGGTCCTTCCCCTTAGACAAAGAATTACAGGAACTAATGACTGTAGAGAAAGGGAGAACTAGCCTCTCCTAGGGATGAACCCCTAAATAGTTATCTAATACAAATGAGTCGGCCCTGAAACTGGATGTACACAAATAATAAAAATAGACTCAGCAAGTTTTTATACACTAATGCACATGTACACATATATTAAAAAAATAACTAAAGATAAATGTCCTTGCTTACTCTCTGCCACTACTCTGACTTCACCCTCCTTCTCCCAGCCTCCTCTGGGTCTGGCTGCCCCACCTACACTTCCTGTTTAGCTACCAGCCAGTCAGCTTTTTATTAAACCAATCAAGTGACAAATCTTCAAGTGTACAAAAGGATCATTCCACAAGAGGCCACTGTAAGAAGCTGGTAAGGGGGAGCTGATGTTGCTATGGAGACTCTAGGACATTGGTGATGCCAGGATCATAAGACATCTACCAAGAGAAACTATAGGCCTGGGACTTAATTATCTTAAAAAATCAAATAGCAGAGCTGGAGGCAAGCTTACCTGTGCCCTTTGGAGGCTGGGTGGTCCTATGAGTGCCTGCTGGACCTGGAGCTATAGCATTTTGCATTTACTCTGATTGATTATATATTGCTTTGATGTCAGCTTCCACTTCTAACCTCCCACTCCTCCCCATTGCAGTAGGCATGTTTAGTCAATTCATTTTATATTAATTATGCATTTTTGTTTTGATTTTGCAAGCTCACACAGTGACAAGATTTCCTCAAGACTCAAAATCTCCAATGTGGTGGTTTTTGTTTGTTTGTTTTTAACAGTTGGAACTGTTGTGAATTATAGAGACATTTGATACTGCAGTGAATGAATTTTGTATTATGAAATGATCATTTGGCTTATAATGACAAGAGGTTGAAGCTTTTGGCTTAAAGATGGTATGATTAGATGTGAAGTTGACAAGTGTTAGACTTGTAATGGTGAATATGACTGTCAGCTTGGCAGGATCTAGAATCATGTGAGAGACAAACCTCTAGACATGTCAGCAAAAGAGTTTGCATACTGTGTTCATTGAGGTAGAAAACCCACCAAAAATATGTGTAACATTTTTCATTAGTGAAAGGAAATTGACAACCAGCATTTATTACTCTCTTTTCCTACCTCAAACAATTCGTAAGCATATTCCTCATGCTCCCATGGCCATCATTTACCTGTCATGTTAACCTGGACCCTCAAACAACTCAAACAAATCCTTCCTTCCCTCCTTCCTTCATCTTTTCTCCCCTCCTTCCCCCCACCCCGCCTGCCTGCTTGCCTTCCTGGCATTGTTTTTACATGTCAAACAGTAAATTAAAGGTATCCCCTAGAAGGAAACATCTAAGTTTCCAAGATAAGGAGCTATTCAGCCATTATCACATTGCTTTATTATAATATATGTATATTACATATATTAACATCATATATGTGTGTGGCTTAAAAAATAAATAATTCATTTGACATTTTTTTCTTGGCTTTCTGGAATATAGGCTTCTGGAGAGAAATACTATTTTTTCTTGCTTATGTTGACTTTCTTCCTAGGGAAATAAAAATGAATGCTGAAGGAAAATAAAAAAAAAAAATCTTTTTTTTTCTTTTTTTTTGCTGTGAGAATGAATGATAACACGTTGGTCAATCCTGAGTGTATCAGCCTAGAGTAGGATGAATGTTACTTAGAATATAATTTTACCTTGGCCTTCATCAGTTTTCTTGGAAATACAAATTCTAGTGGTTAGTTAATCTTCTATTGCCATAAATCACTGCCATTAATTTCTCATATTTACTGAAAAAGATTTGTTTTACCAAGAACGAGAAATACCTCTAGCCAGTCAGCCCAATGACGTGGCATCATTTTGTGCTTTTTCTGTTTTTCAGTGACTTAATGCACATTTAAATGAATTCCAGTTATTGTGTAAGTAATGTTTAGGAGAGAAAGTAGGATGTGGAAGACAAGTTACAATAGATGTTACTTGGATTCTCTGTGCTAGAGAATTTAGAGCTATAATTTTAATTTTAGTTGGAATATTGTAAAGGACAAACCCACCTAAAAATTTGAAGTGTCTGTAAAATGAATATAAATACTTATTATCAATAATAATTATACACTGACAGCACTTTGAATTACATCCTATAGATTAAATAATTTAAATCAATAACTCTAGGTTTTGAAACCATTATCACCTCTACTTTATAGATAAAAATCCTAAAGCTTAGAAAAGCACTAAACTTTACACAGTGCTAGTAACAAATATTGAACTGAATATTCATTCTTTATATAAAGGTTAATAAATATATATAACTCATGAGTATGAAAATTTTCTTTTAACTTTAATAAAGAGTAAATTAATGCATATGTCAAAATTGTGCTCAGTAAATGTATGATTTTTTGAGTAAATAATTTGTATGCCTATTTATATACCTATATAACTGGGATCATGTAGACCATCTTGAAAAAGGGATGCTGTGAGAGGAAAAAGTAGAAGCCTTGATATAAACGGTGTCTATTCAAAAGTCATCTTCAACATCTTTCCAGTAAATATTTTTATAATAATAAACATTTAACAAATTCAAAAACAGTATGAAACTAGAACAACCTTTCCTTTGAAATGTTATTGTGGTAAGAATTTATGAAATAATTCTTGGCAATGCCTATAGTAAGTTCATAATTTGTACATAGAAATGCAAAAATGGCAGATAAAGAAGGGCTTATGGAAAATATGTGAATATTTGTCACCAATATATAATATATTCATGCATAGAAATTCAACAGTGAATACTACTTGAGTATATCATAAACATGCTTTAAAATTAAAAAAAATAAATTTAAATGGTCATGGCTGATGATGGAGCTCAGTGGTAGCTTTCTTTGTACACTATAAAAATAATAAAATTAAGAAATAATGAAAGACAGGAGAGAAGTCCTAGTCCCTACTTCAAATGACCTGACAGTTCTACATGACCCCACCTGGATGGCATTGCTCTACATGTGTAATTGGGGTGGGGGGGACGGGAGGGAAGGGTGACCAGGGGGAATGTGATGGGGCAGAGAGTGTAAAAGGGAGGGAGAGAGGGAGGGAAGGAAGGAGAGGGAACTTGGATCGACATAAAAAACATTAAAAAAATAATAAATTAAGAATAGAATAAAAAAAGAAATAATGAAAGATGTTCAAAGTTCTTAACTATTAGGGAAATATATTCAAAACTACTTTGAGATTTCATTTTATGCCTTTCAAGGCTGATAAAGATCAATCAAACAAGTGACAGTTTATGCTGGCAAGGATGTAGAGTAAGAAGGACCCAGACATTATGGAAATAAGTGTGGCAATTCCTCTGGAAGACAGGATTCCATCTACCTCAAAATACAGCTACACAACTCTTGGGAATACACCAAAAGCATGCACCATCCTATTACAGGGACACTTGCTCAACCGTATTCATTGATGCTCTGTTCATAATATCCAGAAATTGGAAACAAATGAGATGTCCCTCAACAGAGGAATGGATAAAGAAAATTTGGTACATTTACACATTTGTGTGTTATTCAGCCTTTAAAAAAATAACATCATGAAATTTGCAGGCACATGGATGGATCTAGAATAAAATCATCCTGAGTGAGTTATACCATGTCCAGACAAATATGGGTGTATATGTGGATATTAAATATTAAGGCAATGATAGACAAGCTACAATTCATAGAATCACAGAAGATAAACTAAGTAGTTGTTCACAAACTGTGGGTTGTCACCACATTGGAGATCAAATGATGCTTTCATCAAGACTGCATATCAAATATCCTGAATATCAGATAATTACATTATCATTCATGACAGTAGCAAAACTATAGTTATGAAGTAGCAATGAAAATAATTTTATGGTTGGGGTCACCACAGCATGAAGAAGTATATTAAAGGGTTGCAGAATTAGGAAGTTTGAGAACCACTGGACTTGGCAGTGAAGATAGATCATCAGATGGGGTTGTTTGGCACATTATGAAGGAATTGGGATAAAAGCAAAGAATAAAAGAAGAATATGGGAAGAGAGAGCTAAAATTAATGGACAGAGTATAGAAATCTAAAACAGTAGAAACTTCCTAAAATATGTACATATATGAAGGCAATCTAAATGAAATTACCAAATATTAGGGGAGAGAGAGTCCAAAATAACTACCTCTTGTCACCAAACAAAGCTTCCAGTGGCAGGATTGAGTTATATCTAATTGAGTTATTAGCCAAGGGGGGCTCATGGGCATCTCCAAACAACCCAGGCTGTTGCCAAGACAATGGGTTGCTCTGGACAAATAGACAGCAAGGCCCCACTACTGAAGATAACATTTACACAACTCATTGAACATGCAGAAGTTGAGCTGGTGCTTATACAGAACCTTCACCCCTACATCCTAGTGTCCTTGATACAGGAATATACTATGGATGATACCAAAAGAAAAATATAAACACCAAGCCAGTCACAAACCCTTTGATCTATGACAATACTCTAGGACAATAGTGGCACAAAACTTGTGAAAGTAATCAACTGATGTCATATTTGACTGAAGGACCATTCCAGAAGATGGAACCCATAACAGACACTGTTTTATCTACTGAGATTAGATAGCTCAGAGACATATGGTAAAACCACATGCAAAGGTCCTTAAAAATGGTAATAAAATAACTCCTAATGACCTTATACTATACTCATAGGTTAGTGCCTTGTTCAGCCATTATCAGAGGAGCTTCCTCTTGCAACAGAATGGAACATGTACAGACAGACATTATGTAGAGACTGAGAGACCTTGGAACACTCAGCCCTAAATGGAATGTTTACATTAAATCCCCCTCTTCATACCTTATGGAACCCAGTGAAACAAGAGGAAGAAAAGGTATACATGCCAGAAGTAATGGAGAACATCAAGAAAACAAGGCCCTCTAAATTAACATGAGCAAAGCTCATATGATGTTATGATTAGTTTTTCTGCTAGCCTGGTCCCACTGCTGCATGAGCACCAAATAATACACAGAGACTCTGTATTAATTATAATGCTGTTGGCCTGTTACTACTGTTTCATATTGGCTATCTCTGTCTTAAATATTAACCCATTTTTATTAATCTAATGTTTCCATGTGGTCTTATCTTACCGGAGAGAGGGTCTGGACCACTCCTCTCTCAAGTCTCTACATCTTGAATATCCTTACTACAACTCCCAGAATTCTTCTTGTCTCCTAGCCCCGCCTATCTTGCCTTCCTATTTGCCAACAGTGTTTTATTCATTACCCAATAAGAGAAACATATTTACAGAATGACATCTTCCATCAGTATGAACTCATAGTGACTGAACCAGTATGCACAGGGCCTTCTGGGTCTGTAGCAGTGTATGTATTGTGACATCCAGTTTAGTGTTCATATGGTTCTTCTGAGTATATGAATTATGAATAAGTCTCTGATTCTAGTCCCTTCTCTTGGGGCTCTTTTCATTCTATTGTGTTGCCTTGTCCAACTTTGACATGATAGTTTTCATTTAATCTTATTATATTCTATTTTATTTTTTGTTGTTACCTCTTAGGAACATGTTCTTTTCTATTCAGAGACGGTATTTTTCCTGAGGAGAAGTGATGTGGAGGAAAACATGGAGGGGTAGAGGCAAGGGAAATTGTAATCAAGATATATTGCACAATAAAATAATAAAATCAATAATTGATGAAATCATTTAAATATTTATCTTAGTATAAATTTATTATTTGTATGAGCACGTGGGTGCAGGTTCCTGCAGAAGCCAGAATGTTGGATCCCTTGGAGCTAGTCAGAGGTGATCATTAGCTGCCCAAATAGATGCTTGGCCCTGAACTGATTTTCTTAAAAGAAACATAGCAAGCAATTTTAGCTTCTGATCCATCACTGTATATTCCAGAGGTTTAATTTAAACTTACTAGTCTGTAATCTTTAAAATAAATGAAGTGAAAAGTTGAGTCAAGCTTAAAGAGCCTGAAGCAGTTATGATTAATACATTTCTGTGTTTCAGAAAAGATGTAAAGAGTTACAGAACCAGTCTTCCAAAATTGGATGTTAATATTATCTCATGTTGCACATAAGTAACACATTTTTTTCAGAACTTTGTAGGAAAAAAAATTTATTTTTAAAATTTTTATTAAAAATCATCTCTGTACATATGAGTGTGTGTGTGTGTGTGTGTGTGTGTGTGGCAACAATTAAAACTATAGTGGCCATGAATTAGAGAGAGTAAGGGGATATACATGGGATTGAATGGAAGGAGGGAATGGAAATATTTTGATTTTCAAAACTAGAAATATTAAAAATAACAAAACTAAAATATCAAGCCAATGCCAAAAAGAATCCTCTCTCAATTTAAACATATTTACTTTGTAAGATATAAAATATTTTTCATTAGTGACTGCTATTTGATTGTAGTAGATCTACTTAAAAAATTGTGTCCATTGTATTTTCTGATATGATACATTTGTGTTCATTAATTCTGGAAATTTTCTAAAATGTTTGTCAAATTTATTTGTCTTATTATTTTATGGATATAAATGTTATCCCTTAATCTTTGTATGTGACATACATGTGGGCCTGGTACCCATGGAAGAGGGCACTGCTTGGGACTACAGTTAGAGACTGTTGTGAGCCACTGTGTGGTTCTGCAAGCCTTGGGTCTTTGTGCTCTTAAATGCTAAACCAACTCTCCAGCCCTGGAATAGTTTCATAAAATAGGACTTCTTTTTTGGTCTTTCTTTAGAGCTCCTCTGGATCTCTCATTTCTATAATTTTAATTTTCTTGCAGTCTGTCTAGCAAATTTTGATAGGATCCTGTTTTCATATCAATTATTTTAGGGATTTCTTTTGTTTCTTGAAACACATAGAATTCTACTTGCTTTATTTTTTAGTTTGTTTGTTTTTTGTTGTTTAGAAATTTTGTAGATATAATGCTGAAATTTCTGTTAACTCTTAATAATAATTGTTTTTTATGTCTGTTTAAAGAAAGAATTCTGTGACCACCATGTATGCATGTTGTACACATAGACTTATGGAGAAAAAATACTCATATACATAAACTAATAAAATAAATAAATATAAAAAAATTAAGAGAATTTCCAAGATTTAATGTAATACAGACATATTACTTCAGACATTCACTGGTGATAAACCCCAGTGGCTTTGGACCTGATTCTGCCAATATTCCTGGTAAACTGTGGACTATTCACTTAATGTCTCTGGGCCTCATTTTCTTCATATTTAATAGACTGCACTCACTCTCAGCACCTCAGTTTAGTTGTGAGTCAAGAAAATAAAGTAAAAAAAAGTTCTATCAACCAGTATTAAATGACATTATGTAATTGTTTCACTGAACATATTATTTTGTCTTCCATTGTGCTAATTGCTTATCTATTTTACTTGAGAAAAATAAGTGAGTAGTATCAGATAAACACATCTACTTAGTGTTCTTTAATCTCCTAAAAATGAATGAATATAGTGTTAGGCACTCTCAGCATCAGTGGTGCCCCAGGATCCTTGGATTATCAGGATTCAATTTAAAAGAATTCTCTAAAGATCTGCATATTTTCAAGTTCTGTGTCTTTGCTATTGAACTTTGACAAACATGAATACTGTACTTTTATTGGTTTAATACAGTATTTTCTTAGGTGGACAGCCATTATTTTGTGCCATTGTAAACACATAACCTAGCTTATTTAAATAGCATTTAATGTCGTGGTATTGGGGGAAAAAAAAACTATGACTGGGAAATACACGGAGGACAACACCACAGTATTCAAGGTAGAGAGAGGCTTAGGTAAATTAAATCAGGAACAAAACTGCTCTGTCAGTTCGGCTTACCTTGTGTATTTTGTACAGTTGGCTCCTCAGTTTTATTAACTAGAAAATGTTTAGACAATATAAAATTGAATGTCTCAAGTTTTTTGCTACTTGATGCTTGTTATGAAATACATTAAAATAGTAAAAACAGTGATGTATTGAATATGCTGAGTGTGCTGACACTTGCTGGCATCCTTTCATGTATGGTAATGGAAAAATTAGTTGTTTGTCTAGCCCTGAAGTGAATTCATTTCCATACAAAGTAGGTATCTTACATGAATAGTCCTTATTTCAAAGCCATGGGTTTTTATTCATTTAAAAGTTGGCACACACAGAATCACTGCATTAAATAGCTAATGCCTTTGATATATAATTGGTTGCAGCCAGTTTAAAACCCTAACACACTTCAAGAAATAGCTTGGAAGAGAAAGAAATCATCATATCACCATTTCTGGATGCAATAAATCGTTGCAGTTGATAGACCAGCATCTATGCTAAATTTTGCAAAATCTTGAAAACAAAATAATGTTGACTAAGTAAAGGTTCTGTGAAAGTCCTTTCACCACATTTCTTAAGCATTCTGACACAAAAGTATGCTAATTAGTCCTACTACCTTGACCCATTAGCTCTACTATAGGCCATAAATTTTATGACATTGTGTAGTTATACCTTGATGGTAGTAGATGATAAGATAATTGCTCACAATTACAAGGACCTGTTTTAATTTGCCTTTGTTGAAGTTCATCCTTGTGATACATTAGCAAGTATACGTGGTCAAATAAGTATCATTAATCTTTACTGTGTTTGCATCAGGAATGGCCATTGAGAGTTCATGTTCCTGATTCTTTGTTTCCTAAATGATCTTCTTTACCCAGAGGCTACATATGAGGACATGACTGAAACTGAGAGGACAAACCTGGATACCTAAAAATTGGACCTTTGGACTGGACTGGCCAGCTCTTACCCCATATCTCACCAGTGTTTCTCTCTAAATGCTTTAAAGTGCCCAAGTCACAAGTAGCTAGATAGCATTCTATTTTCTAGAACCTCTTGCTATGCAGAGATCTGTTCTCTCTCTCTCCCTTCCTCCTTCCCTCTATCTTCCTATGTACCCACCACTTCTCCATCTCCCTCCTCCTCTTACTCCCTCACTCTTACCCTCCTTTTTTTCTCTCTCTCCCTCTTTTGTTCTCTTTCTTCCCTTAGTTTTCCATCTATATTAATCTTCCATTTGAAACTCTTAAGTTGTTCATGAAATTTGTTCTTCAAGTTTGCAAGATAAGAATCATAAAGCCACTGGAATAGAGTGACTTTTGTGGTTTTTGAGTTCTTTGGGATTCCAAATCCCCAAAAACATACTTACCAGGGACACCCTCAATGTTTGCTGTATAATCTCTCCTATATCACCAGTTCTGTGTTTGCCTACTCCCCTTGAAATAATGTTAGTTATTATGAATATTGATGCCTCTATTACTCTGTGCCTATTCAGGGTAACACATAAGTATTTTCAAGACTTCACAGCACTCAAGGTCTAAAGGTACTCACTGTTTTCTAAAGTCAGTTAAATTGCACTCAGGCCTCCAACAGCTTCAAAACAGGAAGTTGAGCATGTTATTCATCTTACTCTGTTACTTTTCTATCGAGATTGATCTACAAATATACAGATACCAAAACTGAACACTGAAGACCACCACTTTCCTTCACAAAAGGGAAACATCACTGTGTCCATATACTCTATACTTGGGGACTTATTGGAGTATGATGCCAGTGTTGAACATATATCACTGTTATTTTGTACTTGTGTCAACATGGAAGGCTGTCACTAAAATCAAAGCAACAATTTCACCAACTTTCTATGTCTTATAAAGCTTATATTATTCTTTATTATGAGCACCTTCCTCAGTTTAGAACTATAATACTAGGGGTACTCCAAATTAAACACACAATCTAATGGTTTGGGTAAAAACCCACATATGATGGAAAAGACTCAATGTTTGTCTTTCTGGGTCTATGTTACCTGACACCAACTCCATCTATTTACCTGAAATTCTAATAATTTCATATTTCTTTACAGTTGGATATAATTATTTCAAAATGTCATATTGTCATTATCCACCTATAAATTGATGGTTATTCTGGCTGTTTCTACATCCTAGATAGGTGAAGTAAAGCAGCTGAGAACATAGATGATCTTGTGTCTTTGCAATAAATAACAAAGGCTTTTGGGTTTATGCCCAGGAGTAGTATAGTTGAATCAAATGGCAGATATATTTCAAGAGGGTTTTGGGGGGATGGGATGTCAGGGACTACTACACTGATTTCCATTGTGCTTGCAGCAATTTACATTCTTACAAACAGTTCAGGAGGGTTCTCCATTCCCAACGTCTTTGCCATGGTCCCAGGACAGAAAAATCAAGTTGTTACTGATTAAGTTACTTTCTTGATGCTGATTGACTTTCATAGTGCTGGAGCAGGATATCTAGGCTGCTGGAGGAGAAAGTAACCAAGTCCTCTTTGCTCTAAGATTCCTTTCTATGCCTTGGTGATTTATCCACATGGAGGTTGCTGATGAGACTTCATATTAGAACATGCTTCCTGTAGACACAGACATTAGAAAGATCAATAGAACCTGTGTTGCTTATAAGACGACCTAAGAGTTGTAGCAACTTCAGGTAAATCATTCTGAGGAAACTGATTTATTTGAAATATTTTCTTAAAGAATTAAAAAGCAAGTGCAGATAAGTCTTATTAAATATACCAGGATTTTGATAGACAGTGCCATTGTTAAATCCTATCTTAAAGTAAATATTAATTAATTACTGGTTCAACATATAAACAGTGTTATCATATTTATTTCCAATTTTTACAATAATGAATACACAATAATAAATTTCAACCCTTTCAGATAAGTTCTAATATCACATGGACAGTATAATGTATAGAACTATGAAATAGGTATAACAAGGAATATAGATTGTTGAAGTAAATTGAACAATTTACTTCACAAGATATTGTGAAAAATATCTTGACACATAGCAGAACTCTGTGTCAAAGAAAAAGAAAAGGAAAATAAAAGAATAAAGAAAGTTAATATAGTATACTAACAGACATCCAAGCCCCCAAATTTAGATTTATTTTGCCTATGTTTTAATTAAATAATAATCAATAAAGTCAAGCTCTATTTTGTTGAAAATGATATACTACACAGGTTAGACATATTAAATAGTATTCCAGTATCACACAAATTAATTCCCTCTTAGTTTCAAATTCAGAATCATATTATTAATGCATACAGGAAAATAACTTCACATTTCTTTAGGAAGATGATATTATAAAACCATAGAGGGACTCTATCAGATGCCTTTGTATTAATTTTTAAAAACTTGGCCTGTTTTAATAAGCTCAAATTCAAAATTTCAATTATTGACATAAGAAATACAACTTAATAGCCCTTTAAAAGGAAGCATGTTAGACCAAGGGACCTCAGCTGGCACTATAAGACAAGGGAAGTACCACTTTTCTACAGATATGTATTCAATTTATGATTCTTTTTTGGTAGCTGATGCACTAATTAACCAGATCAAAAAGAAGCAAGCCACCTTCTACCATAAAAGTCAAAGAAGAGGTGGAGGAACTTTAAAAACATGACAAAATTTAATCTTTTAATTATCTTGTGTATTTTAATAATTCCACCAGTTTTGTGAGGCAGCAGGAATTCTGAGCTTGCTGCCACCAAATAATACAGTGTGATTTAATAAGTGATTTGATTTTTAAGTCTCTTGCAATCTTATGTTTCCCTAATTCTCTCCATTTCCCTAATTCTCTCTCATAAACAGTGAATAGAGCTTTTAATGGCTAGCTATCATTCTGTACATGAGAGGATACCACTTTGGTGACACACAAAACTGGTTTCTTCTCATTAGCAATTTCTTCTATTCTTGACCTGATTATACCATTCAGTCTCAGATGTCTCAGTCTCAGATTTCTTCCCTCTGAAATGAAATACTAATTTTATACCTCTGATATGTCTGGAAGACTATAAATGTGTCTCTAGAATAACTGTCCATTTGTGAGATACATTGAGTAATGCAGACATTTACAGATCTAGGCCAACAACTTCTTAGACATATTAGATTCTGTTCATTTGTGATTACTCAGGGATATGTATCTTGGAATTTGCTAATACACAGTGTCAGTATTCTAACTCAAATAGCAATATTTAGTATTTTATAGTACAACTTATATCAGAAATAGATGGAATACAAATATAATCGATAGAAGAGTACAAGTTGGTCACTATAATGAATTTCAAAATATATCAAGGGCAATATAGATCAAGGAAAATGCTTCCGTCAGGACAATGGACTTGTGAGGGGAACATAGTCAATTCAGTATGACATAAATTGTAGTTTTATATCATGACCCTACCTGTTACTTTCTTGAGTGAAGGTTTTGTACTGTATTTTAGGTATCTTAGCATCCTGTTGGCTGTTATTTATTTACTTTTATGTGGATGGGTATTTTGCCTTTATTTGTTCTGTGCAGCACATGCAGTGCCCACAGAGGCAAAAAGAGGCTATCAGATCTCTTGTCACTGTTTTCTTGGTGATTTGGATCAAGCATGTAGTTGTTGGGAACCATACCCTATTCCTCTAAAAGACCAATCAGAACCCATTACTGCAGTCACCTTTCTAGCTCCATGTTCTTAAATTATATCAGAAGATCTTAGCTTTGTTCCTGTTAGTCTATTTCAAATGTCTTTTCCTTTGAAGATTTTTTTAAAAATGTTCTGTGTATATAAGTATTCCCATGTATGAGTATGTCCATTTGGGTATTTACAGAAACCACAAAAAGGAGTCAGATCCTCTGCAGCTTGAGTGATAGCAAGGTATGAACCATCTGATATGGATGAGTACTGGGATTCAAACTCCTATCCTCTTCAGTACAGCAAGTATTCCTAACTGCTGAGCCACCTCTACAACCATTAAATTAACTCCTAGAAACCATACACTTATAAGTAAGGTGTTGGTGGCGCACACCTTTAAATCCAGCACTCGGGAGACAGAGGCAGGCAGATCTCTGTGAGTACCAGTTCCAGGACCCGTTCCAAAGCAACATAGAGAAACCCTGTCTTGAAAAACCAAAAAAGAAAATAACAAAAAACAAAACAAAACACAACATATGCTTCAGAAATCAATACCACAGATCTCTTCCTTGTCATTTTTTAAACATAAGTTTAAATATAAAATGTGACACTTCAATTTGTGTACGAATTCGTAATGATTAATTTAGGTAACTAAAATTACCTTAAAAGTTACCAGTAAATGCATTCAAAAATTATTTCTCCTACTTTGAAGTTATATCATTCATTTTTTCTAATTAAATCCATTTATCATTGAAGTTCTAGAGCTCAGACCTCACTCAGCATCCATTTAACAAGCCAGGAAGCCAGGTATCACAAAGCCAACCAACCAACCAAACAAAAACCCTATAATCCTAGCTCCTAGCCCTAGCAAAGTTAGATAGTTGGACATAGGAAGATTACTAGGACTTGTTGACTTCCATCTTAAGGGAAAGATTCTGCCTTGAAGTAGTAAGTAGAGAATGATAGAAAATGAATTCTCTTCTGGGTTTCCACATATATGTGCAGGAGCATGCCCCTACATATATGTTTATTGAGTCAACACAGATACACACACCCACACAAATCAATAAAAACATAAATATTTCTACAAATATCCTGGGTAGAGATAACAGACAGGCAGGAAAATCCAGAGTACGGCCATCTTAGATTATATAGGGCCATCTTATATCAGAAAATACATCCTACTGACTGGACAACAACAGCCCTAAGAAAAAAATTAGTGAAATATTTATAAGCCATGAATTAACCAGAGGTTTATGTTTCTTGTACAAGTTTCAGATTTAAGGAGTAATGATAAAATTTGAACTGAGAACCTAAGAGATGTTCAATTCCATCTCATATTACAAAAGAAACCTGTAATTTCAAGGCAGCATTTCCTACTCAGTTATCATGGGAACTGGGTTATGTTGGAGGAGACACAGTCAGGTGAATCCAATGAAAACTTAAATGTGCTTGTGTTATTGTTTGTTAATAGTAATTATTTATTTAATCATTTTTATGCATGAATGTTTTGCTAGAATCTAAGTATGTATGTGCACCATGTGTTTATCTAGTTCCTATGGAAGTCAGAAGAGGGATTTGGGGTCTCTTAGGATTGGAGTTATGAATGGTAATGAGACTTTATGTGGGTTCTGGGAATCAAACCACTGTCCTCTACAAAACACAAAGTACTCTTAACAACTCAGCCATTTCTCCAACTTGAACTTTGTTTCCTATACTAATTGATACATTAAATTCCACTCACTGTATAAAACGTAAGTTCATCCTCTACCTACTCATTTTTAGAGTAGAAAATATTGTTTCTAGACCTTAAATAAATTTACAGAACTATATATTAGATTTGACTAGAAATTCTTTGTGTTTCTTTTTCAGAATACCCCAGACTTCATTCTTCCTGTCCTGATAAACATAATAAAAGTTTAAAGCAGGGCAATGCTTCAGTACATCTGACACTCACAGGTTTTCTGAATAGATCCATTAGTATTTTTGAATATGAAGTCTGTGTTTTGCCCAGTTTTATTAGGACTAGAGGTTTTCCTCTTTTCAAGTAGATATGTTGCTATTTGGATTTCTGTCTTCGAGTCTTCACTCAAATATACAAGGCATGAAAATAACTTAATGTATTACAATTCAATTAAAGGAGAAACTGTGACCTCTAAAGCAAACAATACATTCTTGTATTTGAAGACAGATGCTGGAGCCTTCCAGAGTCTTGTGGATATTAAGGAGTATATGGAGATGAATTGCCTACAGTAAAACACCATGCTACTACCTAGCCAGCTATGTCCCAGAGGATAGGGTCCCAATACACCATGTAATTGGTTTAATTTTGCTGCCTATGGGTATTTGAGGGTGATTATCTGGAAAAATATTGCATTTATTGAATCACGAAATTTCCCTATATTTTGCTTGTTTTAACACACACACACACACACACACACACACACACACACACACACAAATAATACTACAAATTAAGAGCAAAATGACCACAGAGCCAGTTCTCAGTTTGCCTTTTGAACATCAACTGAATACTCAATTTCTTATTTGAGCTTCCAATTATCTTCTAAATGTATACTTTTCAAGTCCATGTCACATTTTAGTAGATTGTTGTTGTAAAGAGTATTCAAATATACTATTCCATAACCCTATCATTTTTCACCCTGATACACTGAAATATCCTCAACTGAGATGCTAGCCCATTCCAAAACAGATTCAGAAGACTTCCCATGGAGCCCACAGAGACAGCCACCTGGGCTTCTGGGAAGTCATGGACTCTGAACTGACTGCTAGGGAGCCTGCATGAGTAGAGAGATTTTTAAATTGCTGCTTGTATCTTGACAGATACTGGTCTACTTAAATTATTTACTTCCCCTTGCTTTAATTTTGGTAAATCATATATATGTAAATATTCATCTGTTCCTTTAAGAATTTCCAGTTTAGTGGAGTATATATTTTAAGGTATGTCCTTGTAGTTCTCTGAATTTCCTTACTATCTGATATTATTAGTTTGAGTACTATCTTTCTCCTGGTTAGTTTAGCTAAATTTTTGTCATTTGCTAAATTTTAGAAAGGTCCAACTTTAGTTCATTAATTATTTGTATTGTTGTTTTCTGTCTCTTTCAATAATTTCAGCTCTGATTTTGTTATGTCTTTCTATCTGCTGTTTGGGTGTAATATTTTTTTCTTGATTTTTCAAGAGTTCTCAACTGCAACTTTAAGTTATTAAAATGAGACTCTCAAGCTTACTTATGTAGGTGCAGTCCTGTAAACATCCTACCTTCATTGTGTTCCATAGATTTTGGTATGTTGTATTTTCATTTTCATCAGTTCAGGTGATTTTTAAATTTCTTTCTGTCACCCTTGATCCAGTTTTTATTAAGTAGTATGCTGTTTACCTTTCATACATTGTTATATTTTCTGTCATTTCTTTTGTTGTTGATATCAAGTGTTGGTCTTTCGTGTTCAGATAGTACTCAGGATATTATATTTATAGCCTTGATAGGCATCTGTTTCCTTGGTTTGATTAATTGTTTTTTATGACTTTGTTAAAGTATTGTCTGTGCCTTTGACCTGGATTTTGTTCTGTTACCTGTGATGGGTATGTAGAGTTGCCTTTTTATAGTGTCCTAAAATTCCTCAGTGTTCAACACCTATTTATTTTTATTTTTATTACACATATATAGGAAGTTGTTAATATCTATTTGTAGTGGGATATTCACTTTGTCTCCTTCTGTGGCACTGACCACGCCCACTGGGGGGGTGGGGCGTGGGGCAGAAGTGACCTGTGAAAGAGGTCTGAGGAGGAGCCTGGGAATACTCTCTTGCTGGTGGATCGTAGAGAGGAGAGCATTCGGTGGAACTTGCTGGTGGTTCATCTGTCTAGGTTGTAAGTTATTTCTCCCTGAATAGACATCTATTCGGCCTATTTGTTTACCCTGATCCTTATTTAACCGCAATATCTATTGCTTTATTATCCAATGCTGGAAACTTATGAAGGTCATCACTTTGCAAGCTTAAAGGACAAGATAGTAGGATGCATCATGGTAGTGAGTCTGGATGAGAGAAATAAACAAAAGGAGGTCCTTTGGCGTAGAACAAGGAAAAGTCATCTAGAGACAAGTAGCCGAGAGATATAGACAGACCGACAGAGAGAGAGAGGGAGAGAGAGAGAGAGAATACAGAAATGACTGTGAGTCTCTGTATCATGGATTCCTTCTCCCCAGCTCTATCTTTACTGAATCTGCCTTTACTGCTTCTCAATGACAAATGTGTCTGACACAACAGGATATTCCCTTACTCTCGCTATTTTTTTCTGACATGATTGTATTTAAGCAGCTATCCTCTCTTATCTGTTCTCTCAGCTGAATGTTTATTTTTGTTCGCTTGTTTGTTTCATTTCAATTCTATTAAATCACAAATTTGCCTATGAAGCCCTTTTGGGTCAAATGTAGTACGGACAAGAAATTCTCTGCATTCTAGCAATAACTTTTTCAGTTTATTTAACTTTATTAAACAGTTCATTTAACTGACCTGCAAACTCACTTGTAGATATCTTTCTATTCCACAGAAATCTTTGAGTGTCAAAAAATTTATTTTACTCCTGATTAGAACAAAGTGCAATGTCATTTATGTCAACGGACAGTTGAATAAATATATAGTGCTTATATAGAGAGTTCTTATCTCTATCAGTGGCTTAAGCCACAACTAAGTCTTAATAGCTAAATTGAAATTATCTTTCTCCAGTGTGGCTATCTGTGAATTAAAAGTGTGTGGTTATAAACAAAAGATAATCGAATGATTCTCAAAACAATTGTGCTACCCTTTGTAAACTCGATTGTGCTTTAGTTAGAACTTGCATAAAAGCTGAGCCCGTTCTGCTGATACTGCTACCATTCCCATCATAAAGAGAGCTGTTAAGTTCTTAATTGCAGGCATTTATGTCCTGAATGTCAGCAGAAAAAATTGAAGATACTCTCATCTTACGCTGTAAATCTCAAATGAAGCAATTATGTGCGTGCACATGCATCAATGTGTGCCTGTTTTTATGATACTCTGCATTTCAGAAATGGTTTTTCCAGACGCTTCTACCTGAATGAACCCTACTGATAATTTACGCTTGAGTCCTTGGCCTAAAGATTTAAAAATTTTATCTCTCCATGACGTTCACTTGAATTAATAGTAAATACCAATGTTTTACTTTTTAAGACTTTCAATTTAAAGCAATATATTAATGTCAAATTTTTACTTTAAAATGTAATGAAAAATATTTAATGAGTGAAACAGTAAATCGTCATTTCACCTTGTTCAAATCTCACATGTCTACTCAGAGGTGCTTATTATTGGAAAACTTTCATGCATTTTTGTGCCTGTCTAATTACAAGCACATTCATATATGTATAATATATAAATGTGCAGTAAAGTACATTTATTTTCAAAGGAATTATTATGCCCTATTATTTTTACAATATGCCTCTCCAACAATGGTTAGAGACTTTTCTTCATTAACTCATGAAGACTATCAAGAATAGGTAAAATATCCTGTGACATGGATAAGTCATTCTTGTACAAATATCTTTATAAGTATAAATATAGATTTTTTAATGCTCTATTATCAAAAATAGTAGAAAGTATTCATATTTCAGCCACTTCCTCTCTAAAAAGGCCATTGAATGCTAGTTTAATGAAGTCATTGTTATTCATTTTCATTATTTATTCAGAGTTGAAAAATTGAATGACAGAAAAGACACCTTAAAAAAAACCATGTGCCATGGTAAAGGCTCATTTTCTATACTGAGGTATCCAACGGGAATGCATTTATGGCCTGATAATGAGAATGACAATTTTCAGAGTACATTCAAACAGTATGTTGTCAAATCTTTACATTTCAGTACCTTATATAAAATAATCTATGAGTTACTATAATAATACCAACAATTGACACTTAAAATATGTTAGACAAAATATTTATAGTCTTCATATTTTATTTAGACCTCACTTAAGAAGTAATACACTTATCTATGGATAGAGACTCTGCATTTTTATAGATTTGAAAGCTGGCAAGAAAGAGCTCTGGTATCAGAACACACAAAAACCAGTCTTTCCCAAACTGTTTTCTTTCTACTGTAGCTCACTGTACTTCTAGATTTCAAATGTGTTTCCTCCAAAGATCTAAGCATTTGTGAGGCAAACACGATAACCACTACACTATGGAAAACGGCTATATCTAAGCACTTTTTAATGTGAAATTGAAATTGTCTTTGCCATCTGATGCCCAAATTCAAGATGCCTACATCACTGGAACTGATGCATAGAGAACCTCATAAATGAAGAAGATTTTGCAGCTATGAGTAAATGGAGACTCTCAAGATGGAGTTCTTATCCAAGAATGCTTTTTGGGTACATTATATTCAGATTTCTGTAAAAGGAGAGCAAAAGAATGGGGGTTCACAGAACATAGTAGGTAGTGAAGATGTCAGTATTTTAGCTTCCAGACCTGTAAGATAATAAATCTGCACCATCTTTATGGCATTTAAAGCCCGCAGAAGTAATCACAAACAGACCATTAGGGTTGGGGTTAGAAAACTCTTAGAGCAGAGTTTTGTTTCAAAATGAAGAACATTAAGCTGGTTGTAGCTTTCACTGTAACATTATATGGCTACCAGTTTGTGTTGTTTTGTTCTAGGTCCCAACGGAACTTGGAACATTTTCAAATCTTCAGAACCTCTATTGCAGCACCATAACTTTAGAAAATGTGATTAGGGAAAGTGCTTTTGGTAGTTTGCAAAATTCATAGATAGTGATTCAAGGAAGGTAAGCCTACATAAGGAAATATAAAGCTGTAGATCCTACAGTACTTGATGATTTTATAAATAAAAATGGTGTCTATTTGTTAAGTGACGTATAAAAGTGAATGTCATCATGTCTGGAATGCTATCAAAGGAAAACTTAATTATGGTTTTAAATGACAGTGTGCCTTTTTAGTATGAGCCCTTTCTGTGTTTTCAAAGATCGTTTAAATTTAATTTGATGTTACTTGAGTTAAATTTGAAGACAAGATACTTCTTTTAATTTCCTTCATTTTAATGTGTATTCATTGTTGTACTTTTTAAGACAGGAAACCAAAGTTTAAATTCATTTAAATAAAGTAATTTCAGTCTGTCCTTTATTAAATGTCATTCAAGAGTAAATTCCAAAACTGTGTTTTTAATAAGGATGCTAGAAATTTATGATGCCTTTTTTTTGCTTTTAACATTTTTGAGATCTACAATTATTTTGTTTTTAGTGTAATTTGGGTGAAAATAAAAATTGTAGTTAAAGAAAGATGTCTTAGTTTATTTCTCTGAAACTCAGTAGACATAAAATTGCTCTTTGCCTATAAAATAGTTTACTTAGATTCAATAATATGTACTCTGTCCAGACTACACTCTAAATTCACAATGTAAAAAACTGAGTAATGTATACTATAAAAAAGTATAATGAATCAAAGCCTTGTATAGAGATCAAGAAACCCTAATTTAAAAATAAGTGCACATATATAAGTAGACCGACACAAATAACATACGCATTCTGAGAGTACATTTTATGCAATGGAGCATCATAAAACTCTTTAAAAACCCTATATAAGTCTGCTACTTCAAAACAATCAATTTTTATTTCAAATGCCTGGTAATAAGAACACACATGCTTGCTCATTAAAAAGTAGAGCATGCACAAATCACTCTATTTGTTTTGAGCTACTTATGGAAATGGACTATGGATTTGAACTGCTAGAAAAACATAGCCACACAACTGAATAAAGCAAACTGATAATTAGCTATTAATAATAAAGAAAAATAAAAGTCTGGGCCTGGTAGTGTATGCCTACACTCTCATCTCTTGGAAAACAGAGACAGGGGTTCAGGAATTAAAGGTCATCCTCAACTTTATTGTGAGCTTGAGACTAGTCTGAGCTACATGAGACCGTATCCAACAAAACCTAAACCAGTTGTTTCTTCTTTTTTACTGGTAGATACAACATTGAGAACACACTGCTAAAATAGCTAAAATATTTACATGTAGTATGCATGTATAGGTTAGGTATCCTACCTATGAAGTTTGTATATGTCTCTTCTAGTTCAGTATTACATACTATATTTGTTTGTTTCGATTAGATTTCATTTAGATTTTTGTTTTGTTTTGAAACCATGTCTCAAGTAGCCCATGTATCCTCAAATTTTTCCTTAGGTAAGTCTGACTTGAACTCATTGATGTTCCTGTCTTCATATCCAAGTGCCATAACTCCAAGTGTACACCACCATACTCTTGGCTTTTGTCTGTTTTCTATATATATTGTGTTTTCAAGACAGAGTTTCTCTGTGTACCTATGGCTATCCTGGAACTCACTCTACAGACCATTCTGTTAGCCTGTGTCTTTTTATAGGCAAGTTATGACCATTGATATTGAGGGATATTAATGACCATTGATTCTTGATTGTTTTGAATTTGTTGGTGATGGTAGTATCATGTGTGGATCCCCCTACATACACCTTTTAGCTTTTGGTAAAGTGGGGTTATTGATTGCCTATGTTTTTGTGAGTGTATTAACTTCCTTAGGTTGGAGTTTTCCTTCCAGTACTTTCTGGAGGGCTGGATTTGTAGATATGTATTGTTTAAATCTGGTTTTGTCACTGAATATCTTGTTTTCTCCATCTATAGTGATTGAAAACTTTACTGGGTATAGTAGTCAGGGCAGGCATCTGTGGTCTCTTAGTGCTTGTTGAACCTTCTGGCTTTACGGGTTTCCATTGAGTAGTCAGGTGTAATTCTAGTAAGTCTGCCTTTATATGATACTTGACCTCTTTCTTTGCTGCTCTTAAAATTCTTTCCTTTGTGTTTTGATTATTATGTGGCAAGGGGACATTTTTGTGATCCAGTCAATTTGGTGTTCAGTGTTCTGTAAGCTTCTTAAAATTTCATAATTATGTCTTTCTTTAGGTTGGGAAAGTGCCAGCTGATGGACCAGGGAGAGATCTTGGTCCCACTGCCAGTAGTCCCACAAACAGATCAGGCTACAAAAGTGTGGCCCACATATAGATGGCCTGTTTTGGTCCTTTTCTGGATCCCTAGATGCCCATCTAGAGTCCCTGAGTTCCAGCAAGTTCTGGTCAACTGTCTCTGTGGGTTTCTCCTTCATGATCTTGACCCCCCCTCCTTTGCTCATATAATCCCTCCTTCCTCTCTTCAACTGGATTCCCATAGCCTGGCTTGGTACTTGGATGTGGATCTCTGCATCTGTTTCCATCAGTTACCGAATGAAGGTTCTATGATGACAGTTAAGGTAATCACCAATCTGATTACAGGGGAAGGCCAGTTTAGGCACTTGCTCAACTATGTTCATAGCAGCATTATTCATAATGGCTGGAACCTGGAAACAAAATAGATGCCCCTCAGCCAAAGAATGGATAAAGAAAACAAGGTACACTTACAAAATGGGGTATTACTCAGCTCTAAAACAAAACAAAACAAAACAAACAAACAAACAAACAAACAAACAAAAAACAATGACATCAGGAAGTTTTCAGGCAAATGGATAGAATCAGAAAAAAAAAATCATTCTTAGTGAGGTAACCCAGACCTAGAAAGACAAACATGGTGTATACTTACTTATAAGTGGATACTAGATATAAAAAAGCAAAGTATAACAAGACCACAATCCACAGATCCAGTAAAACTAGGTAACAAGGAGGACCCTAAAAGGGACACATGGATCACACTGGGAAGGGGAAATAGTTGAGATTGCCAGTGTAAATGGGGGGGGGGCTGTAAAAGGGAGTGGGAGGATGAGAACATGAGGGAACTGGATGGTAAAGTTGTGGGAAGAATGAGGTGAGAGGGCAAGGAAAGAGATATATTGATAGAGGGAATCATTATGGAATCCTGATACTAGGGAAATTCCCAGGAATCCACAAGAATGACCTCAACTAAAAATCCTAGCAAGAATGGAGAGGGTATCTCCATTACCCTTTGCCTATAATCATTTTGCTTCAACTGAGAGTCTTTGTGTGTGTTCTGGGAGACTGATATAAGGTACCAAGTACTAAACAGATATGGGTTTAATCAGTCCTTGGTATTGAGAAGCACAGTTACCCTCACTGAGTATACAGAGACAGCAGACTCAAATGTGAATGCCATATACATTCAATCATTCTTCATTTGGTCACTGAGCATGTTGCCAGGAATTTGGGGAAACACACGTTGAATGAAAGTAGGGATATTTCCTATACTCCTAACCCATTTAACAGCTGATACAAACAGAATATAATAATGTAATGATGATAGATAGAGATGTGAAAATGCAACGGTGAAGACTGACAGTAAGGAAATGGAAATGTACTCTGAGACTTTGTAGTGTAGAATGGATTGTGGCACATTTACTGTAAAAAAAAAAAAAGGAAGAACAATGAGGGTAAGAATTTAAGATGGAAGGGAAAATAATCCAGGATAGGGACTGAAATATAATAGTTGATGGGTTTGGGTCCAATTTGATGAGCATTAATGAAAGGCTCCTTTACTACTGGTTTGTTTCCATTTGGTGTTGATGATTACAGGGGTGGTGTTTATCTCAGGTGGGGCCTAGGTAGAAGAGGAAGGAGGTCACAAGGACATGGATTTGAAGGCTCTTTGAAGGCTCTACCCAGTTCCTGCTCCTCTAAGCTGGCTCTAATTCTTATCCACCATGACCAACATAGCTTCTGTCACATGTTCCTGCCTCCATGATTGCCCTACTCACCCAGTTTTCACATAGCCAAAAACTATACAATAAATAACGTATAAAACTGTCAGCCCCAATACATGCTTTCTCTTTAGGTTTGATCACATGGTAGCCATTCTGATGGGGTCAGAGATCACTGAGGAAGAGAAGCAAACTTTACCACAACCTGGATAGATTTGACACTAAACCCACTGGGGTGATAGGAAGTGAAAGAGAGAGAGAGAGAGAGAGAGAGAGAGAGAGAGAGAGAGAGAGAGAGATACAGAAAAACAGAGACCTGGTGGGCTGTGTGCTTCAATGGAGATACACATATCAGCAGCACCCTAGAAACTCACTATGCTTACTATATACAGAAAGAGGAAAGCCAGTTCATCTTGGTAAGTGATCTCTGTAGAGCAGTAATCTCAATTTATAGTCTTTAGGATGAATAGGATTTAATTGATAATTTCTACATATAATACCTACATCGAGCAGGAAGAAGCTGCAGTTGATACTTTCTGAAAACACCGGTTTTCGCCGAAGTTCAATCATTTCTCAGCTTTCCATTCCTCTGAGCCTGCCTGTGGGGGAGGCCTTGCCAGTCTCATAGATCTGAGGCATCAGGGTCCTAACTGGTGAAGCTTATGCCATTCATTCACATTCTCTCAGGACTTCACCTGCTACCCTAAATTAAATACTGCAGGAAGTTAGTGATTGCCAGAATATTAAGCAAATAGCTCACCAACCACAGATTCAAGACTCTCTGAATAAAAACTATCCTAACACTCCAGCAAAGTGAAGAGGTAAGAAATGAGGCCATCTAAACTGGAATATACTTTGGATAATTTTGTGTTAAGAAATAAAAGGAGGTTGGTAGGTTGAGTGAGAAGAGTTTGAGTAAGGCTTTGCCCTACACTTGGGTTTTATGGGCAACAATACAACAGGGATACTTACAGCATTCAGGGAAAAGGATTTATCAGATAATTAAAATATCACTACATTCATGTACAGCCACGAAGCCAACAGAAAAACACCACATCTCAGTTAATGCATTATGTTATAAAAGAACTTCTGAGATTAACTTCCTGTGATACACCTTGAAACTGGTTACATAATAGTAAATTAGAGGATTTATTTTTATGCATTTTAACTTATAGTTCAAAATTTTTCACCATTGTGTTGTGAATTATCTCAGTTTTTAAAGAAACATACTCTACTTTTGGCAAAGTAATGCGCTCATACAAAACCATACAAAAGTCAAGGATTTTTTAAAGAAGTATTTTCCACAAAATGCCACAACTACTTCTGTGACTCAGAAAGATACACCACCAGAGAAGTGAATTTTTATTTTCAAAGATTTAGAATTGTGTTGATCGACTCATTTGAAACTGTGATTCTGTGAAGTGGGTTGGACAAATTGGTAGGCATTTCTATATTTGGTAAAAATAGCCAAAGATTTGCTTGTTTTTCTAGGACTTCTTCCACACCAGGCAGTACAATTCTACTATCAAGGCTGATCAAATGTACAGAAATGGTCATTAAACTCACAGACCAAATCTAGCTTTCCCAGCTAGCTAAATCATTTTCTCCAAGTAGTAATTGTCTCAATGTCCCCAGACATTAAAACCTATTTAAGGCTAATGACCCTAGCCTTGTTTTTCCTGTAAAGGTGGAATTTTTTCTTTTCGTTTTTTATGCTCTAGTTTTTTTTTTTTTTCTTTATTTGAAAATACTAGGCCACCAGTTTTTAAAATGTGCAGTTCTCTCTACATAGACACCACAAATCAAATAAATTCCAGATAACTCTAGACGGGAAAGATTATATTTTTGTCATTATTAAGCTTACTGAAAATCTTGTATTTATCAAAAATAACTATTTTAATATTTACAAAAGAAGAGGTTTCCTAAGTAAATGAGAATGTCTATTGTCATTCCCACAATCTGAATATCTTTGTTAAGGTTCCTACTTTATCTTATATTGCAGACATTAAAATTTCTAGTGCATGTTATTTTCACTTGATATTTTGGATGCTATTGGAATAAATCATAAAAACTGCTATCTTTTAATATTATTAATTCTTTGAGAATTTTATGCAATATGTTTTCATCATATTTACTTCTCCCCAAATTACTGCCCTCATTTTATGCTTTCATATCCATCAAAACTAGTTTGCACTGGCCATCCATTCTTGGATATGCAGCCTTCCACTAGAGTGTGGTTTACTTACCAGAGGCTAAACTACCCTTGGGGAGTGTGTAGAGGTTGGGTGGAGGGGATATAGGAGAATGGGAGGGAGAGGGGATGTGGGAATTTAATGTAAAATAAGATTGTTTCTAAATTAAAACAAAAATCAATGGTGTTTAGCTCATGTTTAATATCATGTAGAAGCAGAGATTCACAGCTAAGTACTGAACCAAACTCTTGGAATCCAGCTGTAGAAAGGAAAGGGAGGAGTGATGAGCAAATATATTTAGTAGACAATGATCCTCAAACTTGTCAGAGATCTTCTGAATATGACATTTAAAATGTTTAATGGGAGGCAACCTTAAATGCCCTTCCCTTATAATGAGATTGATGATTACTTTAAATGCCATCATAGAACCTTCATCCAGTAGCTGTTGGGAGCAGAAACAGAGATTCACCGCTAAGAACTGAGCCAAAACTGGAATCCCGCTATGGAGAGGAAGGAGTGATGAACAAAAGGGTCAAGACTATGTTGGGAAAACCCAGAGAAATAGCTGACCTAAGCAAATGGGAGCTCAGAGACCCCAGTCTGAAAGCTGTGGAAATTGCATAATACAGAACCAGGTCCCCTGAATGTGGGTGTCAGTTGGGGGGCCTAGGCAATCTATGGGACCTTTGGCAGAGGAACCAGTATTTATCCCTAGTGCATGAATGGGCTACAGGAGCCCATTCCCTATGGAGGGATACTCTCAGCCTAGATACAAAGGGTAGGCTAGTTCCTGCCCCAAAGTTGTGTCACTGAGGATAGGATAGGGTTTTTTTTGGGGGGGGGGTGTAGCAGAGGGGAGGATGGAAGGGAGAGGGAACTGGGATTGGTATGTAAAAAAAATTGTTTTGAATTTAAATGAAAATGTTAAAAAAAAACAACCAACTCCTCCACCTCCCAAAAGACTACACATTAAAAAAAAAGTAAACAAAACAAAAGCTGAGACAGTATAAATTAGGTGTTCAAGGGTACTCGAGAGAGCCACATATTCAGATGTCCCACAGGAACATCAGCATATTTCAGAGAGGACTCCTTCTATGTCTTCCAGAAAGTGTGATTCTGATGGTTTGTGACTTGGAAATAATAGCAGTGGGGACACTGACTACATTTTAAAGAGTTACTCATCACAGTACCCGAAGACCACTCTATATTTAATAGTTGGTTATCAGTAACTTCTATTAACAACAACCATATTATCTTCATTTCTCTTTTAAAAAATAGTTTGTTGATAATTTTGTACATGTATATAATGTATTGCTACTTAACCACCAACCGTTTTCCCCATTTAATTTTCCTTGGACATCCCAAATAACTCTCCCTGACAATTCATTATGCTTTATTCAATTACTTGGTCTAATTGGTACTGTCTGTATGTCCATGAGTATGGGCTCATTCTTTGTGGCATGGGCAACCTACCAGTGGCTATCTTTCCCCCAAAACACTGTCCCTCTCTAATCTCAATCTTCTGCTGGCAGCACCATAGCTAAAGGTGGGCTTCATGAGTTGTCCTCAATGCATGCAGGAATTCAGGAATTATGATTGGATTGATCTGCAGGTAACTGTGGCTGCTGTGAGCTCATGGCTGTAATAGACATGTTATGTTTAAAACACAGCATTTCATAGCACCCTACACCATCATCTGGCTCTTACACACATTTGAACTTCTCTTCTGAGTTCTTTAAGTGTGCCTGTTTTGTGGGAAAAGAGTTGTTGAAGATGTCTCATTTAAAACTAAGCATTCACAGTCAGTTATTCTCAGCTACTTGACCAGTACTTTTTCCCCCCTTTCTAAAATTTAAATTAGAAACAATATTATTTTATATATCAATCCCAGTTTCCTATCCTTTCCATTCTCCCATGACCCTAACCGACCCCCATCACATCCCCCTTCAGTTCCATAGAAAGGGTGAGGCCTTCAAAGGGGGATTATCAGAGTCTGTAATATCATTTTGGGAAGGACCTAGGCCCTCCCCATGTGTCTAGGCTGAGAGAGTATCCCTCTATGGGGAGTGGGCTCCCAATGCCCATTCATATACTAGGTATAAATGCTGTTCCATTACCATGGACCACATAGACTGCCCAGGCCTCCTAACTGAAACTCACCTGTAGAGAGCCTGGTGCTGTCCTATGCTGATTTCCAAGCTGACAGTCTGGGGTCCATGTGCTACCTCTTATTCATGTCAGCTGTTTCTGTGGGTTTCCTCGGCATGGTCTTGACCTGTTTGCTCACCACTCCTCCCTCTCTATGTTTCCCTAGTGTCAAAGTTCTCTTTAAACCTATAATGGCTCCCTCTATTAAGGTATCTCTTTTCTTGCTCTCCTCTATTCTTTCCCCAACTCAATCATCCTGGTCCCTTGTGTTTTCCACCCCCACCCCGTTCTCCCCTTGGTCCCCTCTCCTCCCCCGCCATGCTCCCAATTTGCTAAGGTGATCTTGTCCCTTACCTTCTCCTGGGGCCAATTATGTCTCTCTTAAGGTCCTTCTTGTTTCCTAGATTCTCTGAAGTGTGGATTGTAGGCTGGTAATTCTTTGCTGTATGTCTAATATTCATATATAAGTGAGTACACATCATGTTTGTCTTTTTGTGACTGGGTTGCCTCACTCAGAATGGTTTCTTCCAGTTCTATCAATTTGCCTGCGAATTTCAAGATGTCATTATTGTTTTCCACTGAGTAGTATTCCATTGTGTAAATATTTTCTTTATCCATTCTTCTGTTGAGGGGCATCTAGCTTGCTTCCAGGTTCTGGCTATTACAAAGAATGCTTCCGTGAACTCAGTTAAACAAATGTCCTTTGGGTATATGCCTAAGAGTGGAATTACTGGACTTCAAGTAACTTACACACCATTTCCTCTCTTTCTTGTTGAAGATTGATTGGCACCTTGTGGGTTTTTTCTTGGGCCTTCTCCATTTGCACTCATCTGTTGAGCTGCTCCAGTGCCAACAGCAGAGTTTGCTCTCCATGTGTTCAGCAAGTTTTGAAGTCAAGAGTGTCAGTTTTCTGCTTTTGTCTTTCACCATCAGTAGTTATTCTAGGAAGAATAGACCAACTGGGAATCTATTGGTATTTTGACTATATTAGCCTTCCTTAAATGACCATGGAGAATATTCAGTTTTGCATTTTTCTCCATGTCAATATTATATAGACTTATACCTCCCTTATCAGTCAGGGTTTTCTGAAGGAACGGAAATGAGTGAATGAATGACTGTGTGTGTGTGTGTTACTGGTTTGGCTTATAGGGTATTGTCTACTCAGTCAATAATAGCTGTCTCACACTGAAGGCAAGGATCTAGTAGTTGCTGATTCCACCAGGTTAGATATCTCAACAGTCCCAATCTATTGATGACTGTGCCAAAGACAGAAGGTTTTCAGGAGAGTTGCTGGTCTTCAATGTACTTTGGAAGTACAGATATTAATTCTAGTATCTGTAAAGGAAGGAATTCGGCAGGAAAAGATAAATAAACTTGCCAGCAAGAATGAGGAGAAGAAGGAGTAGAAGAAGGAGAAGGAGGAAGAGAAGGAGAAGGAGACGGAAAAGGAGAAGGAGGAAGAGGAGGAAGAGGAGGAAGAAGAGGAGGAGGAGGATAGTTTCCTTTATGCATGTTTTATCAGCTGGCCAGAGATTTATACATATTCTACATGGGCCATTTGGTTTCAGATAATCAGGAAAATCCCTCATAGGAATACCTATCAGCTTGAGTTTCATTAGAGTCTATATGGAGTCAAGTTAACAACCACCTCATAAGTATTAGCTTTCTGGGAAGGGCAGATATAAACAGCATTGTTTCTAATTTCAAATTTTCCTGCTCGTTACTGATAAACTGAAAATGAAATGGCATATGTGAAACTTGACCTTATAAGCCTGTTGTAATCACCTAGCTGTAGATTTTTCATTAATTGATTGTTTTGGATTTTTATAGAGAGGATTATGCTGACTTTGAGGAAAGGTGAACATATTTTATTTCTTCTAATATGTATATCTCTTTCATTCTCATCATATTGTCAAGCTATGTCTTTGGATTACAAGAACACTTTAAAAGATATTGGCAGACTTATATTAATACTGGAAGGATGATTTTAAAGTCATGTGACATCTGTTTGTGTTATTAGAAGTACTATATAAGTAAAATAATAAAAACATAACATCAAGATAACAGACCAAGTTGGTATCCACCACTCACCTTTTCTATCTTTATTTCCTTTTCTATTGGTCACCACACTTGTTATCCATGGACAAATATGTATTTTAGATGGAGAGTTGGTGAAAACTACTGGATTGTATCTTCCCTTACCTCTTATTTTGCAGGGTAGCCAGTGAAATGTTATCAAATGAAAGATCATATATACTATGCTGATAGCAGACATTTCTCCCTGACAGCCCCGATAGGACTTTGGAAAGGACAGAAGTTTCACTGAAATTAGCCCTTGCCTCGTCTACCACTCCCATCTGAGTCTCATTTTTAAAACTTTATCACCAAAGCCTTCAAAACTCCCCCTTTTCAATGTATTGTTTTTTGTTGGGAAACAGACGCCTAACAGAAAAAAATTAAAATCCCCACAAGATGAAAATGGGCATGGGGAGGAGTGGAGATAGGGGAGGCTGTGGTTGGGATATATTGTATGAAAAAAAAGAATAAATTAAAAGAAAATGCAAAAGAAGTAAAGAAAGTTTAATTCAACACTGGGTATTTTACTTTTTCCCTGTGGTCTTGTGAATGCAGGTGTGGCTCTGGTATTACTATTTTTAATACTTTATTAAAATTAATTTCAATGTGTCCAGTATACGATAAAAGCAGCAGTATTCCCCCTTGTTCCATTTCATTAAATGCTAAGCAAAACCAAACCAAAGAAACTGCATCACAAGTTATCACAAAAAAAAAAAAAAATCAATCAAGCAAGCAAGCAAAAAAAAAAAATCTATCTAGAAATTAACAGGAAAATAATACTACCAGCATTGGTTAGTCTTCACCTTAGGGAAAAAACATGAGTGACAGTCATTATATATTGTTTCATTATTTGTACCCCACTAGTTGCTGCAGGGCTTTAGGGACACAGGGACTGGGAAATTCCTTCTACAGTTGTTCTGTGCAACTCTGTGTGGAGCTGCAGAAGCATAGATAACACTTCTGTACAATATGAAATCAACACTGTATCTAGCTTTAATGGCTAACAAGAAGAAAAGTCATAGAAGGGACCTGAAGAATGAAAAGGTCAGTCTACTTGATCACTGTAAATGTTCAGAATCAGCCCATTTCATTAGAACACATCACAGATAAGTCAAGATAAACACAAACTCCTTTCTCACACTGCCATTGAAAGGTGGAGGGCCTGGGATAGATACAATAAGTGAAACCAAAACACCAAGAATCAGATTTACTGTGGTCTACAAAATCTATCAGGAACACACCAGATCCCAAAACATCCCCTCATCACTGCTCCAAGCTAAACAATGGGCATTTCTGTAGCAACTGGATTAGGTCTTAACTAAAATCTTCCCCCAAATTTGTTAACAACAGAGAATGAAATCTGTGAAGAAAAATTGCCACTTCATCACTCTGTCCATTCCTTTTATTGTAGCAAGTTGTGTTTCCATTTCTATTCTATAAAAATAAATGTTGCACACAGCACTATTCCCACCACTGATAAAAGCCAATCATTGACTTGCTACACCCAGGTTTAAAATCACAGTATATTTTACTTTGCTAATATGAACTTTATGAAGTTCACTATTTTTGTCCCAGATTTTCATGTTTCTGTAGAAGATTGTGTCTTGCTGGCACTTTCTTCCTATAATGGAAAGGGCTATTACGTCAGCACTCTAATGCTGTGAGGAAGGAGGCAATAGTTAACTTAAGTGGAGGAAAATGTGACATTTAGGGGAAAGAAAAGGCTGCAAAAACATTGAGGGAAGTTGCATATTCTACTTTTGTTTCCATAAATATAGAATGTACTATCAAATGTCTGTTTTGCAAGTCAGAGTTTAAAAACAGAGGTCTAGTGTGAGTTAATACATACCAGATGTGAAGAACAAGAGGTAGGGAGAAAGAAAGAGCTTTAGTGTTATGCATGCCTATAAGGAAAATGAAATGGAAACATTTGATTTTATTCTGGCACAAACCAAGTAAGTCTAAGAACACATTTATTGCCAAGACTACAATATGAGGATAACCATTCTTCCCTAGAAGAAAACCCATGTAGACAAACACTATTGTCCATCTCTGTTTCCAGATAAAATTTATGTTTGGTATTTTCACACAGTTCTAAAGCCACCATGATTTTGCTGTCAATGTTGAAGTAATTCAATGCACTTTTATGGGGATTTTTTTGTTGTTGTTGTTTTTCTTTTGGTTTATTTTTTGGTTTTTATTTTGGTTAAAATTCATGGAAAAAATAGAAATTTGAAGACATTATTTTCTAGGAAATCATACAATTTATTATTAAATTAATGTTATTGAAGTTATCAATTATCACTTGTAGTGTTTATTGTTTACTTTAATGTCCATACACTGATGCCTTGGAATTTCTCAACAGGCAGCAAAAACCTGTAGTGTGTAAATTTCTTCTTGGCTTTCTCCTAAACATGAGCCTCATTAGCCTTTTGTGGGGTACAGTTTTATTTTGAGCTCATTCATCTTAGAATATGAAAATAATTAATACCCAAGGGGAAAAACTCTTAAGCAAGAAAAATAACAAAAATTTCACTTCAGATAAATAAAGTAATAATATGTTTTGAGGAAAGCATATACATAGTTACTTATTTATACTTTACTTGTCACTAGACAATAAGAAAAGAAACTGAACATTAGGGGTTCAGCTAACTGCAATACCTTTCTGTAATTAGACCAGAGAAAATGTAGAAAAACATAAAAATAGATATGACATGAAATAATATTTTCCTATATTACTAATTGACATAACCATGGAAAAAGAAACAAAAATCACACTAATCTAGAAATGTAACCATATGTAACACATAAAAAAAGTATCAGCTTTGTGTGAGCACTTGTCTGTACATGTGCATGTGTGAATATGTATGCTTGTGTGTGCATATGCTCATTCATGCATTTGTGTGTGTGCATGCACATGTATGTGGGTGTGTATGTGTGTGACTCTGAAAGCATGAGTGTATGAGTGGTATGTGAATATGTGTGTATTATTGTTCATGTGTGTATATGAGTGTGTATGTGTAATAACTTTCATGCTTCATTTTCTAATGTTTTTATAATGTTGGCTTGAATTATTAAAAATAAAAATCAACTTAAATATTGAGCTGCATAATATGTGTTCCTTTTATTTTTTGTGTTGTGTATTGTCTATGTTTTATGATCTTAATTATCATCAGAGATTTTTGTTTCTTTTTTATTATATCTGCTTTATCATGTAACATCATTTGCAGCTATCCTGACTCAGTCTGCTATTCTTGCCTTTTTCTTTCTCTGCAGCATAGCTCTTATAAATTTGGTGGTGATAAATAATAGCAATTTGAAAATCTCTCCTTAGTGTTTTAAGAAAATAAATTATTGTGTCTTGAATTTTGTCTAGAATGAGGTAAATTATTAGCAACAAATACATTTTTTTATAATTTCATAATTTAAATTTGAAACAAACTTGTTTTACATGTAAATCTCATTTCCTGCACCCTCCAATCCTGTTGCCTCTACCAGCCCCCAACCCATCCACTTTCTGCTCCCCAGGGAAAGTGAGGCTGTCCATGGAGAGTCTTCAAAGTCTCTCATATCTTTGTAATAAGGATACTCAACCACAGATTACCCTGTCCAAAGAAATAGCTTTGACTGGGACAAACAGCCTTTCTTAGGCTATAGAAGTAGGATACTCTGACTTACTCAGGAAGTTGGCTGAAAATTCCCTTGTGCTGCATCTACTTGTGTTGCAACATCACAGCCAATGAAGACTTCTCTGTACTGCTATTTTCTCACCTTCATTCAATATCATAGAAAATGAAGAGAGAGACAGCAGATGCTGCCCTCAACAGTGAGAACAAATACATGCAATGCTTGTCAGCTGCCAAATCATCCACCTTGGAAGTGGCTTGGCATCTAAGGCACTACGAACTTGGAGGAAGCATGACACCTGAAAAAGTAAGGACATCAACTGTGGGGCCCATCAAAATTTGCTGTCCTGGACTTTCCCCCAAATGCATGCAAGTGGTTCTAATACCACTATCTCTTGATATCTGGTACTGGGATCCAGAACAGCCTAACTTTCATCTTGTGCCCAGTTTCCAAGCCATGGGCTCTGGTTTCTAAGAACAGAGGGTTAGCAATTTTCTTGACAGCTGAAAATCCAGTGAACATTTCCTTAGCTAAGTGATCCATCCTGCATCCACTCCCGAGTTTCAAATTTACTCTGGACAGAATCAGTTACCCAGATCTTCCTGGCAATGATCACTATGTTTTGGAAGTAGCTTGTTTGATGGTTGAAGAAGTAGCTGAGCAGCTGCAGAGCATCCAGGCCAGGAAGCAGAAGGGAATCTACATTACAGTAACAATGAGAGAGAAGAGAGCTGAGAAAAACTCTAAGGGGCCAGAGAAGGGAAACTGCAGGACCATTCTTCAGAACTAGGGCCTCTGACTGCAAGCTGAGAGGTGTAAAACTGGTTAATGTCAATGGCTAACGATCTCCTTTCTAAGCCTTACATGGGGACCATATGGAGAGAACATGGTGTTTGCCATTTCTTTCCCTGCCCACTTCTGCTGCTCATGGCTGGCAACACTGAGGGAAATGAAGACTGATGTGTACTGAACATTTCTGCCCATTCTATCCTTTAGAAGATGCATCTCTATATGATTCCAACCAAGACAGGTCTATTTGCCTTCTCAGGTGTGTGTTCTGACTTTTGTACTTCATTGGAACCTATAGCATCAGTATTCTCTAGAAAAACATACTGATAAAATGCATTAAAAATAGGGATTATTAGAGTGGCTTACAGGTATTAGTCTAACTATTTTAACATTGTCTGTCTCCCAATGGAAAGTCCAAGAATTCAGTAGTTGTTCAGTTCAAAAGTCTGAATTTCTTTCTTCTTTTTCTTTTGTTTCTGAAGAGAGGTGGTTCACTGTTCTTTCTTCTTTTTATTACTTTTTCTTATTTTACATATTGATCCAACTTCCCTCTCCCTCCCATCCTCCAATGCCCCTCAACTATCCCCCCTATCCCATTCTCCTCCCACTCCCCAGACAGGGTTAGACTTTCCATGAGGGATCATCAAAATCTGTCAAGTCATTTGGAGTAGGGTCTAGGCCCTTCTTCTGTCTCTGTGCTAAAGGAGTATCCCTCCATGGGGAATATGTTCCCAAAGTCCTTTCATGCACCAGGGATACATCGTGCTTCCATAGTCAGAAGTCCCATAGACTGCCCAGGCCTTATAATTGTGATCCAAGTTCAAGGGGTCTGGGTCAGTGCTATGCTGGTTTCCCAGACACCAGACTGGGGTCCATGAGCTCCCCCTTGTTCAGGTCAGCTGTTTCTGTGGGTATCTTCAGTATGGTCTTGACCCCTTTGCTCATCACTTCTCCCTTTCTGCAACTGGATTCTAGCAGTTCATCTCAGTGTTTAGCTGTGGATGTGCCTGCTCCTGTTTCCATCATCTACTACATGAGGACTCTATGATGGTATATAAGGTAGTTATCAATCTCATTATCATTGAAGGGCATTTAAGGTAGCCTCTCCACTATTGCTCAGAATGTTAGTTGGGATTATCCTTGCAGGTATCTTGATATTTCCCTAGTGCCAGTTTTCTCTTCAAACTTATAATGGCACCTTCTATTGTGGTATCTCTTTTCTTGCTCTCCTCTATTCGTCCCCCAACTCAATCTTCCTGGTCCCTCATGCTTTCCTCTCCCTCCTCTTCTCCCCTTCTCTTTCTCCTAACTTCATCTCCACTTACTGCCCCCCCACAACTTCCAATATGCTCTGGAGATATTATCCCTTTCCCTCTCTATGGGGGACCTTGTATGTCTCTCTTAGTGTCCTACTTGTTTTCTAGCTTCTCTAGCGGCATGAATTGTAGGCTGGTGATCCTTTGCTCTATGTCTAAAATCCATATATGAGTGAGTACCATGTTAGTCTTTTTTGTGACTGGGTTACCTCACTCAGGATGGTTTCTTCTAGTTTCATCCACTTGCCTTCAAATTTCAAGATTCCATTGTTATTTCCTGAGTGATACTACATTGTGTAGTAGTACCACATTTTTATCCATTCTTCAGTTGAGGGGTATCTAGGTTGTTTCCATGTTGTAGCTATTACAAATAATGCAACTATGAGCATAGTTGAATGGATATCTTTGTTGCATGGATATGCATCTTTTACATATGTGCCTAAGCTTGGAATTGCTGGATCCTATGATAGACTGATTTTCACTTTCCTGAAGAAGCACCATATTGATCTTCAAAGTGGCTGTACAAGTTTGCATTCCCACCAGCAGTGTAGGAGTATTACCCTCTTTCCACATCCCCTCTAGCATGTTGAGCACTTTCTTAAGTGTCTTTCAGCCATTTTGTATTCCTCTATTGAGAATTCTCTATTCAGTTCTGTACCCCACTTTTTAATGGGATTACTTGGTGTTTTGGTGACTAGCTTCTTGAGTTCTTTGTATATTTTGGAGATCAGCCCTCTATCAGTTGTGGGGTTGTTGAAGATCTTTTCCCACTCTGTGGGCTGCACAAGGCTGAATTTCTTAGTTTGTCTTCAATATATGCAGGACTCTTGAAGAAATAGGCTCTAATACTAGCAAAGGAATGAACTTGCCCGTGAGGGTGGGGACTCACAGTCAAAGAGCTAGCATTTCCTTCTTCTATGTTCTTTCTGTAGGTCACACACCAAAATGTGTGAACTGGATTTAAGATGAATCTTTGCACCTCAGAATGTCTGATTTAGGGTGGGTCTTTTCATTTTGAATAATTCAGTCAAGCAAAATTCCTCACATGTATATCCCTGTTCTGGTGTTTTAGTTAGTTCTAGCTGTAGTCAAGAATGTTTCTTATAGAATGATCTTCTTTATATTATTTGCCTTTCATTTTATGAAATTACAATTTTTTCTATGTTAATGTGTTTTTAATCCTTGAGTCACAGTATTGCCTTCTAATTTGTTTTTCTGATTTATTTAGTAATGATTCCTTTTGATTTATTGCTTATTGTCTCAGTATCTAACTAGAAAATGCTTATTTGCCTACAAGAGATCATAGATGTCTATGAGAAAATATTATCTTGGATTATTTGCTTGAATATTATATATCAATATGTGTTCTTAAATTCATGTTTAGTAAAACATATGCACTATGACCAAATCAAACATTCTATTATATGTAATTTTTTCAAAGGAAATTGGTTATCATGGTCACTATGTCTTCCTATATCATAAATATCTTTCCAATCTTTCAAATTTCTATGAAAATATATTGCACTTTAATGTTTACTAATCCAATGAACTTGAGTCTCTGTGATAATTTTATGTTTAAATTAGTATCATTTATATCTATTGAGTGAAAATTCTTATTTTTGTTAACTTTTTCTATCTAACCAACATGGCTACAAGCCAGAACATCTCAAAAGATCACATAGTTTGTCCTAGAAAGTAAGTTTTTAGTGGGTCATTCATTTTGATACATTTCTCATTTCTTCAGAGAGTTTATAATAGCACCTAAGGAATAGCACTTTGGTTTACTGTTCAAAACCTGGCTTTGGAAGCAATGCCATTATCAAACCCATTCTTGGGGGGGGAGATAAAATAGGAAGATATTTTTCTAAATGTCAAGACTAATTAAATCCTTTCTCTTGTAGCATCGTCACTAACAATTAGGTACCCTTTCTTCTTTCCACATGCCTGGTCCCTGCTAAGATATTTCAGTACTCAGAGTGCTGGACGGTGATTCTGTATCCAAGTGTTCACTTAGATAATTACCTTGGCTTCTTTATTATATCCAAGGCATTTAAATAGAAATTCTAATCAATAATGAAAACTCCTATGGTTCAATATAATAATATAATATATGATGCTAAATACAGTAAACTTTAAATTTATTTAGAATAAAGGAAGAGCAAAGAGGATGTTTGGAGATATATTTTCTACATCCCACCTTCTTTAATTTTTTTCAAATATCTCTATTTCAATAGGTACAAATGACAGATTATTAAGTGTAATCTGAATTCATCCTCTAAAGGAATTTTCTTACAAAATTTGAAAAGAAAGGCCTGGAGATATGATTCAGTTTGTGATACAAGCATGAGTACCTGAGTTCAGATGCTCAGAGTACACAATGGTAGACACAGCAGTACACATATAGTTCCAGCACTCCTACAGGAGGATAAGACCCATAAAGGAGAATAAAAAGATGTTTGTGGGCCACCTAGCCTGGTGTGTGCAGTCAAAGCCAAGAAGCAATACTATTTCAAACAAAGCCAAAACTAAAAAATGATGCCTAAGGGTATTCTCTGACCACCACACATATATACATAGCAATGATGGCACACACACAAACACATACATAGATGTGCACACACAAATATTTTAAAAAGTTTAAGGATGGGCTGTAGAGATGGCTCTGAGAGTAAGAACACTTGCTGCTCTTGTTGAGGACTGGGGTTCAGTTCCCCGTACTAAGTGGCAGCTCATGGCCTTCGTGATTCCTAGTTCTAGAGCATCCAATAACCACTTCTGAGCCCACAGGCGTGCTTGTGGTAAACAGACAGACATTAAGACAAATACTCATACACATAGAAAAATTTAAAAAGAAAGAGGACTAAAAGACAAAAAAAAAAAAAAAAAAATCTGACAAAAACCCCCAAACTTAGGAAGGAATGTCTACTTTTTTTTTTTTTTTTTTTTTTTTTTTTTTTTCGTTTTCGTTTTTGAGGCAGGAGTCACTATATACAACAGATTGGCCTCGAAGACAGAGCTCCTCACCTCTGGTACCTCAGGGCTAGACTTAAAAGCCTGGGATACCCTGCCTAGGAGATTCATACTTTCCTTTCCTCTATAGCATTGCTGTTGATTTACTAGAAGAGAAAAGGAAAGCAAGCCACTGAGGAGGGGGATGAGAGTTGTAGGGAGGAACCGTTGATGAAACCACAGTAATATAGACTTTGGTGAAATTAGCGGTCTTACTAGGTATCGAAATGAAGTGGGGAATTGGCTTTTAAAGAGTGGTATTTTCTACACCTGACATCACACCACTTACCTGAACCTTGTTACATGAATTCAATTCTGTATTTATAGCTCTTAAGATTAGTGTTCTCTGTATTTTTGGAGCCTTCAAAACTTACTTCTATTGTTTTTAATTAGCGTAGACGTTTATCTCTTTACTTTCAATGATGAATACTGAGGAAGAAATAATGGAAAGTTTTGACTTTCCTGACCTCTAATTTTTTGCAAATAGTCAACATAAAACAAGCAATGCAGAAAAAACATAATTTTTTTTTTGTGGCCACTATGTTGTGTAAAATGTTCTGGCTTTTTCACAAATTTGTATTCGCTGTATTAATTTTTATCAAAGTAAGAAAAGCATCAAATTATTGTATATAGTACATTTCAAAAATAAGAAACTTTTAGAACTCATGCCTCTTCGCCTACCAGTAGGAGCTTTTGGAGGTTCAAGATTTATTGTGTGATATTGGAAATTATGATATGTCTGGCATACATCAGATGTACTGAAAGCTTAATTTCTTTCCTTTTTATATTTTATTATAAGTCATCTTATTTTACATATCAACCCCAGTTCCCTCTCCCTAATTTCTAATTTCTAAAGCTTGGTGTCAAAGCTCGCTTCAAATACTAACCCCCTGGGCTGGTCCTGATGTTGCCTGCATACAGTGCTAGCACTCTCAGTCTATAGCATGAGAGCTATTAGTTTGAGGCCAGATCAGCTACATAATGAGTTTTACATTAATCTAAGCTATTTAAGAGGACCTTGTTTTACTAATAACTGTAGCGTAGGCATGTAGCTCATCAGTATAGCACTTACTCACATAGCATGTTCAAGGAAGATTCTGCATTCAATTCCCAACATTTCTGGGAGGGTGTAGACAGAGGAAGGAGGGAGGAGGAACACTATAACCTTCCAAATGGATGTTGATAGACTATAATAAACACCAGAGCAAAATACATAATAAAATACATTATCTTGCTCTAAAGCTATAAACTACTTAGAATAGTTTACCAAACACACATGCTACTAATTCAGTTTTACTCTTTTAAGGCTATTAATGACAGATTTACAATATGTGTAAGAATAATCTGATCCTGAACATTAGTGGAAAACCAGAATAGCTCAAAATAATGTAACTATAAATAAATGGGTGCTGGTTTTAAAAGCAAAGTAAAATATTCAAACAGAATTGAATTACAATATGTTCATGCCCCTACAAAAGAAGACATATTTGTTAATTATTTATAGACTACATTATATATATATATGTATGTATATATGCACAGAATGTATATATGTGATATATAATGTACATATTATGTACATATAAAATGGATCAGCTTCATTGTATTGACAACTTTTGTTTTGAGCTATGTATGCTGTCCCCAAAATCAAATATAGAAACAGCACATTTAAGGACAAAGACTCCTTTAAAATAAATAAATCTGATGACCTATCTTTATCTTAAAAGATTTTGACAAGTAAAACAGATTTTTTGTTTGGTTTTGTTTTCTTGTTTTGTTTTTGCATTTTACCTTATCTTGCTTTTTAAAGAACAATGAATTGCAAGTTGCACAAATGGCTTATAATAAACTTTTCATTTCAATAGGTCATTAGACATGACAGAAAGAAGAAGACAGAATGAACCTGACACTCACATCTGTGCTGCTGGTTTCTTCTACCACAGGGCTGAGGTTTGTTTTTCATCTTGACACTCTACCTGTAGGTAGTTTGCATAAGAACTGCATAAAAATTGCCACCACTAGTAAGTTGTTGTTACAATATCAATTATTTGGTGCTATTGCTGACATGATAATGATAGTGTTGATGACAAACAATATATAAGAAAGTATGCATGATCAAATTTTAGACTAACTGTTTCATACTTGCAGTTTTCAGAATAAAGTGAACTACTCATGCTTGCCAAGGTAATGATAAATATTCAAGGTTGGAGCTTCATCACTTGACCTGACCATGCCTGCAACTTCAGAAAGTGATGGTGAGTACTTTGAGAAAGTAAAGAGTCAAGCAAATATCTCTTAGAAGGTCTCTAAAATAAACATAGGTTTAGTTCATGAATGAGAGAGTATCTTACAATAGAGAAGGAGGGATCTAACAATACTGCCCCTGCCCCATGGCCTTCAATATCCTCCCATGCAAGGACAGAAATTTCCATTTTATGAGAACAAAGAGACTGAGGTTCTGCTTCAAAGAATTTCCTCCTCAGGGAGCAAATCTGTTGATATACAGTTCTTCACTTCCGAGCCTCCATTATTATGGGGAAAAATATTCCATTGTTTGTAAATTACCTTGACTAAGGTATTTTCATTGTAGTGAGAACAGATTATAAGGAGATCTTTTTTCATTTAAAGCTCCTAACATTAGGAAGGTCTGCTATTTTATTCCTGTAAATTATGCTGAAAGTGTGTGAAAAATAAATACCACCAGGGTAATGCAAAACAAGCAGTGCTTGCAAAATTTGGGTAGGACAGTAGTTTTCAAATTGCTGTCCCTAACTAACTACAGTCACTTACTAAAAATGCAAATTTTGGGAACTGGGCAGATGCCTCAGGCTTACTATTACTTGCTGTTTTTCCAGCTCAGGTGAGGTCAATAGCCATAACAGACTGTATACAACTTCGTATAACTCTAGCTCCAAGTTATCCATCCCTCTCTTCTTGTCTTCCCAGGCACCCCCAAACATGTATCATAAACTCCAATACAAACACGTAAAAAAAGTTAAGTCTTAAAGAAATGTAAATGTCAAGCCCTATTTGAGATGTATGCTATTACAGGCAGTTTCCCACCAGTCTGGTCCCAGATCTGAATCAGTCCCAAAATAACACACAGAGACACTGTATTAATTATGAAACTGTTGGCTGGTTACTAGCTTTCCTTATTGGCTAGCACTGTCTTAAATATTAACTCATTTCTATCAAAGTGTTTCCATGTGGTCTTATCTTATCAGAGAGTATTGAAATCTTCTGCCAAGTCCTACATTTCGACTCATCTCTACACATCTCCCTGACACCTCCTTGTCTCCTAGTCCTGCCAATCTTGCCTTCCTATTGGCCAACAGGGCTTTATTCATTCACCAATAAGAGAAATCTATTTAGACAATGACATCTCCCATCAGTATGGTATCTGATCTCTGTAATCACTGTGATGTATGCTAATGTATGAGAAACACTCATCTGAGCAAAGGTATCAATACCAGGCTGGTTAAACCCAAAGACAGCTGACCTGAACAAGGGGGAGCTCATGGTTCCCAGACTGACAGCTGGGAAAACAGCATAGGACTAAACAAGGACCCCTGCTTGTGGGTGTCACTTACAAGGCCTGGGCAGCCTATGGGACTTCTGGTAGTGGAACAGCATTTATCCCTAGTTTATGAATTGACTTTGGGAGCCCATTCCCCATAGAGGGATACTCTCTCAACCTAGACATTTGGGGGAGAACCTAGGCTCTCTTCCCTTTCTATAACTGGATTCCAGGAGGTAGGCTAATTGATTAGCTCTGGGTGTCTGCTTCTACTTCCATCAACTACTAGATGAAGGCTCTAGGATGTCATTTAAGGTAGTCACCAATCTCTTTATCAGGGAAGAGCATGTAAGGTAGCTTCTCCATGATTGCTCAGATTGTTAGTTGAGGTCATCTTTGTATATCTCTTGACATTTCCCTAGTGCCAGATTTCTCTTTAAACCTACAATGGTTCCCCTCTATTATGGTATTCCTTTTCTTGCTCTCCTTCCTGCTCCCTCATGTCCTCCTTCCCCCTCTCCTTTTCTCCTTCTCTTTCTTCCAACTTCCTCTCCTCTCCCCCATGCTCCAAATTTACTCAGAGGATTTTGTTCCTTCCCCTTCTTCAGGGGCCCATGTATGTCTCTCTTAGGGTACACCTTATTTCCTAGCTTCTCTGGAGATATGGATTGTAGGCTGGTAATACTTTGCTCTATGTCGAATATCCATATGAGTGAGTACACATCATGTCTATCTTTTTGTGAATGGGTTACCTTACTAAGGATGGTTTCTTCTAGTTCCATCCATTTGCCTATGAATTTCAAGATTTCATTGTTTCTCCACTGAATAGTACTCCATTGTGTAAATGTATCATATTTGCTTTATCAATTCTTCAGTAGAGGGGCATCTAGGTTGTTTCCAGGGTCTGACTATTACAAATAATGCTGCTATGAACTTTGTTGAACAGATGTCCTTTTTTTTTTTTTTTTTTTTTTGAATGTGCATCCTTTGGGTATATGCCTAAGAATGGATTTACTGGATCTTCAGGTAGACTGATGCCCATTTTTCTGAGGAACCACCATACTGATTTCCAAAGTGGCCTTACAAGTTTGCATTCCCACCAGCAGTGGAGGAGTGTTTGCCTTTCTCCACATCCTCTCCAGCATAAACTGTCATTAGTGTTTTGATTTTAGCTATTTGGACAGGAGTAATATGGTAACTCAAAGTTGTTTTGATTTGCATTTCCTGATGGCTAAGGATGTTAAACTATTCCTTAAGTGTCTTTTAGCCACTAAATAGAGAATTGTCTATTTAGTTCTGTACCCCACTTTTTAATTGGATTATTTGGTGTTTTGATGACTAGCATGTTGATTCTTTGTATGTTTTGGATATCAGCTCTCTTTCAGATGTAGGGTTGGTGAAGATTTTGATAACATACTATCACTTAATTGTGAAGTATCTTCCACAGGTATACCTCTTTAATGCTTAGTCCTCAGGTGTTACTGCTTTGGGAGATTATAGAACTTTTAGGAGGTGGACCTTTGCTTATGGATACTGGTCAGTGGTGTCCTTTGAGAATCATAATTTCCATTCCCATTCTCTGCTTCCGGATCCTGAAGTGTAAACAAGCCATAATACAAGCTCCTACTGCCACTGACCAAACTTTTTCAGTGATCAAGCCTCCTCTTCTAACTTAGGAGGCAAAATGAACTTCTGCTCCTTTAAGGTTCAATAGTGGTAAGGAAAGTAACTACTACTGAGTAATATTAAACAATCATGTGAGAAATAAAAAACTGGTAAGTGGTAAAAGACTTCAGACAAATATCTTTAAATGAGAAAAACAGAATCACAGATCATACAAAGATTTTTAAATTTTTATTACTTTATTTTATGTGCCTTGGGTCAAAAGGAATCAGATCTTCAGGAACTGGAGTAACAGACTCTTATAAGTGTGGTGCCAGGAATTTAACCTGGGTCTTCTGGAAGGGCAGCCAGTGCTCTCAACTCCTAAACTGTCTCTCCAAACCTCTTACATGTATTTTTTAAGAGAAGAAAATGATGATTGTCAATTAATCAAAGAACCTTATGCCAAATCAATGCTTCTTAAGATTAGAAAATACAAGTATATAGGATGAAAGGTGAGGGTATCTATAAATTTGTTATACAATGGAACCATAATTTATATATAAATTAGAGTGGGAGGAGAGTCGTAAATCCTTCCACAATTTGAAGTAAAGGGATAATTAAACATTAATGAAGAGTTAAGTACATATTATCCTAATACACACAATTATCAGGAAAGCTGAAAGTCTAAGCTATAACAAAAACTAAATAAATAGTGAATAATAATAAAAACTAGTGGAAATGTGCCCACAGTATTATAGAAATAATTGTATTGGAATAATTTTTTTTCAGTGAAATAATACTTTAGCAATTTTAGAAGGAAATAGGACCTGTTTACTCTTTATCTTAAAATACTGAAGGCTCAACAAAAAACGAAAAAAGAAAAAAAGAAGAAATTAGAATATTCAAAACATCATATAAGAAAACATCTTCAGAGACAAGAATTGAACTCTAAAACCATTCCACCCTCCATTCTGGAGAGAGCATTACGTAAAGACAACTCAATAAGTCTGATTGGACTCCTATGAAGAGGAGATAGATTTGAGGGGTCAGATGAGCAAACCTAGGGTATAGAAAATGGCATTAGTAACAGAGAGCTACAAACCAAAAGCACTCTCAAGAGCTCCTGATCACATGTTAAAATGAAGTTGAACAGTATATGCTAACATATACGAGGACATTAATCAGAGGTAAAAGATAAGACCCCAGAGGAACAGTAAGCAGCCAGGTCTTTAGCATTTAACGGCTATGAAATGTGGATGTACCTGATTGCCTCAGAGGACAATTTATAAGACACTGGATATAAATTGAAGTATCAGAAATCATTTTCAGTAAAAGTAGGAAAGGAAATTTTAGGTAGTGTCCTAGAACAGCTGCAGTGGAGTTCATATTTGTATTGAGTGTTAGGGCCAAAAGGAGGAAATGGAACATTGACAGCTTGTCTTTAAATGGTATATCTTGTCCTTAGACTCTTCCTCATGGTTCTCTGCTTACCTGAGGTGAAAATTCACCTCTACCATATGTTCCTGAATCCATTCAACTAAGAAAAAATACAATGGAATCAGATGACTTCTGAAAATATAAGCTGAAACAAATTACTATTATTTCAAGTTTGTTTTCATAGGTATGTTGTCATAATGATGAAAAGCAAAATAACATAAGGCCAAAAGGGGGGAAAATGTATTTCAAGAAACCATTCAGTTGCTTTCTATGAAAATAAAAACATAAGAAGCTCCATTGAGAAGAAATACCAAGATAACATCAATGAATGTAATAAAATGCTTACTGCTAGTGATGAACAGAGGAATAATAACTAATAAGGGGCAGAGGACTTTATATAGAGAGAAATCAGGATGAATACGGAATCCTTTTTCTTGTATGCCACAGAGTGAAGTGAAAGACAATGAAATGGTAATCAAAATATTGGCATAAAAGGTTGTCTGTGTAGTCTCCTTTGACATGAGGAGGTATAACACTCACGGTGAATGATTTGGTGTGAACCACTCTTCCAAGAAAACATTGAAATTGAACACCAGAGTCTGGAGTGTGAGGACAAGCAAGTCCTAGCAGGTTACTTATAAGATTTCAATCAAAGTTGATTTCCAGAAGATCAACCTGTCTTTAGTAGCAAAGAATAGTACTGCTGGGAAGATTTCTGAAGAAAAAATAGCAAAAGACTCATAAGAGAATACTTCATTTATAAGTGATTTTCCCTTTCAAACATTTTCATAAATGTTAATTTACAAAATAAGTGAATTGAGCATTTGCAGTGGTTGTAGAAGAATTTTTATGGGAAAAATGTTTTCTGTGCCACAATAATACATTATTGCCATGATGTCCAATCAAAATGCAAGAATTCCTTAAGAGAAACTGTCTCCTTATCCACGGTGAACATTTAGAAGGAAGGAAATGTAAGTTATGTAATTAAACTATCCAGTAAGACCACATTTTCATATATATATATATATATATATATATATATATGTGTGTGTGTGTGTGTGTGTGTGTGTGTGTGTGTGTGTGTGTGTGTCATTATGTCAAGTATTTCAAAAAGAACCTAGCCACTTAACAGTAAGAGTAGGCTGGGGACATGGCTCACTGGGTAAAATACTTGGCATCCAAGTATAAGAACAAGAGTCTATTTAGATCCCTGGCACCCATGTAAGAAGCTGTGCATGGTGGAAGACAGCCAGAATCACAGGTGGTGGCACTATTTGGGAAGGTTATGAACCCTTTAGGAGACAGAATCTTGCTGAAGGAAGTATGTTACTGGGGTGGACTTGGGAAGCTTAGACCTTCATGTACTTACAACTCTTATCTCTCTGCTTCCTATGTGTGATTGAGCTTTGCTCTCTCACTATTCTGCTCTGCCAACCATGCCTGCCTGCTGCCATGCTTCTTTTACCACTATGGGCTTTCCATCTGGAACTGTAAACCAAAATACACACACACTTTCCTTACACAAATTGCTTTTGGTCAAGTTATTTTATCACAACAACAAAAATAACTAATAGAGAAATAATGAGTAAAATAAGCTCTGTATACACTGCACCATTTCTGTTCAGAGCAAAATAACAGCAATCAATGTCAATTAGCATAGTAACAATTTGTTAAGTAACCAGGAAAAATTGGACAAGTTAATATGTATAGTCACAAAGGTTCAAATACAAGTGTCCTTGAGGCTTGACAGTTTAGCCTATTAGACTACTAATGAAACAAGTTAAAACTAGATGTGTCATTCTTTCCTATGTGATTAAAAAAATGTAAATACGTAACACTGAATTATTTTGGTATCTTTAGGAATGATCTTTCAGATATGAGTAAAAAGTCACAGTAGTACAAATTCTGAAGATGATAAGTTGGTTTTATCTAATAAAATTATAGATATGCTAATATTGCATCTGAAAATATCAATTCACAAATATGTGATTGCATATGTGCAAGTTTGTTGAATCCTGTGATACATTAGAGCATTACACGTGATATCAATAAATAATTGAACCAACATTGATAACTGGCCTACATTCCTCTCTGATAAATGTAAGAATCTGCTTATTCTATTGATTAGAGCAGAGGTACCTGGAATCTGGAAAGAATTCGAGTCCCTACTTCTAACCCCAAACTTTAGGCTTATTTATCCCCATGTGAGGGAATAAGCATATTATATGTTACTAGTTGCTTCCATGTACTGGTGAACAATTAAAAGACTGACACATGTTGACCTTCAGAGAACATAAGGGAGGCATATATATTAACAGCTAACAATTTTATCTTCCTGACCCTCCTCTTCCCATTATTTCATTCCACCATTTAAAAGGCTGAATATTTGTGCTTCCTGTGTTATGACAGGAATAGCCCTTAGATTTCATTTTCTTTCTGTCTTAGTGGTACTCAGTCTCTCCTCTTTCACAGATGACATAGCTGCTGCTGGTGGCGAGGCTGAATTGGACTGTACTATTTGTTACTTGCATTGTGCTCACTTTGAGAAGCTTTGTATTATTAGTAGTATTGCTAACATCAAGTGGGAACTGTCATTACTTAGCATAAGAATGGCAACAATAACAATATAGATGTGAGAACCAGGTTAGGGCCTATTGTCTTTCCCCATCTTTCAGGATGACTAATCAATCCTTGATTGCTAAGCTAATGGCCTATGACTTTAAGTAGTAGGAAAGGTACCATGGTAACTCTTTCTCAAGAACAATGGAGCTGCTTCTGTTCTTAAAGAACTTTCTTTCCTAAAAATGTGGAGGATGTTATTGCTTGCACTTTCATCTAAATATCCTTCTTGTGAAATGTATAGTATATCAAACACAGTTAATTAGACAACAGATCATTTTTGATAATGGCCATCACTGTAAAAGAATGAAACTGCTTTTGATGAGCAGCTATTAACACCGTTTATAAGAATAGGTAGAGTCTTACAAATTTTTTAGATATTTCAATAGGGACTTAGCATATTTTAAAAGATTGGTGAATAGATGGACTTCCTGGTGGTGGATTTCCTGGAATGATCCTGTAAGAGATTCTACTTCATTGTTCTGGCTACTTGTGCAACACACTACTTGTTATGCTAAAAGTTAACATCTACATTTCTGGGTGATTTATTTTTTTACATTCACATTATTATCCTAGCATAAAGAATGTGTACTTACTGTTCAGGGTAATGTAGGTTCTAGTTCCCTTCCTAGTGCTATGATCAAACATTCTGACTAAAAACTACTCAAGGAAGGAAGGAAGGATTTGTTTGGCTTATGTTTACAGGACACCAACACTGAGGGAAGGCAAGAACTAGAGATAGGAACCTGAAGTAGACATTATGTCACTTGTTGGATTACTTGTACATTCATACTTACATATTTTTTTAATCCCAGCCCAGACCAACTGCTGAGAATGAGGCCATCTACACCAGTGGACCAAGTGGTAGGAAGGTACACAGTTATTTAAGAGAATGGATGAAGGAAAGTTTACAGACATCATAACCTTCGGCTAATACCTTGATCTTGAAAGATAATCAGAAATTCTTCAGGCACACAAGAGAAATAGCAAGTAACTTACCACATGCTAAAGACTAAGCTGTGCTTAGGCTTACACAAAGCACCATTTATTGTTGAAAAGTGACAGAATCTTATCCATAGGTGATACAAGTAAGTTGTCATTCTGGAATCTTATTTGTGGCCAAGTTCTTATTCAAATGAAAAAGCAACTGGCAGACATTTAAAAATGTGTCATATCATTTTTGTTACATATGTATTATATAAGTATTTATGTATGTATATGGAAGTACATGTTACAAGCCTCTTCTTGATAAAAGCCAATTTACTCTCTACCTCAAATATGAGTGGGGACCTCATTTGAAAAGATCAGGGAATCTTCAGTGTCAGAAGACAGTTGAAATTTGAGACCAAATACCTGGGGTAAAATTGTGAAGAGGTTGGAAGAGGCTGATCCAATTTTTTGATTTCCTAAAAATAAAATTCTACCTACAGGGCAAAATGCATAGCCTCGAAGTGGTAGCCCTGCCCTTCTTCTCTCTGCCCATCTCACTAGGGACTGCACTGAGGCTGGCTTTTCATTCTCAACATGATGCTTCACACTTCCACACATTTTTTAAACACACTGTACTACTGGGACTCACTGTTTCTTGCTTTTAATACCTGGAGTTATTGATTATATAACTTGAAGTTTTATAAGTCAGAGATTTTAAAGTACACATATTTTTTTTAAAAAACACAGGGTCTAGCATGGTATTAGATGCCAAGGATTCTCTTTCAAATGGAAGTGCCATACATGGATAATCAGGAAATTTTTAAAAATGAACAGAATTATCCATAACATGGTAGCTGTCAGTTTTATTTAACATACACCTTAAATATTAGTTTCAGTCAACCAAGAAATGGTTTTCAAAAGTCTTAAATGGCACACACTCGTAGTCTCGAAAGCTAAGAAATGAAGGTAGGATGATCACTGAGCCCACTAAGAAACTGGACTACATAGTAGATCAATGCCTCAAAATAATAGATAAATAACTATATAAAAATTATGGCAAAAGAAGAGAGGAACGATACAAAAATCCCAAATTATACAAGTAAGTATGAAAATTGTGATAGGGAGAATAGTTAATTTTGATTTACTTTATTATATTTTTATAAGTGTGCAAAATGGTGTTTTGTGTCACTCTCATATATGTGTATCCTTGCACTTTGCTTACATTTATCCTTCATGACACTCCCTTGTCCTTCCTCCTATGCATCCTCCTCTATGTTGGTTTGCTTTTAATGCTATTATTAAACACTGGAACCAAACACAGCTTGGTAGATATGGGTTTGTTGACTCACCTGTCTTGATTACAATCTCTCACCTGGGAAAGTCAGACAGGAACTGGAGGCAGGAACTGAAGCAGAGGCCATGCAGGCATACTGGCTTGCTCAGCCTGATTTCTATACCAGCCAGGAAAACCTGCCCATAGTGGTCCAGGATAAATCAACCACTGTCAGGTAGGCATATCAATCATTTATCATATCAATCACTTATCAAGGAAATGCCTCCACAGCCTTGCCTATAGGCAATCAAATGAGGGCTTTGTCTTTATGGAGGATCATCTTCCCAGATGACCCTTGTATACACCATAATTGACCATAAAGATTAACAGGCCACCTTTCCTCTAATATTCCCCATTCTATCTTTCTCTATCTCTGTCTCTGTCTCTCTGTCTTCTGTCTCTCTCTCTCTTTCTCTGACACACACACAAAGATAGAGGATACTTATATATTTAAATTTAAATCTGTTTTATTTAGCTTATTCCAATGATACCAGTTCAAATATGTTCATTCCAATGAACAGTTCCATACCTCACAGTTTAAAAAACTCCAATGTGCATCCACATGTACAATGTGCATATCACAAAATGTGCATTTAAAAACTTTTTATCTAGGTTGCTTCCAGGTTCTTGCTGTTACAAATAATGCTGCTTTGGATATAGTTGAGCAACCCAAGATGCCCCTCATAAGAAGATGTGGCACATTTACACAATGGAATACTCTGTGGGAAAAAAAAAAACCCAAAACAATGGAATCTTGAAATTCGCAGGAAAATGGATGGAACTTGAAAAAACCATCCTGAATGAGGTAATCCAGTCACAAAAAGAGGAACATGGTATGTACTCAGTTATATATGGAATTTAGACATAGAGCAAATGATTACCAGCCTATAATTCACACCACCAGAGAAACTAGGACACAAGGAGGATTCTAAGAGATGCATATAAGGTCCCTCACAGAAGGGGAAAGGGACAAGATCTCCTGTGCATATTGGGGGGACAGTGAATGGAGAGGGAGCTAGGAGAAAGAAAAAGGGAGGAGGGGAGAAAAGCACATGGGACTAGGAAGACTGAGTCAGGGGAGGAATAGAAGACAGGAGAGAGAGAGAGAGAGAGAGAGAGAGAGAGAGAGAGAGAGAGAGAGAGAGAGAGAGAGAGAACATGAAAGAGGGGGCCATTATAGGTTTGAAGAGAAAACTGACTCTAGAGAAATGTCCAGAGACATACAAGACTGACACCAACTAACAATTTGAGCAACAGTGAAAAGGCTACCGTAAATGCCCTTCCCTGATAATGAGATTGATGACTAATTTATCCACCATCATAGAGCCCTCATCTAGTAGATGATGGAAACAGAAGCACACTCAACACCGCTAAACACTGAGCTGAACTGGAATCCAAATGCATAGGAGAACAAGACCAGACTACAGAAACCCACAGAGACCGCTGACCTCAACAAGGAGCAGCTAATGGGCCCCCAGACTGATAGCTGGGAATCCAGCGTTGCACCAACTCAGACCCCCTGAACATGGATGTCAGTTAGAAGGCCTGAGCAGTCTAATAGTGGAACTAGGATGTATTCCTGTTGCGCAAAAGAACTTTGGGAGCACATTCGTCATGGAGGGATATTCCCTTAACCTAGAGGCAGGAAGGAGTGCCTAGCCCCTACTCCAAATGACTTGACAGATTTATATGACCCCTCCTGGAAGGCATCACCCTACATGGGGAGTGGGGGGGGATGGGAGGGGAGGGTGTTGGGGGAGCATGGGAGTGTGGGAGAGAGGGAGGGGTCAGGGAGGGAGGGAAGGAGAGGGAACTGGGATTGATTCATAAAATGAGAAAAATAAAAAATAAAATAAATAAATAAAAACTTTTTATAAAGTAGAAATAGATCCAGAAAGTAGGAGATACAGAGAAAATTCATTAAACATATAAACTTCTTCACACCTTTAATGTCAGGATTTAATTGTTACTACTTAAAAAGAAACTCCAAATTATACTAATCTCAATACAATCAATCTCTATTCTCAATGCCAACACTTCAAGTAATAATATACTTACTTTTAATGAATGCTTGAAGTTCAATAGACACTGTTTGATTCATTCCACTTTCATTTTTGCTGAATAATTAGGTCCTACCACATTTTATTAGTTAAACAATTATAGTATGATTCTGCTTCTCCAAAATAACTGCTTGTTTTTCCATAATATACTCTTCATCTGTACATATGTATTAGGACATTTTTAAAAAGTCTGACATCTACAAAAACTATACTTTATGTATTATCATAGCTATTTATTTGATTAATATGACTTAAATAGCCACTTATTCTTCAGTTTGTAGGTACAGGCATGGTTGTTCATTTGTAAAGCCATTCAAACTGTGTTATAAATGGTTATATTTGAGTAGCAAACTTTGTAACATTTTACTTGTTTTTTTTTTTTTCTTTTCTTTTTTTGGGACAGGATTTCTTTATGTATCCTGGTTCTCCTGAACTTGCTTTTGCTTTGTAAACCAGGCTGGCCTTGAGACCCCTCTGTCTCTGCCTCTCAAGCATTGGAATTAAAGGATTAAATGCATGAACCACCACTGCCTGGCTGGAACTTATTTTTTTATGTTTTTTTTAATTTAAATTTAAAACAAGCTTGTTTTATATATCAATCCCAGTTTCTGCACCCTCCCAACCTCTGCTGTTCTCCCCACCAATCCCCATCCCATCTGCTTTCTGCTCCCCAGGGAGGGTCATGCCTTCCTTGAGGCATCTTCAAAGTCTGTCATATCATTTGGAGCAGAGCCTATGCCCTCCCCTGTGTGTCTAGGCTGACAAAATATCCTCCTATGTGGAATGGGCTCCCAAAGTCCATTCTTATACTAGGGATAAATACTGATCCATAACCAGAGACACCATAAACTGCCTAGTCCTCCTAATGAACACTCACATTCTGGCCAGCAGTTTCTATGGGTTTCCCCAGCCTGGGTTTAACTCCTTTATTCATCACTCCTCCCTCTCTGCAACTGGATTCCAGGAGTTCAGCTCCGTGTTTAGCTGTGGGTGTCTGCTTTTGCTTCCATCAGCTACTGGGTAAGGGCTCCACGATGGCATATAAGGTAGTCACCAATCTCATTGTCAGGGAAGGGCATTTAAGGTAGCCTTTCTACTATTGCTTAGATTCTTAGTTGGGGTCATTCTTGAAGACCTCTGGGCAGTTACCTAGTGCCAGATTTCTCTTAAAACCGATAATGGCTCCCTCTATTACAGTATCTCTTTTCGTGCTCTGTGCTCTACACAGTTTTTTCCCTGACTCAATCTTCCTTCTCCCTCATGCACACCTTGTCCTTCTTCTTCCTCCTAACTCCCTATCCCCTACCCCTGGGCTCACAATTTGCTTGGGATATCTTGTCCCTTTCCCCTTCTCCAGGGTCATTCATGTCTCTTTTAGGGTGTTTCTTAGGGCCTTTCTTGTTTCCTAGCTTTTCTGCAGTATGGATTATAGTCTAGTAATCATTTCCTCTATGTCTAAAATCCATATATGAGTGAATATACACCATGTTTGTCCTTTTGTTTTCTGTTTTTATTTTACATATAGATCCCAGTTTCCCCTTCCTCCCTCCCTCTTTCCCTCTCTCCTACCCTCGCATGCATCCCTCCCCCCTCCCCTTCCAATCCCCCCCCACTCAACATGTAGGGTGGTGCTATCCAGGAGGGGACATCTAAATCTGTCAAGTCATTTGAAGTAGGGACTAGGACTTCTCTCCTGTCTCTAGGTTAAGGCAGTTATTATCCCTCCATGGGGGTTGTGACCACAAGGTCCTTTTGTGCACCAGGAATACATCCTGGTTCCACTGTCTGAGGTCCCTTAGACTGCTCAGGCCTTTTAGCTGAGACCCATGTTAAGGGGTCTGAGTCAATCCCATGCTGGTTTCCCAGCTATCATTCTGGGGGCCCATCTCCTCCTTGTTCAGTTGAGCTGTTTCTATGTATTTCTGCAGTGTAGTATTGTTCTCCCTCTCTTCATCTGGATTCTAGTTCTGCTCAGTGTTTAGTTGTGGGTATTTGCTTCTGTTTTCAACAGGTATTAGATGAAGGTTCCATGATGGTGGATAAGTTACTTGTTAATCTCATTATTAGGGAAGGACATTTATGGTAGCCTTTCCACGGAAGCTCAAATTGTTAGTTGGAGTCAGTCTTGTAGGTCTCTGGACATTTCTTTAGGTTCAGTTTTCTCTTCAATCCTATAATGGCTCCCTCTTTTATGATCTCTCTCTCTCTCTCTCTCTTTTCTGTCTTCTAGTCCTCCCCTGACTCAATCATCCTAGTCCCACATGCTTTCCTATTTTGTGACTGGATTACCTCACTCTGGATGGTTTCTTCTAGTTCCATCCATTTTCCTGTGGAATTCAAGATCCCATTGTTTTTTTGTTTGTTTTGTTTTTTTTTTCCACTGAGTAGTACTCCATTGTGTAAATGTACCATATTTTCTCCATCCATTCTTCAGTTGAGGGGCATATAGGTTGCTTCCAGGTTCTGGCTATTACAAATAATGCTGCTGTGAAGACAGTTGAACAGATATATTTGTTGTGTGAATGTGCATCTTTTGGGTATATGCCTAAGAGTGGAATTGCTGGAATTTGAGGTGGACTGATTCCCATTTTCCTGAGGAACTGCCATGCTAATTTCCAAAATGGCTGTACGAGTTTGCACTCCCACCAGCAGTGGAGAGGTGTTCCTTTTCTTTACATAGTCTCTATCATACGCTGTCTTTGTTTTTATTTTAGCCATTCTTAAAGGAGTAAGATGGTATCTCTATGTTGTTGTGAATTGCGTTTTCCTGATGACTAAGGATGTTGAACACTTTCTTAAGAGTCTTTCTGCCATTTTGGATTTCTGTTATTGAGAATTCTCTTTTTAGTTTAGTACCCTACTTTTTAATTGGATTGTTTGATGTTTTGGTGACTAGCTTCTTGAGTTCCTTGTATATTTTGGAGATCACCCCTCTGTCAGATGTGGGGTTGGTGAATATCTTTTTCCATTCTGTGAGATCAAGGGAATATAAATTAGAAAGGAAGAAGTCAAACTGTCACTATTTGCCAATGATAAGATAGTTTACATAAGTGACCGAAAAACTCTACCAGAGAACTCCTACTTTGCTATGGGAGACCACTTCCTGAACAAAACATCAGTAGCACAGACACTGAGATCAACAATTAATAAATAGGACCTCCTGAAATTGAGTCAATGCAATCCCCATCAAAATCTCAGCACAATTCTTCACAGACCTTTAAAAAGGCAAAGGACACAGTCAACAAGACAAAATGGAACATTTTTTATACTTACCACTTTTTAGATATTTAAATTTCTTCTTTCACTGTATGTAAGAAATCCAATTAATGTTAGCTGTAAAATAAAATGATGTAATCTACTCCAAATATTTTGAAAGTTTTGTGTAATTAGTTTAGTATTTTTTAAGCACTCTTTCCAAATTACCATTGTTTAAGGGTAAGCTCTGACAAAGTTTCTGATATATTAAAGTGATCATTTCCATAAATGCTTTTATGTTACTTTCTTATTAACCTAAAGTGGAATAATTAATTTATAGTTATCTGAATATCAACAAACACACAGAAACTAGTTCAATATTTTTACTGACACAGTGTTAAACGTAGTACATAGAGCTGTGATATGTTGTTGAACATAATTATATAATTCAGTACTGTTTTAAAGAATTCTGTCCTGAAGACATTATTATAAGACTGGATGACTAACTCTCATGGTAGAGAGAAACATTCTTATTTCAGACTAAAATTAATAGATAAAATGATTACATTTTTGCTAAAAATATTTTTAAAATGACATTGAAGAGAGACTGACTATATTTAATTGAACAAGCACATGACACAAATCCTTCTAAATACACAGTTCCAGTTATGTGATTAAAATAGTACTGAATCAATGACATGTCTTTTCCTGAGTTATTTTAAATGAAAAAAATCATGAACACAAAAAAATGTCTATCAATACATAAATTCTATAAGAACAGAAAGTATAAACATAGGGTATTTTATGACATATATTTGAATACGTGATTGGAGTTTTATGCTACTATCTCTAATGTATACCTCAAATTCAGGATTATTAATATCTTAATATTTGAAATAAAACTGGCATTCAAATATAAAAAAGAGCAGGAAGTTTGAACTACCACTTTTAAAACAATATTTTATTGATTATATGAAATTTTTATAATTTATATAATATATAATATTCTCTACCCAGTTATACCCATTGCTTGCTGCCACATACATAACAATTCACCTAACATCGTGTCCTTCAATTTTTGTTGTTATTGCTTTTAGTCAATTTAGTACTACCCATATGTATCTGGAAGTGCAGCCATCCACTGAAGTATGGGCAACATCCTATAAGTCCTCAAAGGAGAGTGGCACACTAAATTATAGGTTAGTATAAGAAACAATAGTTAAAAAAATAAAGGAAAGAAAGAAACAATCATCAATGTTGAAAGATTTGGATGATTATTGAGTAAAGATAAATTCAGGATGGTAGGAGAAAGAGATGGCTCAGTATTTAAAAAACTCTTCAGCTCTTACAGAGAATCTGGGTTTGTTTTCTAGATCCCACATGACAGCTGACAACTCTTCATCACTACAGTTCTAAAGGACTGAACACCTGATTCTGCCTTTATGCACATACATGCATGATAGAAAATACCTATATGCATAAAAATAAACAAAGTTTTACAAAAAATGAATTTAGATAACCTAAACTAGATTGAGATTTTCCTTGAGTTTCACTGTATTATAATTTTGTTATGTATTTAACATTTTTTAGGGGGAAGAAACAATGCATTTCATTTTGTATTATAACATGCTCACAGCACATCTTAGTTTACATTTATGTATACTGTTTTCTTTCTTTTCGCAACAGTAAACACTAGACATAACTCATAAAGATTAAAGACTGAGGGAAGCCTCAACCTGTTGAGAAGCTTCCTAGTCAAGTGTCTAATGAATACAGGGTCCTACTTAATTTCCTGGCATGATGTGGAGGTGGTTTAGCCTTAACCTAATAGGAGTGTGTTTTTGTTCAGAATACTTCCCCATAGTGCAGGGTGTGAGCGTGCTAGAGTCACTACTTAGAAGCTTACTAAACTGTTGGAAATTATGACTTAATTAAATAGCGCTAGGATTTTAAAAATTGTTTAGCTTTTTAACATTCTTAAACAGCTGACTGTGTTGGGGTCAAAGACACTGCCTGGAGGAGTTCTTGCTTGGTACCAGCTCTCATGAGGAGCTTCAATTAAAAAAACATATATGCATACTGCAAAGTAGCCAGCAGTCTGTGTTAATTCTGTCTGTTCAAGAGAAATGGCCCAGACTTATTATGAGAGTAAGAATGGGAAAGAAAGACAGAAAGTCAAAGGACATATGTGGCTTTCATTTCTTTCTTCTTGTCTCCCTGGCCTTTACCTATGAAAACAGTGAGAAGACAGAACATAAGTTAGAGAATTGTGTAAGCCAGAGCAATGGGGAAAAACAGTAGTATACCCCAAAACTTTCCTCCAGGCCACTCTGTAATGTTCTGCTATGACTGGGTTAGCTGTGCTTGAAGAAATGAGAAAAGGGAAATCAGTTCCTATATGACCTGGCTTGGACCAGATTTACAAATAAAAGTCAAAGTGGTTTCAGATTCTGGGCATAAAAGAAAAATTGTAGCGATCAAACTTGGTACTTAACTGGAGACTGGCAAAAGGTTGAACTCTTCACCAGGTTCTTTGTCTTTAAACTGTGGCAGTCTTATGTAGTTAAGAATTAAATTATAATGATCTAGATGGTTCTGAAGCTCAGTTAAATGCAATTTACTAGAAAACTCTGACAACTACTCACATAAAAGATGGGTATGGAACTTACAAACCCAATTTAAATTAAAATGCCAGTTTGGCACTGAACATTTCTTAAAATCCAACTCAACACATTTAAAATAGCTCATTTAGCTTTAATCTTTATTCTATTTTATTTTCCCCCATGATTTTAATGTTGAAAGTAATTGTATTAGATTTTCTTTATTCATTTTCATTAGCCCAAAATTGCAATGACTGTTTGCTTTTTCTTTTCTTTTCTGTTCTTTTTTTTTTTTTTTTTGAAAGCAGATTCTGCTGTCATACAATACTCTCCAACCAGTCTCTTCTCCCTGCTCACCTCTTTCAATCTTTGAGGGAAAAAAATGCTTCATTAAAATATCCTGAGAACTGGTGTCACACTGCTCTGAGGAGCTTCCATTCCATTATTGAAATGTGCTTGGGGATGGGTCGACTCAGAAATTTAATGCAGGCAGAGGGAGGTATGCCTGCTTTCTTGTAATGGCTGTCTTTTTCTCTCTAGTGGTAAACATCATCTCTCCTTATAGTCATGAGAGGTATTTAACATTTCATTGTATCAGATTAAACAAAGTAAGATGCTTTATGAAAGTTCACACAATAAAAGAAGCAGAGTTTTATATTTAAAAATAAACTAGCTCAATAATCATAATAGATCTCAATTCTATCAGATGGTTTGAAAATATAATTTTTAAGACTATAACACTCAGGCTGGAGTGGAACTTGCTATGTAGATCATGCTAGCGTGGAATTTTAAAACATCCACAAGTGTGTACCTCCTTAGTACTGGGATCAGAAAAGCCACTTCTGGTGCCTTTGGCAATTGTAAATCTTCATCAGAAACATCAGTGAAATATTTTTGGCGCCAACTTTCAGATTTGAGAATAAATTATTTCATTTATTATTGTCTAAAATTACTATACAATTAACCTTGTATTGATAAAATTTCATACCTACATTACAATTTAAAAGTAATTATCTTAGTGTGTTAACAAAAATATCATGGTATGACTACATCAAACAATGTGTTTGTTTTAATTGACTTGACACAATATAGAATCACTTGGAAAGACTGTCTCAGTGAGGGATTGTCTAGATCCAGTTTGCCTGTGGATGTGTCAGTTAGTGATTACCTTTAGTAAGTTATGGTGCAAAAAAGTATATAATGTATGAATCATCTTTTCCTAGACAAGAAATTATGAATTTTATATTTTTCTATTTTATTCCCATTTGTTTTTCTATGGCAGGAAACATTTTTCTCTCACATACCTTCGAATCAGAAGAATATGAAATGTATTTTTCTGCTTCATGGAAATCTTCAAGTGCACTACCACTTCATGGATTTGTTCCTTTGTTGGACCACTAACTAACTATGGAACCTGCTAGTTTTATCAGTGAAATATAATATTAACATCTTTGGATCATTGGATATTTGCTGAAGATTCTGAGAATATCCCATTCTTTCAGTCCATATTCCATCTTGATTATTTTCATTTAGATTTTCTTCTTTTTTGAAAGTTGAAGCCTTGATGATAGAAATGTATTTTATTAGGAAGCATATCACTTCTTCAATGACATGAATGTGGACTCATGTTAAAATTGTAATTTGCTTCTTGAAAGATGGCCTTCAAACTAAGCATAAGAAACTTGTTTAAAGATGTAGTAAGACATTTCACACATACACATATAACAGTCTTTCAGACACATCTACTCACTTAACAAATTATCTCCTTTGAAGTAAAATTTTTTATCACAGCCTTAATATACATCTATGAATGCCTTACTGCAGACATCAGGTCTACTCACAGACATATTACTTTTCTATTAAACATTTAATCTCCATGTTGAGAAATGTGCTTATAAAATACAAAGCCTTTGAAATGGCACAGATGATGCTCATGTTTTAAATACTGTATGTGGTTTCATTTTTCCACCTGTGTCACCAGCTTGTCCCATGTTTCAAAGTTATATATATATTTGTGCACATTTACAGTGTAATATTACAGTGTAATTTACAGTGATAACTTCATCTTTGTGTCAATGCATAGTGATTAAAGTAGTTAGTGCATATGTCTTGTAGAAGAATTTAAAGATTGTTGATAGATGTGCTAGAAGCTATAAAGTGATTGAAGAAACCTGATGACCTTCCTGGTATTAGTATTTAAACATCAATATCACATTTGACATAAGATATTTGGGCTTATTGTAGTTTAATAAGTTCAGCGAAGTTTAATGGCCCATCAAAGTATTTAAATCCCAGCAGACTCAGCCATGTTCAATGAGAATCAGAGATAAAACTCTTCTCAAACAGGTGACCCAAAAGCCATTTACCCAAAAATGTCCTGTGTAATATTAGTCCAGGTTGTCAATTTGCACCTGCTAAAATTATCTGACAGGAGCACTGTCAACAACAGAGGAAGAACTGGGTTTCTTAAAAGGACTAGCATCCTTTCACAGAGCCACCACTCATATGTTCATGATTGTTCTGTCCTTCATGAAATACTGAGGATCTGTCATTAGGAAAAAATCTTATTTGACAAAGAACTGCCTGCTGAACATGAGCCATTGTAAAGAGATTTATTTTTAATATACAAATGTATAATACTTAATAACCTTCATTTAGTATTCAAGTTTGTATCACAGCACAGGCCTTTGTTTATTTAAGGAGGGTCTTATCTATTTATATTACCTCCTTTACAATTAGAGATTTGGTGTTTTAATTAGACTAGTAGACAGCATGGTGGGAACCTGCTTTCCTATGAGCAAGAGGTTACTACAGTTTCCAACAGACTTCAGCTGTAGCCATGTGGTAAATGACACTGAATATCCATTCCCTCAGATTCTAAATATCAGTGTCAGCATTCTTTGGTACCTCAGTGGTGGAATAAATGATTGCTTCCCTTGAGTAGGGCTCCTAAGATAGAGCACAAAAATTAGCATAGTCACTGAAGTCCCTCTCCTGACCTTTATGGCCAACAACAATGTACAGTTCAAATAGAGAAGGACAGAGAATAAACCGATTTGTGGATTCATGCACAGTTGGCATTCTCCATTTATCTTGTAGTATTTGCTCATTGTAGGTCTGTGTTATGTTCTCATCCACTTTGCTTGCCCTGGTCCTTCCTCTTGATGCACAATATAGTCAGTCTGAGTGCTTGGAGAAATGATGGTGTAACCTCACAATCTCCTCCACTACTCCACTGCTCTTTCCTCTGCCTCTGCCAATGCACCTCCAGAACTTGTCTGGCATGTGACCAGAGCCCAACAACTTTTAACCCCCTCCCAAATGATTCCAAAATACATTAGAGGTGACCAGTATTTTGCTTAGGATTTTTCTTCTAACTTAGTAAAAGCTGCCACTGGAACTATCACATAGGCACATGGTACAAAAGCCAACTTAAGAAACACGTATTCCAATAATGGGGAGGGTTTGAAGAGTAAAATGACAGTGCATTAAGACAATGATAGGACCTCTGTCAACATGGAGTACTGTCCATAGGTGGAATGTCAGTGAGCTAGCCTGGTACCCAATGGTAATCTTGAATGCTTTCACCCCCCCCATGTGTTATTTACTTTTGTATAGTTCCCTGTCTTTCTACTCACTGTTATTAGTCCAATTGTTGATACTTAAGGTATCATTTTCCCACATTTCTCTCCTGCTTTGGTAGGTGAAGATTATTTTAGGGCCTTCTTTAATTGATAGAATATCTCTTTAGCTAATTTATCTATTTATCTTCTTAGTTTTTAAAATAACATTGTCCTCTTGATTTTATTTATTTTTATTTTTATTTATTTATTTATTTATTTGCTGAGAGTGTTCTGATTGGTACCTTTTAAATTGTGTATGGATAACTTTCAGGGAAAGTCAATTCTTAGACTTGGTTTTACTCCTTCATTTTTAACATAGAAAATATCTCAAAAGTTAAATTTTCTATATTTTACTGTAACCTTTATAAAAAAAAAACAGCTATTTTACAAATACATGTAAAGTACAAAAGAACTACAATACAAGTTAAAGAAGAATCTAAAGCTATTGTTTCATAAGAGATGTTACACATAAAGTGAATGACATCTTAGAATAAAGAAAATTGGAGCACACACACACACACACACACACACACACACACAGGCAACATACATACATGAATGCACACCACTGTGAGTCTGTGGACTTAATTTCTCCCTGGTATTCATGTTCATTACAATGATAGATCCTTCTCCTACCTACAATCTCAGAAACTTTAAAACATGACCACACATACCGCAAGATTCATCTCTGGAAATACAGTTAAGACCTACAGAAACATAGTCCAAAATCATCATCACACACTTAAAGATGAAAGCACATTCCACACTTGGACCGAGATTGCAACTGAATTGCAGGACAGACCTTTCTTTTTGCCTCAGAAAAGATGGAGCTGTCAGCACCTCAGGCAGCCCTTGCTCCTCATCTGCAGTTGACCTTGTGGTGTGCAGTGGGTTTATAACACCAGGAGTCAGGAAGGAGCTAAGCTAGTTGTGATGGAGTACCATGTCAAACGAAGCAGCAAAAATGCTGTTGGGAGGACTTCAGAGAGACTTTCATCCTCTCTAGACTAGAGCTGAAGTTTATATGACAAAGAAATGTGAAATCTTCTGCAGGAATTCAGCTGCCTGGAGCTCAACAACAAAGGAAGGAGAAAAAAAAATACCACTATGGATGGAACAGAGAGCCTAATGTGTTAGTGTGGTTTTCTTTGGTCTGACCACACCCTTTATGATATAATTTTCTAAAATATCTCTTTTCTATGGTTTTGAACACATTCCCCCTATAAATCAAAACTTAGCTCAGTTCCAAATGTCTCAGAAAAAGTCTCCTGATGAAATTGATGTTTTTATTTGCCTTTTCTGGGGGGGCCTATTCCTACTCATATCCTATAATTAAGACACAGCACTAATAATCACATCCAAGGACTATAGAACTTCTTTTGTGTTAGAATTGGCATGGAAAACAGAAGCTGTGGGACTTCACATTACATTTTTCACTTCTAGTTTTATTGTTGTTCTTGCTGTTGTTAATTTTTGTGTTGACTATTTTAAATAAAAAAGAAATTGATACAAGATAGATAGTGTTGATAAATCATTACTATGTGAGTGATAATAACAAAGCATACAATGATGACTCAATGCGTATAATTTCCATATCTACTAGAATATCTGCACCAATAAAAATGATCAGAAAAATCATAGCAGTCATCGTTATCCTAATAATTCTGCATAAATTGTTGCAAACTTGCCTCTCAGTATCCAGCACAACTGACTGTGTTAAGTTTACTAAAAGATGGAAATAATTTTCAGTTCACACAAAGCATTGTTTTACATATATGTAGTGCATGCAGAATTAGTAAAACTAGAATTTTTTAGCCAGATTTGAAGCTTTGTTAAAACACCCCATGTTTGAATAAGAGTGCATCCCCATAAGCTTATATATTCGAAAGTTTAGTCATCAATGAATGTCACTATTTTAGGAGAAGTTGTGACTCTGTTGCACTTCTTGTGACCATGTAAAAGGAAGTGTGCCACTGATATGAGCTTTGATATATATATATATATATATATATATATATATATATATATATCTTCATTCTATCTCAGGATGTAGTTCTTAGCCACAGCTCCAGAGACTACATGCCCAACTCCATGCTCCCACAAGGACACTAATGCACTAAACCTCTAAAACTGTAAGCAACACCCCCTCCCCAATTAAATGCTTTCTTTTATAAGAGTTTGCTTTGGCCATGGTGTCTCTTTACAGCAACAGAACAATGACTAAGAAATCTCCAAGGGATTGAAAAGTATTAAAAAAGAACCAAAGAGAAATTACGAACACAAAAACCATAACACTCTGGAGGAAAAGAGAAAACAAGAGCATATGCTCCATGTCACAAAAACTATTCCTTTCTCCTAATATAGTAGACACATGCTTTTGAGATCTGTACACACAAAGTATCATAGAATATATTTCTTGAAAACAGGAGAGAAATATTGAGGTAGGAATCATGAACTACCAGTCAGTTCAATAAAATAACGCTTTCACCAAGCCACCAATCAGCCTTGTGATAACCTTTATTCCCCAAGGAGGCAACGCAAATCTTCATTAATATTTACTGTAATGAATTAAATGAGTTCTAATACTTTAAAAAGAAAATACACCATTTCCAGATTTCAAAGAAATACAAAAGTACAACATTCTTGCTTTTCTGTTGCTTTTGTTTTGTGTTGAAACAAGGTCTTGATATCTAGCTCTTAAACTCTAAATCCTTTTTCTTGTAAGCTTCAGGGTGCTATGATTTCAGGCTTGTCCCACCATGTCACATTCTCATTTGTCATATTATCAATCAACTACTCTTTCTCATGTATTTAAACACAATAGGAGGAAGCCCAAGAAATTTTCATTGCATTTTAAATTTATGATATTCCCCCTGATTTACTCCAAAGAAGAGTGTTATTTTTTACAATAATTTTCCTCAAGTTTAGAAAACAAAGTTATCTTTTACAACCATTTTTACTCACTAACTGCATAACCCAATTTTTAAGAATCTAGAGGCATGTGGCAGCCTCTTTTCAGGCTGGTACCTTATGTGGCTTCATGCATGCAAGATAGAAAATCTCCAAGCCACCCTGGGTAGATTGCTATGTCCCAAGCAGTGAATTAGTAACTCATGTTTAGAATGCCCAAGAAAAAATCCTCAGGCCAAAGCTGTTGCAGTTATTAATCAAATTCTGGCATAACATAATATTTGCATTTTATGTCTTTATAGAATGTGTTTATATGTCTAATCTTGGCATTCAAATGATTCTTGCAAAGACACTGGAGTGGCCCTATATGTGCTAAATTTTCCAAGAAGGTAGATCTTCATTCTGTTATCATCTTTCATTCTTTTATTATCTTTCTACACCATTCTTTGTCCATTAATGTAAATCACTAGTAGGGCAGAGGTAACTTTAGCTAATTTAACTTTTTTGCTGTATATGTCACATAGTCTCTGAGTGTGTTTAGGAAGAGGTTTGTAATCTGATCTGAGGGCAATTCCTCTAGCCCATCGAATCTTGCTGACCTTAAAAAAAAAAAAAAACAAAAAAAACTAACTAACTTACTGTGGTTTGGTTTGATTATCTAGTTCCTGAGTAAGTAGAGAGGCAGATGTTTCAAGAATATTTCATAGCCTCATAAAGAGACCCCTGGCTTCTTTATATGTGTCACAACCTCCAAGGCAAGAGGAATACCTTCAAGTACATAAGGATGTCTCTCTAAAAGCAGGGGAATGGTTATGCTCAGGACTTTCCTGGAGAAGCTTAGAAGTAGTACTCCTGGGGAAGACAATGATTTATAGGAAAATTTCCATCAATACAATATCCTTTAATTGTACAAATATGAAAGGTCCTCAAAGTATGCAACAGGCAGAGATCAAAACAAAAAGTGGCACAGTAGCCATCAAAAATATCAGCTACACTGGATCTTTGTCAAGTATCTGGGCTGGGTTTATGACTTTTTGCCTTTCCCATCAGATATGGCTGCTTCAGACTCTGTGGCTGTGAGATCAAATCAAGATAGGTCAATAAAATTCTATCATGCATCTTAAGTAAAAGGACACAGACTAAATTCTTGCAGTACAAACCACTTTAGAATCAATAAAGACTTTTACTTAAAGAAAAATGATTTCAGTTGCTTAGTCAGAGAGTTCTACATCAAAAAGTTAGAAACTTATCTTTAAAAGAAAAATGTTTGCCTTTCTCAATAGAGAAGAACAGCTGATACTTTTTCAGAGGACCCAAGTTCAGTTTCCAGAACTATATCCAATGGCTCACAACCATGTATAACTCAAGCATATATAGTTAAGCTTAAGCTGTCAATATTCCCCACAACAACCACAGACTAATAAAAAAGGTCAGTACTATGAATGAGAAATCACAACTCAAGTAGTAGACCAGGGTAGGTATTCCAAGTGATCCCCGAAAAGAAATCACAACTCAAGTAGTAGACCAGGGTAGGTATTCCAAGTGATCCCCGAAATAATATAGGCTATCGGTGCTTTCTATTGTTGCCTCTGAGAAGTTGAAGGTAAATCCCGATTACTGAGGAAACTGCACACTTCAGGCACAAGAATCAGAAGATTTGGTGTTTTTCTAACCTGAAAGTCTATTTCCTGTGGTCTAGTTTCACTGACTAGAAACTGCTGTTCAAGCTGCCTTGGGAGGGAAACAATTGATAGTTTTACCCATCTGGGACACCTATGAGGCACTATAATAACCAACTTTTTAAGACATCTCTAAAACTGCAATAGTTACATTCATATTTTGGTGGGAACCCACACCTGTCCAGTTGAACTTAAGAACTACACAGTGGGAGGGATATTATGCCTGGTAATAAATATTTTGCTAAATATTTGGTGCTGGTGCGGTCATGGATCTTAGAAAAGAACCTACTATTTCCACTTTACTAGGTCAGCATAATTCCTAACTACATTTTAAAACTTGTTCTTAGACTGACAGATATATGTAGTTCTCAGCCACCATCAAAGGGAATTCTCATTGCAGCAGGCAAACCGCTGCAGACAGCTACAACTTGTCATAAAGCAGAAATCAATAATGATGAAGAGCCCAGCCCCAATAGTTACATGCACAACTCAATTCCTGCATGCAAGGTTCAGGGAACATCACAGAATTGGGAGTAAAAGTAATGGAAAAAGGACCAGGAAATTTGCTCTGACAATGTATCCTAGAAAAGATAGGGAAGATGTACCCATGATAGTTCAACAATATAACTGCCTAAATAAGATCACAATATCAATAGACATTCTAATTTGAAAAGTGGAATTTCCTCAAGGTCCACCCCTAGACAAAGAACTACAGGAAAGTAATGCATTCTGAAAAAGGGAGATTTAGTCTGTTCTATAGATAAGCCCCTCAATAGGCGATGCAATCAAGAGAGATCAACCACAAAGTCATACACAAAAGAAATAATAAAAAGATTCAGCAAAACGTGTTTAACATTTATGCATCTCTCTCTCTCTCTTTGTGTGTGTGTGTGTGTGTGTGTGTGTGTGTGTGTGTGTGTGTGTGCTAATAATGAAAGGAAAAGTGGTTTTCAATTTTAGAGGGGACTGAATAGGTGATATGAAAGGAGATGAAATGAAGGGAAAGAAAATGGGAGGGCTTAGAGAAAGGAAAGGGAAGATAGAAGTAATGTATTGCACTTTTATTTATTACAAATAAATTTGTTTATATAATTACATAATATATACTTGTATAATAATTATATTATTAAATATTATGAGTCCATTACATCTGTTTTAAAAATAAATTAATTGTGTTATTTGTTTTTACTGGGAGTATACCTCTGCCATTTTCTTTATACTTTCTACTAGGTTATAAGGTTATCTATGTCAGGAGGGAATAAAAATAAGGGTTTATAATATGTCTCAATACAAAAGCTTTGTGACACTGTAACAGTGGTCATGACAATACAATCACCCAGGGTTTAGTGGTCACACAGAACACACATTGCTATCATGCACACAAAACAGAACCCATGCTGTTTGGTTCTTTACTCTGAATCATTTCAAGTGACCTATCCTCAAACTTCTCAAGTTATCAGTAACACACAAAATCATTCCAGAGGTGTCATGTTAATTTATTGCTTCATTCTCTGTTCAGTGAGAGTTACTGCTTATTATTTGATCTTAATGCTACTTTAAAATATGTGCAATGCAGAATCTATTGAAGTTCTAACACAAAAATAGAGGAGTAACCTCTATGGAAGATACATAAATAAATTTAGCAGAGACAGAATTGCCTGATCTGATGAGTGGATTTTTAAACACTACTCTCTAAGTACACTAGGATTTTGTTCAACTTTAAAATGAAGATTCTGACACATGATACCATGTGTGAACTTTGATGAGGTGGTTAGGAGGCATTTTCCTTTTGCAAACTACAACTACTGAGATGAACGACCAAAGCTGAAGCAGACTGCATTTGAACTGTCTGTAGTTAACCACTCTAATAGTAATCATACCAAACAAAAGATTGGATCGGTAACTAGTAATGGCAAAACAAGAGCCACGTGACAATTGAGCTAAGCCTAGATGAACTCAAGCTAGATTTGCCGAGGAAATAGATGCACATGCATCTATGTGAACATACACATCTAAACAATTTGTCATTGAAATTTTTTCAAGAGTTGTAAATAAAGTTTGAATTGCTGTGGCTATAAACTCTATGCTTCTTTAAGAAAAAGCATAAAATATGGAATTTTAGAAATACAATTTTAAAAGGCTAGGAAATGTGGAGCACACCTACAATCCCAGCTCCTGGATGTCTGATGGAGCATATTGAGATCAGATCAAGATTAGCTTGAGCTATATAGAAAGGCCCTGTCTTAAATCCAACAAATAAACTGAAGCAATAAATACAATTAGTATACATCATAGATTTGTTATTAGATTAATAACTAGCAGATGGTTCAGAAAGTAAAGGTTTCAAAAAATGGTTATTTTACCATATATACTATTATATTTAATATGTATACATCATACATATCACATCATATATACCTATATTTCATTTATACACACATATGAATATATATGATATTATATTTTGGTTGTGAGCCTAGCGTTTAACTGCTGAGCCATCTCTCCAGCCCAATATATTATATTACATATAGCACAGCATATACTATATATGTATATGTACTTATATACCATATGTATGTGTATATATGTGTGCATAGCATATAAATAGAATAAAATTTAGAAAAAAATAAGAATAGGAGTAATTTGAGGAGTAATTTGAATACAATGTGAAATATGAAATAAAAACATAAAGTCGAGCTAAAGCTCTGTCATTGAATTTAGAAGGTAAGGACATTTCTCATATGATGATGTATTTCTGGAAGAAGTCAAGGGGTCTCAGGTAACCTATGAAACATAGACAGAGAAATGCTACTAAAGACCATACTACATTTATAATTAGGGATTTCATACTTACATTCTGAGATATTATCACTAAAATGTAATTGATATTATATAATACTATAGCTAAAATTGCCTTAGAGACATAAGACTGCTTTAGAGTAACATATTTTCTCAAATACACTATCAGGCAAGAAATCAATGAACAACTGTGAGAACATAGAAGGTCTGGAAGAGACCACAGTGTTATGGTATTCATGAAGGCCTTGGGATCAACTGCAAGTCCCCATGACCTGTGTATCTGAGGCATGTCACACTAGTGCTGACATGACAGGTACGGTCATAAAAGCTTGTTCCATATGAGGTGAAGTCAAGAAGGATCAATATAAAAAAACAAATCACATAACCCTCTTTAAATCAGTGTATTTCCATTGGTAGACAGTTTTGAAATTTCTGTGCTACCTTTCAGTGGTTAGTAACATAATGGTAGCATGTTGCTGAGGCTAACTTGAGGTGCCTGCTCCACTTATTTTCGCATCCCTAGGCCAATGGCTTAGACAAATTTGCACCAGGTACAACAAACTTCAAGTAGGATCACAAACTATTCTAATCTTATTAACCTAGTTATAGGAAAAAGAAAAACACTCTTTAACTCTAGCCATACCCCAGCACTGCCACAGGACTGAAGTTTTTCTATGCCAGTGTGAATGCAACCACATTGTGGCAGAAAGAAGAAAACTCACTTTCAAATAGCAAAGCCCATGGTGAAAAAAAAAAAAAAAAGTTGTAATGGTGCATCTTGTGTAAATGTTTTCAATATCTTAAATCATCTGAATATTACTCTTCATTTATGATTGAAGATATGAGGAATTAGACTCTGAGGTTTAAATTAAGAAATTCTTTGATCTCTGATTATTTCTGTTGGTTTGAGTCATGTGATATATTTTTTCCTCAGTCTCTCAGGGAAGGAAAAACACTGTCCTGTCTGACCTACTGTTATGCAGATACAATTATGTGCCAAGTTTTTGCATTGGTTTCAGGGACTAGATATGACTGACATGATGAGGGAATGAAGATAGGACAGACATTAAGACACACAAAAGCTAGGTAAAGCTGGGATAGGGTGGATTGGGATCTCTGATGGAAATACCTTAGCATCCCAAAGCTCAGTTTTTATTGTGGAATTGAACAGATAATCAGGGTTATTGCATACAGCTGAATACAGAGGCAGGGTTATTACATGCAGATAAACAAGGAGGTGGAATTTATGAGTATATATGAACACTGAGGTAAGGTTCATAGCGCACAGCTGTACCTAGAGATATAACTAATCTTTGTAGAAACAATCACTGTAGGTAGTAGTCTTCAGATTGTAATCACAGAGGATAAATAAAGCTATGATAGACATTTCCTGCACACACTGTCAAGATCCACTCATTAACCAGAGGAAGGCTATGCTATCCACCGAGCCTCATCCCCAGAATAAGTAGAAGGCTTTACGATTTTCCCACAGATCTGAAGCTGTGGTCCTTGTCATGGCCGGTTCTTATCATCAACACACTTTCACTTGTGACTTAATACACTCAGGGCTTCCTTTGCTCCTCACAACTGTGGATTGGCTATAGGAGCTGCAAACACATGGCTACAATAGATCACAATTTCTACATAACTTTCTCCTGTTAGAGGAATATTATTTCATGTATATTTCAAACTACAACAAACTTCAGGAAGGTAAACCAAGGGAATTCTAGGCTTTGTCCCAGTGCTTTGTTCATCCTTTGTTATGTGTTGGGATTACTAACTAAAAGACAGTTTGCATTTGCATTGATTTTCTTAAACTGCAGCATGCCATTGACAAGATTCAAGTGGCCATGAAATGGAATAAATAGCAAAGAAAGTTCTGTTTGTAAAGAAAAGTGTCTCTTTTTTCAGGACCTGTTTTTTTTTTTGTTGTTGTTGTTGTTTATTTGTTTTGTTTGTCTGTTTGTTTGTTTTTGTGAACATACATCTCTTTTTTACAAATTGAATAGTTTTAGTGCATTTAGCCTGTGCCCCACAGCCACACTAAATCCCTCTTAAATGGAGATACTGTCCTATCTAACAAGAACAAAACGCAGATTCAGTCAACCTTCCACATCAGGCTAAGTCGACTTTGCAGCTCTAGCTGAGTCACTGACCTATTAAGAAGCATTCATTGCTGCCATTAAAATCATGTGACCTCATGAAGAAATCGCTGAAAGCTCCTGGGATTTCAGCAATGTTAAATTTCCAGGACTGTTTAAGAGTCTGAGAAGCTCTGGTGTGCTACTGAATTGTCAGTTGAGCACAGGTTAGTATAATGTACTACTATGCACTTTGACAGTCTAAAAGAAAGGGATTTGAATATTGTTATCATGAAGAAACAAGTGCTTGAAGACAGATTTAACACCCATGCCTTATTTAAACATCATACAATGTATGTACACTTTCTGTGGTACTCTAGAGACATGTGCAAGTCTTTGTACATAGATTAGAGTGAATCACCAACTCCTGATGCAAACTTTAAGTCAATGTTTGCCTGAAATCTTGATAATTGCAATAAATTAAACGATTTTAGGATCAAATTTCTGCAAACCACTCATGGAAAATACAATTAAAAATTGAGACAAAATCAGTACATAGAGCCATATTAGATCATGAGGTATGATATATCTCTTATCTCATCCTACTTTTGGTTCTGTTTTTTGTCTAGTTGATTGAACTGGTGAATAATGGAAACTTCTACTTATATGCAGCTGAATTTAAGAGAGTAAGAGACTCCAGGCATTTAGAAGCCAATAGCAACTATTACTAATATTGACGATGTCGGCCCAAGAGAACATTTGCTCCCTCTCCATGTGCCTTCCTCTTTTTTCTCTTTCTTCATATTTCCTTGTCATTGTTTCATCAATATGAAATGTGGTCTCTTTCTCTTGAACCTGAATAATTGGTCTTATCAGCCTGTCTGCTGTCTTTTAAATAGGTATTTTGACTAAATACGGTAAGGTCCAAGAAACCTCATTTCTTCACCCTTCAGTTAATGAGTAGGTGAAGAACTTGGAAACAGATTTTTGTACTGCTAATTATTTTCACTATGCACTATGTTCCAGACCCCTGAGAGCATTGTGGAGAGGAAAAAGAGTAATACATGCCCCAGCTGATGACTAAAAGACAATGAGGATTTTCAATAGTTAAATTTTCAGAGTTACTAAATTGCTTCTGACACACAGAATAGCCTTAAAATCCTCTTTTCTTGATCAACTTTCAGAGAAATATTTTCAAAGCTACAGAAACTAACTTCCCTTTCTCTGAGTATTTACTTTAAAATGTTGGTACTATTGACTGAACCTGAGGCCTCTGTATTCTAAGGAGTAGTTCTACCAATAATCCAGATAACAGCTTTTTGTTGTTTGGTTGATTTGTTTATTGGATGATTTGTAGTTTAAGACAAGTCTTGATTAAGTCTTCCAGGTTGGGACTGTCCTTCGGATTAATCTTCCTAGTCACTGGGATTACAGGAATGTAATACCTAGCCTGGTTTAGAAAACTTTCCTTTGTAAGTTATTTCTGCCTCCCTCTGATGAAAATTACACGTTGGCTCCATATTTACAATCCAGGAATGTTCTTCTCAAGAAAATGGCAGCTATCTGTTTTGTGTATCATTGTAATATTGTCTCAGCTGTTGACCAGATTGTGTGATTCTCAGTGGCTTTGCTGAAGAGAGGGCCTGAAGTAGGTAGTTAAGGTGCAGACATAATGTTAATACAATAGAACCTAAGTCCTATGAAAGAAGAAACATCAGTAATCTGCCTCCTTTCGCCACTTGAAAATGTAGTAAGAAAATTTAGTAAGAATAGAACATTCCATCCAAAGACAAAAGAATATACCTTCTTCTCTGCTTCACATGGAACCTTCTCTAAAATCGACCACATACTAGGAGACAAAACAAACCTCAACAGATACAAGAGAATAGAAATAGTCCCCTGTATCTTATCGGACCACCATGCTTTAAAATTGGAATTCAACAACAATACAAATAGCAGAAAACCTGCAAACTCATGGAAACTTAACAATGTGCAATTGCACCACTCCTGGGTCAAAGAAGAAATAAAGAAAGAAATTAAAGACTTTCCAATATTCAACGAGAATGAGGATACAACATACCCGAACTTATGGGACACCTTGAAAGCAGTGCTACAAGGGAAGTTCATTGCACTAAGTGCCCATATGAAGAAAACAGAGGATAGTCACATAAATGAATTAACAGCACAACTGAAAACCTTAGAACAGAGAGAAGCGAATTCACCCGCAGGAGCAGACGCCAGGAAATAATCAACTTGAGGGCTGAAGTCAACAAAATAGAAACCAGGAAAACAATACAAAAAATCAATGCAACAAAGAGTTGGTTTTTTGAGAAAATCAACAAGATTGATAAACCTTTATCCAAATTAACGAAAAAGCAGAGACAGAACATGCAAATTAACAAAATCAGAAACGAAATGGGGAACATAACAACAGACACAGAGGAAATCCAGACAATTTTCAGGTCATACTTCGAAAATCTGTATTCCACAAAAATTGAAAATTCAAAGGAAATGGACAAGTTTCTGGATAACTATCACTTACCAAAATTAAATCAAGAACAGACAAACAACTTAAATAGACCTATAACCCGAAATGAAATAGAAGCAGTCATCGAAAGCCTTCCAACGAAAAAAAGTCCAGGGCCAGATGGATTCAGTGCAGAATTCTACCAGACTTTCAAGGAAGAACTAATACCACTACTCCTCAAACTGTTCCACAAGATAGAAACAGAAGGTTTATTGCCAATCTCTTTTTATGAGGCCACAATAACTTTGGTACCCAAACCTCACAAAGACACAACTAAGAAAGAAAACTACAGACCAATATCCCTGATGAACATCGATGCAAAAATACTCAATAAAATAATGGCAAACCGAGTTCAAAAATACATCAGAGAAATCATCCACCATGATCAAGTAGGCTTCATACCTGGATTGCAGGGATGGTTTAACATACGAAAATCTATCAACGTGATCCACCATATAAACAAACTGAAAAAGAAAAACCATATGATTATCTCCCTAGATGCAGAAAAAGCCTTCGATAAAATTCAACACCCTTTCATGATAAAGGTATTAGAGAGGTCAGGGATAACAGGAACATACCTAAACATAATAAGAGCAATATACAGCAAACCAACTGCCAACATCAAACTGAATGGAGAGAAACTTAAGCCAATTCCTCTAAAATCAGGAACAAGACAAGGCTGTCCTCTCTCTCCATATCTCTTCAATATCGTACTAGAAGTTCTAGCTAATGCTATAAGACAACAAAAGGAGATCAAGGGGATCCAAATTGGAAAGGAAGAAGTCAAACTGTCTCTATTTGCAGATGATATGATAGTTTACATAAGCGACCCAATAAACTCTACCAGGGAACTCCTACAGCTGATAAACACCTTCAGCAAACTAGCAGGATACAAGATAAACTCAAAAAAATCAGTAGCCCTATTTTTTTCAGACGACAAAGAGGCAGAGAAAGAAATCAGAGAAACATCACCCTTTACAATAGCCACAAGCAACATAAAGTATCTTGGTGTAACGCTTACCAAACAAGTAAAAGATCTATATAATAAGAACTTTGTGACTCTAAAGAAAGAAATTAAAGAAGATACCAGAAAATGGAAAGACCTCCCATGCTCTTGGATAGGTAGGATAAACATAGTAAAAATGGCAATCTTACCAAAAGCAATCTACAGATTCAATGCAATCCCCATTAAAATCCCACCACAATTCTTCACCGACCTTGAAAGGATAATAATCAACTTTATATGGAAAAACAAAAGACCCAGGATAGCCAAAACAACCCTATACAATAAAAGAACATCAGGAGGCATCACCATTCCTGACTTTAAGCTCTACTACAGAGCTATAGTTCTGAAAACAGCCTGGTATTGGCATAAAAATAGACAGGTAGACCAATGGAATCGAATTGAAAATCCTGATATTAATCCACGCACCTATGAACACCTGATTTTCGACAAAACAGCTAAAATTATACAATGGGGCAAAGACAGCATCTTCAACAAATGGTGCTGGCACAATTGGATGAGGGTGTGTAGAAGACTGCAGATAGACCCATGTCTGTCGCCATGCACAAAACTCAAGTCCAAATGGATCAAAGACCTCAACATCAATCCAGCCACATTGAAACTCTTAGAAGAGAAAGTAGGAGGTACCCTTGAACAAATTGGTATAGGAGACCGCTTCTTGAACATAACTCCAGGGGCACAGACACTGAAAGAAACAATTAATAAATGGGACCTCTTCAAACTTAGAAGCTTCTGTAAGGCAAAGGACACAGTTGAAAAGACCAAACGGCAGCCCACTGACTGGGAAAAGATTTTCACTAATCCTGTATCCGACAAAGGGCTGATCTCCAAAATATACAAAGAACTCAAGAAACTAGTCAACAAAACACCAAATAACCCTATTAAAAATTGGGGTACAGAACTGAAGAAAGAATTCTCAATGGAGGAAATCAAAAAGGCTGAAAGACACTTAAGAAAATGCTCCACATCCTTAGCTATCAGGGAAATGCAAATCAAAACAACTTTGAGATACCATCTTACCCCTGCCAGAATGGCTAAAATTAGAAACACCAGTGATGACTTATGTTGGAGAGGATGTGGAGAAAGTGGAACACTCCTCCACTGCTGGTGGGAGTGCAAACTCATACAGCCACTTTGGAGATCAGTATGGCGGTTCCTCAGGAAAATGGGAATTAGTTTACCACAGGACCCGGCAATCCCCCTCTTAGGCATATACCCAAAGGATTCACATCAATGCAACAAAGACATCTGTTCAACTATGTTCATAGCAGCACTATTTGTAATAGCAAGAACCTGGAAGCAACCTAGATGCCCTTCAATTGAAGAATGGTTAATGAAGATGTGGCACATCTACACAATGGAATACTACTCTGCAGAAAAAAATAATGGTATCTTGAAATTCGCAGGCAAGTGGATGGCACTTGAAGAAACCATCCTGAATGAGGTAACCCAGTCACAAAAAGAGGAACACAGTATGTACTCACTCATATATGGATTTTAGACCTAGATCAAATGATCACCAGCCTATAATTCACATCACCAGAGGAACTAGGATACAAGTTGTATTCTAAGAGATTCATATAAAGTCCCTCACAGAACTGGGAAGGGACAAGTCCCCCAGACCTCAGGTATAGTGGGGGAGGACAGCTAATGGAGAGAGAAGTAGGAGAAAATGAGAGGGAGGAGAGGAAGGCATGTGCGACCAGGAGGATTGAGCCTGGTTAGGAATGGAAAATAGGAAAGAGAGAGAGAGACAGAGACAGAGAGAGAGAACATAAAAGAGGGAGCCAATATTGGTTTGAAGATAAAGTTGAACACAAAGAAAGGTCGAGGGAACTACAAGACTGCTCCCAACTAACAATCTCAGCTTCCGTGGAAAGGCTATCATAAATGCCCTTCCCGGAGAGTGAGATCAACAACTAACTTCTCCATGGAGTCCTCAACTAATGCCTGTTGAAAACAGGAGCAAACACCCATACATAAACACTGAGTCAAACTAGAACCCAGAAGCAGATGGAGAGGACAAGACCATGTGGTAGAAGTACATAGAGACAGCTTACCTGAACAAGGAGGAGCTAAGGGCCACTAGACTGATAGCTGGGAAGCCAACAGGGGTCTGACTCGGATCCCCCTGAATATGGGTCTCAGCCAGAAGGTCTGAGCAGTCTAAGAGACCTCAGACAGTGGAGCCAGGATGTATCCCTGGTGCACAAAAGTACTTTGCGAACATATCCCCCATGGAGGGATAACTGCCTTATTCTAGAGATAGGAGAGAAGCCCTAGTCCCTACTTCACAGGACCTGTCAGATCTACATGACCCCAACTGGATGGCATTCCCCTACATATTGTATTGTGGTGGGGGGTTGGGAGGGGGAGGGTGTTTAGAGTGCATGGGAGAGGGTAGAGAGGGCAAAAGGGAGGGAAGGAGGAAGGGAGGGCTTGGGGGGAGGAAGGGAGGGAGGGAGAGGGAACTGGGATCGACATGTAAAATAATAAAAAAAAAAAAAAAAAAAAAACAAAAAAAACGCTTTGACTCCAAAATTTAAGTTGAAGAACAAGTTACTGGGGAAAAGTATTTCTATTTTTGTTTCCACAGAAAATGAAAAGATGTGGATTCCTTCCAGACTAATGTGGTTTGATCACACCAGATCGCCTGAAACAGAGTACAAGCTGATCCTACATCCCAAACAGCTGGACAAAACAGCCCTACAGACTACAGCTAGGATATCTGAATCTTCTTCGAATCCCCCAAGACAGCGCCCCTTACCAGCAGGAAGTAGTTTGGAAAGAACGACGCCCAAATTCCCAAATATTGTGTATAAATGTTTGTTTTCATTTAATTGGACTTTGTTATATAAAATTAAATAAAAAATACTCTATATGCATAAAAAAAAAAGAAAATTTAGTAAGAAACAGCCATCTATACTCAAGGGAAAAATGTGCTTTAGCAATTGGCTTTTCTGATGACTTGATTTCCTACTTTTTAATTTATAAATTTCTATTGTTTAAACCAACTAGTGCCTGATATTTTGTTATGGTCACCAGTTAAGGTGGAAATTAATGTCCTTATCTCTCTGTGTCTCTGAGTGGTGTGTGTGTGTGTGTGTGTGTGTGTGTGTGTGTGTGTAGGGGGAGAGCAGAAATTTCACTTAGATAAGCAACACTTGAAACAAAGATGCCTAATTGCATGGCAGTTTTCCCTTCTCAGGCATTCTTGCACTTTTCTAGTGTTTAAGCTTCTGCCTCTCTTGTTGTAATGGTAGCACGGAATGAAGTCATCCTGAGCCACTCTGCTCAGCTCAGCCCGGTCCATTTTTCTCTTCATACTTTCATTACCAAAGGGTTGCTTACACTCTACAGTCTCTTTGCCCTTCCTCTCCTCTCCTCCACTCTCTTCCTCTTGCTTCTTTTTTTATACTCTCTTCTCTTCTGGTTTGCTCTACTGATACTGCTTTTAAGACTAGGGATACCAAAATCTTTAATGAAGGATCTCAGCCCCCAGAGTAACAGCATTAGAGGTATGAGATATTATGATGACAGCTGGTAGGTACCACATAATTTTTCTAATCCCAAAACATGAGTGCTTTAGTTCATTTGTTTACTTCTTCATTTTAAATATCTACGAAGATGGATATAGTTCCTTTTAGGTTGCCTTGGTTGGTCTCAAATTCCTGTGTTCAAGTATCTTCCTATCTCTCTCTTTCAAGTCCTGGAACTCAAATGAATGTCAATCTGTGTATCTTATCATGGCTATTGTAAATACATATAAAAACTCTTAATAGATGCTCACCTGATGGAGAGTTTTGGCCAAAGTTCTCTATAATGCTTTGTCAAAATAAATCTCTCCAGAAGTACCCACTGAAAATTTTTGGCTCTCTGGTTGCAAAACTCATATTTATACAATTTTTTTTTATTTTGAAAACTTCAGTGCTCTGGTTAGATTGCTATGAGATAACTAGAGGTAAATATTTTCATCTAATAATTCATAAAATGGAGTGCTTTTGCTTTTGAAAAAATTCTGCTTATTAATAGTGATTTTTTTCCAAGTGACTGCTCAGCAAGGTGATCAAAAGTCCCACTAAATAATCTATGCTTAGAAATGAAAGAATTAGGCAAATTCCTTTTTACACATTTCCCTTTGTTTTTGGTAAATATCTCATACAAGCTATCCACCAAGCATGCCTGTCTTAAAATATATTTTCTACAGAGTTGACAAAGCTGAAAAAAACAAAGACAATAAAAATATAAGAACAAAAGAGACAAATTGGGAAAATGGAAGGATGAGGTAAGGCAAAGAGAGAGCCTTTGCCTGTGCCCACAGCCACAATAGGGAAATCACAATCATTAGCATATATATATATTTACAATTAATAAGTCTACAATAATGCTCATTGTTTTTGGTATATATAGAAAATGACTGTGTTTAAATACATTTTCAGAGATCCCTTATCCTCATTGAGTGCAAAAATACATTTGCAAATAAAGACAGATGCTTCAATTTCGAAGCAACTCAGCATGTTCACACTGCACAAAGAAAAATGAAAGACAAGTCTAATAGTGATACCAATCACCCAACAATAATGCAAATGAGGAAAGTGTTTGAGTTATTGCTTCTGTGAATAGCTCTAACACTTTTATTAACTTCCAAATGCATAATGATGACATTTCAGGAAAATTACCATACTTAGGGACAGATTTTTTAAGATGGAAGTTATTCCCTCAACCCAGCTCTACTGCTGTCACAGTGCAAGAATTTCCCAGCCCATGGTAGCATTGAATTGGCCCAAGTTTCTCACACCTCCAACATCACATAATCAAAGACAGGGTCTTTGCAATTTAAAGTACTGTTGCTGGTGCAGGATCTTTCCTCTATCTATATGAATGAAGATGTATAGAATATGTACTTTAATTCATTAATTTTCTCCTTTTCAATTCTATTTATTTTGCTCTATTTGCTGAGTTTAAAAAATGAGTATTGTATTTTATTTAAATATAGGTTATTTTAATGGGCAATACTCTGTTTGCTTATTCATATCTACACTGCTCAGTTACAGCACACAGAACACTGACAATAGAGTCTCTCTTTCATATGCTTTCTTTCATAAGAGATGTAGGAAGCAATGAATCATGCTATCAAGAATCATAGGTCTCTTCATTGTGCCCAAAGCTCCTAGTTTCCTGCTGAGCTTGTCAGTGGGTCCTTTGGATGTGTTAAGGGGGAACATTATATTCAAAGTCTGAATATATTTTATGGCCTTCTACTTCAAGGAATTAATAGTAATCTTTCCTTTCTTTGTGGCTTTTTGTCACTGGCAGTAAGTTTCTATTTCTGAGGAACTTAGCCCATTTCCCATTGCCTGAGTTGGGCCTATATGACTCTACCATGATACAAAATGCAGAGGAGACTGAGACATCCACTTCTCTCCCTGCCAATTAGCAATTACAGGAGAGAGACCCAGTCGCAGGTATAGAAGGGGACCACTTTGCACTGTGCCATTTCCTTGTCTTTTCACCTTTAATTGATGGAGAAAATGAACCAATCTGCTATCCAGCCTAACTAGTTACAAAATTCTATCTTTACTAGCCATACGAAGAGAGCTGGATGCTGGACATGCAGATGTCTGGGTCAAGACTGGAAATTCACCTTAAGATACCAGGTTTCAGAGCTGAGCCTTACCTTTTATGTGGATGTTAGAGATTCGAAAATGGGGACCTTGGGCCCTTACTGGGTAAACAAGTGCTCTGGCCACTGAGCAATCTAACACTTCTCAGTTTCATAAAAAAAAAAAAAAAAAAAAAAAAAAAAAAAAAAAAACAAGCATGTAACAATATTCTCCTCACACTAGAAACTTCTTTTAGTGTTAGAAAACATTTTAGAACCTAAAACTCCACTGAAAAGATGTAGGAGCTTTCTTTCACAGAGCAGGGGTAACATATGGCAGACATCATTGTCATCTTCTGATCTCCTTCTCTTCTCTTCTATGTGCTTACATTTGAAATGTTGGTAGGCAAACTCTTTTGAAAAGGAGAGCAAAGAGAAAATTTACTCTCTTACAGTAATGAGAGCTAAGAAATAAATGGAGCAACACAAAAAGATAAACTAACAAAGCCGAATTGGGCTTATTCAAAATACATCCTTAGAACCATGCTCCAGAAGCCTACGGTGAGTAAAATCCTATAAGCTTAGTTTGCACAGTATGATTTGTACTCAATGGGGATTAATTTTTAACTCAAATATGAAATATTATTCTATACTTACTCATTTTTTTTGAAATTCAGTTGTAAGTTTCTTTTGTGAATGTTAAAATGAACATTCAGCACATCAAAGGGAAAACAGGGAAGAAAATCTTTGTATCTCCTTTAGAAGATTGGAGAACTTTTTTCTTAGCTGGCAGAATAAAGTACATCATATAGAGAACTGTACTCATGATAAAATGTGTAAATTTAGAATTTTGAAAGTGTAAGAAATTTCTGATTGTCCAAGTCCCTTATCAAACAAAAGTATCTCATTGGTCATCTTACATCAATTTAGTGACTATCAAAAACTTATAACAATTGCTTATCTAAATTTGTTAATGATGCTCCTGATAAAATTCATGAAATACAAAATATGTCAAAAAAAAAAAAAACATCCCAAAGCAGTGGTGCTGATGAGAGAGTTGTACTCCTATAAACAACTTCATAAAGCACACATAGCAAGTAAAATCTACTGCACTGGTTTCATCAGAACTTTGGAAACATATCCTTTTGAAGAAGACAGTTTATACTCTGAACAAAAATTTTGAAGTGAAGTTATCATTTTGTAAAATATTCAACAGTCAAATATAACATTCTGGGAGAATAAAATGTTAAAATATTGTTAATTAACCACTGAAATCATATTTGTTGAACCACACAATAGTGTGCTCTAGTGCTCTGGCAAAGATTAAGTTTCTTTAGCAATTGACTACATAAAAATTCCAAGTGGTATCATTTTATCCATTTTGTAAGGCAAATTATATTGCACCTTCCCACTGTATTTTAAGAAAAAGAATTAAAGGAAAACTAGGAATTTATGTAACAAGGGAGCACATACTAATGCAAAAGTGAAGGTATCTAATAGACAGACAAGTAGGCTGTGTAGCTACTGATGGTAATCCCATCTTAATTACCAAGCTAGGAGTTGTATTGACATGAACATCATTATTTCTTTAATTCTGAGGGATAGTTTGGAATAATGCCCTGTAGGTCATGACAATTCCATTTATAAATCAATGTGATCTCTGCCATTCAGTATGATCATATAAGGTTGCCCAAAAGAGCAAAGTTCTAAAGACACATAGTTCATGGCAAACTTGCAAATCATTTGCTGACTTTGATTATCCAATTTATATTTTTTTCTTGTTTCTCATTCAGAAGGAAATTAGCCAAGTAAATGGCTTTGGTTCTCTATCCAAAGTTTCTTAAATGAGCCTTACTATGTAAAATATATATCCTAAATTTCAAACTCAGAAAACCTAAGGAACTGTGGGTAATCAATATCTCTGAAGTTAGGGTACAGATTTTTCCATCCTGTCTTGGACAGCTAAGAGAACAACTTTTCTTCACACTGAGAGCAATCAGAAGTTTTTGTTTATTTATTTTTATTCAAGGAAACTTAACTGAGTGGAGTAGAAGTGGGAGACATGTGGCTGTCACTTAGGACATGGGACCCATATTGGCAAAGGGATTAGTGAGAACTCTTCATATTGAAATGCAATATGCTTATCCTTCTTATTCTGCCCACATTGGCAGCCAGGGTTATTCTTCGGTATTACTGTAGTGGATTAGCTTTCTTAGAGATATCTCACTAGTCCCAGTGAAAGTCCCAACGACACAGATAGTTATTCATCAGTGCTAAGGGGAAAAATCCATGCCTATGTATCTCTGGGATAGCCTGTAACTATGTGAGTTACCCTATGCACAAAACCTTCCAGTCTGTTGTTTTAGTGTTCCATGAGTTATTTCTAATAAGAAAAACAGGCATGTGGAGAGTGGCGCAAAGGAAAACCCAAGAAAAAGTGTTAAATGACTTAATAGCTTGTGAAAATAAGGCAAGTCATGATATCAGTAAATCTGAGTGATATACGAAGCAATAAAGCAGTCTGAGAATACAGCTGAATTGGCAGAGGTCTTGTCTGACATTCACAAAGCCCTGGATTCCTATAAGAGAATGTCAATATGCAATCCTGGAGCAGCACACATCTGTGAGATAGGATGGTCAGATGTACAAAGTGTCCATTCTGCAGAAAGCAATCAAAATGTATCAGTTACAGTTAAAAGATTGTTGAAGTTATAAACAAAGGAGGTATGCCATATAAAATCAGATTCCTTTCTCATAAAAAAGTCAAATTTTCTAACAACAAGAATTAAAAAAAATGATTTACTAAGCTATAAACCTGGAGAGACAAGATAAAAGTTACAAATGACTTAAACTGATGGTTCAAACATGAAGACTACATTACATAGCCCTTCCTGAGTAACATAGTATGGGGTGAGGCTCATGCTTAGTAATGTTGTACACATTTCAAACACAAGGTGAGTGGATATACTTTACAGCAATATCTTTCATCTACCCCTTCAAGATTCCAAGGAAGATAAAGAAACAGGTCCTATAATGCTCATTTATAGGCGTGGAAATCAGGATTCTTGAACAGTAAGATGACGTGGAGTTTATTAGGAGAAAATAACTTACACAGGAAGCAAGTGACTATTGGGTGGTTACTCTAGCCCTAAGGATGCAGACCCTGCCACTCTTGATGCTCTCTGTGACCTGAAGGGGCTTCCGAGCCCTAAATCTGTCCTCTTCCAGTCACATCTATCTACACCTGTGACCACACTCAAAAAGGCATAGTCAGTGCTATAGGTGTAGAGTGAGTGGGGAGAAATATATCACTATATTCATTTATTTAGCTATTTCTATGATTACAAAGTTTTGTAGGAGAGTGCCTGATTGGTGCAGCATTGATGACATTTTCACAATGTTCCATGGATGTACAGTTTTAGGTGATTGTTAGAAAACTAGCTGAGGCCAACCATACAAAGAGAAAAAAGTACCATGCATAGTTCAAGTGGATCTAGGCCAAGAGTGAATGGGTCTCAGAGAGACGGCTTAGCATGGAAAGATGAGCTGTCAAGTCTCACAATCTGAATTCAAATCTGGGACACATATCTTAGGAGAGAACCAGCTGTCCCTCACATATCAACCCCAAGATTGAATGGCTGCATGCTTTCTGCCTCTGGTGAGTATAGCAGGTAACATTGGAACCAGAAGTGATAAAAACAGACCACTCTACCTGGTCCAGGAAACAAAGAGAAATTGAGAAGAGCAAAAATTCTATAATCCTGTTAGGACATGTTGCCAAGACCGAAGGCCTCTTACTTCCCTAAAGCCTGGTCTTCTACAGGTCCCTAACATTTCCTAATAGCACCTTTCTGGAGACCAAGCCTTGCTCATAGACATTTGGGGGACACTCTTCCAGTGGGCCTGGGATCAAATGAGGTGATTAGCAAAAGACAAAGAAGGAACATTAATAGGAACTGGTAGAACTAAGAACATAGTAAAGAATGTCTCCCAACCAACCAATAACGCAGGGATCCTTAAATTCCCTCTGATTTGAGTTTTCAGGCTGAATCGAAAAATCTGCACAGAAGGCCCATTATCTTCCCCTTAGAACTTTACAGTACTGTAATGAAATACCCAGGGCAAGTCATTTAATGAGACCATTCAATCCCAGGGCCAGAGCCAGGGGTAGAATGGGAAGACATAAAAAGCAGTTCAAATTTGAGAAAATAATAGGTCATAACTATGGTCAAGTCTAGACTGAATGGCCCCAGACCTGATCTTCTGAAGCGGGGAATGCAGGCCTGATTTGCTGAGTCAATTAAGGATTCCTTAAAGCTTTCCTGTTTGTACACAAGTTCTTGTAGCAATGGACAGAAGCTCATCTGAGGATGAAGAAAAACACAAGCAGGAACATTTGTTTTTGGCACACTGTGTAGCATGTGCTATAATTTCAAACAACTCAATGATAAACCTAAAGTGAGAAAACTGCCCACATTTTCTATAATTCACTCCATTGAGCTTCTAAAGCTGGTGTCCCACATACTTATATTAATGTTTCTTGCCATTGGTCAAACCAAATCTCTACAATGTACAGAGTTAGTAAACTGAGGCAGATTCTTACTGCAACACAAAGTACAAAGGTAGTAGTTAACAATGAACAAATCTCACCTATCACCTAATTTATTTTGAACATTTTGTCAGCCCACATAAACTAAGACATCAGCTGTTGCTTCCTGGCTAGAATGATGCTGTGAGAATGTAGTGGTCAACTACATCTGGCAGACCCAATAAATACCAATAAGAAGCCTTTATTTCCTTTTGACTTGTGAAAACTATCATCATAGCAACTTTTCTAATTGGCTTATTTTGATAGATCTATCAATCTTGTTGACCTCCATGGTATAGAATAAAGGCTGAAATCTGAAAGACCTGAAAGGCCCAGAAATCAGAAATCTCTCAGGAAATATATATATATATATATATATATATATATATATATATATATATATATATATATATTCCTCTATAGTTACAGGAAAGTGAGATTAGATTAAGTTTTCCAGGCCAGATGTCAAACTGTCTATTGCAATGAACCACCCTTCTTCACTTCTTCTGGACAAAACTGGAAAGAACTTCTCAGGTATTTTCAAAAGAGTATGTATAAAAGAAAAAATCGATCAACTATATAGCTAATATACATTTTTATTTTCACTGTGGAGTAGAACTGAAGTTTAATAGGAAAAAGTTTTCATATGAATGTAAATGTGCAGATTAGGAGTGGAGGAGCTAATACGCATGCATGACTGGGAACAGCTTGGGCTATTGTCATATTTTTATGCTTACCGTCATTGTCAACCTAATGGCAAGACAAGTTTAGCCAGGCAATAACACCCCAATGCTGTATAAAATCTAATTCCCAGAGATTCTAGTATGATAGCATGATCTGTATGATTGCACTTCTTTTTTTATTTTTTTGTTTTGTTTTGTTTGTTTGTGTTTTCATTGAGATCAGCTATGCACAAAATCTGGATGTGGATTTTCTTAATCCTTCTGCCTCAGTCACTTGAATGTTAGGATTTTCATTATGCGTCATGTCTTGCTTAGCTCCCACTGAAGATTTCGAATATATTTTATATCCTAAAAATAGTTTTGCCAAACATCCTTTCTTTTAAAACCTTTTGCACATATTTCAAAATACAACATCAAAGCCTATACGCAATAGGTAACAGGTTGTTTGATTGTGGCAGCCCTGGATGAAATTTATAAAATTGAACAAAGTATAAATCTGTGTAAAAACCTGAGCTGGAAAGGCTGAATTGCAGTGGATGTTGAAGAAGCTCAGCAGTAAGCAGAGACAGCCATTCTAAGTCACTGACCTAGACAGTCATTCTTTGTCCAAAGTTCTGCTTCCTTTTTCAAGATGACAGTGAAAATAAAGGTTTCTAAAATTACTGAACAGACAGAGTCCAAACTTACCACTGACAGATAAATATCATTGTTTTATGTCTTAAAATTATGTGTCATAAGTTTGTTTTATTTATTAAAAATATGCATCTAAAGTGTCATCATGTTATTTATATGATAAAGTAAAAAATTATAATTTTAAGTATAGAAAAGAATATTCAATGTTCTATATTAATACTCTTTTGACAGGAATTTCTTATTATGATGAAAAAGCCTCTGTATAGAAAAGTTCAAATGGTATTTTATTTAAAAAGAAAAACTTCCATTAGAAGTAATGAAAATGCTTATAAATTTTGTTTTTATAAAGCAATACTGGAAAAGATAGGATCGAGGACTTTTCTACATCTTATCCAATCAGCAGCTTATAATACATGGCACAGAGTTAAAACATAATGACTTAAAGTGAAAAGGAAATTTGTAAGTGCTCAATGCAAATAAAGCCACAGTTCTTTAAACTATCATTTTTCTGCTAATGTGAACACTCCAGATTTATTCCATCACATTCTGCCATTTCTTTCATTATTACTTACTTCTGATTTCCATAGAAACAGTGTGATTATTTCCCTCTGCATCAATTGTCTCATGCATGCTTTGCTCACTGGCTGACTTTCTCATTGATTTTCCATCTGTTTCAAGCACAATGTCACACAACTTCACAAAAAGATAAAGAGAAGCTTTCAATTTTTAAAATTTTCATTGACAGTATTTGCAAGTGTTCATGGTACATAATGGGTATTTCAACATAAGGATACAGTTTAGGAATCTTACAAGCTGGGTAATTAGACTCTATCACCATAAGTATTTCTCACTTCTTTGATGTGAAAGGTGTATATTTTCAGTATACATTTTTATTAAATGTATTCTCTACAATAGAACACTACAGCTTTATCTTCCCATTATGTTTTTATATCTATTAGCCAATATTTCTCCTTTCCCAGGTCCCCTGCATTAAAAAAAAATGTTTGTAATTTTCAATAATACCCCAGACACTTGGGATTCAACAATATCCTTCTAAGGCAAATATTAGAGCAATATATGTGTGTGCAAAAAAGAAATATGCATCTGAGATGACCTGTGATGGCTATGAACATACCTAAATTTAAGCATAGATGATCAAGAGCCATAAAACTACTTCAAAACTCCAATTCTTTCATTTCCCCATTCATAAATAGTAAGTGAATTGGGTTCATTCTTCTTTAAAATGTCTTTATAAACCTAAATATAAGGTAACAGGAAAGATTTTAATAATGATGATGTTAATGATTAAATACAATGATTCTATTGTTATATGCAGATCAATTTTCTTCTTTATAGGCAAAAAGCAGGAGTCAAAACTAGCTGCAGAATACTTTTTTTTTTAATCTGGTGTTTCTCACTCTATATTTAAAATGCCACCTTTAAATTTCAGTTTTTCTCTTTTGTACTTACCTGTATGTGTTTTCCTGATTATCTGTGTGGTTATCATGTGTGGGCAGTACACTTTGTAGTGCAAAAGAGAATGGTGAAGATCCTGAACCTGGATCTCACAAGTAGTGAACCAGTGTGCTTACATGGAAAAGAAACTAGACCTATGGAAGACAAGCAAGTGTTCCTAACCATTGATCGACCTCTCCAGTCCCTCAAATGCCACCATGACTCTCTTAATGTTCTTGTTTTCTCTAACCCATTTACTAGTCTCTATATCAGGGATCCATAGGTCTACCAAAGGTGTCCTCCACCCTTCTTTCAGAACCCACAGTTATCTACACAGGTGTTCCCTCCACCACATAGACTTTGACCAACAGATTTCCTGTAAAAGTCGGTTTGATATGGTATCATCAATCATTTCTCCTTTTTTTTTATTGATTTTTAGAAAACTTTATAAAGATAAATATGCCTGTCTTTCAAAGCAATCCTAATATAAGTGTTAAATCTACCAAAGTCAAAAGTTGATGAAATTTCCCTTTTGAAATGATTCTACAAGTCATTGAGTCTGAGTAAAGACTTCTTTGTCACTAAAAACAGTTATCTGTGCATTTTCCTGGGGATTCAAACTATATATAAAAATAGGTACTGGAGATGATGATAAACATTGTATTTAAAATTTTTTGAATTGTTCACAAGGTATATATACTTTATATTAACATTTAAAAATCAAAATAAATCCTTTAAAATATAAAATATTGTCACAATATTTTACTAGAATAAAATTAAGGGCTAATGACAGTTTCAGACAAAGAGACTAGATTGCTTGGATCAGCTGCCATTTAAACTTCATGCTAATCACTAACAGAAATTATTTATAATTTATCTTAAGCATATACAAATAAAATGATAGAAAATATTTTCCTGTTAGGAAACCAAAATGCATCATTGAACTTTAGCCAGAAAACAGATATACATCACTTCCAAATAAATCATTTAAAGCATGTCTTCAAAGAAAGTGTCTAAGGTACCACATAGACCCTAAATTTCCATATAACAGGGATATTGCTGGTTTTGAGAAGGTACATTAATATTCTAATGTCAACTGAAGAGAGTTTTTGGAAAGTACATTTGTATTATTTTGATAGCAGGAGTTTTCATTGTATTTTTAATATGTGTTATTTCTAAAAAGAAAGATATCCTTATAGCATAGCTCAAAAGATGGGTAGCTGAGGATCTGCTGTCATTAGGCTTGAAATATTTTACTGTTCAAACATCACAGTTCTATATTTCATGTTTATAAGTACAAATGGATAGATATTAATAAATATATTATAAATATTGACAAAATAAATACATATGAAGATTTCTCTATATGAAAAGAATTTAGACTATAAACTAAATAAGTAGCAGGATATACAAATCCAGCTACTTGGTTCAAATAAAGAGCAACAGATGTCATTTCTTCTCACTCTTTATTTCTTTCACTGTAGTTATAACAAATTAACAGCAGCAGGAATAAAAACATAAAATTTTCTTTATCAGTACAACGAGTCTAACTCATGGTTTTGATAGTATTTGTATGGTGCAAATTATTATTAATATATTCTATTTTTGTCTATATGTCTCTCACATTTACATACATACATACTTGAATTTTTTGTATTATTATTCTTGAAAGGGTTATTTAATTATTCATAGGTATATACATCTTTTTTTAAATTGACTATAATTTTCCCTACTTATTTAATTGATAAAAAACATGAGTTGTGTTACAGGCAACTATTAGCTTTATCAAGGTCACCCTCTGTGTTTAGCTTTGGTGATGCTCCCATACATGAGATGTTGAAGTAATAATGTATGAATTTCATGTAAATGGGTTTGTTAAATTGCAGTAGTGTCCTAATTTTCCTCTGAGATATTTCTTTCAAATAACCTGCTTTTTCTGAGACTAGAGTCCACATTCTAGAGATGGTGGCTTGGCAGTGATGATGATAAACAGAAATAATGATCCTGGAAATATCAACTGAATGTAGAGATGTGAACAGGAAATTATAGAGATGAAACAGTTTTTAAAATTATTTCAATAATTGTTGGTGTCACATTTCTAAAGGAAATAAAAGCTCTTGCTTTTTCATAAAACATTTCCAAGCATGTATTTTCAATGCCAATGCCTCTAATCTAATCAGTTCTGTTTTTATAGATGTCTGGGAAGTCTCTCTAAATTATACACATCTATTTCAATTTAAAATAAACTTATAGAGAGAGTATTCAATAACTATTCATATACATCATGGTGTAAATTTTTTTCCATTTTTATTTTCACTAGGACTAGAAAATTTTAAAACAATGGAGGGAAGTTTTGTTTTGCAATCATGCTAGCTTTCTCTGTATTCTGAATTGCTGAGGGTGGAACCTAGGGTCTTGCACATGCTAGGAAATGTCTTATATCTTTCCACATAGCTGTCAAGAATCACTTGGTTTGGATTTATTATTATTGTAACTATTCAAAATTCATGCTGTTTGTTTAAATTTTCTTAAATAATGCATCAGTTTAAGCTGTTTGTAGTATTTCTAAGGCAGCAGACGATTGACTTATTTGTCTGAGACAAGCAGGGTTCAGTCATTTTCTCTACTCAGAAATGTCAGGTGAAGTATGAGAAAATAAGTTCTTATCCTGTCTTAGTTTTGCTTTAGAATAATGTACATAGAATTATTAGAAGGCACAAGAACTCTTTATAGATTTTAACCTGATATTGAAGTTTCCTTTATTATTTTTTTCTTCAAAGATAACTCCACTGGGCATGACAGAAATATACAAAGATACAATATCTAATGCCTAACCTCTTAATATCAGCAAGTTGAATTAAAAAAGCAAACTCCTGACAAGAAATTCCAGAGTTTTCTTTCCTTTCACTTGTAATCTACTCCCATTGCCTCTTACTAATTTCCTATCGTCTGTTGGTATTCAAGGTGGAGCACACATATCTGAAGATTCAAATATAACATCTGCTGATGAGAGAAAATATGATGTTTCTCTCTCTGGATCTAGGTTACCTCAATTAGAATTACTTTTTTCCAGCTCCATTCATGTACATTTAAATTTCACAGTGTCAAGTTTCTTTACAGCTATTTAGCATTTCATTGTGTAAATATGGCATATATTCATTTTCCTTCCATCAGATGGACATCTAGATTGTTTCCAATCTGTTTCTATTTGGAACAGAGCAACAATGAATACGATTCAGAAGGTACATCTTTTGTAAGATACAAAATTCTATAGGAATATGTCCTAAAGTGGTATAGCTGCCTTGGTGCTGTGGAATAATCCTTCTGTACATTGTGAATATATAGTGCTCTCATTGGTTAATAAAAAAGCTAATTGGCTTATAGCACGGCAGATAAAGTTAGGCAGAATAATCAAACTAAGAATATTGAAATGAAGAAGGGCTGAGTCAGAAAGTAGCTGGCAGACACACAGAGAGGAAGATGACCAACCCATACTAAGGGAAAATACCAAGTCATGTGGTAAAGCATAGATTAAAAAATAAGGGCTAATTTTATGTAGCTAGTGACAAGCATGTGATATCAGCCAAATATTTGCAATTAATATTAAATCTCTAAGTCAGTTATTTTGGAAATGGCTTGTTATTTGGGAGCCATGTGATCAAACTATTTGTAGTTTCTCTTATTAAAATATTTTTCTATACAATATCTTCTGAGCATTGCTTCCCCTCCCGTGTCACTTCCCAGTGCCTCCCTCCTCCCTAGGTGTTCAACTTCATGCTTTACTTCTTGAGGAATCTACACCATGTTAAATTCAACATACATGCGTGTATGTTAAAAACAACTGTATTTTTGTTCTTTATGTGTGGAATCTTTAATGTATTTAATGCACACACTGAGGTCCATGGCAAGAATATGTGGGGAAGCTGTTGCATCACATCACAAATTGATTAAATGGTAGCATTGGCTGTTCAAGGATTTGTTGTAAAAAAAAAAAATTCTTAAAAAGCTCTTGATTGATTTTTTTTTTGAGGTAGGTAAAACTATATAACCCCTTGGAGAAAAATAGAAATATCAGTATAAAATTTTTGGAATACTTGAAAAAGTATCAATGCATACTCTGCTTTGATAAGTAAAGTTTTCAGTCATAAATATTCACCCGCATAGAACAAGAGCTGACTTTTCATTCTGAGGTCAAATCAGGGTATTTGTTATAGTGAACATTGAGCCTGCAAAGCCTAAAGTACTTATTACATGGATGTACACAGGGAAATTGTAGCAGTAGCTTCTCTACTGTTCAAATGAAGAAAGGTTTCTATATTTTTTTTTCTGGTGAGAAAAGACTACTTAGGAGAAGAAAAGTTGACCTGAGCAGCTCCCACTTCCTCAAATAAGATAACTTGCCCTTGGTCCTTCTGCTAACAAAGCCATAGAGCATGCTCTTGCCCAGAGTTACTGGAGATACACTGCTCCTATCATCTGTTTGGACAGGAGACAGTTTTTAGATTCCATGACCAGACACAGGTAGCCTTGTTCTGAAAGATAGGGACCTTTTCTGTTTGCCATGCAGCTTTCAGAAGTAATCTTCATTTTGCATCTAAATTCTTTCACAATGAGAGATTAACAAGTCATGGATCAAAATTAATGTTTTTCTTACTTGCACACATACAGAATAAACTTTCATCTTTTTTCTTTTGAAGAAAAGACAAGAGTATATGTTAAGAAATTCTTGATGTGGACAGGTTGGAGTACATAACAAAACAAATATAAAATTTATTGAACAAAGACATGCTAATCCCAGTGGTATTTTATTATGCTTCATTGGAATTCATTTAAATTTGAAAAATTTATTTTTCATTTCATGCATTGCATTTTTCTGTAAAATATAATAAAACCAAATATGTATGAGCATGGAATTTGTGATGTCTTCTTCAATTGATAGCTTAGAAAATTAAGTTACACTGTCTGGATTTTTGTTCTTTAATAGTTGTTGTAATTTCCTTGAACGTGATGTTACATTCTTGCCTGAAGCACTGGCAATAAAAGGTATGAGATAGAATGTGGCAATTCTTCTAACATTTCCATATTGTAACTGTCTTTTTAAAAAGGGGAATGTTGTAAGTCTGCCTAGTTGAGTAGCTAATTCTTTAAGAATATCACAATTTAAATGATATAGTTTGTACCGTCATGTACCTACCTTGTTATAGTCCTTTGCTTCGTGTACTAAGTATTGACACAAGGGCAAATAAGATAGTCAGGGTGTAGGAATTCCACAAGTAGTGACCATTGTTGAATCTACCACCCATAAATATGTCTACCTAGCACAGAGAGAAGAGGAGCACATATACTAATAACAAGTGACTCATAGCTTTTATAAAATAAGTTCAGGTAGAAATTGTGAGCACATCAGTGTGTTGAGGCTTACTGTACAAGAATCACCCTTTTTATCATTCACTGCTTGCACAGCCCCTGCCAGGATAAAAGAAGCCAGCACTGTTCACATACATCGCTTTTGACTGGGCCTATTGAAGAATTATTTTCAATTTATTTAGTCTTGGAGTGCGAAAAGGAAATGGAGACCTGATGCTGATGGAAACACTCTTCAACCAACATTGTAATTATTTCTGTCTTGCTCTGCCTGGGGTGGGTGGGGGATAGTATTTAATGACTATTAAAACCATATTCATTCCTTAATGCTAACACTGGTGTGGGCTTGTTTGATTGTAGTTAGTTTGTTTTGGTTTGTTGTGGTTTGAGACAGGATTTCTCTTTGTAACTTTGGAGCCTGTCCTAAAACTCACTTTGAAGACCAAGCTAGCCTCAATCTCACAAAGATCCTCCTGCCTCTGCTTCCCAAGTGCTGGGATTAAAGGCATAGCAACCACAACCTGACTCGCTGTTATGTTTTAAAAATATCTCTTGAGCTGTAGAAAGAAAATGTATTAAACTGTCTTTACTGAGTACTCTTCCTTTGGTGATATCTTCTGCAAAGCACTCATCATACCAGGTGTGGCTGATGCAGATGATTCACACACACAATGACTGGAGTAAGAGTCAGACAAGGTCCAGGAATGCCAGCAGACACTAGATGTTATGTAATTTTGATATTTATTAGAATACATCTCTGGCTTTTATCCCTGTGGATAGGTGTGGCGATATCTTTCTTACACAAAAAAGCCTGTCGGAGAATGGAGCTTGCCACTAGCTAACCATAGAGTCTGGAGGTCTGTATAGACAGGCAGGAAGTGAAGTAGATGGGCAGAAACAGGATATAAGCAAGGACAAACAGGAAATTGCTTGCTTGCTTTCTTTACTGTGGAGATGCTTAGGAGGTGAGATATGCCATGACTTGCTCCTTCTGTCTGATCATTCACCATTTCCCTCTATATTTGACTCCAGCCTTTTATTATCTAGACCAATTAAGAACTCCATTTTATAGTTATGTTTTCTTTTCATCTTTTCAAAAGTCTCAACTGTATTCAAGCTGATGGCCTCCAAAGAATTATATTTGGAGTAGTGAATTATAAATGCAGTAGTGAATTAAGCCATGGTCTTCAATGTGAGCTGAAAAGCATGTGGGACAGAACTGAGACTTGTTGAAAAGGTTTATTGCTTTCTTGTCAAATAGCAAGCACTGATCAGCAAATAGTGCTCTATCTGGCCTCCTTATGCCACCATTTGCCTAGTTTTAAAGAATGAATAACAAATTGACTAATGCATGACATTATTTGCTCAATCATTTTTCTCAGGAAGTGATATTTTGTTCCTATAAGATGATAAAACCTGGGTAGAAGTACATACTCAAAATAAAATATTTTTTCAACATAAAATTAGAGTTTCAGTTGGAAAGTAGAAGTATTTAGGTCCAAGTTGTTTAAGCCAAAGAATCAGCAACTGTTGAGAAAGATAAAGAAAACATTTAATTGTGTGCAGTACACATGGTTACAGGACAACTTAAGGTTTGGAATCCATGTTTATTTAGAGAGGGAAAGTTCAACTTCAGTGATCTAGAGTGAGAGGAATAAGACAAAATGCACAGAAGGATAGGGGCCATCTATCGTTGGTCTGGGGTTCACAGTGACCGTTTTACTGAAGTCCTCTGGGAAGACCTTTAGAAGGGAGAAGGGGAGATAACGCTTAGATGTACGAAAGAAACAGCTTGGTCTTGACTTTGTTGAAGCTAAATATGAAAAAAGAAAGAAAGAAAGAAAGGCTCTTAGATCATAGAGTTTTGATGGTTAAACTCAATAAATGTTGCTGCAATAAAATGAACATACACAAAAACAACAGACTCCTTCATTTTTTTCCCAACTTCGCTTCCATGAAGCCATGGTTTGGCTGTTAGACAGTGGTCTTCCTGGACCAGTAGAAAACGTCTTTATATCATGGAATATCCTAAGTTGATCTCAAATTTAGTGGGCAAAAGAATTACTCAGTTAAGAACATGAAGAGAATTAGATTTTAAGATTAAGAGAGAAGTTGAAGTAGGTACTTACTAAGACAGTTTCTCTTGAATACTTCATGAAGATAACAGAGAATAGTTGTGAGGGAGCAACTTACCGACCCACTGTCTAGTCACCCAGTCTTGGAGATAAAAGACAGGAGCGGTATCACTCAGCAGTGAGAAAAAAGATATTAAGATATATGGAGTTAACTTCCGGCAAAGATTGTCTGAGACTGAACAAAGAAAAGTTGCTCAGGGGACCTAGCTCCAGCTCCCCCATAGTCATATCACTTAATTCTAAGGTTTGTCACAGGACAGGCAGTCTGGAAAGCCACTAATATCAGGTTTTCTGGCAAATATGATGGACTGTGTTATTATGTCAGCTGGAAAGGTAAACAATGGTGTTAACAACAAAGTATCACTTAATTTCAATTCCACTTACAGCTCACAATAGCAGCTTTAAACTAAGAAAATTATGGGAGAAAGAGGACTGTATCTCACATCTAGCCTTTTATTAGACGTTCAAGACTAGAATTCAGATTTGAACATGATTTTATAGAAGGTTATTTTCATGTAGAAGTAAACAGCATTTTGTGCATGAAAATCTGTGTAATCACAGTTTGAAGTGTGAAACTGCTGTGACACAAGTCTCTTGACTATTAGAGGACATGTGTCTGAGTGTCATTCGGGCGCCAGTCACCTTACAGCTCAGGACATGTCTTCATCTTCTTACTCCCTTTCCAAAGCTGTGCCACTCCCATATTTAGAAATGTACTGAGTTTTGTTCATAATTTTTTTTTCATTTTTACGCTAATGTTTATTTTAGGCCAATAAATAATGTTATTTGTTTTCAGATTGGCATAACAAAGCATTGGGATTTGACCTAGAATCTTTGTACATGCATGTGGTTATATGTTTTCAGTTGCTTCCCTCTCTGCTATGCCTGGCTACCCTCTACACAGCTGTTAAGTAGAGAGAGAAATAGAAAAACTATGAAAGCCAATGCTTAAGTGATCTCATTAAATAATTCTCACAAGAAGTCTGATAGTGTCAATACTGCAGAATCCATACTCAATTTACCAAGGATTGTGGTTGCCCTCCTTTTTTTGCTTTGGGTCCTTTTGAATGGATTCCTTCACTATAAAGGACATAAGAATACAAAGCATCACTGGTTTAATCTACATTTTGGGAGGGGATGTCTCTTAAATAGAGTGGTTGGTACATTATTTCTTCATTAAAAAACACCTTTTAATTTTAATCCATTATTTAAAATATTAAAATTCTTTCAATTTCATGCCTTAAATGCTGTTACATTTCTACAAGCATAAAAATGATCAAACATACTGCCTTACTAAAGAATGTATGTTTTAATTACAGTGAAGTGCATATATACTTGTAAGCTGCTATGTGGATGCTGGGTCACTTAGAAAAAACAGCAAGTTTCAGCTATCTCTCCAGTTCTAACCTTTGCTTGGAATGTTATTTTGTTGAGTATTTCATCACAGTAAGGAGAAAAGCAAATGATGTAATATGCATCCTTGCTTTCCAGTCAAGAAGAATTGGATGACTTGACTATAAAACTGAGTATATTTTATACTTTCAATGGATATTTTAATTATACCTGTATTGAGGTTTTCTTGTTGTCTACCTTACTGACCAAAATATTTATAGTACTAACTGAAATATCAGCTTACATACTGGCAGACAAAAAAGAATTATTTTATCATTGCTTTATGTAAGTGACTGCCTCTTTATCACTGCTCAATATGTTTCTAATGTTTATGATTAATATAACATAGGATTTTAAAATAGTCAACAATATTTTTAAAAGTTAATATGGAAAAACATCTTAAAATGAATTTTAAAGTGTTATACAGAGCTGGAGAAATAGCTCAATGGTTGAGAGTTCTTACTCTTGTTACAGAGGCTCAAAGTTCAGTCCCCATCACCCACATGGCAGTTCACAATCGTCTCTAACTTCATTCAGTTCTATGGGTTATGATACCATCTTCTGGCCTCCTTGGACACCAGAAATGCCTTTGGAGAACTGACATCTCAGGAAGAATTCTCATGCTTTTCAAGTCAATAATGTTTTTGCTGGTATGTCTATACATTCTTACAACCTGTCACTAGGTTGAATTGGGGCAAGTGACCATAATGGATAAGCTGCAACTTCAGACCAGTGAACTCTATCTAGGCTACAGGTTTCTAATTCCTTCATTGAACAAGATATCCTTGACTCACTTATATGCTGACTTACTGCAGTAAGGGTTCATAAGTGATACTCATAAGGTAATGTCATTGAAAGTTCAATTTTATATGATTTGGTGCCATTAGATCTTCTAGGTCACACACTAGCATCCTGCTACATTCAAAGTTTTTTAATTAGTTTTAGATGGGTCAGAAGAACAGAAGTCATCTCTGTTGTCTGTACTTAACTATGTGTAGAAAAAATACTAAGAGTATTTTCTGGGGACAGTTTACTCTGATTGAACAACAAATGTCTACTCCTCTACTCCTTCCCAATAGGGTAGCGATTGTGCTATGAATTCTAGGTGTAACGTTATGACCCCATGCACTCCATCATCTTTTACCATTTAAATGAGATCTTATACAATGGAAACCATACCTCGCTACACATGCTTATGAATGTTTTGGGTGGAACAAGGGCACCATGGACTTGAAATCTATAATGAAGATCCGTTTTAATAAGTTTTGTATTTCTTTATAACATGCTATGCATTATCTTATCTGGGAAGAGTGTGAGTGCATGTGTGCATGTGTGCGTGCATGCGTGTGTGTGTGTGTGTGTGTGTGTGTGTGTGTGTGGACATGTGACATATAGTACAATGACTATGCATCCCATAAAATATAGCAGAATTTCACTAGGATCATAATCATCTCCCAGGATTTATAAGGCACAGCTGAACTTCATATTAATTACTGTCTGATGTGATCAACTCCCTGTTTTGTTCCTTTCAAGCATTCTTCATGCAATCATATTTTCACACTTCTATTTCAGTGGATTTTTCATCCACTAGAGCTGTCACTTGCAACTGTATTGTGCATTAAAATTACCTGGAGGATTTGACAAGGCCATCTGCTAGACCTTACCATCAAATTTCTGATTAGTGTATATTGTAGACCAAGTTTTCACATTTCTAACAACTTCCCAGTAGACTTTAATGCTAATGAGAGAAGAAAACTGCATTTCTGGTGTATTGGTCAGATGTTTCTGTTTGTTTGCTTGTAGTAAATCAAGTGCTTATTTCACAATATATGCATGTTTCTGAACATCACAAGGTATCTCAACAGAGGTACAAATCTTAGTTTCTAATATAACATTTACAAGACAAATTAATTTTAAGTAGGTGTTTCAAGCTTTTTTCACTCTCTTAACCTTCCAGGGAGGAAAAACAATCCTAAAAATGTAATTAGTAAGAATTTGTACTTAAATTGAAAACAGATTAGCAAGGACAGAACTAATGTTTACAAAGACCATTTATTTTCTGACAGTCCTAGACATGGGACTGCAGTGTCATTTGGTGCTAAAATAATGCCACTCATATGAGTGAAGTGTAAAGGTCACTCTTTCAGAGGCAAAATAATGCTGTTCATTGGCATTTTCCTCTTTGTCATGGAAAGCAACTCAACTATCTGCTAACTACAAATGTACCAAGGACATTGCTTTCTGAGTGACAATGAAGAGAAGTGTGTACTTAGATCTGAAATAGCTTAACAGAAAAAGTGCCACATGGAACCATTGACATTCCTAGTCTTCAGGTACCTCTATGCAGGACCCTATGCATGAATGGATTCACTATTTGTTTTGTTCTCTGCTCTCATAGATAATCTAATACAACAGATTGACCATGGAATGCATAACCAAAGCAATTATGTTTTAAAACATTATTCTTTTGATTCCAATCTCCTTAGAATTAGTATTTCATGATTCAAGAATAGATATTTACTTATTCATTTTTTTTCGTGATTACTTCCAAAAGTAGAGGGCAATTATCAAGCCCTATATAGCAATGTCTCATCTTTTAAATGACTATTTCTAATAGTTGATTCCTTTACAAAATATTTAGAGTATCTAAAATTATCTAAAATGATTATGAACAGATTAGAATGCACACAAATACTATTTCAGTGATGCATTTTACATTTTAAATAGGTTTCTGGAATTTATTAATAATGATAGCAGACATTTAATACAAAATTTTATTAATCTATTGTGCTGGTGGGAACAATTTTTTTTTAATCAAGAGAATTGTCTTCTGTTTTTAAGAGTAGAGTGTAACCTTAAAATTCAATAAAGCCTTTCCTAGGTGAAATTTACCAAAATGCAAGTCTAGGCTATTTTCATACAGTGTATAAAGCCTTGTAACCTTTGTAATAAATCTCCAAGGAAGTTCTCATTCATATGTAGTGATCTGGGGGAAAGAGGTCACACAAGAAATAAAAAGTCCATAATCTATTGAACTTAGGTATATCTTGAGCTAACTTGCTGTTCAAATAAATAATGGAAAATAGTTCTGGCATTGATGTACTATTTTCTACCACCTAGCAAAAAAATGTGGTGATTAACTTTAGATCAACAGATTGAATTTATTTTTGTGCAGCAGAGAATGGATAAATGGGCTCTACATTCATTTATTTTGTGGTAAAAACATGTAAATATACTTTTGAAAATCATTTTTAAGATTGTAACAAAGTTACTGTGTGTGCATTAAAACTCTTGATTTTGTTTTAACTAAAATCTGTATTCATTGGAAAACATCTTCCCAACCACATAAGCACAAAGAGCCTCATTCATGGTATCCATCACTTAACTATATGCTTCTATAAGATTCCTTATTTAAGTGACATTACACAGCATGTATCAATCAGTAATTGATTGATTTTGCCTAGGTTAATACTCTTAAGGTGTTTCTTGTTCAAAACCAGCCTCATTACATTGATATAATCAATTATATTTAATATGATCCTACAGAATAAACAAAATATGTTCAAAGGAACAGATATGATTATAATATGTTGAAAAGTTTCTGCACTTAGATATGGTGGCATCTCACTGTAACCTCAGTACGTAGGAGGCTGAGTAAAGATGATCTTGAATTCCAGCCTAATTTTTGTTATAGAGCAAGACTCCATCTCAAGACTAAATAAATCAAGTCATAAATTATCTTCACAGCAGACAAGCAGAGGGTGAAGAGACAACCTACAGTTGAGGACGAAAGCACTTACAGGGAGTACATCTGTAAAGATCTCAATAACCAAGGGGGAAATAATGCAGTGAAAAGAAATGGGAGATTTGTGTTCCATATTTATCCCCTTTATCTCTCTGCTTTAAATTCTAAGCTGCTTTTAAATATATTTTACATGTTTATGTAGTAGTAATTTGTGTTAGTTATGTTACATTATGTTATATCATACCTTAGTTTTGCTTGATTTGGAATTTGTTAATATTTTGAAGGTTATCAGAATTAAATGATGCCCTTAAAATTGAATCTGTAGAAATTCATGATATATATCAGTTCACTACCAGTTAATATTACCCTGAAAGGAACTAGATTCTATGGGAAAATACCCTCTTCATTTTCACCAAATCTTGGATGAGCACTCCCTAAAACAGATACAAATTAGTGCTGTAATACTAATTCTGGCTATAAAATGTGAAATTATTTTGAGTACTTTTCAATTGTTTCTTGAATTTCCTTAATTGACATAACAACTGACATGGAAATCAGTGACTAATTTCAGATTTTGTTGAGATTTTTCCATTTAGTTCTTCCCTAAAACATCTCTGCATGGGCTCATTTATTCTCATTAAATATGCCTGAACTGTCCATACTTGTTTCCAGAAAAAAAAAAAAAAACCCAGGACATCCATTCAGCTGATAGACATAATCTGGCTTTCACTCCTTTAATTTATATTCTTGTGGAAACCAAAGAGAATAAATGAAACAAAATATTTTCTCTTTCTATGAATACTTAATTTTCCTAAAATTCAACATTAACTAGAGCCCACGAATAACTGACAAATGATGCCATTTGTTCATTTTGTAGCTTTACCTGTTCACCTAAAATGCTGCTTCTGGAGCTTTACTTGACATCTCTTTGTTAATTTTATTCCTAATGGTTGCACCCTTAAGACAAGGCAGATGCCACCTCACTAATTTTTCTCTGTCCTGAATGGCTCTAGTTATTTGGGACAAATCAATTACAATTGAGTCATTTAGCTTCCTACCTTCCCTAGTTGTTTACTCTTCCATATCTGTGTCTGAATAAGCCAAGCTGTAGTGAGCTGGATGTTACCCTGAAAACTTGTCAGTTAACTAAATTCCATTTAAGTAAACAGTGTAGTTGCATTTGAATTGTAAGCAGTCTTTCCAAATTGCAAATGATAGTATGGTTAAGCAAAACTGTCAAAGATTAAGATAAGAGGATTCAAGTTGTTTCTATGAATCATGGCATCAGCATCAAACTTCTCTCTGTTTATAAGATTTGTTTGTTCTTGTTTATGTGTGCATGAGCTTATGCACACCATCTACATACAGGTACTTATAGAGGCCAAAAGAGGGCTGGAGAGAAGAACTGGAATTATAGGTTTCTGGGAACTGAACCCAAGTCCTCTGAAATAGAAGCAAGTGATCTTAATCTCCGAGATCTCTCCAGCTTCTCAAACTCCTCTTACCTGATATTAGAAAGGTGTTTGGTAAGTGAAGTCTTGGATTGAAAAATCAGGAAAAACACAAAGAATTCAGGAAAATTAGCATTTAGTATTCATCTCCCTTTGCCAACTTCCCTGTCTTCAACTCACTCTATTCTCCTTTCTTCTTGTTTTTGCTTTTTATGCTTCATGGTTAGAATTATAAGGAAATGTAACTCAAGGCAGGAAAGCAGAAGGAGCTGTCAACAGAAAAAGAAAGCAGACTGCTAAAATGAGCTGAGACTCACAGTGAGTGACAGAATGAACAATACTGAGGAACTGGCTTTATTTCCACACTTCTTGTACTCCAAGCTCACGCCTTTCCCACTAATAAGTTCTTTCCATTTTGTCCTAGCCAGGCAATTCAACACTGAGAAAGTATGTCTACATTGCATAGTAAACAACATGTCTATTTCCTTTTCTCATATCACTAATTTGTATACAAATATCCTAATATCAATAATTAGAAAGAAATGTCTGAAAATAGAATAAAAATATATTTATCTCACAAAACCTCCAATATTGGACTGTATTATTGAAATTCTAATAACAAAACTCTCTGCCTTTGTTGAGGAGCAAAGTGAACAGTAATCTACAGGTGATTAAGCAACAAATGACTTGAGTAAACGAATGGAAATTATTTTTATGATATTCATAGCAATTTGAATTCACTTAAAAGTAAACTGAATATTTGGAGCCATGTGTGTTGCTATAAGGAAACTACAATGCTCCCTATATACAAGCATATTAGGAATCCTTTCTTTAAAAATTGATGGGAGATGCCATTATGTATATATGTTTCTCATACTGGTTAATGAATAAAGCACTGTTGGCCAATAAGAAAGGAAGATAGGAGGGACTAGGAGACAAGGAGGAAAGAGGAAGGAGTAAGGAGGAGTCAAGATGGAGAGTCTGGAGAAAGCAGAATGCCTGTCAGCTCCCCGGTAAGAGAAGACCACGTGGAAATACTAGATTAACAGAAATGGGTTAATAATTAAGACAGAGCTAGCTGATAAGAAGCTAGTACCTGGCCAAGAGCATTATATCTAATACAGAGTCTCTGTGTGTTAATTGGGGCTGGCAAGGCAGCGGGACAAGATCTGGGGCAGGCGGAAAAACCTTACTCCTTACAAAAGATTGTTACAACTCTATAAATGAAAAATGACAACATTTCTAAGCAACATTTCAGAGTTAAGATATCAAATATATGTTGTCTTGGTACACCCTGCATTTATTTCCTCCACAGTATACAGAACAGTGGTTTTTTTTTTTTTGTCAGGCTGGGCCTTGTCCTAAGTCCTGAGTACAAATGCTGAGGCATCTTGTTGAGGACATTACACACTTCATTTGTCTACACCACCAATGAAGCAGACTGACAAGTAACTTACTCATAAAAGTCAAAAGGATATCTATATATGAATTTATCATAGTTTATTAGGTTCATGAGAGCAAATGGCATATTGAAATACAACAAGCATAGGAAATTACCAAACATTCCAGACTAAGGAAAGAGTGCAACATCTTCACCTGGATCATATAGAAAGAAGGACCCTCAACACTGCCGTGTCAATGGCCACTATTGACCTAACAACTGCCTAATATGTTTCGAAGGAATGGTGTTCATTGCATCCTGGCTATTATATTTATTTCAACTTGTTCCCTACATTTGAAGAAGTCAACTTGAATTGCAGTTTTCCCATTCATCTACCATTCATCTACCTTCAGTCCTTAAATTAAATGTGTTTTAGCCTGGTAATGAGTTGCAGATATATTATTGCATATCCATTTCTGAAAGCTGGGTCCTAGGACAGAGGAAAAAGCTTCACAGAGGGTTCATGAACATGAATGTATTGGGATATTCAGGAAGAGGAGAAGACCCTACTTAAGTGAAAAAAAAAAAAAAAAAAAGACACTGTATCTTTGGAGTGCACTACTTCCAATGTTGATAAAAGGATATGCAACTAAAATGCATAATCAAGCTACAAAATCATTTTTTTTCATATAAGAAATAATAAGATCAAGTTTCAAAAATACTTCATTAAAAAAATAATATGCCAGTATCTTATTTCTAGTTCTATGAAGAGATACCATGACTAAGGCAACTCTTACAATGGAAAGCCTTTAATTTGGGGGCTTGCTTACAGTTTCATAGGGCTAGTACATAATTATCACAGTGGGAGGCAGGCAGACATGATGCTGGAGCTTTAGCTGAAGGCATCTAATCTAGAGGCAGCAACGAGAGATAATGACAGCAGGCCTGGTACAGGCTTTGAAAACTCAAAATCCAAACCCAGTGACACACATACTCCAACAAGGCTACATGTCCAAGTCCTTACCAAACAGTTCACTGAAGACTAAGTGTATAAATATATGAGCCTGTAGAGGCCATTCATGTTTGATAACCAGATACTTGGAATTGTATAGGGATGGTAGTAGGAGAAAAGTATATTGTGTGCTACATATTTAGGGCAATTAAAGACACTGAGTACTGTGAAAATGAATACACATTAATCTTGAATTTACTTTCCCATAAAAGTGACTTGTTTACTTTACAAATGTTGTCTTATAATCTATGTTGATTCCATTGCCCATTAAGACAGATGGCAGAGACTTTGCAAGCATTGATTTATATTTTTCCAAGATTTTGGTCTAGGTGTTTAGCTTACTGGAAGTTTGTGATTTGAATAGCTTTCAAAATCTAAGATGCTATTTAGGTAGAGAAGTGTGTGACAGCCTTGAGTCATTCTCTGGTTATTCTGAAGTCTTTTAACTTTAAATTAGTAAGCTGTCAAACAAAAACTTTACCTGCAGCTGTGAGGCCACTTATTATGCTCCATTTCTGCAAACAGCATTTTAAGGACTAAGTTGTCTGCCTCCAGAAGCTTTTCTATCACATGAAAATCCCAGCAGTTATTCCTTTTCTTATATTGTGTAGATTTACTGTTTTTAAAAAAGTAAGAGACTGTATCTATCACACTCCTCTGGGTCTTTTTTATTTGACATTTGTAATGTGTAATATTTTAATACTAAGATCTATATAAATTTAGCCAAAAAAGTTACAAGGTTACAAAAACACATCCTGAATTGAAGCAAAACTCATGCAGTGTGAAAAACCATTAAAAATGTATTTTATTGCTTTACTTTGTAATCACAGTAAATTTGTAGAGTAGAAGTAAACATATGCTAACAGGTATGACATTAAGTTACTTCTACTCTCTTAATTGAATTCTCTAAACTTTTGGAGAAATTATATGAACATTGTCCTTAGTCCCAGGCAGTTAGAAATGATCTAGGTTGAACATCTTCAGACATGTGTATCAAAATAATGTTTGAACTTTATTTCATGTGTCTTTGTTTACACACTAAAATTGTAGGTGAAAGTGAAAAATAGATTTTTCTGTGGTCTCTTCATGGGTTCTTAGTCTCCTTAATATAAGAATGTAATCAGAAGTAAGTTTGAAGGCAATTTTATTAGAATTTTGGAGAAACCAATAGAGCAGATAAGCTGTAAGTCTTGGAAGTTTTCAGAGCATGGTCAAAAAATGATCATAGTGAACAAATCCCTGGGCAAATGTGAGAGGGGCTCCAGGAAAAAAGGCAGAGGACCTTTTACCTCAGGAGCATTTTGTTTAATGCATTGCTTTTGGATGTGATTTTGTGCCTCCTGAGCTAAACATTTACATTCAATTTATATGGCATGTTTATTTTTGTTGGATGTCAGAAGTTAGCTATAAAATCCAATCTGTTCAGTGTACCAGATTCAGGGTACACTGCTTTCATGCTTTTCCAGATGTAATTTTTAGTCCGTGCCAGGCAAATGTGTTTAAATTGGTCTGTCCTGAGAAAGTCCTGGAAAAGAGCTGATCTGTCAATATTTAGTATGGGCTTATTGTCTTTTATTTACATGTTTTTCTGAACTCAAGCAATCTTCCTTGGATCGTTGTTTCTTTGCTATATTCATGTATAAAGACAAGCTGAAACTGAAGTAAATTTGTAGTAGAATTAGATTTTAGTCTGCTTTGTTACTCACGATCCTCAAATCCCAGATTTCAGACAGGTTGCAAAAGTCTGCAGAAGTTACCTAGAATAGGAAGATGAAGGAGAGAACCAGAAGCAGCCATATATTTTGTAATGAATGAATGGCAAGTGATACAAAGTCAAACTTGGGAGACTGTGCTTCAGAGAATGAGAAGGCCTAACATTTCAAGGAATGCATGCCTAGGCTTTGGTTAGTACCCTAAAGAAAAAGGAATAAAAGGAAGTTGGAGAGCTGACTCAGCAGTTCAAAACTGTCACTGCTCTTGCAGATGACCTGAATTTGGTTCCTAACACTGATACTGAACAGCACACAATTACCTATAACTCAACTCAAAGGACCCAACACATAAACTTAAACTCAGACACATATATACCCATAATTAAAATGATGATGATAACAATGACAAACTTTTAAAAAGAAGAGGAAGAGGAGGAGAAAAGGAGGACTAAGGAAGGAAAGAAGGGGGAAGGAAGGAAGGAAAGAAGGTAAAGGAAAAACTGGAAGTCAGAGAAGTAGGTAAGTTTCATGACAGCATCTCTCCCATTCTGCCAGGTGGAAGCTTTGCTAGCTGCTGCAAGCAAAGGAGGGGTTTCTCAAAGACAAACTAAATTATCTCATCAAAGTGTAAAAAGGCTCCCATCTACCCACAAATTCTTTAAGTTAATTAGTTTTTTGAAGGAGGGAACTGGAGTGCACTCTTGGCCAGGTGATTAACAGGCCCAGACTAAGTAACATTTAAAAGGAGACAGTAGTATATAAAGCTCTATTTAGGTTGGAATTTCAGATCTCTATACAGGGCCATAGGCAGATTCTTTTCTTTTAACCCAGAGAAAGTACCATTACCTTAATAATCCTCAACCAAGCCTAAATATGTCTACCTCTTCAGACAGTAAATTAAACCCTAAACAGGAACTTCTTCTATGTAATCAGCGAAGAGGGAAATGAGGTCACAAACACATGAGAAGGAGGTACATCTTCAGTTGTCATCAAACCTGTTAATATTTGCCTAGCTTTGTAAGGCAATGATAAGAAAAGGGAGGGGGAAAAGCACATTTGACCCACCTTAGAATTTGAAACAACATGTGATAAGTGGGAGATGAATGTTTTTCCTTAAAATTTAATAATATACTACATGAGAAGATAGCTACAGACTAGACAAAAAAAAAAAAAAAAATGGTGATTGAGGTTACTGGAGTTTGTTGAAACCCAGTAATGAAAAAATACTTCCTTCTAGAAAACCAGGTCTATTTATATACATTTAGGTGCTTTTGTTTTCATTTAAAAAAATATTAACTTGCTTTATGTCTTTTTGGTTAAAAAAAAAAAATGGCTCTGTTCCTGATTTTTCTGTAGAAAAGTTTCTTCTTCTCCTCCTCCACATTCTCATGGAGAATTGCTGAGTTTATAGTGTCCGCGTCTAATTTGGCCAGCAAGGAAATATGACCACGACTCTTCTTCAAGCAGTTTACTCAGGAACCTTGTACATCAGCTTCTGCTTCCCCCAGTCCCAGCAAGCCCTTAAATGTGTGCTCACTGCCCAATCAGCTCATGCCACCTGGTGATCCCGGATCGGCCACAGAAGGAGGAAGCACATCAGATCCATCAAGCACTTCCAAATAAGGCTAGTTTACAGCTAAGCTCAGACTACCTGGCATCCAGCCAGGTGCCATCTTGGGGTTGTGGCTTCCCACATTATAGCAGACATAAAGTTTTTAAAGGACAAGATTCAATGTTGTCCATGATTTACACAAATGCTTGAATAAACACATAAAATGTTCTTACATGTATGTAATTGATGGCACTGTTATGCTTTTCAAAGAGAAGAAAATTAAGTACAGGAATGACATAAAATAATCCTTATAGTTCTTCAGATAAAACCTGAGGCTACAGTAGTGAATATACATATATTGCTTAAAAAAAGAGGCCCCTTGAAGAAGAAAATAAATTAAAAATTAAGAAAAGGGTTAGTTTATTAGAGATAGCTAGAAGAGTTATGACATTTGCTTTTAGAAAAGATTGACATGTCCACTGAACAGGCAAAAAAAAAATAAATCTTCTATTCATCTTGCTAAGACCACATGAAAATACACAATGAATTGTGATGCTCATGACATACCATATAAGTGAATCAGAGCTAAAATACTTAATCTTATGAGTTCATAGTTATAATTTACAATAGATTCTTCTACATGACACTAATAGCAGCTATTTAAATAGGTAAATTAAGCTTCATCAAAATGAAAAATCTTTTGTAGTTTAAAAGACATGATAAAATTTGAAAATTCATTTCAAAATAAAAGACTATTTACAAATCACAAATATGATAACATTTTAATGTGTAGGATATGTAAAAACACATATAAAAATCAAAATAAAAGGAATTATTCTATGAAAATGAAGAACAAACTTTATTATATATTTCTCAAAAGCAGAGTAACTGCCACATTTTCAGTCATTAAGAAATAAAAATCAAAATTTCCATGATGTTAACTCTGAGAGTCACAACAAACCATAGTCAGTAAGAACAACACAAGTTGAAAATTGTGAAATGTAAGTCAGTACAGATGCTAGGAAAAAAAAATTATTCATTCCTAGGAAAGCTACACCACATATAACAGAGGTATTCTACTTTCAGTTGTTAAAAGAATTGAAAACAGACACTGGAAGGGATACTCGCAGATTTTCTTTTCCAAGTTTTTTTTTCAAGTTATATTTTTAGTATAAAAAATTTTTAATATATAATGTTTCATATATTTTATATACATTAAAAACAAGAAAACAAAAGTACCACCTACAAAGAAATAAAGAAAAAGTACTAGACTGTAAAAAAGTACACACACACACACACATACAAACAAAAAAAAAAAAAAAACCTGCGAAATCCATTATATGTTGTCAGCTATTCCTGAACATGTGAAGCACTCTAAGGCAAGCCTCAAATGGGATTTGTTTCTGTATCATGTTGGTTTGTCTTGTCACTCAATTGGAGAAAACTTGTTTTTCTTCTCTAAGCAGGAATAAATGACAGCTGTTAACCCTTGTCCAGGTGGCTAGGTATTCACTCATTATTCTTAAAATATAACAAAATAAAATATAAGATAAAACAAAAACTTTCACTTGAAGTTGAACAAAACAACCAACAGAAGGAAAAGAGCCCAAGGAAAGGCACAATAATGAGAAACTCAGTAATCTCATGCACTCAGGAATCTTACAAAAGCACTAAACTGGAATCAATAATATAAGCAAAGGGAACCTGGGGCAGACCTGTGTCTTCCCTGTGGTTGCTGTTTCCTCCTCTGTGTGTTCATATGAGTGATGCCTATGTTGATTTAGAAGTCTGTGTTTTCTCAGTGTATTTCATCTTCTCTTACTCTTACATTTCTTACTTCTCCTCTTCCTCAGGGTTCCCTGAACTCTGCAGAAAGGGATTTGATGAACACATTCCGTTTAGGATTGGGTGTTCCAAATTCTTTTAATCTGCTGTTATAAATAATGGCATATATAACTAACTATTAAATAGTTAAGGGGTGGAAATGACTTCTGGGGAGCCAATTATCTGGTAAAACCCTTTCCTAGCATGCATTTCAGTCCACATAAAATCAGAAATGACCCAAGAACACAGCAACATATTTAAAAAGTATATCCACAAAAAATGAAAATCATTCATCCCTATAAAAGGATTGGAAACTAACCTTGAAAACACCATGTAGAATGGAAAATAGGAAAAGAAAATACTGCACTAAATCACTTGCATAAAATATCCCCCAAAATATAAAACTATAGATATAGAGTTATGTTAAAGATAAGAAGACCTAGGATGAGATATTCTTTAGTGGTTACAGACTTATTGCAGAATATTTGTTTACACTGTGAATCACAGAGATTATCTTATTTACTGGGAAAATCTGGTTTTAGTTGTAGTATGGCTCAACCCTAGCACCCATCTTTAATTCAAGAGTTTTCTGATTATTGTAAACAGAATTAAATAAAGTCAACCACAGATCAAGAGGCAAATCAAGCAAACAGTTTACAGGAAGTGAATAAAAAAAAAAAAAAAAAAAAGAACATAGAGAGTAGGAGGGAGTCAGGACAACTGAGATACACAGGAAGTAGAAAGAAGAATCATCTGGTTAAAGGGATTTGTTTAAGGTGATATAGGAGAAAACTTTTTATTTGGGACATCCACAAAGGAAGAAGGTCAGCTGGGTGTTTTCTCTGAGCTAGCAAGTTTTCACCCCAGCATCTGGCTCCCAAGTCTTTATTGGTAAAATTGAACATTTGAGATGTAGTTAAAAAAGACTAAAGATTTTCTATTTTGATGAGTATTATCTAGAGAATGGATCCTGATGAAGGGTGAACACTTTTTGAAATATAATTACTAGTATTTCACATTGAAATTCATTAAAATGATACTGTTGTGTTATATACTTTATAAAACCAAGTATGTAAAACAATGCATAAAGATTCAAAATTATATTAAAGCCATTCATAATAAGAAATAGCAAAAGTGATTCTACTAGGTGGAAAGAGGAAGAAATAAGGAGAAATGTCATCCATTGCTCTTTATCCAGGGAAATAATTGACGTCCTTATCCTGAGCACATAATCTCACATGGGTATGAACAACAAATTAGTATTATAATCCTCTCTACCAGGAAGCTAAATAAAAGGTGGATGTTAATTTAGAATGATGAAATGCATTAAAATTCATTATATTTTGAAAACATAAAGTGTCTCACAAATATCACTCTGTGTACAATTGTCATAATTGCCTAATATACCTACCTGGGTGCTGTACCCACTTTTGTGTTATTTTTTAACAATCAATTAATAAACTTCTGTGTATGGAAAGAATATATACATGATTTAGTATTTTTTTAACAAAATTCCAGCAGAGAGCTTAGTTCTGTTACACCTCAAGAGGCTCAATATCACTCCAGAAACTCTTTATCAACAACTACTGTTCACTTAGTCTGTGAACTTGAGTCCATTTGAGGAAGAAGAGTAGTAAAGAATGTAAGAGCAAGAGCGGATGGAGGACACCAACAACACAGGGACCACTAAATCAACATAAGCAAAGCTCTTGTGCATCCCAAGAGTCACATTTATGGTTCCAAGGCATTTCACTGCATCTACGGGGAAGTACTGAACTTCCTAAATGGTTCTCACTGGGGAATTTTTGACCACATTTTGCATGTATGCATATCTCTCTCTGAGAATTCTGCTTCTTTCAAGAGGAATGACCCCATGAAAGGCATTTAATGTTGAAGGCAGAAGGGATAACAAAGAGCATTTACCCCAGGACTTTATAAACTTCAGTGTTTTGAATATCCATTTTCAAAACTTTGCCATTTCCACATACTGTCTTGCTGGTGTTATTCATTTGTAGTAACTTATATAGTACACATAATTCTGACTTGACACAATTCTATTTGTCAAATAACATTTGAATTCCCACTCACTTTTCCTGGTGCACATTAACATACAGATGTAGTTAGAAAAATGATGCCCTGGGGTCCAGTTTCAATTGTCTCATGTTCTGCATGTTGCCACAGAAGACGCTGAAACACAGTAAATACCAGCAACTGGAAAAGAATGTTACATCAGCAGAGTTAATGATTCAGGAACAACAGGTCAACATGATGAAAACTTCATGAAAATTTTGTTGATTTCAAGAGCAAAAGCTATTATTATTTTATATTAAAGAGAAATGCTGAAATAGCTATTCATGCTTTTGTTGTTGTCTATTTGTCCCTAGAAGTCTTTTAAAAGCTACAAGAAGAATAATGTTGTTCATTAGAGTACAGCCATGCTTAGTACATCCAAAAGTCATTTTAATTGAATGGGGATAAAAGGGTAAAATTGAGTAATAAAGAAACAAGGGAGCCATGGCCAGGGTTAATGAGGAGCAGAAATAAGATTTGGTTTTGGTCATTTCCTCTATTAATCTGTGAAATGTTCTCTCCCACTTTTGTTTCTAAACTCTGCTTCATACATAATCCTGCCTATATGGCTTCCAAATTTGGATTTATTTTCCCCTCCCATAGTAAACAAGCTCCTGAGACCAATGTAAAACTTTTGGTATCATACATTTTCATTTCACCTGGGGTAATATTTAGTATATGTGAGGATTGTTTATTTCTATTGAGTAAATGACAGAAATATATTAAAGACAAGAACCTATATGCAAATCATTTTAGTACTAATTATTAATGGTATAGATAAATAATAGCAATAGAGTGAATAGCATTCCTAAGACCATAGAACTTATGACACACGTGAGATTTAAGAAGAGAAAGGATAGAGAAAATCCTCTATAAATATAAATAAGACTACAGTCCCATCTGTTAAAATTATTTTAGTAGTAAAAACCTCACTAAGTACTTCCAGCTACATCAAGGCACTAACACAGGAGCACAAGGAATTAACCAGCTAGTCCTCATTCAGGACCCTGGAGACATTCTTTTATCTATGATGAATTTTTTTCTTAAGAGTATGATATTTTGTCCAATGGGACTTCTGACAATATGAGATTCCTAAAAGGACACTTTATAGCCAGATTATTTTAAATAGAAGTCCACTTGGATTAGTGCTTTCACAATACTTGAAAGTATAATCTGTGTAACTTGATTGCATTTAATATGGAAAGTCAGCTTCATCCCTGTCAGTGATTTTGTTTAGACTAACGGAAGAGATAGTAAACAAGTGTTTGAAAGTACATAGCAGTTTTGTTAAGTACCAAAAAAACGAAACCAGCACTGGTGGAAAATATCTTGGAATATCACTCAAACAACAAAGCCAAGAAAGGATTCCTGAGACTAAAGGCTAAAAAGAGAGTACTTACAGTAAGATAGAGTTTGAGGCAAAACAAAAATAGTTTAAAAGCTTTTGAATTGAAAAACTTTTTTATTTATTTTTTATATTTATTTTTTCTTATTTTACATATCAATCCCAGTTTCCTCTCCCTCCCTCCCAATATCCCCTGACTCCCTCCCATCCCCTCCACCCCCCATACACACTACAGGGAGGGTGAGGCCTTCCAGGAGGGATCAACAAAATCTGTCAAGTCATTTGGAGTAGGGCCTAGGCCCTCCCTCCTGCCTCTAGGCTAAGGCAGTATCCCTCCATGGGGAATGTGCTCCCAAAGTCCTTTCCTGCACCAGGGATACATCCTGGTTCCACTGTCAGAGGTCCCTTAGACTGCCCAGGCCTTCTAACTGAGACCCACATTCAGGGTCTGAGTTGGTCCAATCCAGCTATCAGTCTGGGGGTCCATAAGCTCCCACTTATTAGGTCAGCTTTCCCTGGGGTTTTCTGTAGCCTGGTCTTGCCCCCATTTTCTTATAACTCCTCCCTCTCTGCAACTGGATTCCAAGAGTTCGGCTCAGTGTTTAGTATGGATGTCTGTTTCTGTTTCCATCAGCTACTAGATGAGGGCTCTATGACAGTGGATAAGTTAGTTATCAATCTCATTATCAGGGAAAGGCACTTAAGGTAGCCTTTCCACTGTTGCTCAGATTATTAGTTGGGGTCATGTCATCGTAGGTTTTTCCAGCAGCCTGGAGCCAGTGCTGTGCCAGCCCTAAATAATACCCTGAGACATTGTATTAGATATAAATGCTGTTGGCAAGTTACTTGTTTCTTATCCACTAGCTCTGTCTTAAATATTTCTATTAATCTAAGTACTTCTACATGGTCTTACCTTACTGGAGAGAGGGGCTGGCATTCTTTTCTGTCCATCCTCCATCTTGGATCTCCTCCCTACTACCTACTCTCTCCTCCTAGTCTCCTAGTCCCACATATCCTGCTTTCCTATTGGCAAGCAGTGCTTTATTCATTAGCCAATAAGAGAAACATATATGCAGAATGACATCTCCCATTAGGGTCATCCTTGTAGTTTTCTGAACATTTCTCTAGAGTCAGTATTCTCTTCAAACCTATAATGGCTAATGGCTCCCTCTATTTTTTTTTCTCCTCTCATCCATTCTTCCCCCAACTGAGTCTGTGGAAAACTCCTTAAATACGTGTAAAATTTTACAGAAAAACTAGTGGCTGGTGGTGGTGTCATAATTGACTATTTTCTCTAGTCCTTTGTTTTGTGTTGTTGTTTATTGCTATGTACTTTGTGTGTATGTGTGTGTGTGTGTGTGTGTGTGTGTGTGTGTGTGTGTGTGTGTTTTGAATGTTAAAGGAATGGAAGAAATATTTGCATTATGTTTGTGGAAGGAATTCAGGGCCAGACTAGTTTAGGGTCATGGCAGGAGCTGAGAAGTTTGATTGTCACAATAGCTATGATATGAAACAATGAAGTGATAATAGAAAATTATGCAAGTGTGGTCTGGATAGAGCCTGGTGCTTTTAGGCACAGCACAATTCTTATAGTTAGGATTCATTCTGTCAAGAGAATATGCTATAGGGATTGATTTTTAGTATTCATTATACACATGCTTTGAGATTCAAAATCATTCTTCAATGTATTCCTGTATCTTTACTAAAGTTTTATGTAACATACCTTATAGTGACCCACATTAGGGACCATTAGTCAGATCCTGCCAACCCATCCAGTTCATATCTCTGAAGGCATGTGTGGTTTGAGGAAAGAAATAGGCAAAAGAGATAGAGTCAGGAGGGCATCTAATGAATACTACGATCAGCCCCATGGTTATTATTCAAAGCTCTTGTGTAACCCAACCAAAAGAAGAGGGAAGGCAAAAGACTTCCTTACCAAGATACAAAGAAAAAGCAAAACACTACCCAAAACATCAAGTAACTACATCCTAAACCAAATACCCTGTTGTCAAGCTGAAACGTCTGTTATTTCCACATTAGAGCAGATATCATGTTGTTAAGGCAAGCACTCAATAGCCACATCTTAGGCTAAACATATTGTGAATTTAACTTTGCAGGAGAAATAACAGTTTGGAACTCAAGATACAGTGGAGACACGTTTAGGGACCCCAACAATACCTTAAATAGATACAATTGTCATTTGTCAATTATATCACAGTAAAATGGAGAAAAGGAAAAGGAAGGAAAGGCAACATGAGGCGATAGTAATTAAAACTGTGTCATGAAAACTGGTGATGAACAGTTTGATGAATAGATAAAAAAGGGCAATAAAAATTCTGGAAATAATAAATTTATTAAATTAGGATATAGTGGCATTGTGTATAAGGATATTAGTAGAGAAGGAATAATTGGAAGAATTAAACATATCTGTAAAATCTACCAGGCAGTGGCGAAGTATACCTTTAATCCCAGCACTTGGGAGGCAAAGGCAGGCAGATCTCTGTAAGTTCAAGGCCAGCCTGATCTACAGAGCAAGTGCCAGGAGAGGTTCCAAAGCTACACAGCAGAAACCCTGTCTTTAAAAATGAACAAACAAACAAAAACTAATGATAAGATGAATTGAAATTTCTGGATTTATTAGTGCCACGTTAGGAAAGGAAAAATCAAAATGAACAAGAGTTTTTTTCTGGAAAAAAAAGGTTCATTTTGACCACAGTAAGACTAAGGTATTCATAAAATGTTCATATTGTACGTGAGATGTGCTACCGGGATATAGATTTAAAATTTACAGGAATCAATCTTGTGACACAAATATGGATGATGTGGATCCAAATCACTTGAAAGAGCTGGGTAGAAAGATAAGTGTTGTTCTGACTTCAGCACAGCAGCTGGGCTTTAATCTACTGCTATTTCACTCAGCCAGCAACTGCAACTGTGCAGTTACCTGGCCTGTTTATCTAGCAGTAGATGGGCTGCTTAGACCACAGACTGGTGAGAACTTAGAGAACCAGCCCTGTTGCTGCTACTAAAGGTAGCTCTAACTAAATGTCTATTGTACTAATTATGCATAAGACTCAAGATTCAATGGCTGGGTAGGAACCTGCAGGCTCAGAGAGGCTGTGTCTCAACTCACTAACCTCTTCTGGAACCCATAGAAGATCCATGCATCCACTACACTACAGAAAAGCCTGTCCCACTCCAAACCCACTCCAATACTTCTTGTGCCTCTCTACCTGTCCCAGATACCCTGTAAGGGTCTATGACTACTTTCTGTCAACTAGCTGCTACTACAGCTTCCTAATTCAAGGTCAATTTTATTTAATTAACACAAATGCAACTTCAGGGTCCACAGTATGATCAATACCCCCCCCCAAAATTTCTGACATTTTTGTCTAAATAAAAAGGAAAGGTTTTAACTTTAATATAACAAAAATATATGCAAGAGGAACAATTATCAGGTACTGTCTAAATAAAAAGGAAAGGCTTTAACTTTAGCACAATAAAACCATATAGAATAAGAACAGTTGTCAAGTAAGGATTACATTCACAATGCACACTCCATTTGTATTTGGCAAATTCAGACAAACTACGATCATCTTGAATCCAAAGGTTTCATCTAATTCCCTTCCTATTTTAACTTGTATTACCACTGCAAAACTATCTTCTTAGACCTGAAAACATTTTCTCAGAAAAATAATTTAAGCTTTTATGTCTCTCAGCCTTATACACTATATACCTCTTAAGTAAGTTTTTTTTTTTTAATTTTGTATAAAGCAAAACTATAAATACCTTTTCTTCAACTAATTCAGAGACCTGAGAAGGATATAATATTCCCTGAGTAAACAGGAAGTACAGAACAAGAAACTTCCAAAACTATAGAAATGACATCTGTCACCCAAGGTGACACTGTCATGAAAAGCCTTAGGTTATCAAACATCTTAAATGCCATATTCTCTGAAGCATTTGAAGATCACTTATTTATCTAAAATATATCTGTATATAACTTTGAAAACATGTCTAGTGAAACGTAAATCTAATTAGTCTTATTAAATAAAAACCCAGCGTGGGATATTAGGGGATGAAAGCTGAAAGATCAGAGAAGCAGATCAGGCAGCCATTAGAGTTGTTACCTCTATGAAATCTCAGACCAAAAGATCAGAGTCCCTGTTTAAGCGCTGCCTTATCACTTCCTATCTCTGTCCCATAGACTTCCTGTCCCCATCTTTATTTGTCAGAACACAAACAAAATATCACACTACAGTTAGCATAACTACAAACTGGATTATTATAGATGACTAACTACTAACATGTATTTCTTAATTATACATTGTATTTTTAAATTAGCTGCATAGGTACTATACCTTAAACAAGAAAAGAAACATACACACACACACACACACACACACACACACACACACACACATATATATATATTAACAAAAATAAACCTTAAATTTGTATTAATATACAAAAATCCATACCAATGATAGGTAAAAAATAGTTTAGATTAATAGTTGCTTTTTAGTTTAAAGTAGATTCAACAATCTTTTATCCTATTTTTCCAAAATTACTGAAAATTCTTTTATCATACAAAGACTTAAGAATTTAACCTCATTCTCTGTTGTACTTGTAGAGAGACATATTATTTATAATCTATATCCAGAATATTGTGTGGTCAAAAATAAATTTACCTTTTCTTTGCTTCAGCTTTGATTGTAAGCCTAGCCTTTAACGGCTGAGCCATCTCTCCAGCCCTTTGCTTCAGTTTTTAAAAATAATGTACTTGTATAATTTCTAAGTCTTTTGAAAATTCCTACTAATTATTGTGCAAAATGTATTTATACCATTTACATATAGTTATTCTTAAAATTATATTAATAACATTTAAATGCACAATTTAAAATTTTTAATGAGATAATGTTAGAAAAAGCCAAAAGTTTATCTTCTAGTAATAAATTCAACAAAATTATTTCTTAAATAATTACAAATTCTTTCATTATTCATGTTAAAATGCACTCACATGATCAATGATACAATCTAGGTTGTGTTTCATATGTAACCATCAAATTTTAAATCAGGATTGGGAAGATGACACAGTAGACAAAGGCACTTGTGGGGAACCTAAGTTAAACACTTGGAACTCATGTGATAAAAGGACAGAATCAACTCATATAAGTTGTCCTCTGACTGACATGTGACAAGTGTGTGGACACACATGCAAATACGCACTGAAGAAGTGAAAAATATATAAAATTTAAAATGTAAATCATAATGAATATTTATAAAACTGTTAGAAAGGACATTGTACACTGAAACATATAAGCTCCAGAAAAATCAGTAAGGAATATGATTGTCTGATGTTCACTCTTCTATTCCTTTTCTTGTCTCAGGAGAGAATACCTCAGTCAGCACACTACCCACCCTGGAACACACTCTCCCAAGTGGTACCAAATTAAAGTCACCCTAATTTTATGTGTGTGTGCATGCAATGGGCATGCGTTTGTGTGTGTGTGTGTGTGTGTGTGTGTGTGTGTGTGTGTGTGTGTGTTTAATTAGGAATTGGGATTTAAGCAGATAAGTAATGTTCTGATTCCAACCCTATTATAACCCTTTCTCAAGAAGTTTTGGTTATTTTTTTGAATCACTACATGTATTTTTTTTTTTCATTTTTCTCTTTATACTGTCTACCCAATCTCTAGAGACAAAAAGGTTTATGACAACAAAACTCATCTGCCGTATCTCATGCCAGGGCTTATTTATGTTGCCTATATTGTTTGCCTAATAAAGATGTTATGGGAATGTCTGAGTTCAAAGAGCTTCATTGGGTCCTTGCCCTTGCAATACCATACACTGTTTCTTCAATGCAGTGTCTGCTAGAGAAACATATAGATTATTTCAGGTTTTCCTGGGGAAAAACATCATTGAGATCACACAGAGGGTCAGGAAAATTAATTCCATCTCCTTGAAGTTCTTCTCAATTATTCATATCTCCATTTCTTGAATCCATGACTTCATCCATTATTATTAACTCCTGTGCTTTCCTCTCCTACCTCCTTACTGCTCATACTTCACTCAGTGTCTCTATTGGTTCACAGCTCAGAATTTTAGCATCTTATTTACCAAATGGAGATGCAGTCCTGCACAAACTGGCTTCAGTTTCAGCAGGAATACTGACATATCCCTATGAAATAGACTTTTTTTAACCATCTATTGCTGCTCCCTTACCTTTGAACAACAATCAGCACTAAACTATAAATAGCTTACACAAAATTAGCTATCAGATTAGTAAAAATCACACTTCATTCTAGGTTTTTGTTCTTTTTTATTTTCAGCTGCATAATAAACTTTAAATTTGAATATATTCTACATTGTTTTGATATTTCTGATCTATCAGTCAATATGACATACTTTGTCACGATCATTTCATCTTAATAACAATGCTTTGACACGATTCAGCATAATAATTGACCTATACAATACCATCAATAAGTCAAAAAGATGTATGCGAAAGTTTATTCAAGGTCAATGGTTTCATTTTGCAGGAATAAAGGAGGAACTGATTGTCTATTTTCGCACTTCCATTTTTGTGGAGAAAACACATAGTTAAGTTAGGACACTATTTCCAAGTCTGTACAATCATTCACAAAGCCTAATGTTAGATCAGGAAATTGCCATTTATCTGGAAGATCACAGAATGAATTATCATCTACACTTTCAGTCATTTAAAAATGAACAACACTGAGCTGAACTCCTCGATCCACTTGCAAAGAGGGAGGAGTGCAAAGAAAATGGGGGCAAGACCAGGCTACAGAAACCCACAAAGACAGCTGACCTTAAAAAAGGGGAGCTAATTGACTCCCAGATGATAGCTGGGAAACCAGCATTGGACCAACTCAGACCCCCTGAATGTGGGTCTCAGTTAGAAGTCCTGGGCAGTCTAAGGGACCTCTGACAGTAGAACCAGGATGTATCCCTGGTGCAGGAAAGAACTTTGGGAGCTGATGGGAGATGTCATTCTGTAAATATGTTTCTCCTATTGGTTAATTAATAAAGCACTGTTGGCCAATAGGAAAGCAAGATAGGCGGGACTCGGAGACAAGGAGGAGAGGAGAAGTAGGAGGGAGGAGATTCGAGATGGAGGATAGAGAGAAAAGAATGCCAGCCCCACTTTCCAGTAAAATAAGACCAAGTGGAAATATTTAGATTAATAGAAATGGATTAATAATTAAGTCAGAGCTAGCAGATAAGAAACTAGTAACTGGCCAACAGAATTCTATCAAATACAGCATCTCTGTGTGTTAATTGAGGCTGGTGCAGTGGTGGGACAAAGGGACAAAAGCACACATAACAAAATGGGGAGCACATTCCCCATGGAGGAATATTCCCTTAGCCTAGAGACAGGAGACAGGGCCTAGGCCCTACTCCAAATGATTTGACAGATTTTGTCTCCTCCTCTTCCTGGAAGGCATCACCCTCCCTGTAGAGTGGGGGGGGTGAGATGGCATGGGAGGGGGAGTCAAGAACATAGGAGGAAGGGAAGAAGGGGGAGATAGGAAACTGGGATTGATATGTAAAATAAGAAAATATAATAATAATAATTAAAAAGTGAACAGGCATCCAAATGCAGTCAGCAACTAGAGAGCAAATCTCTGGCATACAGCTCCATTATGTGCTGGTACTATGTGTAAGCATGCATTCATTATCAATGGCTCTGTTCTGTTGCATTTTTCCTGCAGCCAATCACAGTCCCTTCACATCATAGCAAAGCTCCTCAAGCTTTAAGCTCTTCATCTCTGAATCATCCATTTTCCCCTTCTTTTGCTCCATAAAGAATGGAGCAACATCCTTTCAAGCAACCAATCACCTTAGAGCTTTAAATAAAAGGCTCTTGTCAGAGAAATTCAACTTCATACTCTTTGCAATGATGATGACTAATATCATTAAATGAGGATAAATATCACTGCTAAACATTCCAGATCTTACATATGAAACAGCCCTTATAGCTCTACAAACACATTTATTAGTTAAATATTATATTATAATTGTGATAAAAATACATGATAAGGGCAGTCTGATTATATATATATATATATATATATATATATATATATATATATATATGTTCTAGCCAATAGAATCTCTTCCTATTTCCATTGCCATGAAATACAAATGGTCCTACCTATGAGAAAGGTCTTTGCAGACACAATCTTATTAGTGTAATTAATAGAATCCATTTCTTCATGCTCAGTGTTCTCTGACTCCTATACCATCTATCCCAACAACACCAGACTGGGAACCATGCTTTCACTTGGGCTTCTACTCACATCTACAATTTTAAATTGTATGTCACAAACTGTCATTTCTCAGGCCCTATAAGCACATTATCTGTAACTGAGGAGCCTTATTTATCTTTGACACAAAGCTTAAGAATTATCCACCTCCTCAATATATTTCAAGATCCAGCCAAAACCTGGAAATAACTTAGATGCCCCTCAACTGAAGAATAGATAAAGAAAATGTGGTACATTTACACAAGTATGCAGCTATTAAAAAACAGGATATTTGAAGGCAAATAGTTTGAAAGAAAAGAAAAAACACATCATTCTGAATGAGGTAACACAAACCAAACCCAGAAAGACAAACATGGTATGTACTCAGTCAAAAGTAGATATTAACTATTGTGTAAGTAAAGGATGACCATGCTACAATCCAGAAATCCAGAAAGACTAGGAAGAGCCCATGGGGGAATGTATGAATCTCACTGGGAAGGAGAAATAGAAAGAATCTTTTGGGTGGACTGGGGGTGGGTGGGCATGGTAACTTAAGGATCAGGTTTGGAGAGTTGGTGGAGGGTAAAATTCTGAAAGAAATGACTGGAAAGTGGGGCTTCCGGGGATTAGGTAGAAACTAGATACAAGGACAATCCCAGCTAACTTAACAATAGTGCATACTAAGCCTGAACTGGCCATATCCTGTGATCAAATTTGTGACCACCCCAATTGCCACCAGAGAGTCTTGATACAGTAACTGATAGAAACAGATGCAGAAACCCACAGCCAAACATTAGACTGAGCTCAGAGAATCCTGCTGAAGAGTTGGTGTAGGAGCAGAGGTGTCAAGAATATTATAAAAAAAACCCACAGAGACAACTAACATAGCTCATAAGAACTCATGCAGTCTACATAAACAGCCAAGGAGGCTACTTGGGTCTGATCTAAGCCCTCTACATATATATGACAGTTGTGTAGTTTGATCTATTTGTGGGACTCTTAGTAGTGGGAGCAGGGACTGTTCCTAATGCTTTGGCTGGCTCTTGGAAACCTATTCCTCATACTGGATTACCTTACCCAGCCTAAATACAAGAGGAGGTACTAAGTCTTATGGCAACTTCATATGCCATGCTTTGCTGATATCCATGGGAGGCTTGTCCATTTCTGAACAGAAATAGAGAAGGAGTGGATGAGGGGATGAAAGAAAAGGAAGGGGAGGGGACTTTGGTCAGGATGTACAGTAAATAAATTATTTAAATTTAAGAAAAATCAATAAGAATAATGTTAAAAAAGAGTTATCCAGCCCAAGATTTCTTCATAGATTGAATTGATTGCTTCACTGATTCCATATGGAGTAGTAGTCCAGGATCCACTTGAACAACACCCAGCTTTTGGGAAAGCCAGTATCATACCTGACAGCTGAGATAATTACATTGTTTCTCAGATAAATTACAGTGTATTATCTGGTTAATTCTATCTTAGTTCTATCAGGGTAAGTGTTCAGTTTTTGTTTGTTTGTTTGTTTCACTTTCAGTTCATGGCTTTTTAACTACTTTAAGATAGTTATTATACCTAACAATTCCTGTTCTTGTTTGGCAAATATAATTATGCTTTGTAACCATTCTTCACGTGACTCTCAATTGTCATTCAAGAAACTGTTAAATGTGCCCTGGACATCAAAATACTTCCAGTCTTACCTGACTAACTTGATCATGTCCTTCCAACTGTTTCTGCATATCTATACATGCCCTTCCCTATGTGATCTGATGAGACATGCTTAGCATAAATCAAGCACTGCACACATGCACACACACACACACACACACACACACACACACACACATATATATATATATATATATATATACTTATTATAAATTGGAGATATTAAGAATGAAAAACTGAAGCCAGAGTCCTTCAGGAAATGCAGAACGTATGCAGGCTTGAAAACAAGTTCGAGTGCAGTGTTTATCATGAATTGCTTAGGGTGCATTGAATTAGTTACAAGATAGATTGTACTGCCAAGATCAATTTATTTGGTAAGGTTTGTCATGGTTTCAAAAGAACTAATGTAGTCTCTATTGATAGTTTGCTTAAGAAGACAAGTAATTAAATAGCAAAATGCTGTTAGAGTTTTCTCACCAACAATTTCCCAGGTAGTGAGCATTATTTATATTATCAACAGGCATTAGTTGAGGGCTCCATGGAGAAGTTAGTTGTTGATCTCACTCTCCGGGAAGGGCATTTATGATAGCCTTTCCACAGAAGCTGAGATTGTTAGTTGGGAGCAGTCTTGTAGTTCCCTTGACCTTTTATTGTGTTCAACTTTATATTCAAACCATATTGGCTCCCTCTTTTATGTTCTCTCTCTCTCTCTCTCCTATTTTCCATTCCTAACCAGGCTCAGTCCTCCTGGTTGCACATGCCTTCCTCTCCTCCCCCTCATTTTCTCCTACTTCTCTCTCTATTCGCTGTCCTCCCCCACTTTACCTGAGCTCTGGGGGACTTGTCCCTTCCCAGTTCTGTGAGGGACTTTATATGAATCTCTTAGAATACAACTTGTATCCTATTTCCTCTGGTGATGTGAATTATAGGCTGGTGATCATTTGATCTAGTTCTAAAATCCATATATGAGTGAGTACATACTGTGTTTCTCTTTTTGTGACTGGGTTACCTCATTCAGGATGGTTTCTTTAAGTGCCATCCACTTGCCTGCGAATTTCAAGATACCATTATTTTTTTCTGCAGAGTAGTATTCCATTGTGTAGATGTGCCACATCTTCATTAACCATTCTTCAATTGAGGGACATCTAGGTTGCTTCCAGGTTCTTGCTATTACAAATAGTGCTGCTATGAACATAGTTGAACAGATGTCTTTGTTGCATTGATGTGAATCCTTTGGGTATATGCTTAAGAGGGGGATTTCTGGGTCCTGTGGTAAACTAATTCCCATTTTCCTGAGGAACCGCCATACTGATCTCCAAAATGGCTGTATGAGTTTGCACTCCCACCAGCAGTGGAGGAGTGTTCCACTTTCTCCACATCCTCTCCAACATAAGTCATCACTGGTGTTTGAGATGTAAACCACAGTTATTTCTGAAAATGGTTTGGGGGGTTAGACCTTTACTGTGTTCTTTACCAGTATGTGTCAGTAGTTTACATGTTATTAAAATAATTTTTGCTTTCCTAACATCTGCTGTTCTTCGATTCCTACCCTGTCCATACAAACTATTGAAAAAGCTAACTCATCCTTGAGCATTTTAATTTTTTGCTATGAATTTTATTTATTTATTTATTTATTTATTTTTGTTATTGATTTTTTACCATATCACATTATTACTGAGAACTCAATGTGTAAAACATTTGATCTATGGACTCACTTGGGCACTTTAGTACACAAATTCTTTCTCACGATTATAAGAAATCTGCTTATTGATTGAAGGTACTTTTATCAATTGTAGCTGAAATTTTATCTGCTGTCTCTTTCATTTCTCAGAAACCTTAAAGTTATATTGCTATTCTTAACACAACAGTCACATGTCAGCACATGTAAACACAGCTGACTTCTCATCTGTTCTCTGCCATCTGCCTGTTGTTCCATACAGTTTGTGATGCTATTTACAAGCATGTATTGCACAGCTACCCTGCCTTTGAAATTCAGTTTGAAAGGCAAAAAGATAAAGGTAGAAAATTAGACTCATAGACCTACATGAAAAAGGAGTAGTGGTGGCGTGTAAACAGAGATGGAGAGAAGGGGAAGGAAAAGAAAGGATGGAGGAAACAGCAGCACTCTGATCAGTCATGTGTCAGGACCTGTTACATGGACTATTTATGTAGCATTTTGTTAAAGTAAAAGTGTACAAACTTCCCACAGAACGATGTTCCATTGTGCCTGACATACTAGCAAGGAACGGGCATTTTCTGATTCAGTGTAGATGTATATGGCCCAAGTCTTGATATCCAAAAGGGAAGTTGATTTTCCATAACTGGGAAGTCATGTCCATTTTAAGCCGATTTTTATCAGAATCATTTACCACATTTTTAGGAGGCATAATGCAACCAAAATGCCTTGTGGAGTAGCATGTATTAAAAATATTTTCAGTGTAACACTCTTTAAATCTCATTGCTAGATTATGCCTAAATATATAACTAATGACGGCTTCTGGAAGAATTGAATTGTGGAAACAGAATTCACACACAGCTGTTCTTTTAGTTATGGTTTCTATTGCTTCAATAAAGCACCATGACCTGAAGCTATTTAGAGAAGAAAAGGTTTTTTTCATACTATAGTTCCAAGTAACACTCCATTACTGGGGCGGGGGGAGAGTCAGGGCAGGAAATCAATAACCAAGGAGGCAGTGACTTAAGCAGAAACCATGAAGGAACAGTGCTTACTAGCTTGCTTCTCATGGCTTGCTCAGCCTGCCTTCCCATACAACCCAGACCCACCTGCCACAGGGTAGCACCACCCCAAGCTGAGTTACTCACATCAATCTCTAATCATGAAAACGTCCTAAACACTTGCTGACAAGCTATATGATAGAGGAATTTTCTTTGTTGAGGATCCTCTTCCCAAATAACACTAGCTTGTGTCAAATTAACAAAAAGCTAACCCACACAAATCCAAGTAAAACTTTTCATTATTTGATTTTTCTGCTATAAAAGTTATAGCATAATGGCTACATAAGGCATATGGGATGCTGAAAACATATTCAGTATTTTCAACATTCTTTGTTCCTCAGGGTCTTACTGAAGATCTGTAGCTCTTGTGTCTGTCATTGTCACCAACTCCCATAATTCATTTTGCCAGTTTTAGCACAGCTTTTCTTTCATAAATAATCTTTGTTTTCCATGCTCATTTATTCTAAGAATGGATCTGTAACACGTACCTGATCAGGTACATGTAGAACATCCCATACCCTCTGATCAGGATGATGCTGGTTCAATAATTAACACCTGAGTTGAGCAGCAGTAGTGAGACTAATTTCCCCTATTAAAATAATGAAGCCTTTCAAGTATATACTACAGGTAAGAGAGAAGGCTAGAACTACAGGAATTCATCTTGACACTGCCATAGAATAAAACGTATACACATGGCATTGGCATGTGTATTCCACAATATAATATTTGATAGGAGAATTCAGCTTGACAAAACTTTACATCAAATCCTCAAATTTTGATTTACAATATTTAATCATTAATATTTTCAAATATTTGTGGTTGTAAATTTGTGTTTGTAGGAAGACAAAGGTTGGGAATGTTGGTTATTTAGCAGTCTGTATCAATACATGAGTAGAAATGTTTTCATTTAACTTTCCTGTCAACACAAAGAGTCTATCATGACCTTAAAAATATAATTTATGGTAGTCAAATATATCTTACATGCAATCATGACAAAAATAAATTTAAATAATCAGAAAACATATGGATTAGTTCACAAAAGTTTCCTTAATTGTTTGAGAATTTGACACACTTCCTATGGTTTTCTGAAAAAATATTATTAACACTCTTAAGGTTGATAAATTGTTCTAACCATTTGTCAAGAAGTTATCTTACAATGAACACTCAAGGGCCAGAGATCTGCCTATCCCCGTGGGACCATCCTAAAAATCTGCCTGCCAAATTTTGACACCCATCACCTGGCGTTTGCAGGAATTGAGTTTGGGACCATTTCTGGCTGAATCTCCCCTACACCTTTCCCAGGGAAATCCCTGGATTGGCCCTGAATCTCTGTCCTCCTTGTGTCCTGTCCCCAGCTCTGATACACAAACAACCCCCCACCCACAAAGAGCCTACCATCCCACCACCCTGTGTCATACCCTGCCCTCTGTCCAACCGCTCTAGTTGACCACAGGAACAGAGGGCAGATCCAATAATCCCGCCACATTCAGGGAAATTCCTGGAGCTGCTGTGAGCACAGTAGACCCGCCTTTCCATGCAGGACCACCAAGAATCCCTGCCAGCCTGATCTGATCCCATGACGGGCCCTCTGTCAGAGCTCTGGGACACTCCAGAGATCCACCTATCTACACAGGACCATCCTGTGTCCCTGCCTTCTGGATCTTTGACCACCATCTTTGCACCTCTGTTGGAGCCTGATATTTAACCCCTTTCTGAGGAGACACATCCTAGAGAGCTTGGACCACCCAGAGCTACAGACATTGAACTTCTGACCAACCTAAGCCCACTGGGGGAATAGGGGAGAGAGACAGAGAGAGAGAGAGAGAGAGAGAGAGACCCCACTTGCACCCAATGGGAGAAGCCATGGGAAGACAGCAATACAAGAAAAGACCTAACAATAGAAAGACAAGCATGACACCACCAGAAACTAGGGACTCTACACCAACTAGACCTGAACACCCCAAAGCAGACGAAGCAGAAGAGAACAACTTAAAAGATATCTTCATAAAAATGATAGAGGTCTTCAAAGATGATGTGAGAAAATCCCTTAAAGAAATGGAAGAAAAAACAAACGAAAAATTGGAAGAAAAGAACATATATCTTAAAGAAAGTAAGGAAAGCCAAGAAAAACAATTAAACAGATGAAGGAAACAGTTCAAGACTTGAAAATTGAAATAGAACAACAAAGAAAACACAAACTGAAGGAATGCTAGAAATAGAAAAATTGGTCAAACGATCAGAAACTGTAGACACAAGCATAACTAACAGAATGAAAGGGATGGAAGAGAGAATCTCAGGTGCTGAAGACAAACTAGAGGAAATAGATTCATTGACCAAAGAAATCTTAAATCCAACAAATCCTTTATACAAAACATCCAGAAAATGTGAAACACCATGAAAAGGCCAAACCTAAGAATAAAAGGCATAGAAGAAGGCAAAGAATCCCAGCTCAAAGGTGCAGAAAACATATTCAACAAAATCATTGAAGAAAACTTTCCCAATTGAAGAAGGACATGCCCATGAAAATATAAGAAGCATACCGAACACCAAATAGACTGGACCAAAGAAAAAAAGACTCCTCAACGCATAATAATCCAAACACCAAACACACAGAATAAAGAAAGAATATTAGGAACAGAAAAGGAAAAAGGCCAGGTAACATATAAAGGAAAACCTATCAAAATTACACCTGACTTCTCCATGGAAACTCTCAAAGCCAAGAGGTCCTGGATGTTCTACAAGTACTAAGAGTCCATGGATGCCAGCCCAGGCTATAATACACAGCAAAACTCTCAATCACTATAGACAGAGAAAACAAGACATTTAGTGATAAAGCCAGATTTTCACAATACATATCTACAAATCCAGTCCTACAGAAAGTTCTGGAAGGAAAACTCCAACCCAAGGAAGTTAACTATGCTCACAAAGGCATAGGCAATAGATAATCCCAATTCACCAGACCCAACGGTAAACCAGGGCACACATACTCACAATACCACCCCCAACAACAAATCTAAATCAGACAAGCATTACAATCAATAGTCCTTACTTTCCCTCAACATTATTGGTCTTCACTTGCCTATAAAAAGAAATAAGCCACAGAATGGGTACGAAGACAGACTCTATCCTCCTTCTGCTGCATACAAGAAACACATCTATGCTTCAAAGACAGATATAACCTCAGGATAAATGTTTGGGAATAGATCTTCCAATCAAATGATCCCAAGAAGCAAGCAGGTCTGGCTATCATATCTAACAAGTTAGACTTCAAACCAACATCAATCAAAGGAGATGAAGAAAGTCATTTCCTATTCATCACAAGAGTCTCAATTCTGAACATCTATGCCCCAAATACAAAGGCACCCACATTCCTGAAAAAAACGATACTAAAACTCAAAAGCTCACATAAAACCTCATACACTCATAATGGGGAGACTTCAACACACCACTCTCACCACTAAACAAGAAACTTAACAAAGAACTAACAGATGTCATGTCTCAATTGGGATTCACATATATCTATAGACCATTCCATCCAAATACAAAAGAATATACCTTCTTCTCTGTTCCACATGGAAATGTCCCCTGTATCTTATCAGACCACCATGCTTTAAAGTTGGAATTCAACAACACAAATCACAGAAACCCTACAAAATCTTGAAAACTGAAGAAAGAACAATTGCACAATACTTTGGTCAAAGAAGAAATAAAGATCAAAATTAAGGATTTCCTAATATTCAATGAGAATGAGGACACAAAATACCCGAAATTATGGGACACCTTGAAAGCAGTGTTACGAGGGAAGTTCATTGCACTAAGTGCCCCTATGAAGAAAACAGAGGATAATCATATAAGAGAATTATCAGCAAAAATGAAAGCCTTAGAACAAAAAGAAGCAAACTCACCCCGGAGGAGTAGACACCAAGAAATAATCAATTTGAGGGCTGAAATCAACAAAATAGACACCAGGAAACAATACAAAAAATCAATGCAACAAAGAGTTAGTTTTTTTGAGAAAATCAACAAGATAGACAACCATTATCCAAACTAACGAAAAAGCAGAGAAAGAACATGCGAATTAACAAAATCAGAAACGAAAAGGGGATCATAACAACAGACACAGAGGAAATCCATACTTTGAAAACCGTATTCCACAAAAAGTTGAAAATTCAAAGAAAATGAAAAAATTTCTGGGTAAGTATCACTTACCAAAATTAAATCAAGAACAGACAAGCAACTTAAATAGACCTATAACCTGCAATGAAATAGAAGCAGTCTTCGAAAGCCTTCCAACCAAAAAAAGTCCAGGGCCAGATGGATTCAGCGCAGAATTCTACCAGTAATTCAAGGAAGAACTAATACCAATACTCCTCAAATTGTTCCACACAATAGAAACAGAAGGTTCATTGCCAAACTCTTTCTACGAGACCACAATAACTTTGGTACCCAAGCCTCACAAAGACACAACTAAGACAGAAAACTACAGACTAATATCCCTGATGAACATCGATGCAAAAATACTCAATAAAATACTGGCAAACAGAATTCAAGAATACTTCAGAGAAATCATTCAGCATCACCAAGTAGGCATCATCAACGTGATCTACCATATAAACAAACTGAAAAAGAAAAACTATATGATTATCTTCCTAATTCTGAAAAAGCCTTTAACAACATTCAACACCCTTTCATGATAAAGGTCTTGGAGAGTTCAGCGATAACAGGAACATACCTAAACATAATAAGAGCAATATACAGCAAGCCAACTGCAAACATCAAACTGAATGGAGAGAAACGTAAGCAAATTCCTCTAAAATCAGGAACAATACAAGGCTGCCTTCTCTATCCATATCTCTTCAATATCATACTGGTATAAGATAACAAAATGAAATCAAGGGGATCAGAATTGGAAAGGAAGAAGTCAAACTGTCTCTATTTGGAGATGATATCATAGTTTATATAAGTGACCCAATAAACTCTACCGGGGAAGTCCTACAGCTGATAAACACCTTCAGCAAACTAGCAGGATACAATATAAACTCAAAAAAAAAATCAGTAGCCCTACTTTTTTCAGACGACAAAGAGGCAGAGAAAGAAATCAGAGAAACATCACCCTTTACAATAGCCACAAGCAACATAAAGTAACTTACCAAACAAGTAAAAGACCTATATAATAAGAACTTTGTGACTCTAAAGAAAGAAATTAAAGAAGATACCAGAAAATGGAAAGATCTCCCATGCTCTTGGATAGGTAGGATAAACATAGTAAAAATGGCAATCTTCCCAAAAGCAATCTACAGACTCAATGCAATCCCCATTAAAATCCCACCACAATTCTTCACCGAACTTGAAAGGATAATAATCAACTTTATATGGAAAAACAAAAGATCTAGGATAGCCAAAACAACCCTATACAATAAAAGAACTTCAGGAGGCATCACCATTCCTGACTTTAAGCTCTACTACAGAGCTATAGTTCTGAAAACAGCCTGGTATTGGCATAAAAATAGACAGGTAGACCAATGGAATCGAATTGAAAATCCTGATATTAATCCACGCACCTATGAACACCTGATTTTCGACAAAACAGCTTAAATTATACAGTGGGGCGGGGACAGCATCTTCAACAAACGGTGCTGGCACAATTGGATGAGGCTATGTAGAAGACTGCAGAGAGACCCATGTCTGTCGCCAAGCACAAAACTCAAGTACAAATGGATCAAATCCATCCACATCAATCCAGCCACATTGAACCTCTTAGAAGAGAAAGTAGGAGGTACCCTTGAACAAATTGATATAGGAGACCGCTTCCTGAACATAACTCCAGGGGCACAGACACTGAGAGCAACAGTTAATAAATGGGACCTCTTCAAACTTAGAAGCTTCTGTAAGGCAAAGGACACAGTGGACAAGACCAAACAGCAGTCCACAGACTGGGAAAAGATTTTCACCAATCATACATCTGATAAAGGGCTGATCTCCAAAATACACAAAGAGCTTAAGAAACTAGTCAACAAAACACCAAATAACCCTATTAAAAAATGGGGGACAAAATTGAAGAAAGAATTCTCAATGGAGGAAATCAAAAAGGCTGAAAGACACTTAAGAAAGTGATCAACATCCTTAGCTATCAGGGAAATGCAAACCAAAACTTTGAGATACCATCTTACTTAGAAAGTCTAAAATTAGAAAGACCAATAATGACTCATGCTGGAGAGGATGTGGAGAAAGGGGAACACTCCTCCACTGCTGGTGGGAATGCAAAGTCATACAGCCATTTTGGAGATCAATATGGCTGTTCCTCAGGAAAATGGGAATTAGTTTACCACAGGACCTGGCAATCCCCCCTTAGGCATATACCCAAATGATCCACATCCATGCAACAAAGACATCTGTTCAACTATGTTCATAGCAGCACTATTTGTAATAGAAAGAACCTGGAAGCAACCTAGATGCCCCTCAATTGAAGAATGGTTAATGAAGACGTGGCACATCTACACAATGGAATACTACTCTGCAGAAAAAAAAAATGGTATCTTGAAATTCGCCAGCAAGTGGATAGCACTTGAAGAAACTATCCTGAATGAGGTAACCCAGTCACAAAAAGAGGAACACAGTATGTACTCACTCATATATGGATTTTAGACCTAGAGCAAAGGATCACCAGCCTATAATTCACACCACCAGAGGAACTAGGATACAAGATGTATTCTAAGAGATTCATGTAAAGTCCCTCACAGAACCAGGAAGGGACAAGTCCCCCAGAGCTCAGGGGAAGGGGGGGTAGCTAATGGAGAGATAAGTAGGAGAAAATGAGGGGGAGGAAAAGAAAACATGTGCGACCAGGAAGATTGAGCTTGGTTAGGAATAGAAGACAGGAAAGAGAGAGAGAGAGAGAGAGAGAGAGACAGAGAGACAGAGAGAGAGAGAGACAGAGACAGAGAGAGAGAGAACATAAAAGAGGGAGCCAATATTGGTTTGAAGATAAAATTGAACACAAAGAAAGGTCTAGAGAACTACAAGACTGCTGCCAACTAACAATTTGAGCATCCATGGAAAGGCTACCATAAATGCCCTTCCCGGATAGTGAGATCAACAACTAACTTATCCATGGAGCTTTCATCTAAAACCTGTTGGAAACAGGAGCAACACTGAGTTGAACTAGAACCCAGATGCTGATGGAGAGGACAAGACCAGGCAGCAGAAACACATACAGACAGCTTACCTGAATAAGGAGGAGCTAACAGGCCACCAGACTGATAGCTAGGAAGCCAGCATGGGACTGACTCAGGGCCCCCTTAATATGGGTCTCAGCCAGAAGGACTGAGCAGTCTAAGGGACCTTAGACAGTGGAGCCAGGATGCATCCTTGGTGCACAAAAGGACCTTGCTAACATGTCCCCCATGGAGGGATAACTGCCTTAACCTAGAGACAGAAGAGAAGCCCTAGTCCATACTTCAAATGACCTGTCACATTTTAATGCCCCCAACTGGATGGCATTCCCCTACATATGGAATTGTGGTGGGTAGGATGGGAGGGGAGGGTGGTTAGGGTGCATGTGAGAGGGCAGAGCAGGAAGGAGGGAGTGGCAGAGGGAGGGAGGGACGGAGGAAGGGAGGGAGAGGGAACTGGGATCGACATGTAAAATAATAAATTAAATTAAAAAAATGCTTTGACTCCAAAATTTAAGTTCAAGGACAAGTTACTGGGGAAAAGGATTTCTCTTTTAGTTTCCACAGAAAATGAAAATCTGTGGATTCCTTCTAGACTAATGTGGTTTGATCAAGCCAGACTGCCTGAAACAGAGTACCAGGTGATCCTACATTCAAAACAGCTGGACAAAGCAGCCTTACATACTACAGCCAGGGTTTCTGCAACTTCTTAGAGTCCCCCATGGCAGCGCCCCTTACCAGCAGGAAGTAGTTTGGAAAGAACGACGCCCAAATTCACAAATATATTGTCTATAAATGTCTGTTTTCATTTAAATGGACTTGGTTATATAAAATAAATAAATAACTAAAAACTCAATAAAATACTGGCAAACCGAATACAAGAATACATCAAGGAATCATCCACCATGACAAAGTAGGCTTCATCCCCAGAATTGCAGGGATGGTTCAACATACAAAAATCTATCTATATGATCCACCATATAAATGAACTGTAAAAGAGAAACCTCATCAAACTGAATAGAGAGAAGCTTAAGGCGATTCCTCTAAAATCAGGAAAAAAGACAAGGCTACCTTCTCTCTCCATATCTCTTCAATATTGTACTAGAAGTAATATCTAAAGCTAGAAGACAATAAAAACATATCAAGGGGTTACAAATTGGAAAGGAAGAAGTCAAACTGTCTCTATTTACAGATGATATGAGAGTTTACATAAGCAACTCAATAACCACTACCAGGGAACTCCTACAGCTGATAAACACCTTCAGCAAACTAAGCAGGAAACATATAAACTCAAAAAAATCAGTAGCCCTAATTTATTCAGAAGACAAAGAGGCTAAGGAAGAAATCAAAGACCATCACCCTTACAATAGCCACAAAAACATAAAGTATCTTGGGGTAACGCTTACCAAACAAGTGAAAGCTCTATATATTAAGAACTTTGTGTCTTTAAAGAAAGAAATTACAGAAAATAGAAACATCTCCCAAGCTTTGGATGGGTAGGATAAACATAGTAAAAATGACAATCTTGACAAAAGCAATCTACAGATTCAATTCAATCCCCATTAAATTCCCACCGCAATTCTTCACTGACCTTGAAAGGATAATAATCAACTTTATATGGAAAAACAAAAGACCCAGTATAGCTAAAATAGCCCTGTACAATAAAGAACTTCAAGAGCCATTACCATCCCTGACTTTAAGCTGAACTACAGAGCTATAGTTCTGAAAACAACCTGGTATTGGCATAAAAATAGACAGGTAGACCAATGGAATCAAATTGAAAATTCTGGTATAAACCCACACACCTAAGAACACCTGATTTTCGACAAAACAGCTAAAAGAATACAATGGGGTGAGGAAAGAATCTTCACCAAATGGTGCAGGCACAACTGGATGATGGTGGGTATATGATTGCAGATAGACCCACGTCTGTCGCCATGCACAAAACTCAAGTACAAATGGATCAAAAACCTCAACATCAATCCAGCCACATTGAACCTCTTAGAAGAGAAAGTAGGAGGTACCCTTGAACAAATTAGTACAGGAGACCGCTTCCTGATCATAATTCCAGGGGCACAGACACTGAGAGCAACAATTAATAAATGGGACCTCTTCAAACTTAGAAGCTTCTGTAAGGCAAAGGACACAGTGGACAAGACTAAATGGCAGCCCACAGACTGGGAATAGATTTTCACCAATCCTATATCTGACAAAGGGCTGATCTCCAAAATATACAAGGATCTCAAGTAACTAGTCAGTAAAACACCAAACAACCCTATTGTTTTTGCTGCAGCTAATGCCTGTAAAACACAAACACAAGACTCAGGGCCCACGTGGAGTTTATTAAGAGAAGGGAGAGAAAGTGGGGGTAGCTGGTAGCCAACCAAAAGCGGGAGAGAGAGGCAAGAGAAAGAAAGAGAGAGAGAGAGAGGAAAGCCAGAGAGAGAGAGAGAGACCAGAGAGAGCAAGAGACCAGAGAGAGAGCAAGAGAGATAGAAGAAAGCCAGAGAGAGAGACCAGAAGAACAAGAGAGAGCAAGAGACCAGAGAGAGAGCAAGAAAGCAGAGAGAGCAAGAGAGAGAGGCGCAGTTGGCGCCTTTGCTTTAAAAGGAGGGCTTGCTCATGTGTAACTGAGTCCTCTGGCAGCCAGGTAAAGCTTGAGCAGTCAGGTAAGGCTAAGGTAGTGATGACAAGGCAATGAGCATCCTGCCCATTGTTGGGGGCAAGGGTCAGCTGGCTGCTAGTTCCTAACAAACCCTACTAATAAATGGGGTACAGAACTGAATAGAGAATTTTCAATAGAGGAAATCAAAAAGATTAAAAGACACTTAATAAACTGCTCAACATCCTTAGCTATCAGGGAAATGCAAATCAAAACTTTGAGATACCATTTTACTCCTGCCAGAATAGCTAAAATTACAAACACCAATGACAACTTATGCTGGAGAGGGTGAGGAGAAAGGGGAACACTCCTCCACTGCTGGTGGGAGTACAAACTCGTTACAACTATTTTGGAGTTCAGTATGGCGGTTCCTCAGGAAAATGGGAATTAGTTTACCACAGGACCCGGCAATCGCGCTCTTAGGCATATATACCCAAATTATCCACATCCATGCAACAAAGACATGTTCTCAACTATGTTCATAGCAGCATTATTTGTAATAGCAAGAACCTGAAAGCAACTTAGATGCTCCTCAACTGAAGAATGGATAAAGAAGATGTGGCATACTACTCTGCAGAAAAGAAAAAAAAATAATGGAATCTTAAAATTCGCGCAGGCAGGTAGATGGCACTTGAAGAATGCCTATCCTGACTGAGATAACCTAGTCACAAAAAGAGGAACATGGTATACACTCGCTCACATATGGATTTTAGACCTAGAGCAAAGGATCACCAGCCTATATTTCACACCACCAGAGGAAATAGGATACAAGGTGTATTCTAAGGGATTCATATAAAGTCCCTCGTAGAAAGGGGAAAGGACAAGTCCCCCAGAGCACATGGGAAGTAGGGGTCAAAGTTTCACTATTTGCAGATTATATGATAGTTTACATATGTGACCCAAAAAAGTCTATCAGGGAACTCCTACAGCTGATAAACACATTCAGCAAACTAGCAGGATACAAGATAAACTCAAAAAAGAAAACCAGTAGCCCTACTATATACGGATGAAAAAGAAATCAGAGAAACATCACCCTTTACAATAGCCACAAACAAAATAAAGTATATATAAAAGAACTTTGCGTCATCAAAGAAAGAAATTAAAGAAGATATCAGAAAATGGAAAGATCTCCCATGTTCTTGGATAGGTAAGATAAACATAGGTCTATCTTGCCAAAAGCAATCTAAAGATTCAATGCAATCCTCATTAAAATCCCATCACAATTCCTACTGACCTTGAAAGGATATCAACTTTTATTGAAAAAAAAAAAAAAAAAAAAAAAAAAAAAACCCAGGATAGCCAAAAAAAAAAAAAATTACTTTAAGCTCTACTACAGAGCTATAGTCCTGAAAACAGCCTGGTATTTTCACAAAAGTAGACAAGTGAACCAATGGAATTGATTCAAAGTCCTGATATTAATCCACACACCTATGAACACGTGATTTTTGACAAAACAGCCAAAAGTATACAATGGAAGGAGGAAAGCATCTTCAACAAATTGTGCTGGCACAACTGTATGATGGTGTGTAGAAGACTGCAGATAGACCCATGTCTATTATCATGCACAAAACTCAAAGTCCAAATGGATCAAAGACCTCAAAGTAAATCCAGCCACACTGAAACTCTTAGAAGAGAAAGTGGGAGGTACCCTTGAACAAATTAGTACAGTAGACCACTTCCTAAACATAACTCCAGTAGCACAGACACTAAGATCAACATTTAATAAATGGAGCCTCCTCAACCTGAAAAACTTCTGTAAGGCTAAGGACACCGTTAACAAGACCAAATGGCAGTCCACAGTGACTGGGAAAAGTTCTTCACCAATCATACATCTGATAGAGGGCTGATCTCCACGAAACTAGTCAATAAAACACCAAGTATCCCTATTAAAAATGGGGTAGAGAACTAAAGAAAGAATTCTTAATAGAGGAAATCAAAAAGGCTGAAAGAATCTTAAAAAAGTGTTCAGCATCCTTAGATATCAGGGAATGCAAATCTAAACAACTCTGAGATACCATGTTACTCCTGCCAGAATGGCTAAAATTAGAAACACCAATGATAACTTATGCTGGAGAGGATGTGGAGAAAGAACACTCCTCCATTGCTGGTGGGAGTGCAAACTCGTACAGCCATTTTGGAGATCAGTATAGAGGTTCCTCAGGAAATTCTGAATCAGTCTACCACAGGATTGGGCATCCCCCCCCCCCCCGCCTTAGGCATATATGCAAATGACCCCCATCCATGCAACAAAGACATATATTCAATTATGTTCATAGCAGCATTATTTGTACAATGCAAGAACATGGAAGCAACCTAGATGCCCCTCAATTGAAGAATGGTTAATGAAGATGTGGCACATCTACACAATGGAATACTACTCTGCAGAAAAAAAAAAACAATGAAGTCTTAAAATTTGCAGGCAAGTGGATGGCACTTGAAGAAACCATCCTGAATGAGGTAACCCAGTACAAAAAGAAGAACATGGTATGTACTCACTCATATATGGATTTTAGACATAGAGTTAAGGATCACCAGTGTATAATTCACACCACCAGAGAAACTAGGAAAAAAGGAGGATTCTAAGAGATTCATATAAGATCCCTCACATTAGAGGAAGGGACAAGATCTCCTGAGCATATGATGAAGAGGGCAGTGAGTGGAGAGGGAACTAGGAGAATGAGAAGGGGAGGAGAGGAATGCACATGGAACTAGGAAGATTGAGTCAGGGGAGGAATAGATGAGAGGAGAGAGAAAAAGAGAGAGATAGAGAGAGACAGAGAGAATGAAAGATCTAGACCATAAAAGAGGAAGCCATTATAGGATTGAAGAGAAAACTGGAAAACTAAATCTAGAGAAATGTCCAGAGGCCTACAAGACTGACCCCAACTAACAATTTGAGCAACAATGGAATGGCTACCATAAATGCCCTTCCCTGGTATTGAGATTGGAAACTAACTTATCCACCATCATGGAGCCCTCATCTAGCAGTTAATGGAAACAGAAGCAAACATTCACAACTAAACACTGAGATGAACTGGAATCCAGATGCAGAGAGGGAGGACAAGATCAGGCTGCAGAAACACAGAGGGACAGCTGACCTGAACAAGGAGGAACTAATGGGCCCCCAGACTGCAAACTGGGAATCCAGCATGAAAATGACTCACACCTCCTTACCATGGGTCACAGCTAGAAGTCCTGGACAGTCTAAAGGGCCTCGGACAGTGGAACCAGGATGTATCCCTGGTGTAAAAAGGACATTGGGAGCATATCCCCCATGGAGGGATACACCCTTAACCTATAGACTGGAGAGAAGGCCTAATCTCTATTCCAAATGACTTGACAGATTTAGATGACTCCTCCTGGAGGGCATCACCCTACATGAGGAATGGGAGGAGGGATTGCAGGGGAAGGTGGTCAGGGGGCATAAGAGGGTGGAAGAGAGGGAAAGAGGGAGGGATGGAGGGAGAGAGGGTGGGGGGAACTGGGATCAATATGTAAAATAAAAACAAAAAATAAAAAAACAAAGAGAACTCAATAGAAATGAGGGTTTTCATTATTGGAATGTCAACTAATTATTATATGTATCAGAATGAAATATTTGAGAAAGCATTATTGTTATAGAACATAATTGCTTGGAATTTTAAGTATCCTGAACTTTGAAAAGCCTTTGAAGTAATTACTTTATATAAACACATTGATATCTCTACAGGTAGACATTAAAATAATCAATATGCTTTTATCCATCATGAGAGTTAGGTTTTGTGTTGCTAGTTTCTAAGACAACTACTCAAAGCATGAAGTTCAATGTAGCTTAAAATAATCTATTTTTTGAATTTTATAATAAGGTATGTCTAAAGTAGCTGAAACAGATAATTTTGAGAAGTTAAGGTAGCATGTATCATAATCACTTTTGGATGAATGCACAGTTACCTAGCAAGGAAAACTTTGAATATTTCATATTTACATTTGAAACTTTTCATAAAAACCTGTTTCAGCATACAAAACTTTGAGGCCATCTTATAGAACAGGCTTAATTTTGGAGATATCCTACTGATTAATGGCAGTGTCATTGAATTAATTGAAAGCCTTATTAGGCTCATAGAGAAAGCTTATCATTGTCAGTTTTTATTGGAAAAAGGAGTGTTTCTTGTGTACAATATATTTAAAGAGGCTATGTGTTATTTTTTCACGTTTTTTTCTGCCACCTGATTTATCTGTTTCTTAATTAAAGCAATAATAAAATGTAGCAGTCAATTGTCCTATAATAAATATTATCATCCAGTGTTCAGAAGAACTGTGTATGATGGGTTGTTATGATTATTTCCACTTATCAGTTTGACAGCCAAGATACCACAATCTTTATTGTCTGAGAATTCTCTTGGTTAATGGTAGGAAAGGATGTGTTTGGACCCAGGTAGTCTGGTGTAAGAGGACTTTTCTCTTCCACTTACCTCAGTCTACCCTTTGCACAATGATAGTGTGTGTACTTCAATACCTCTGAATTGTTTCTCTTTATTTTCACCAATGCCATAAAAGACAAGAAAATTAAAGGGAAAGGATGGGCGATCATGATCCATAAACCATTGAAAATCTCAGTGTGTTTCAGGAGTTTGCTATTTCAGATGCATTTGTACACTAAAAACATAAGAAATATTTCCATGAGGAGAAATATTGTGTCCAATATAAATTACTAATAATTTGTCAAGTTTATAAAGGGGCAATCTATAGATGAACCTTTGATCATGTCTTCACTTTCCTTTAATTGCTGCCCACAACAGACTATCCCTACATATTATATTTCTGAGAATTATTGGCAAATTGCCAAAAAGAAGAATCCCTTTCCAATTGTACAATTGACACCAGGGACTTATGCATGATATTTCTTACATGTATAGGTTATCAATTATTTTATTCAAACCAAGAGGTAAAAATAGACTCTAGCTCTTCAAAGTTCTATTTCATTTATTTTATTCTTACTGAGGCTCAAATTGTTTTCAGATGTCTTTTGGTTATTCATGACTTATTTTGGGGCAGAAATATCAAAGGGAAAAAAGCACAAAGGTGTACAGATAAAGGCAGAGTTTCCTCTGCAGTGATGGATTTATCTTTGTGTCTGTATTGCTTGCTAAAGGAAAAGGGTGAAATTTCATAATTGACCATGGTAATTATATTGCTAGAATATAATACCTAAATATTTTAGTAATTATTGTTCGCTTTGGAAAGTTAACTGACATTGAAAAAGAAATTAATTTAATTTAATCATTTCAATGTAAATAAATACATTTTAATTTCCATTAAGAAACTAAAAAAAATCTGGGCAGTGGTGGCACATGCCTTTAATCCCAGAACTCAGGCATCAGAGGCAAATGGATCTGTTTGTGTTCAAGGTCAGCCTGGTCTCCAAAGTGATTTCCAGGATACCCAGGGTTGCTACACAGAGAAAGTCTGTCTCAACAAAATAAATAAATAAATAAATAAATAAATAAATAAATAAATAAATAAAATTAATTAATTAAAAAATCCCCCACCCCCAAAAGAAAAGAAAGACAGAAACCAACAAAAGTAAAATGTCTTGGGTCTCTTTATTTTTCCCTAAATTTTAGTTTTCTAGTACTCAAGTTTAGGTTGTGATCCCAACTCTGTGGAATTCTCACTGTGAAAAAGTTACTTAACTATATCAGTGGGTGAATCTTCTGGATTCCAGATTAGGGTAAGCATGGTACCTATTTCCTGTGACTGAAATTACAGAGGAAGGTAATACATGCAAAATGTGTGTTACATACATATTCTTAATAGAACTGATATGAATAAAGTTAGACAAAACCAACTTAAGTCTACAGAAGGATTATAATGAATCACTTATATGTACATAAATGTGTAATGAGAGCCAGAACTATTGAAATTGAAAGAAACATAACTTGAATTTAAATGCAAATGTAGTATAATGTTTTTCTTGAAATCATCGTTGCTCATTTTAGCCCTTTCACTGTGTCTGAATCAAAGAGTAGCCAGGAAAGAAGATGTCCTGTGAACAATGTTTTCTATTTTCTTTTGAGGCAGTGGCCCACTAGTTAGTCACCTATATTGTTGATTTAAAACTTGAAGTAACACACCCCTTCCTTTGCTTTCCAAGGCCTGCAATTGCAGGTGTGCACCAATATATGTGGGTTTGAAAGATGTTTTTCAACCTTTTGTGAAATACTATAGTACAAGATAGGTTACAAGATTCAAAACAGACATAAGGGGCTGGAGAGGATGCTCAGTGGTTACGCACACTGCTTTTGCATGGGTACCTGAGTTGGGTTCCCAACAACTACATTGGATGGCTCACAACAGCTCGCAACTTGGGCTTCAGAATATTTGATACACTCTTCTAGCTTCCACACCAAATGCATGAATTTAATAGGAAGGCACAGAAGGAGTTTGAATATGGACAGGGAAGAGCAGGAGTTATATAGATACAGTGCAATGTATGAAAATCTCAAACAAATAAAATTGTAAAAATTTGACATTATCTCACCAGTAATAATTTAAACTAATTTTTTTTTCATTTTTAGTTTTTTGAGACAGGATTTCTCTGTCAAACAGTCCTGGTTGTCCTTTAACTTATTCTGTAGAATAGGCTGGCATGTAACTCACAGAGAATTGCCTGCCTCTGCCTTGCAAGTGCTGGAATTAAAGGCATGTGACACCAACACACATCAATTTAAACTCTTATTACATTCATATTATTTCATGTGAACATATTGTTAGTGTTAATGGACAGTTCAATATTAGCATAATTGTTCATGTGGGATTCAATACCAGGCACATCAGATATGAAATGTAAATGAAAATTCTACTAATCATCTCACTCTCATACCAGAGTTGTTTATAGACTTTTATTTCAATATCTACCATACACAAAATGAAGAAAATTTTCACAATTATAAAAATGTATAAAAACCTGGATTTATTCTCCCCTTCACGATTGAAACTAGTTTCAGACACTTGGGCCCTAGGAACAAATCATAGATGAATATCAGTATTGTTACTAGGTATTTGGCTATTGAAATTCCTGGCACTCAAATCACTGGATTGACAAATTTAACCATATTACATATAAAATGGCATCTGTATGTTTAACACTGTTTCAAAAAAGTATCCTTGTATGTCTGAGATCTGGGAACATCCAGTTTTGTATTGTAGAGCCCATCAACTGAAAAACAAAACAAAACAAAACAAAACCACCACAGCAAAGTTGTCAAATCCATAGACAAGTATAGACAAGTTTCTTCAATCTCAAAATTGAAAATGTTGATCACATGGAACTTGATAATGGTATGATGATGACCAAGGACCAAGAGAGGTGTGATTCTGAATGAAAGAAATGGTTCACCAATGGAAACTAGCTTACAATTAGCAGCAGAAGCTCTGGAAAGACACTATACAATAAAACACGCTGCGCTTGCACGCACGCACACACACACAGAGAGAGAGAGAGAGAGAGAGAGAGAGAGAGAGAGTTTGAAGAAAGAACTTCGAGAAAGAACAAGAAACCAAGATTTCTCGATCCTTCTCCTGTTTTGTCTTGTTATTTTTCTATTAATGATAAAATATCATAAGGAATACATAATTTAATTTGGGTCTCACGCAGAAGATTAAAGTTCATGGTCTCATAGCAGGGAGTATGGCAGCTGCCAGGCAGGCAAGCATGGTGCTGAAACAGTAGCTGAGAGCTTACATCTTGATCCATAAACAGAGGCGGAGAAAGCCAACCATGCATGATGCAGCTTTTGAATCCTGAAAGCTGACCCCACAGTGGCACACCTCCTCCAACAAGGCCACACCTTTTAATCCTTACCAAACTGTTCTATCAACTGAGGACCAAATATTTAAACATATGAATCTATGAGGAGCCATTCTCATTCAAACTACCACACATTTCTTTGTCAAATTTTTTTTTCATTTACATAGATTTCTAGTACTTAAAAAATACTAACAACTGCTTAGGGGAAACATTCAAACAAGACTCTTCTGTGGACATACTCTTTCTTCAGTACAATCAAAACCTTCTGGAGAATCTTTGTCTTCCTTGAAATGATTCTGGAACATTTTCAAATTTATGATTCCAAACTCTACTAATAGACTCGTGCATTCAAAAGGAAGGCAGTACACAAAATTGTCTGTAGCTAGCATTGATGAAGTACATCCTTCAAAAAAAAAGGGGGGGTACTAAAGCAACCTGAACAAATCAGCTGGATTTCCCCAAGTGTTGGTTTCAAATCCAAACAGTTTTCTTCTTTGTTTCCTTAAAGCAAACCAACTTTTAAAAACCAATTTTTTAGAAAAGAGACTTCCAAGTCTCTCTGCTCTGCTTAGAAATAATTGATGCTCTTTATCCGGTTCCCTTGTACCCCAAGGAAGAATTGTTACTGTACAAGATTATGCCTCAGTGAATAAGCGACCTTGACTTCTGCAGGTAGAGCATAAGAAGAGCAAAAATGTTGAGCAGAGTGATCTGTGTTCAAAGAACTGAGATAAATTATTAGGCAGAGGTTTGACTTTAAAGGACCAGAAAAAAAAAAAAAAACAAGCTAAAAAAAATCAATAATTACAATGTTAATAGTCACAAAACAAATAGTACAGACAAAGAAAACAAATTTAAGTAAAACAAAAACTGGCTATGTTTGACTTGGATCAAATTTCCTACAAGCTGACTGAACCAGTGCTTTGCAAGTTTTAGGTGACTTGGCCTTGCCTAAAGAATAAAACTCAACTGTCTTGTATGTTCATACACAATATGCTTTATTTACAGGTCTCAGTGTTATCATGATTGAGTTTGAAACAGCTTATTTTTTCACTGTTTAGTGTAGTTTTTGAGCATGTAATGACTACTATGTTCCTCTCTGTGTGCTTTGTTCCTCACACTGGGATACTGGGTGTGGAAATATGAAATCACTAATATTATGGCAGAGATGTTAAGGGTCAATGCACAAACAAATCTCACATATCAAACTAAGTAAATGGTGTTTTTCTGAAAGCAAAATATGAGTGGTTGTGTCCTAGAAGTCCAGACGTAGGTTACCTAAATTCTGTGTTCCAATGTAGTTACAGTGTGGTGAGCTTTTGTTTGTTTGTTTGTTTTTGTCTTGTTTTGTTTTAGTAATAGAATAAAGTACTAAATCAAGTCATTTTTTAAATATATTGGTGAAAACATTTGATATTTCTAGGAAATCTCAGTTAAAGGGCCAAGATGCTTTCAAATGGTATTCTTTCTTAGCTTTGTAGTTGGTGGGAGCTAAATGTCAATTCATAAATTAAAATTAATGTAACTAATATTCACACAGATGTTAGTTCACATGCAGAGGAGGGCATCAAATCTCTATTAAGAGAAAGTTGGTTCAAGATAATTTGGCTTTGGACTTCTTCTAACATTCCAAATGCTCACAAGTTTACAGAAATGTCACTGTGAGGCGCTGTCCTGCACAGGAACTTTGTTTGCACAAGAAACTATGAAGAAGATGGAAACCTTGCAGAGGAAACCACTCACACTTGCTTGTTACTATCAGATAAGTATATACCATCTCTGGTGCTGGAAAAAAATATCACGGCCAATAGGATCTAAATAAACTCTGAAATTTCTAACTTCTCCAACAGATTCACAGTTTAAACTCTACTGCTATTGAAAAATGGAAAAACACAATAATCATTCAGTCTTCCCCCTGTATGTGTGTTGTCCTATCTCTAAGGGTTTGAGAAATGATGGGCAGGAAACAACCAAATGTAGACTCGTTTATTTACTGGTTGCTAATAATAGGCCACTTCTAGGTGGGGATAATCACTTACAAGCATTGACTTAACAACTATTACTATTAGGAATTGTGTAATATCTAGCATATATTAATGAATTGGAAATTGTGACAAAAACAATAAAGACTGTTATGAGTATTCATGTGAGTGTACAGATTTATACACATGCCTAGCACAAAGTGGTGTTCACAGCATCAGACCTCTCTTATTATCAGTGCTCTAAATGCATTTTCCAGTGTCTCTTCCTTCCACTCTATGAACAACATGGCATGTATCATCTACTTAGATATGAATTATTTCTGCCTTTGCTCATAGACTTATACTTTAAACCTTTAATCTATGTTTCTTTCCTATTACACACAAGGCTGCCTGCTAGATTCACTATTTATAGCTATCATATTTAATCAACATAAAACATGTTTTTCATTTACTTCAGGATATAGCTCAAAGTCACCATTATAAATCCTGTGAATTACTGTACTATACATATACATATATAATATAAATATACCACAGACTAAATTTACATATATATCAATTTATATCATTTTATATGTATGCATATATATATATATAGATATATATAGATACACAAATTATTGGCCTTCACGTGTATGTGTGTGTGTGCTCATTCATGTGCATCTGTGTATGTAGTATATGAACATGAGTTCATGTGTATATGAAGTTCACATATCCACAAACAGTCCTGTGAAGGCTCTAGACCAATGTCTATTGTCCAGCTCTGTAGATTTCTATGTCCAAGACAGAATCTTTATTATTAGATACTCCATTTTATGAAGCTACATGTTTTCACTAGACTGGCTGTCCTGTGAACTCTAGGATCTTTCCTTCTCAATCTCCAGACACCATAGTTACATGGACCCACCCATGTTTTCATGTGAGTGCTAGGGATCTGAACTCAGGTCCTCATGACTGCATAGCAGGCACCCAATGCACCAACTACCAAGGTCAAAAATTTTGTTCTTTATTATGGGGGAACAGAATAGCAAAGACCTAGCAAATGCTTGGAACATATTAATTCTTCAATTGGTGTTGTTAAAAGTTTAAAATGTGCTTAATTTTAATTTCTACACATTTGATTTTAGGTATTCTTCCTTAAATATTTCATATTGCAGAATATTTTTTATTAGTCTGAGTACTTTAGCAAAACAGAGCCAAAAATACCTGAACAGAACATCCTCCAAGAAAATCAGAACAGTATGTTACCAGCTGTCTAGGCATACCTTAGGCCAGTCAAGTGTTAACACAAAATTGATTTAAAAAATAACAACAACAAAAAAAACCCAAACAGTTGTAATGAGAAAAAAAAAAACTGGTAAAATGCATGGAGTATCTGTACATTGTGGGTGCTATACTTACCTCAACTATTACTTGCATTCATCTTTCCAGCTATACCTATTCTCTTCTACCCACAAAGCTAAGTTGGGTTCATTTCCTGTTTTTTTTTTCAATGTGGAAGATTAAGTGCTTTGGATGAGACTATGAAAAGTACTCTGGATAATGTCCTCGAAGTAAATATATTTCAATATTATTTCTCCTTTTCCTGGATATATACGAATATAACCGAGTAAATATATTAAAAGGTCCAAATTTGGGAAGGGGGGAAACATTCACAGTCTAATATGCAAACATATTTTTAATTACAAAAAAAATGTTTAACTTGAAAATGACTGGCAAAATGCAATCCCTGATGTAAAAGATAATATAAAAAGAAACGAGTTGCCTAAGATGAAGAGGAGAGATGTACTTCAAAGGACATAGTGAATAAACTGACTGCCTCAATTGTAGACACAAATGAAGTTTCAATCAAGGACCATGGGAACAGTGGGAATGCTGGGGGAATCTAAAGTTTAAAAATGACATGTCTTTGTTTCACACTTTCCAAAAGAAAGGGGTTACTTTCCCTCGTTCCCTCAGTGCCTTCTGTACTCATGGCCACATTTCTAGTGTAGGTTACCTGTAAAAGGGTATAAGAGAAGCAGAAACATCAGAGTGGAAGGTCCTGTCTCCCTATCCAAAATAAAGAGGTACAAATGTTAAAATTATAAGATATGAAATTCAAATGTACACCTTGTCAATGTTATCTTCATCGATATTGTCACTGATACTTTTCCAGTATACTTTCTTAGAGTTTGAAGATAAAAAAATTAAAACCTCATTCACAAACAGTGCTTTCTGTAATGCCAAGGATATGGAGAAAGTAGATGGTTTTAAGATAGATATCACTGAGAATCAGTTACATATATACTTATTAAAAACTATATAAATGATCCCAACATAGACATTCAGTGGTTGTCTTTGGATGAAATCATGACTAAGAATTTTCCAGATATGAAGACTTGAATATGCCAAGACAAAGGAAAATAAATCTTATTGTGCATGTTCTAAACTGCACCCTAATGCTCAACTATAAAAGGAAAAGCATCCTCATGATTTATCAGTCCTACAAGCCGGACAGTGTGTGCTAGACTAGCTGCACACAGCTCCTCCGAGAGATACTGGATACAGTATGCTGTTTTGTAAGTAAGACCAACCATGTAAGAAGGAGACATACCCTACAGTGTCTTTCCATAATTACACAGATAAACAGACATACACAAGTAAATAGAAAATAATCAACACTTTCCCTTCCACGTTGTCATCATTCCAAGGGCAATAACTAAAATATCAAGAGTGAAAAATTAATACCTAACACTGTGCTTTGTGCCTACAATGGCATCAGTGGTACTTCGATTTTTATTGTCCATTAGGGAGTGTTGTCTGCCTTTTGCAAACACTGATTTCTGCAATATTAACAAGCTCTGAGCTTCCAATCACCTGCTTTTTCACCTAAGTAGGGTATAGTTAGTTTTTGTTTCATGTCCATTGAACTCCACATTAATACTATGAGAACAACTCTGAGACAACAGACCCTTTCTTGGTTGAGAGTCTTTCCCAGAAATCCATTACTTAGCCACAGACTTCTCATTTCCTCTTTCCCATCACTAGTCTCAGTCATTTTCCTCAGGTCCTTTTGGAAAAGACATAATTTCTTTGCCTCTCCTTACTCATTATAATACAGGTACATCTAATCGCTTTTCAGACAAAAGTGGTTTATATTACAGCTTGGAGTATTTGGGAAACTGAGAGGTCTTAAGCTGTATTCTGAAATAGGATCTAATCAAATACACAACAGGTCCGTATTTAATGCAAAATGGGAACCTATCCTGTTGAAGATACATGTTGAATCACACTGGCTTGTTTAAGCTGTATGTTTATGGGAAAATATTATCCTGGGGGGAGGGATTATAGGCATCCACACATAAAGATAAAAGAAGTCCCATCCCATTTACAGTCTCATTTGTGGATGAGTGTGGTCTTAATAGCCTTTGTAAGAACAATATGATAAGGGATATTAATGAATCCCCTACAGAGTCTCAACATTGGGTTCTAACCGGCAATCTCTGAACCATTTGTTGGTCCCCTTTGAGTAAATGTGGTAATATAAACTACTGAGGCAAACCTAACAAGTCACTTGTGTCCAAAGTCTCATTTAAACCATGTCCACTAGTCAAGATAGCTGCGTTTACACAGGCTTTGCCTAGGGCAAATAGCTTCCCTCTCACTCCAGAATTTTCAGGCAAAAAGCTTCCTGGTAGCCTGTTTTGTCAATTGTTCTCAGACAGTAATGTTTAAGAAGAAGGTTTTGGGTTCCAAATATAAGTTCCATAGTATCTTACACTAGAGTATTGGAGCACAATGTGTACAAGTTCAGAGAATTCAATGGTTCTGAAAAATCAATAAAAATATTGCTCAACATACCATTTGTTCCCCAGAAAAAATAAAAGGAACCAGGGGCCAAATGATATCTTTCTGTGCAGGAGATGTCCTCTACAAAACGCCTTCATCTAGTAGCTGATGAAAGCAGAAGCAGACACCCACAGCTAAACACTAGCTGAACTGGAATCCAGTTGCATAGTGGTAGGAGTAATGAGCAAATGGGTCAAGACCAGGCTGGAGAAACCCACAGAAACTGCTGACTTGAACAAGGGGGAGCTCATGCACCCCAGTCTGATAGCTGGGAAACCAGCATAAAACTGACCCAAACTCCCTAAATGTGGGTGTCAGTTAGGAGGACTGGGAAGTCTATGGAGCCTCTAGTAATGGATTAGTATTTATCCCTACATATGAATGGACTTTGGGAACCCATCCCACATAGAGGGATACTTTCTCAGCCTAGATACATAGGTGAGGGCCCAGGCCCTGCCCCAATTGACAGGTCAGACTTTGAAGACTCCCCATGGAAAGCCTCACCTATCCTGGGGAGCAGAAAGGGGAAGGCCTGAGGTTTGGTGGGGGTGATGGGGGAGAATGGAAGGATGAGGGGACTGGGATTGACATGTAAAACAACCTTGCTTCAAATTTCAATAAAAAAGGGAACAATCTAATGTAGCTTTTATGGTATTTGATAATAGAATAAAATAATTATAATTTAAAGTGAAAAAGAAAAAAATTCTGAGTGGGGTAGGAAAGAAAAAGAGAAAATGAAAAGTGTAGGTTTACATTTGAGGCAGTTTCTTATCAAAAGAACACACCATGCTCTGAAAAGTAGCATCCCCACTCTCTACACTGAAGTGACCATTTCTACTGAACTCATGGATGTTTTTAACCCTGCTTTTTGGGGGGATTGTTTTCAGCTTCTGCAGAGTGTAAAACTGCTTCTATCATCTTCTTTTGACTTTACTTTTTTTTTGGGATGCAATTTCAATTCATTTTTTGTTTTCCTTTGGAATCCAAATGTAATTGTGATTGGTAAAGAGAATTCAGAAATCTCTGTAAAACTTACTGTAGCATGAATAACAAAAACCCAGAGACAGATATTGGGGTTCAAGCTGAAGATCAGAAAAGCAAAGCAGTCAGCAACTAGCTGTTACCTCTACCTCAGACTGAAAGGGCAATCCTGTCTCCACAAACCCTCAACTTGGCTGGAGACTGGATACTGAATATGGATGGAAACACTGAGCGCTCATCTTATATTCCTCTCTAGTGTCTGGATTAAAGGTATGCACCACCACTGCCCAGCCTCTATGGCTAGCTAGTGTGGTTTCTGGGTTTAAAGGTGTTTGCCAACACTGCCTGGCCACTAAGACTGAGGCTAGCTTTGCATTCTGATCTTCAGGCAAGCTTTAAAAGATCATTTAAAAAAAAATATCATTACATGCATATACTGGAAGGGTTAAAAAAAGGAGGGGCAACTATCTCCACTTTGGTAGAAACTATCGCTTTCTAGAAATCCCTCACCTAGGTCCCACCCTCGAGGCCTCCAGCACCCACTCTTTTATGTATTACAGAGATCCATGATCTTCAACCTGTATATTTTCCTCCTGTGCAGCCTCTTCCATCTACAGCTGTCCATATCTAACCCTCACATCATTCTTTCTTCACTCTCTTTCCAGGAAGAAAAAAAAAAAAACCCAACTCCCTGTGTTGGATAAAGGAAGAATTTTTCACAGCAACAATCTTGCTTAGTTCACAGATTTCAGAAATTATATCCAAGTCTTTTCCTGTGCACATCAAATCCTGTCTTCACACACAATAGTGCAATGGGTAGACTAGCATTGCAGAACACTTGCTGTGGTCCTTAGTAACCAGCATATTTTCTGACTGAGGTGAGTTTAAAATGAAAGAAAACATATTTTATGTGGAATTTTTGGTAAACAAATCAAACTATGTATAGAAGATCTAAAAATCAAGTTGCTTAAATCATAAATGGGGAAATATTTTCCTTAAGACTGTATCCTCCAATTAAATTCATCAATGGCCAGAGAGCAGCTCTGGGCCCCTGTCTTAATGAGCAAACAATACATAAAACATTCTAAACCTTGTTTTGAATTAAAATGTGTGTCAATGGAAGCAATTTATGTTTTTCTACTTAATTAAAACCCCCATTAAAATGTTTCTAGCTCGTTAAAAATCTGTTCTCCACACTTTGAGAGTGTTAGCCACAGGGGTCATTATGACACAGAATATCAGGCTTGGGTTTGGACATCGTGCTATGAAACTTGGCACTTGGCTTCTGTCTGGAAAGCAAACTGTTTTGCTTTGTTTTATTTTTATGCAAGAGACTACATTGTGAGGTGTTCAACTGACTCATTCTCTCTGTTGTATTAGGAGAGAATATGGTTTTAAGTGCCATAGTTCGTCTTAAATGGTACAACCAAGGCCACTGACAGTATCTACAGGGGCTTTTTAAACTAAATCCAATCTTAGGAATGAATAAAAATTGCCCTTTGTTTGAGTGAGTTCTGCAAATAAGTATAATAAATGCTATGAAAATAGAAAGCACTTACATTTTTCAAGCAACATTAAATTGAAGTCTAATTGAGAATAAACATTAATGGAAACCATAGGTGTTGCAGACGAGACATCATAAAAAGACACTGATTTCAATCATATGGACAAAGGGAAGGCTCAGAGGCAGAGCCTCTGCCTATACTATCTCTTTGTCTAGGGTTGCACATTAATTTGAAAGTGGCAGTGTGTTGTCTTTCAGAGTCTGTAACAATATATTATGTGTGTGCACACCACACACACACACATACACACACACACACACACACACACACACACACACACACACACACACACAGAGCACACTTAAGAGGAGCCCTTGGCATATTTAAGTCTTTATTCAGAAGAAAGACCTCAGATTCACAGGTTCCCCTCAGGAACCACCAATGGATTTAATGTTTTGAGGAAGGAATTTTTGTTGTTGTTGTCAGATTTTCTTCTTTGTGTCTTTGTAATTTTTTTATCTCCTAATTATTTTTAAACTTTATTTTTGTTTTCACTGTCATTTTATTTATCTATTTATTTAAAAAGTTTCACTGTGAAGCCCATACTGTCCTTAAACTCTTAATTCTCCCACCTGATTTACAGTTCAGAGTGCTGGGATTACAGACAACTGTCACCAAAGCCATATAGATTGTGTTAACCAATTAGAAGTTTTACATACTTATGTTTTTTAATAAAATTCATTATGAAAACTCACAAATGAAAATATTTACTAGTTATTATTATGCAATATTGCTACATTGGGTGGTATCTGAATTGATCTGAGTAAATCACGTATTGTCTCTCATTTATATAACTTTTTTGCCATGGAAAGTCATGAGTTCTGTCCTTAGTATTATCCAGAACTTTAGAACATACCTTTCTTTTTCTTTTCTTTCTTTTTTTTTTTTTTTCTGTATTGTCTCATAACCTGTCCTGGAACTAGCTCTGTAGACTAGGCTGGTCTCAAACTTAAAGAGATATGCCTGCCTCCCGAGGGCTGGGTTAAAGGCATGCATCACCAACGCCTGCCTGGAACATATCTTTAACTATTGTTTACATGCCATATTTTAATAGATTACTCTAACTCACATGACCTACATAACTAAAATTTCATGTTTTATTACCGACAACATCATGATACTCTCAACAATTCAAAACACCGGAACCATACTGGTCACTATTATCCCACTCTCCATGTGGATTTGGTCAACTTTTTAGATTCAACATGTAAGGTAATTATGTGGTAGTTGGATTCTGTAAAGGCATGTTTCTCTTAGGTAACATCCTACAGGTTTGTTTATGCTTTTGCAAATGAAGAAAAAAATTTACACTATAAAGCGTAAGAGATTTAAGGGAATTGGAGGGAGGAAATAGGTCCCACTTGCCAAGGAAAACCCAGTGTTCCCAACACCATCTCTGCTCTTTCTTCTTGATATTATTTTTAGAAAAGTGTAGAGAGAGTTGCATAGAACTTGTAGTTCAGTTACCTCAGCTGCAAAGATTCTTTTTTGACATGGCTCTTGGATGCAAAGTCAACTCTCTCCTTAAAAACAAACAAACAAAAAACAAGTTACACATTAACTAGTTTTATGGGTTAGCTATTTCTAGCCAGTGGGAAGAGCCTTCAAGTAGGATAATATTTGTCTTATATGCATTTCTTACCATCTTACTTGAAACCAGAGAAACTCCATTACTTACCACCAATAATTAAGTTTAATTTTAAGATAAGAGTAAATAAACCACAGGCTACAGTTTTCAGCATGGAGTCTTTCTGGAAAGGGAGGCAAGTCCTTTACATCTTCTTCATTCTGCTTTTCTCTATTTCTTCTTATCCTTGTACTGATCTCTTCCTTTCATAGGATGTTCAGACCCATCCCCCTCTGAAAGTCTTGCCCATGTTTCTCCTCTACTTATTATTATTTTCCTGTTCTTTCCTACTTTTCTTGTTTTTCTTAAAAGACTTATCCATACTCATACTTATTTCCTTCTCCTCTGCATTTGGAAAGCAACTACAGTTTGGCACTCTCCATCTTCTAGGCAAGGTTGTCACTCATTCCAATGTTAGCAAATTTATAAAAACTGTTTGTATTGTCTATCATCAATGTTTTCTAAGCCTTGAGTTTCACAAATTGTTCCTGCTTTCCATTATTTTTGTGATTTCTGTTTTCACACTCAGAAAAAGTCTTAGGAAACTGACAGGTCATCTTTGGTCCACAATTTCACAGAGGATAGGGACTTACACTATGACTCCTATTTACAAGAGACTCTTCTATGACCTAAAATGTACGTTGCCTCATCATCAGGCCCATCTATCTAAGATATACTAAAATATTACACATCAACCTGCCTATGTTTAAATTTATCATTCTTCATCGCAATCTTACATTATTAATATTCTTGTTCAGTTTCTCATTTACTTCTTAAATCTCAATAATGGCCATAAATATTTCAGTGAATGAATTTCTAATGTTTAATGGGAGTCAGTAAAGCACGCATAAATTAATCATACGAACTAAGTAATACATAATTTGACTCAAAATAGTCATGTTGGTTTATTGTATAATTAAAGTTATAAAACTTAAAATCAAGAACGAAGCCTCCGTTGCATGAAGGTTTTTATGATTCTGTGATTCTGTGTCACCTCTCATTCATAGTCTACAAGTATCTAGGAAAATAATGATTATGTATCCCATCATAATATTACATGGGGAACAGGAAGAGCTGACAATAGCATGAATTTGTAGCATATATGCAGTTTTTCCTAAGTTTGGTCTAACTAAATTCTTCAAAATTCTATACCCATTTATTTTCATCTATGCCTAATGTAGCTAAACTTTAAAAGTTTGATAAATAACATGACACTGAAAATATTTTAAATTGAGATTTATTTTTTACTTTAATTTATATTTAAGATTTTCTCAGTGACAAAACCTGTAATTTTAAGCATATTGTTAACATTTACTTCTTTTAATAGAGTAGAGTAAGTATAATATCAGCTATTAGAATAACATCATGATTGATCCATGGTTGAGACTGAGAATGAAAATCTCAAATACTTAGAGAGATGTTCTACTGAATTCCACAGAAGAAGATGGCTTGTGGGTATAATCCATTTCACAGTGCTCAAATTGTCATTGTCAAGGGAGTGACAATATTCCTGAGGGAATATGTCCTCTCAGATGAATTATAGTCAAATTTATCAGAGGGAAAGAAGTGAGATGATTATGTATCTCCTTTTTCTGGTCCATTAAACAAGAAGAGAAGTGTTAGTTATTATAAAGGAATATTTCAACAATGAAAGAAACTAATATTCTGATACCAGAACAGATAAAGACATAACACAAAGTATAACTGTTAAACAACATTCCTAATGAACAAAATTACCTAACAGAGACAAAATTGTCAACAGCATGCTAGCACACCAGATTCAACAGTCCACTTAATTCATTCACTATGATCTCATGACTAATTCCAGGGATTCAAGGATCTTTTCATATTTGCAAATAAATGTGATCCTTTGCTTAATAGACTCAAGTACAAAAACTAGATCACCAATGGATATGGAAAGAATTTTGTAAGATTAAACATCCCTTCATGATAAAACCTGATGATGAGTTGGGTAAAAATATAAGATCATTCTACATGGTATATGATATGTAACACATATGACAAAACTAATTTTAGTATTACACCAAATAAGAAAAGGTTGAATGTTTGAATTCTAAGGTATGGATCAAGACAAGCTGCTCTTTTTTTTTTTTTTACCCTAAAGAGTCCCCACAAATTCTACTTGAAGTGCCAAGTTTCTTTGCATGGTGGATGAACACACATGTAACTCCAAACTTTCAGAGAAATTAAAAGACCACAAATTCAGTGTTAGTCTGAGGTACATAAATATTTCACCTCACTTTGATCAAAATAGTGAGACATAGACTATAACAACAACAACAACACACACACACACACGCGTGCATGCACACACACATAAACACATACACCCTCAAATACTTTCAGAAAGAAAAAAAAAACAAATTCATTCAAATTTTAGTTTAAAAGAAAGTACTCACACAAACCTAGATTTTTCAGAAAAAAAAATCAATGAAGTACCTTCAGTTATAATATCTGTAAAAAAGAAACACACAAGCATAACCAAATGACTGAAAGATCTCTTCAATAAAAACTACAAATTTGTGACAAAGAAGGTTAAAATGAATCTGAATAAATGGATTATATCCTTGTGTTTGAGGTCTAAGACCTAATGTTAAAATATCCAAAATACCAACAAAAAAAAAAGTCTATATTCAATGAAATTTCTGTAAGACCTAAATGATACTGCAATGAAATAATCTTTGTATACTGTAAATACGTGTTATTCTTATTGGTTAATAAAGAGCTGACTGTCCTATAGCTGGGCAGGAATTGATTGGGCAGGAGAGCTAGACTAGAAGGAAGCTGGAAAGAAGGAGTGTGGAGGAGATGCAGACAGAAGCAAGATAAGCATGTTGTGCTGAAAGAAGGTACTGCCATATAGCAGAGGGTAGATAAGAAATAGGAGTTGATTTAAGTTGTAAGAACTAGTTAATAACAAGCCTAAGATATAAGCCAAGCATTTATTATCAGTATTAAGTATCAGTGTAGTTGTTTGGGAGCTGACTGGTGAAATAGAGCTGACTTGAGGTCCTGACAAAAACCTCTGCCTGAATTATACTTTTCACTGTAGTAGAAAAACTAGTCTTAAAAATCCACATAGAACCATAGAAGACCCTCAATAATAAAAACAATCTTGAGCATACAGAGCAAACTGGAGACATCATGCTATCTGATTCCAAAACACATAACAAAACTGTGGTAACCCGAACACTGTATCATCAATATAAAAATGAACGCTAGACTAAGGAAATGTGTTAGAGGGCTCCAAAAAAATTTGCCTACCTAAAGTTACTTTGTGGTGTTCAAAGTTAATAAGAACACACATTCAGAAAAAAAATACTTTTAAAAAATGCACTGGAAAAATGTACAGATACATGGAGTTGAATGAAATTAGACTCTAGAGCAAAACTTACCTGTTGCATATATAAAATAAAGAAAAACTATGTCATAATTGGTAAATAAAGATAATTTTTCATTATTTCAAAAAATGTACCTATCACACTGTTAGCAATATTTTAAGGATGTTTCTCTAGAATATACTGACTAGGTCAAGTTATTTTGAGTCAAATCTTATACAAAAATAGCTGATTTATATTATAAATATGTGTTTTCGGGGCTGAACATTTGACACTGAGCAAACAATTGGTGTGGTCTCCCTTAGGGAGGACTACCTCTCGTGCTCCCAGATTTTCCCAGTTGCCTATAGTTATTAGTGTAGGGGTAAGGCGTTATGGGTTTTCCCCTCCCTCATCCACATTGACATGTCTGTTGGCATTGTCTTTGTTCAGCTCATCTTTTGGGGAGTGATGTTGGTGAGATTTTATGGGTATAACATAACATTACCAGGAGACATATCACAACAAACTCATCTTCTGGCTTTTACAATTTCTTTAGCCCCCTCTTCCATAATGTTCCTTGAGCTTTTAGGTGTGGGAATATTTTGTAGATTTATCCACATTATTATTAATTATTAATATTATTTACTGTTATTTGAAGATCTTTCTGTAAATTATCTGTATTAACAAGTAATATTACACAGACTAAGCATGCTATATGCTGTAACTATATTTTAATCTAAAAAATAAAAAAGTTATTTATGAATTGACAACCAGAAAAAAATATTATAATGTGTGTGTGTGTATACCATCTCTGTTCTGTTCCTAAAAAAGAGAAGAAAACATACCCTTTTTTGGTAGATATATTTGATAATGTATTTCATCCCTTGGTAATGCTTTCTCAATTCAGGTTTTCACACTGTGGGGGACAGGGCATAATTGCCATTCTATGAATCAGATAAATGCAATAATTAGAGTCATCATTTCAAAGGAGGAACAAGCTACATCGTCTTAGTTTTCCATGTAGATGTTGGCAGGATATAACTGCCCCATTACCCAGTCTGTATAAATAGTCTATTACACAGCTGTGGCTGCCAAATTTTCATTTCCTACTGTCTAGACCATCAGTCTAAACATGACTTTGAGGCCTCCATAGAGCATAATGCCCTTAGCCCCCCTCCCCAAGACTTCTAAAAAGTCCCTGGTATCACTAAGGCCTTTGCAGTCTCAGTTTATTACCTTTGTATACGTAGATTATATCTAGAAAAAAATAGAATGTGGGGTTCCTTGGGAGAGAAAAATATAAAAAGAAGGCAGAGTCATTCTTAAGCTTCCAAAATCAGTCAGGTCTTAACAACCAATCACCTACTCTCAGAAAATCCTCTTGGTGGCTTTTAACTGTGCTTAGCAGCCAGGCCGAGCAGAGTTTAGAAGGAAGTATTGTATTTTCACAAAATGTGCAGTGGTAAAATGCTTACTGAAAAGGAAATCCACAGGATTAGGAGGACTGCTATTTGAAGACAACATTATATTCAGTTTATTGAAACAACTAAGCACATGACTTTTAATAAAAAAAAAATGAAATAAACATTGTGTTCAGTTTTAATTTATAGGGAGCAGTGAATCTGAGTTGGTTTACAGCCAAAATATTAGCTTTGTTGAGGAAATGTGTAAATACCACATGATGACCCATAAGAATTAACCAAATTCAAGTAGGACTTCCAAGAGTGCCTCAAATGAGAATATAATGTAGCAGTCATGTATAGAAACTAACTTAAATCAAAATTCAGAGGAAGAAAATGGGTCAGACTAAACACAGATTTTGGGTAATCGGCACTGTCCAGAATCTCTTGCAGTAGAGTAGGAGATGGAGAAACATGACATCAGGCAGCTTGACACCACAATGACTCCCAATACTGCACTAAAGATGAAATACATTTTGTTTTGTAATCTCTATTTTACTATGGATATTTTGTTTTGAGTTTGTTTCTTTTGTAGTCTGGCTTCCAGCATCCTGTAGAGCTAAGGATGCCCTAGAACTTTTAATTCTCTGGCCTGTCTCTCACAAATGCTGTGATTATAGACATGTAACAACATGCCTGATCCATGAAGTACTGAGGATCCACTAGGTGTCATGCATACAAGGCAAGCATATTACAAATGGAGATACATCCTCAGGCTAAAACCAAAATACTTGCATGAATTTTCCCACTAAATTTTTGTAAATTTCTTTGATATATTGAGAAAATATTCAGTTTTTAAATGGTGACAGAAAGTGAGCAAGAATGGCATGTATACGTGCCATAATTATTAGTATTAATTATTATTATTGATTTTTGAGACAGGGTTTCTATGTATTGCTTTGGACCCTGTTCTAGAAGTAGCTCTGTAGAACAGGCTGGCCTTGAACTCACAGAGATCCACCTGCCTCAGCCTCCTGAGTGCTGGGATTAAAAACATGTACCACCAACGCCTGGCCAAAATTATTTTGATTTGTAAGTAATTCATCCATCTTGCTAAAATTTAGAACTTGCAAATAAATCTTAAATATTTAAGGAAGAGAAATAAGGATGTAGGCGCATGAAGCAAAAATGTGACAGGACCATCAGTTAAGCACTGGTAAATACTGAAGTATGTTTCTCCATATAATAGTGGGACAAAGCATGGTTCTGACTTTAAATGTCCACAACATAGTGTCCCTTTTAAAAGCTGCACAGATTTAAGTTTAATTCCCTATAGGCTCATTTTGTTGGAAGCTGTAACATTCTGATAGTAATTGCTTAATTTCACATCATATTCTCTTTTTATCATTAAAATAAAAGTACAACTGTCTATGTTTTAAAAATATCTGCATGGGCTTATGTAGATCTGTCAGGTAATTTGAAGTGGAATTGGAGGATGGGAGGGGAGGGTGGTCAGGGTGCATGTGAGGAGGCAGAGAGGGTAAAAGGGAGGGAGGAAGAGGGAACTGGGATACTGGGATCAACATGTAAAATAATAAATTAAATTAAATTTTAAAAAAAAGGTTATCACCAGATAAGGTGTTGATCTTGAACCAAAAAAAAAAAAAATCTGCATGGGGCAATGTGGAGATGAGATGGCTCAGCAGTTAAGAGGTTAAGAGCATTGAATATCCTTTTAGAGGACTGAGTTTTACTTCCTAGTACCCACAAGGAAATCATAACTCATGACCATTAAGTTGACAAAAAACTGAGGCTGTCTGGACTATAGATCCTAAAGGTAAATCTAATGTCATTGATATGTGTGTGTGTGTGTGTGTGTGTGTGTGTGTGTGTGTGTGTGTATTATCTCCTGTTATGTTTGTACTCATAAAATAGTAAATAATAAGAAAATGTAATATGATTGTCACTAAATGGGACAGTTATATTATAGTCCCTCCCAATACTCCAGAAACTCTGTAGTAGTAGAAAAGGCAGAAAACAAAACAAAACTATGAACCAGAACTAATTTATGTCTGGAGTAAAACTGTATTTGTCCAACATAATAGGGCCATCACACCCTGGAATGCTTGGTCAGAAACTATTATATCTTATATCATGCCATAGAAACTTGAGGTTGTGGGGACTAGATGAATAATGTAAGTCATTGGGAGTTATATTTGGTCATGACCATTTCTTTTTCATCATTACTGTCCACCAGCAGGTGAGCACCCTCTGTTACATGCTTCTGCTGCCATGATGCTCTCTCCCATTATGGGCCCGCAATCAAGAGAGTGGAGGGTTAAAGATGGAATCCTCTAAAACATAAGTCTCAAAAATCCATCTTCTCTTATATTTCTTTTGTAAGGTATTTGTCCTAGTGACATGAAAGTCACTAATACATATTATTTTTAGCATTAAATTGATCAATCATCCACTCATATAGTGTCTTGGCCAATGTTACATAACCTATACATAGTACTGAAGAAAACTCAGAAAAATTCAAATTGGAAAACAATGTGGAGGAGAGGAAACAACAAATGCATAGGAATCTGGCCTGTAATATGTTTAAAATATAGGAAGTCATGGACATAAAAAAAAATAACTAAAACTACTTCTAAATCAAAGATGGCCAACAACACAATAGAATTCATTGCAATGCTTCAGTTTCAATTGGAACTTTTCTCTTATAACAGGTTACCATACAAACCATTGGTGCAGCTTGAGTAGGATTTGAGGATTAAATGTCATAATGAACAATATAAACTGTATTTATTTGAGTGGTTAAATGAATGTATTCTAAGATACTTGGAATATCTCCTCAGCAGTCACTTCCAAGAGATCCAGAAATCAATTATTCTTTTGCTCAGATGTATGTTCATGTGTGTGTGCATGGTTTTCTGTGTTAGGGCCACATGTATGTGGTTATATTTACTGGTCCAAAGTTGATATCATGTGTTTTCCTCAATTGCTTTTCCACATTTTTTTTTTTTGACGTAAGTTCTCTTACTGAACCCAGAGCTTATAAATTCAGCAAATGTGCATACCCAACTTGTTCCAGAGAGTCTGTCTCTGCCTATTTCATGCTAGAATTGTAAGTGAGCCATCATACCCTTTCCTTTTACATGGGTTCTGGAGATGCAAAGTCTGGTCTTCATACTTGAATGTCAAGAACTTTTTTCACTGGTCTTCAGCCCTTCAAAAGCAAATAATATTTTTTTTATTTATACACTTTTCCTGAACATGTGGGACTTATAGAAATAAAGTGATGGTTTGCTTAGGGCACTAAGGTTGAATGACCTTCAGCAGAGCATATATTTTTTATTATAAAATTCAAAATAAAAGTTTACTTGAATTAAATAATTATCACTTAGACCACCCATTGAAGTAGTTATTTTATTTATATCCTGTTAACTCATGAAGCAATTTTAGTACCATGCAAAGAATAGTGTAAAATTTGGACATTTTAATATATTTTAGAGTTAATGATTATGACATCCCAGTGAAAAGTCATTCACTTTTATTGTAATTTAACGCAGAAATAATGTTCAGAGAATAGTTCATCAACGCCACATGCAGAGTAGAAGAGCCTGAGCTGAAGCCCCAGTATTATAGACAGTACCTAGTAGATTACAATTGGCTTAATGACAGATATGGACAATATGTGTTCTTTCAATTAAGTAGCTAAATTGTTGATAAATGTGATATTATAAATCAAATCTTTAAACCACATCATGCTAATCTTTTTTAACTAGAGATGTTTGTTCATGATAACTTCTAATGAAAGAAAAATAAATAGCAAATAAAATGTGACTAGAAGAGGCATGGACAGAATTTAAATGCATGTGGATAGAGTCAGTGAGATAAACCACAGACTGTTTGAATGAAATATATGTCATTCCAGAGAAGGTATGGTTACAAAACAATTAAAAGGGGGATGAAGAGGAAATTTTCTAAGGGTAATACAATTATTTTCTGTGATTCTGTTGGTGACTGTATTTCATAATATATTTGTGCAAGCCTAGAAGTTGTGCAATACTAGAATCACCTCTGATGCAAACTGTACACTCTAGGTAGAAAGGTATCCATATATAAACTGATCATCACTAACCCATGTAGCACTTTCCTGAAAGGTGCAAATATTTGGCAAGCTGCATATAGAACCCAGCAGGAGTTATGACTTCGTATTTTCTGTTTAATTTCAAAACTTTTCTATAAACAAAAGCTCCTTGCTCTCTCTTTCTCTCTCTCTCTTTCTCTCTCTCCGCATGTGCGTGTGTGTGTGTGTGTGTGTGTGTGTGTGTGTGTGTGTGTTGAGTATGTAAGTGTTGCTTAAAAATTTCCTCTGATATTAAAACATATCTTCAAGAAGTCCCTGGAACTTACTGGATTCACTAGGTCCTTCCCTGCCAGAGTGAGCAATAAAAAGCAGGAATCACTGTTAAGACTAGCCAAACTGCAAAGAAGACTCAGGGGCCAGATCAGCATCCCAAAAGAAGAAATCAGCAGAGCTGCCTTCAGGCTGGGCAATTTACTCCTGATTCCCAGCTTTTGTGAACTGTTATTTGTCCTAAGGTGGGCTTTGTTGGTGCAGCTGTCTGTGAATCATTTTTGCTCCTATAAACAACCATTCACCAATATTTCCATAAGCAACTCTAGTAAAACACATTGGTTTACCAAATTGGACTTTGATAGTATCCATACTTTGGTCTGGCTTGGGCTCCCAATTTAGGATGAGAAGATGTGTTCATAGCATCTTCCCAAGAAAAGTTTTGTCATACATTATCTTATTAGGAACTAAGAACAAAAAAATTACCAGCTCAACCACCACTCAGACTGCTAAATCATGATACTTTGTCCAGTATCTACAGTCACCTGTTAAGCTCTACATATGCTGAAAGAATTTTAGACAACTATAGCAATGAAGGAATTCCCAGACAACTTTCCGGGCTAGTCAGAAGCACCTTGAATGAAACGAGACTCATAGAAAATAGAAAGTATGTCAATGGTAAAACACTTGTCTAGCATTGCTGAGGACCTTGGTTTGATCCCAGCAAAGCAAAAGTAAAATAAATAACTGGAACTAATTTTTACTACTCTGTCAGAAAGAAATTATTGAGTGATTTCAACTATGTTTAAAGAAGGTATCCATTGATTATCATGAGAAAACATTAAGATTGGGGAGGCTGGAGAGATGGCTCAGTGGTTAAAAACACTCACTACTATCATAAAGCACCAGAGTTCAGTTCCCAGCATTCATATCAGGCAGCTCACAAACACCTGTAACTCCAACTCCAAGGATTGTAAAAAACCCTCTGCTGGCTTCTGACAGCACCTACTTTACCATGTACATACACAATAATGATGATGATGATGATGATGATAGAAACTATAATAATAAAATATTTTTAAATAAAAATAAAATGGCATGTTAAAGCTGTTAGTCTGAGTCTGACTACTGTTCTCAAGAAAACATGTAATAAGGACTGAGTGAGCTAGAACTGTACAGATTCAAGAGTGAAGGGATTTGTGTGAGCCCAGAGATCAAAGTGAAGTGCAGTGTGGACTATTAAGAGCTCAGTCCATTGATATTCACTAACCTTTAGGAAAATGATCAGAAAAGCCATGGTATAGAGCTGTCATTGGAATTCTCACTGAAGCTGGCAGGACATAGAAAGTATAATAATCTGGCCTTGGGGCAACCCCCATTGGAGAGCATTAAGCCTGCACAGTGAAAGAACTTACAGTTTCAGGTGAAGGCTGCCTAAATTTCCAAAGTCTAGAAGATATCTAAGATGACTTGGATTCTATAAAATCCATTCACAAACACTAATATGCTATATTATCTCATCAATACATTCTATATAAAGCAGAGGTAGGGGAGGAGCATAGGATAATGCTTGGTCATTTCAATTTTTCAAAATATGTTTGAAACTTTCCTGAGTTTTTTTTCTCCTGTCCAGTTTGTGTGAAGAAATTGAACTGAGCATAACTGCTTAATACCACTGTAACTATATACATAATCTATACAAACTTCTATGTCATTACAAATAGACACTCAATCATTTGTTCTGTATATAGACATGAAGAGTAATCTAATGAGTGAGAACAATAAAGCCTCTTTTTTTAGCAATTACATACTTAAGTGCATTCCAAGGGCTTTAAAAATACTTCCCAAAATGATATATTTAAACTACATACCTACACAATTAACTGAACGTGAGAAGTTGAGCTGGTGCCTACCTAGAGCCTTCACCATGAGTAGTACTTATACTGGAAGGTACTCTGCATGCTAACGAAGGAGAAAGATAAATACCACCCTGCATGCAAATTGTATTAATGCAATAAGCACCCACAGCTTGTCAAAATAACCAACCAATATCATATTGGATTTAAGACCTACTCTGTGAGATGGAACCCACACCCGACACTTTTTGGGTAACCAAAAACCTGGGATTAGATAGCTCAGGGACCTAATGTAAAACCAAACATTACTATTCTGCTAAATAATACAGTCATAAAAGGACTCCTAATGGTATTCTTCTGTACTCAATCAGTGCCTTACTCAGCCATCACCAGAGAAGTTGTAGATGGGAAAAATACAGAGACCTATAGCCAGACAATGTGTAGAGAGTGATAGACCTTGGCACATTCTTTCCTAAATGATGTGTCTTCATCAATTTGTCCTTTCAGGACACAGGAAACTCTGTGGAAGGGGATGCAAAAGACTCCATGAACAAGAGAGGAGGATGAAGGACAGCAAATCAACATCTTCTAGATACAGCCAGACCAAAATATGTATGAACTCACAGAGACTGTATCAGTAAGTACAGTGCATGCATAAGTCTGGGTCAGACAGAGTTTTAGCATCAAGAGAGGAAATAGACACAAGCACATATCTCTGTTCCAGAAGCTATCTCTAATTAATATCCATTCACAAATGAAAAAATAGTTCTTTCTGACTGGTTCTCACTAGAGATACAAACCACTCTTAAGACCAGGCACCTTACCCTGTAATAGATGGCCAGCAGAAAGCTAACTCTGTGGCATGTTTGGAGATTATTTTCTTGTGCATTGTCAGGGATTTTTTTCCTTATAGGACTTTTATGTATATATTATGGTGTCCAATTTTGAGATTTTATTTGATTTCCCTCTGTGTGAAATTGTGAGTCTCTGCATCTATATGTGTTTTTTGGACACTTTTTTTTTTTTTTTTGCTTTTTTTCTGTTCATTTGTTTTTATTGTCTTTAATATTAGTAGTAGAAATAGTGGAATTGGATGGATGGAGAAATGAGGAGGATACTGGAGGGGGTCAGGGGAAATGAAACCATTATTAAAATATGCTGTATGCTAAAAAAATGTATTTTAGTTAAAATATACCTACCCACCCCTATTAATTATTCAATAACTTGGCTTTCCCCTAATGGAATAGCTCCTTACCTTTTTAATTATAAGCACATAAATCTGACCGACATTTTACTCTATTTTAATGAGAAAATTCCATTTAAAATTCTGTGTTTACACTGAGCTATGTTGCTGAGATTTTCATAAAACAATGTGTGATAGCTTATGGCTCCCCAATTCCCAGGCCCTTGTAAGGGTTGTACAAGAGGGAAGGGGTGCACTATTTAAATTATAATAGTTTTTCTCCTTGTGGAAAATCTGTTTAAATATATAGTTTTATTAGTTTATTATCTGTAACAAGGTTATACTCCTCCAGAGCTATGTATTTGTATCTGTGGCTTATAACACAACTCAGAGTGAAGGTTATGAAAATTAATAATAAAGAAAAATCCAGTGGGCAGAAAATTGGCAACACAGACACTTTCATCATGGCAAGTACTTCAACAAAGAGGCATCTCATACCAGCTCAACATTGCATGCCAAGTGGTATGAGACATCTCTGCCTCGAGAGAGTCAAGTTTGAGAACTATTTGAAAGTAAGAGAATTAGTAGTAAAGAAAGAAAATTATGAAATAATGAAAGCTCTAGTTTATAATAAAACATCAAATATATCTTAACTTTGCTTTATAAGAATAATAAAGTATACCATATTTTTTTAATTCACAGAGTATTTCTTATTTTGGTATATTAGAAATGCTGTAAACTTATAAAGCATTGATAGGAATTAAAAATACGGAAACTAAACCACACTAGGAAATCCAAAGCACAGACTTTGGGTTAAATAGCATACATGAGCACAATTGAAAAACAATAGAAATTCATTATGATATGTGGTTGTGTGTGTGTGTGTGTGTGTGTGTGTGTGTGTGTGTGTGTGTGTGTGTATGCATGTAATGAATGTCACTACCACACTATGCAGTCTTGGTAGTTGAAGAAGTAAATTGTTGAAATCATACTATTTTTAGAAATAAAAGCTTTAGGCTCTATCAGAAGGTAGTCCAAAATATCACTATACTTTCTGAAATCTAATGCATTTCACTTTCTTTTTCTTTCAGACACACAAGGTGATTCCCTTGTGATTCAGCTCCACTGCCGATGTCTATAGCTACAGGTAATATTAGAGGACCACATAAATTCTCCTGGTTGCAGAAAGATGGTCATTAAATCACACTGAGTCACATCTATGTTCATCTTATAGAGATGCAGAGACAAGTCGTATAGCCAGTAACTGTGCGTTGCCGGATCTGGCTCAGTAATTCTCAGAAGTCAAATCTACCCATTCCTAGTACAGACTGTTCCAAGAGCAAGATTTTCTGCAGTCATTATGCATGCACGTGTGTCTCCTAGAGTTAGGTGAAATAGCCCCTTCTGCTCTAGAGAACAAAGATTGGTGTGCAGGAAACTCTGCTGAGCCCTGAGAAATTACTTCCTAGATCCAGTTTTTATGGTTTTACATGTTTTGCCACTTTATATTAGGATCTTTTTGATTCATCTCAATGTCAGTGTTCATGAAACTCTCACAACATATTGGGAGTTTTAGTAAGTTTTTCTGGCAATGGGAAAAAATGGAGATCATGGGTTTTTTGGTTTATATCTATTTACCCTCTAAATTGCCTACATTCCTCTCCCATCTCTTTATTCTTACACTCTCTCTTATCCTCAATATTCAAAACAAACTTTCCATTACACAGAGAGATTGATGCCCTGTTTCCATGGTGACTGCTAATATTTGACTCAGGTTCACAATGAGTTAATTTCATCTTCTTATGAACCTAAGAACTTAATCCTGGCCATAAGGTGTTGGCACATGCCTTTAAAGCCAGCACTTGGGAGTCAGAGGCAGGCGGATCTCTGTGAGTTCCAAGCCAGCCTGGTCTACAAAGTGAGTTCCAGGAAAGCTGCAACTTTTCCACTGAGAAACACTGTCTCAAAATAAATAAATACATTATATTAGATATAGATAGATAGATGGCGGATGGATGGATAGATAGATAGATAGATAGATAGATAGATAGATAGATAGATAAAAATAACTTAGTCCTGGAACTCATGGTATCAGAGCTTTCTCAGATTTATTGACTGCCTGTAAAGATGTAGAACTCAAAGGGACTATTCATCTCTTCCACGAAAAGAGTACGTGGGCTCCAACCATAAGCATTTCCTGTTAACTGACTAATCTTTCAAGGAAGTGAAGAAAGTTAAAGAAGTGTATCTATGACTTAGGATGTAGCTCATTGTATTTTCCCGGCAGGAAACTCTTGAGATAATCCAGCAGAAGGATGAAAGATATAACTCATGATTTCTGTTCCAAAAGAATTTACTGATATGTTGGTGACAGACCTGGCATATTTGCCTTTAAACCTTTCTCAGTAGTCTATATGTTAGATAGATGAATGAATAGATTTGATATACAATAGCTATATAGATGATAAATACATAAATGTACTTATAGATATTTATATTTAGACTTTCTTTTCTGAGCTATCACAAAATATCCCACACTAAATAACTGTGTGAATTTCTCTCTAGCAACACACCTACCTGTTAATATTGTTCATGAAAATAAGTTATTCTCTCAGTCATGGTGGTGGTACACACCTTTAATGTTAGCACTCGGGAGGTAAAGCAGGTGGATCTGTGAGGTTGAGGCCAGCCAGGTCTATAAAGTGAGAGCCAGGACACAAGAAAAGAAAGGAAGGAAGGAAGGAAGGAAGGAAGGAAGGAAGGAAGGGTCTTGAAAAACTCTTTCAGCCCTGATACATGAATACACAGAATAGGTCCTAGGCCCTCCTCCAAATGCTGTGACAGAATTTGACGATTCTCCACAGAAGTCCTCACCATCCTTGGGGTGGGTGATAGGATGGAGGGAGCATGGGAGGATGGGAAGGAGAGGTATCTGGAATTTATGTGTAAAACAAGATTGTTTCTAATTAAATAAATAAAATTTTAAAAAGAAAAAAAGTGAGGAAAAGAGAGAAAGGAAGAAAGAAAGAAAGGAGAGAAAAGGAAAAAAGAGAGAAAGAAAGGAGGAATAAAACAAGGTTATCCATTTTACACACATAAGGATAAACTTACATGTTTCTGCCTTATTTATTTTCCGTCCTAAACTCTCAGTACAAAAGTAAAATATGTGACAAGAATCAGTTATTGCTTTCTCTAAAATGGCAATGTGATGCAATAAAAGATGTTTGCTTCACTGTGGCAATGAACTCGTAGGTAAGATGGGAATTGATTTCAGGTGTCAGTCCCTGACACCACAAACATGTAAACTACCCTTTATTCATACACCCATTCTAGCATCACATATCCTCCCATTGTAAACTACTTCTCTAGAAGGAAGCTGACAACTTTTACACAATTATAGAATTTACAAGATCCCCTTTCTGCTTGGAGGAGTCCTGAATTTCAAAGGTGTGATCTTGACAATGACTTCAGTAGTGAATCAACACTGTCAACCTCTATGCCTGCCTCCTCAGTTTTCCTAAAATGATGATCTTTTTTTTTCTGTGCCCTGCAAATAAATCTTGATGCTTTGAGGCCATCGGTTCCCACTAAAATCAGGCAAGAACCTGGACAAGTCTGCTGAACATCTTCCCAGCCAAATGTATCCAGGACCACTATGTCCATCATGTATTCCTTCTAATAAATGGCCTTGCCTAACCTGTAGCTTTGCTCCATACACTACCAATAAATTCAACAGATGGGGCTTTAATAAGATTTATTATACACAAAATAGGATTTTACATTTAAAGTCTTTGGAAATCCTGTCACACTGAAAATAATTTATTTCAATGAACTTGTCAGGTTTGTGTGTTCTTTGAAATCTGCAAAGACTCTCTGCCTGGACCATGCCACTTCCTTCTGACAACAACCTGCTTTCTCAGTAGGGCAGAGTGACCTGACTTACTGACATCTGTTCAGGCTGTTGTAGTGACAGACGCTTTATGTCATTCTATCACTACTCTTCTTTTTAAATAGAAGAGCAATGAGTTTTCTATTTTATATTTCCAAAGAAGAAAACAAAGCTCACAGAACTTACTTAATTTCCAGCCACCTGTTCAGGATTCACACACATTCATCTAACTCACTATTTTCTTTCACAGCTGTGCAAGAGAGATTTTATTTTTAGATCTCACTTATAAAATATTGAGTACCATGTCAGGTGGAACATGTTATGTTTCAGGAAAGTGCCCTAGGACCTGATTGCTCCCATGGAAACATGAACTAGCCTATAGCCAAGATTAAAGCTAGCATGGGCCTGGGGTGGGGAGTATTCTTAGAAACTGGCCCTTAAGCAAACCTTTGAATACATCATGGCCTCATTACTGTAATAGTTATGACCAAAAGAATATTTTCTACACTGGAGGAGATCAAGAACCAATTGATTGTTGCTTATGAGCTATTACTCAACTACTGTTGTTCTAGCATTAAACAGCTTTTGAGTGACTATTTCCTATCAGTCATTTCCAGGGACTGAGGGCCCACACACTAATATGATGCTGTGGATATTCAGTTCTAGTAACAAGGTTCAGTCACTCATTGTTGTCATCCTGAAAAGAGGAGAAAAATTGAAAAAAGAAAAAAAAGAAAGAGTGATAGCAAAAGGCCCTCTAACGACAGTGGGATGGCACATATATTAAACTCACAGAGACTATGGCAGGGCCCATATATGTCTATGTCAGACGGAGTCCTAGCACTGAAAATAGAAGCCCCATCCCTAATCCAGAAGCTATCTCCAACTGATTACCACTAGTGTATGAAAACTTGCTTTTATCTAGCATAGTCTGTCCTGGCACACAAACTACTCTAAATGCCAGGCCCCATTCCCAGCACGGAAGGCTGGCAGAAAACTAATACAATGGTGTCCTTTGCGATTTTTTGTGTCATAATGTTTTGTTCTGGTTTTTGTTTGTGGATTTTTTGTTTGTTTGTTGTTCTTGATCTTCATCTTTGTGTATGTATTATGGCTTCTGGCTCTGTGGCTCCGTGGGATTCCTACATGGATGAACATGTGTGTCTCTGCATCTATATGTGTTTCTTGTGCCTTTTCTTTTGCTCATTTTCTTTGTTTGTTTTCTTCTGTTCTAGTGTGTTTTGTTTTTGTTTCATTTAGATGTCTGCTTTGTCTGTTTGTTTGTTTTCTTCCTGAGGGTGTTTGTTTTTGTTTGATTTAGATGTTAGATGTCTGTCTCCTTTTTGTTGTTGTTGTTTTCTCCTAAGGGTATAGATAATGTGGATTCTGCTGGGGGACGTGGGAGCAACTTGAAGGAGATAGGGGAGGGGAAACCATAATCAGAATATACTGTCTGGAAAATAATACATTTTCAATAAAAGAAAATAGAGGGGCAAAGGCAATTTTTATTCACTCTAACTGAACCTTAAAATCATAGAGAATGAAAAACCTGATGTAATTGGTTTCTCACTTGTAAAGTGGCAATCATAAGGCAAACACAAAATGTATAGAACACTAATATAATAAAATGTCTTTGAAATCAAAGTGACAAAGTTTGATTTGATAGGGGAAAATGTATCTACCCCTAGGATCTTCTTACTTAGTAAGCTGTTATGCTTTATCCAACATTGAACAAAACTGTATAAAGCAGGTAATCTAGTAATAGAAGGTATAGGGGCTACAGGTATGTCTCTGTAGTCAAGAACATGTCTCTTGAAAACAACAAAAGTATAATTCCCATCATTGACTATAGCTGTCTTACAACTCCTTGTATGTATCTCCAGCTCCAGGGCATGTGGTGCCCCCTTCAGACCTCTCCAAGTACTTACACTCACATGCACATACCCACACAGAGAAACACATACACATAATTTGACAAAAAGGTTTAAACTGCTTAAACTAGAAATAGGTATCGTAAATAAAAAATACCAAGCAAAAATCTTGAATATACAGTCACATGTCAGTGAACTCTGAAGGCATGGTCTACAAAATACACCCTGTGATTTTGAATGCAATTCTAAAGGTTTTCATAGAGGTAGTATGGTATAAAGTAATACATGTTATATAAGATTTGTAATGAAGTTTAGGCAGCACAATTTAATGTAATTTGTTTATACTTATGATATAAAACACAGAATGTTTGCAGTTTAAAGACTAAAGAAACAAACAAACAAAAAAAAAAAACCGCAGACACAAAAGATGTTATCTGCAGTGTTATATAACTTAGGTGAGAATTTCCACCAAATTTGTCTTTTTTAAATATTTATCTTCTAAATTGTTTTGAAATTTTAAAATGTAATTTTTTTACCTATGTGTTTTTAAAGTATTCTACACTTCACTCTTGGTGAAACATCGATAGATCTATTTTTAAAACACAAATAGATAATGAGTAAAACCATGTTACAATTGGGAAGATTAAAAGTGGCTTGCCTAGTAATCTTCAGATAAGCCTTCACGATTATAAATATCACAGAAGAAATGTAAAATATGGCAGAAGATGCCCTAGGTTTTACAACCTTCATGCTAAAGTAATCTTAGAATAAATGAGATGAGCAGCTAGTATGAAAATGAATAAATAAATATGCAAATCTGAATGTGTGAAAGTATATTTTTACAATGTTTTAATAAAAAATCAATTTATAATGTAAGCAAATGTTTAGTTGAATTACATGTTAATGTAATGATCATATAATAATAAGAGTCACCATGATGAAACTATAGAGAATATTTTTTATTAGTTGACAAAGTTCTCAAAGCATTAGTCTCCATCTAATGATTAGAGATCACATACTATACCTAAAGGGATAACTTTGCAGTACCAGGTTGCTCGAAAGCTGAACATTGCCAAAAAAGATTACTTTGAAAGATGTACCTAGGTAATTTCTGGAAGTTGAGTCCTGAATTTCTGGAAGGCTCTGTATGATAATGCTTTTCTATACCTGCAGGCTTGAAACATTATCTAAATATTGCAATATTTAATATTGGTTATTAATTTGAAAGAATCTAAAAGTATCTAGAAGACAACACTTTGGGAATGACTGTGAAGAGTTGTCTTGATTAGGTTAATAGAGTTGTAATGATCTACCATAAGTGGGCAGCACCATGCACTGAGCTTGGGTCCTAGACAACATAGAAAGGACAAAGTCAGTTGAGTATGAGCATTCATCTTTCTAGCCTTTACAACTATGGATGTACTGTGAGCAGCCATCTCAATTCCCTGCCTCTGTAATTTCCACGCCACCGTGGACAATATCTTCATACTGTGAGATAAACCTGAGAAGGATTTGTAAGGTCATTTTAACATGGTAACTATAAAGGTAACTAAGATGTAAAATTGGTATAAAGATTGAGGTCACTGTTGCAATGTTAAAATGACCATCTTCTTAGGTTTTGGGGATCACTTTATGGAGAAAAGTAGAAAAGTCTGGAACTTTGGACTAGAAAAGTCCTTGAATGTTTCAAGCATAGCTTAAGGTGATATTCTCATCAGAGCTTGGAAGACAAGAATGCAGAGAGAAAAGCAGTAAGTAGAAACCCAGCTCAGACAGTGTCTCTTTCAGGAGCTGGGTTAGAGAAAATCCATGTTACATTTTGGTTTCATTCTGCTCATATCCTGAAAACTTGACTAAAATCAAATTTAAAACTGGTGAACTAGTATGTTTCACAGAGGAAATTCAAAGCAGGACAGCAATTAACCTGTGGCAATGGCTACTTCCCAGTGCTCTAATTTAGATTTACAGTGAGAGAGAACAAACAGATAAGGAAAGTGTGAATTTCAGCAAAGAAATCTGTGTGAAGAAGTACAACATTGCATACAAGAAGAGTGATGAGGATAAAGCTTCTGTAATTGTTAAAAAGAAATCTCCTTATCTTTGGCAGAGTAAGAGATCAGCCTAAAGAGAAGATTCCACCCATCAAACTCTCCAACTCAGAAATAACTACTTGAAATAATTTCCCAGATAAGTGATGCTGCAGATTCAGTCACTAAAGTGTACAGACACCTTTCTAACAGTGGTTTAATTGGACCAGGCTCCATACAAGATGGAAATAGAACACGACAGCATCACACACATGGCACTGATCTGTAGTCCTTAATGACATAAGAATGATCCAAGTCACAGAGTCTTGCTCTATGTTTTCCGAGAGCCATTGGAGTCAGACACTGTGTGGCAGCACCAGTTTAACTGCAAGGAGACTTTAAGAGGCCATTGAGTGAAGCTATAGGGGTGAGGTAGTAGAAAACCCTGGATTTTGGAAATACCAGTCAGTACTGTAGGACATCTACTAAAGATAGTTACAGACCCAGAGTGAAACTTGTCAAAGGTATAGATAGACTAGCTATGCTTATACTATGAGCAACAGATATGAAACAGTGGCTATCCTTACCATTTAAGTCCAGATGGTGCTATTATGAGGCCCAGATGCTAACATAAAGCAGCAGAGTTCGGTCTTTGTCCTGTTGTGTTTTATTCTCACGTTGGTCATACCATTCCTTGCTATACCTGAATATTCCCTTTCAAAAATGGTTACTTATCCCTTCATATATTGGAAATACATAACATTTTCATGTTATAGACACTAATATTTAAGAGATTACTTGAGTCTCAGATTTTGGAATAAAGATTATGGCGACTTTAAAAGTTGGACCAAATACATTACAGATATACATGAGTTTATGAGGACATGGGTGGGAGGGTGATGGCATAAAATAATGTTTGGATGTTAACTCTATAAGATGTAGAGTTATGATGGTTAATGCTAAGTATCAACTAGATGTGATTTAGAGTCACGGACAATCTGCCTCTAGGCATGCCTGTGAAGGACTCTGTAGTATGTCAGGATTTTGCCCTTGTCTGTAGGGGATTATCTTAAAAGAGGTAGAAAGATATAACTGTAACGAAGACACCACCCATTCCCTGAACTTAGATTGCAGAACACATAGAAAGGAAAAAAAATGAACTGAGCACAATTATTCTTTCTTTTTCCTGACTATGGCTATAACAGCCTCCTAAATCTCCTGCTACCACGATTACTCTGCCATGATGGACTATATCTTTAACTGTGACCTAAACTAAACATTTCATCCCTTAAGTTGCTTTTATCTGGGTTTTTTTTTTAACCACAGAAGAGGAGAAGTAAGTAAGCCTATTACTTGAAGAGAATTTATACCAACAGTAGGATGTATGGTAGATAGTTTCTACCCCCATTCTATACCACAGATGTCTGTGTTGTATAGCAGAGTAGATGGCTATTGTCATCTAATAGTGAACTGTCTAAGTGCCGATACATACCACAGAGGTCATGTTCTGCTCAACATTCCTGGGTGGCCACACATGTCACCTGTTATTTCTAAAAGACTAAGTTTCTCCTCTGAGACACCACTGAGAAGGTCAGCGCGACTTCACATGTAAATTTTCACTTTGCTATAGGTACCCTTTTATCATCACACAGAGTATATGCCCTGGGATAATTGCATATGAGAAATATGGTCCTGGCACCTCCCCACTCAAAATAATATTACTTAAGTATGCATGTGTTTGTGATACAAGGAAAGTAAATTACTAACGCTTCTTTTTATTTGTCTTGTTAAAGTTGCCAGATATTTTAATTCATATTTAATTTATCTCCTTTAACTTTCACACATATACAATGTATAAAACATATGTTTATTATTTGTTTAATTGAAGATCAGAGTTCAGCCATGGTAGGAGCAATTGCCAACATCTCCCTGCAGGTTTGAAACTCTCTACACAGATGTACAACTTCATAAATCTTTGAGTAGAATTTAATTCCGACTTTTGCTGTGAGTTCCAATGAGTGGTGTGTATCATGCAGGAAGAGCTATTAAGCTTCTCAGTTGATTCCAAATGGCCAAACTGGCAGAATCTCATTATGCAATAAGAGATGGAAATTTGATGGCAACTAGTACCAAAGATAAATGCACACCGCGTGCATCTAATTCATAGTCCTTTACAGAAAGAAGACCAGCAGAAATAAGGTACCCAAGAAGGCTTTTTAAACTTCAGTAATGATGCTAGTTACTGCCATTTTGATGCATTTGTAGATTTAAACACCAACTTGCTCAATTTGTTGCTTTCACTAAAGGCTGCCTTCTGTTCAACTCCACAGGAAGGAGGCTCTGCTGAGCTGGCTCATATCTGAAGGTATTAGGGAGAAGGTAAGGGATTTTCAAAGTTATATGCTGTTTAAGGAAGTAACAGTAAGACTTCCTGCTTGTCAGTTTCTGTAAATCCCTCTTGAGTTGTATGTTACCAAATAAAAGGATAGACCACATTCCAAAGAGGTCTCTAATTTGAAGCATAATTGGAGCAGATTCTTTCTGACTGATGAGCCTATGTTTTCCAAGGTTGAGCTAAGAGTGAGGAGACTACATTCTTTGTGTGTAAACAAAGCTTTATATTCTTCAGTAGTTAATGAAGTCCTCTTTTCTAAAGCAAGATTGATTGGGGGGGTTGTTTTGTTTTGTTTTTATTCCTTTTCACTTTTTTTTTTTTTTTTCAGCATCATGCTGTGACATCTGTCAAGGATGACCTGCCCCTTGCTCTGCTGTTTGGTCTTTCTCCCTCTAGTTATAGTAAGAAAAAGCAATCATGCCCTGAAAGTATCAAGTCTTTGCTGCTCTGCTGTGTTTACAAAGAGCAGTTTCTATGAAAATGTATGACATTGAAGCACAGCAAAGTATTCCTGTAGCCAGTGATAGAAACACCTTGAACACTTTGAACACATGTTCTCAATAAGTGTGTCTTAGTTCCCTCCTGTAAAGAAAAATGCAGTTAGGAAAAGAAAGTCTGAGCAGCCTCCAAAGCTCCTGCTCCTTGACATTTTTTTACATGTCAAGATACAGAGATCTCCATACAGAAGGGAGTCTGGACTCAGGTCTCTCAGCAGGGAAGTGGACAGCATCCCAGGCAAAAAAAAAAAAAAAAAAAAAAAAAAAAAAAGATGGAAAGCACTAATATAGCTAGGAACTTGGAAAGAGTCACAGCTTGACCTGCCTCCTTTCCCTCTCCTATTTTCTACTTCACTTTTTCTCATCTTTTTTTTTTTAAACATCAGGATTTCATTTTTAAAATAACAGTATGATTTTGAAGAGATGGAGAGTGTGACCAGTGCAAATTAAATGACTCAATACTGTAGTAGCACCAAGGACAATCCTATCCAAACAGAGAGAAGCTTAAGAGGAATGAAATGAACACTATCAGGTGTTTTCAATAGGTTCATATAAAAGCAAAAGGGCCAATGTTAAAAAGGAAACTGTCACTACTTTATTTTATTATACTAATTATTTGTAATAACAGTAATAGAACTTATTATGCTCCCTGAATAAATTGCTATCTTTTATTTTACTTCATATCAGTGCCTTCAACAATAACTGTCAGATTCACTATGAAGCAGACACTCTTAGCAAAAGAGAGTAAAATCTCTTTTGTGGTTAGACTGTGTTCTATTTGGCACTATACATGGTAAATACATGCACTGGACATTTTTTTTCTGGAAAGTACCCAGTGCCTAAGAGAAAAAGAAACTAATAGGGTTGGTAGCGAGACAAAAAATGTAACAGCATGCGGGGTACAAGTCACAACTGGAGTGGGCTCACAGTGGGCCTGCAGGATGTCATGCCGATGTTAGCTTCTTGTCTGAATGAACTGGGAAGCATTGAGTTGTTAACAAGATGAGTTACAGTGTCTTAGTTAAGCATTACTAAACGATTATTGCTGCATGAAATCATAGAATGAAAGAAAATCACTTGCAACCTCCAGTTTGTCTTCTGGACAACAGCCTAGGGGAATTACATTGTTTATGTTGTTAAGTGGAAAAATTATGGAATAGGTTAGCAGGCTAAATTTGCAATCCTCAGGAGCAAAGAATAAGTTCAAATATGAAAATGTCAGGTGAGGATATCAATTAGAAAGCATGTCACAGAGACAGTGAGAAATGGTGAGAGGATGTAGAACTTGTATGGAATGAGTTCTGCTGAAAAGCCCTTCTCTGTTGTCAACTCTTAGCCTCTCTTCTCTGGTCACCTATAGGCTGCAAGCATTCTGAATGTGCCAAGCTTCAGAAACATCCCATGAACAGGCTACTTCACAAACATATTATGCCCTGCCTCACGACTCAGACCAACCTACACCATTTATTGCAGTTCTCATTGCTATGAAGTTCCTAAACTGCTCTTTCAAAGGCTTTGCTCCCATTTCCAAAACTACTCTGGAGTGTGTACTATTTTTAACATTTTCACAGATAACTTCAATGTTGAAGAGTTCTGATGTGGTCTGGTGAGGCAAAAGTAGGCAGGTGAGTGTCTGATATCCAAGATGAGAGGCCTACAACATGCTGGTCCCTTGATAGAAGACTGCTAAATCTTGAAGAGTGAAATTTCTTCTGTTCTGTCCCAGAAACACCAGTGTGCAATAATTTTTTACAGCAGTTGAGGCTAATTAATTCAGACAGATTGGATAGAGCAGTTATGTTAGCAAGTACAATGTAATTACAGAGTGGACCAAGTGTTGCAGACAGGGTTGCCCCTCATAACAGAAAGATTGGTAGTTATTAAATCAGGAAAGAACCTACAAGCTTAAACTGAAGGACTTGAATGGGTTTAGGGACATGCCCAATAACTTGCACCTTATGAACAACAGGTTTAGATGCCCTTAAAAGTCTTAAATTACCCCACTCCTCTGGGCCTACCTGCTCAGCAATGGGAAGAGATTAGATAGTGGGAATTTAGGACGTAATTTAGATTAATGAGAACATAAGGAGGGAGATTCAATATAGTATTCTTTTCTTCTCACAAGAAAAACAAGATTTAGAGCTAGTGTATGACCAAGGGATGAGGTGAACAAAAAGGAGGAAGCCCACAGGACAATGTGAGTCCTTGCCATCCACCAGATAGGGCTGGCCTGACATTGCCTCTCCACAACTTTGTTGTGTAAGCTGCCCAGTGCTTGATTTTTCTGTCACATCAGCCTGAGCTAAAGCAAACTATTTCTAGAAATGCTGTAATAAGTATGCTTATTTTAGATTTCTGCATGAATTGTGTCCAAGTGTAGAGGACAATATATTCTGTGAAATTTTAACCCAAGTGAGAAGCTTAGGCCCTCAATGAGTTATGAAGTAAGAATAATCTCTTTGAATTTTAATTCCTCATCTACTCTGGATCTAATTCTAGTCACATTTTAATCACTGTTATTATTTCCATGGCAACTAGGTAAAGGGATATATCTAGGATATAATAAATAGTTAATAGTTGTTGGGGGGGTCTTAAAATAGATACAGAATTAGAGAACATTCAGGCAGGAGAAGAAAAACAGAATCCTTCATCCTATCCCTTGTTTTTACAGGAATGGAAGTGGGGTCAATTAAGACAAAAGGTAAAGTGACGCTAAAGTGTTAGAGAAGAACAGTGTTTAGAACTCAAGGCTGATCTCTTAACGTTGTGGTTGAACTAATCTGCAATCAGCATTTCATTTTAGACCTTGACTTTCAGGAACTGACCATTCTGGTTGTCTTTATTTTGCAGATGAAGGAATTGACCCAGATATCAGATTAATGAGATAAACATCACAAATCACCCTCCAGTATATGTGTATATCTATGCAAATATTTAGTTTTATATATGTGCATATATACATGTGTACATACACACACATACATGCATACATATATATATGTACATATATATATATATATATATATATATATATAAAGAGAGAGAGAGAGCACTGTCACTGAATGAAATTGGTTGACTTATAGTGAGAAAACACACTTCCCTGTACCTGAACCATACTTATACCATGAGAAAGGCAGCAAGAGAAGAAAACACTAATAAGAGTCTGTTTTGAAATATCTCAGTGACCAAGCTCAGTAACAACCTTCCTCTCACTAAAAAACACTTCCCATGTGTAGTGACCTTTTCTTGTTGCTCTGAGAAAATACTTGACAAAAGGGAGTTGTGAAAGAAGTTTTATCCTGTCTGGACACACACCCACAAGCATGCACAAGTGTGTCTTCTGGGTTATTCTAAATCTTGTCATTAGCAATGACAATTGACCATCATACAATATGCTAAAAGTAGCTAAGGGCATTATTCAATTTTAGTAATGCATATTCTTGACATTAATGCATATTTTGTGTGTATGCAACTGCGGGAGGAACATTAGCCTTACATATGCTAACTAAGCTACATCCTGGCTCTGAAACTGCCATATTTTATTTAGCCTTTAATCTGCATCACATTCTACATGCCAATCAGTTTAGACAATTCTTAGTTATATAGTAGTACAATAAGTATATTATATACTTGGATTCATTTTATATATTAGAAATAAAAGTACACTGTGTTCAGCTATTGGGATAGTAAAAGAACATTTGTTTGACTACTCCTTATAAAGAGAATTTGAACAAGTTCAACACAGCTTTCAAATTGGTCCTAAATGTATGTCAATGCATATTGGGGAAGGCAAATTCAGCAAATCTTTCAGCATGTTTTGAAGGATAAAATTTTTGTTATATAATATTTAAAAGCTTAATGGACTCCATTAGGAATATTTTTGTATTTTTTCTGCATGCAACCCATAGAAGCTTAATATAGAAATTAAGATGCATTTTTTTTAAGTTGAGCATGCTAGAATAATACTGTGACTGGAAATTTTTCTTGTTCCTTTTATTCCCCATGTTCACTTATCAATACACACACACACACACACACACACACACACACACACACACACCACATACTCAGAGAAACTCAAGGTTTCTCATTACTTGGAGAAATAAGGATATCTTCTTTAGGTGGAAAACATACTTATTCAAATAATGGTTCTAACTATCTTATTTAAAAAATTGCCACAATTTTGAAACTTGGTTTTCAAAATAGCCCAGAAGCCTTGTGCTTATAAAATCACTTCATTTCTTTTAAATATCTGTGTGATGGAAACTGAATTGTATTCACAGCAAATTACATGGATGGTCTTTATGTTGCTTAGCTTGAACCCTGAAGCTCTCATAGACCCCACAGTGGGCATGTATCTTATACTTAGGATATATCGTTTTATGCATATGGGATTTTTATGAGACAAAGTCTTCAGCCTTTACCGGGTTTCCATGGAGACTGATGGTCTAGATGAATTGAGAATTCAGTGCTTCAGAAGTATCATGAATGCTGGGATCTGAGTGAAGAAACTTGGATTTATTAAATGTAGGTGATAGATAAATTGTTCTCTGTATGTTTAAAATGGCCCATAGCCAGGTATAATATATTATATAACAAATATATCTCAAAAGCAAAATAAGTACAACTTTCTTTGAGTCAAAACATTCTGTCAATGATTCCCGGTTTAGGAGGTGTTACTACGTTGACTACCTTGAAATAATTAGCCAGATAGACATGAGGGCAGAAGTGTGTTCTAAAATAATGCAGAATTAGATCGAACTTCTCCCAGGATACTGCAGCGAATTGGAGAAAGAACTATATTTGTCATGCAAGAGCTGTCACTAAGCTCCTGAGGCAGAGCACAGGAGCATCTCTGTGTGTTTGTCCTTCTACAGGATAAAACAATTGCTCCAAAAGGCATGCTGAGTCCCAGCATCCTTGGTGATGTGAGCCTAGAAAGCTGGGTCTTCACTTTTAAATTACCTTCCCCTTTTTGCTAAGTTGACTGTTAAGTAGATCATTTGAAGTTGCTTTGGCTAAAGGGCACTGACAGCTTACTTGGACCCAATTTAATCTGAAAAAGGAAGGCAGCCTGTGCCTCTGGCTTCAGTTTTGTCTTTCTCCTTTGCTTTGTTTCACACTGCAGCTTGAATGCCTACTACTTTGCCTAATTCCTTTGCAAGGCTGAATGCACAGGTAAATCACTGTCCTAAACCTGCAGTCAGGAAAAGCAAAAGCTCACTGACATATGGTCACCAGAGAAGAGTGATCATCACTGGAAAGTCAACTCAAGTGATGGGATATCTTCAGACCACCCTCCAGGACCAAAAAAGCTGAACTGGTGAAGAATAGCACAGCACCCTGACCAGAGCAGGGTTACTCATGAAGCCTCTTGCTCCAACTCTAATGGACTTGGTCACTGGTTCTCTTTATCTGCTTCTTTCCCAGATGTGACCTCATTGGATAAATCTCCTGTGTCTGCATTTCACATTTACTCACATCTCCATGGGACTGGTAACTGAGAATAATTGGCGCTTACTGGAGTTGGGGCTTTCCAGTCAGACTCTCCATCTACACTGTTACTTCGCCCTTGAAATAAAGTAGTTTAGCCAGGTGATGGTGGCACATGTATTTAATCCCAGCACCCAGGAGGCAGGATCAGGTGGATCTCTGAGTTTAAGGCCAGCCTGGTCTAAGAAGTGATTTCCAGGACAGCAAGGGCTATTAACATAGAGGAAACCTGTCTGGGAAAAACAAAAAGAAACAAAAAGGACTAAGTTAGCTTAGCTGTTGCTTTTCACAAAAATAATTAAAAGAAAAAAAGAAGAAGAGGAAGAAGATACAAGCACCATCATCACAACACTAGGGCCAATGAATTGGCTGAGTGAACACAAACTCTTGCTGTCAAGCCTTAGGAATTGAGTTCAATGTCCAGAACCCACAATGCAGAAGGAAAGAGCCAACTTCCACAAGTTCTTCTCTGGCTCTACATAATACTGTTGTGCATATGCACACACACACACACACAGAGACACGAGACACGCATACACACACACACACACACACACACACACACACACACGCGAATAAATGTACTTTTAAACATTCTCTGTTTCATTTAATCCAAATAATTTATCAAGTAGCAAATATGTACCAATTAGGAAAAATTTTAAAAATCTCTACAAAACTTTATTTCATTTTTTATTTTTATTTTACATATTGATCCTAGTTCCCTTCCCTCCCATGCCCCAACCACCCTCCGATCCCATCACCCCCACTCCACAGGGAGGGTGATGCCTTCCAGGAGGGGTCAACAAAATCTGTCAAGTCATTTGGAATAGGTACTAAGCCTTCTCTTCTGTCTCTAGGTTAAGAGAGTATCTCTCCATGGTGGATGTGCTCCCAAAGTCCTTTTGTGCACCAGGGATATATCCTGGTTCCACTGTCCAAGGTCCCTTAGACTGCCAAGGCCTTCTAGCTGAGACACATGTTAAGGGGGTCTGAGTAAGTCCCATGCTGGATTCCCAGCTATCAGTCTGGGGGCTCATTAGCTCCTCCTTGTTCAGGTCAGCTGTCTCTATGTGTTTCTATAGCCTGGTCTTTTTCCTCCCTCTCTGCATCTGGATTCCAGTTCGACTCAGTATTTAGTTGTGGATGTCTGCTTCTGTTTCCATCAGCTACTAGATGAGGGCTCTATGATGGTGGATAAGTTAGTCATTGATCTCATTATCAAGGAAAGGCATTTATGGTAGCCTTTCCACTGTTGCTCAAATTGTTAGGTGGGGTCAGTCGTGTAGATCTGTGAACATTTCTCTAGGTTCAGTTTTCTCTTCAAACCTATAATGGCTCCTTCTATTATGGTCTCTCTCTTTTCTCTAGTCTATTCCTCCTCTGACTCAATCTTCACACGTGCTTTCCTCTCCTCCCCTTCTCTTTCTCCTAGTTCCCTCTCCACTCACTGACCCCCCTCCCATTCCCCATATGCTCAGGATATCTTGTCCCTTTCCCTTCTGTGAGGGACCTTATATGAATCTCTTAGAATCCTCCTTGTATCCTGGCTTCTCTAACTATAGGCTGGTGATCTTTTGCTCTATGTCTAAAATCCATATATGAGTGAATACTTACCATGTTCCTCTTTTTGTGACTGGGTTTCACCTTAAATTCCAGGGAACAAGGAGGCTCAAAGCAAACATCTGTTATTTACAAATCCTGTGTTAAATGGGGTAAGAGCACAAAAATAAGTATAGCAGTATTTAATGTTTCCTAAAGATGGATCTGACTGGTAAACAGAGAAGAAATTAACCATAATTGAAACAAAAATAAAGATGCAAGCATAATGCAACATTTCCTCATATATGTCTGTTTTAAAAGCAGCTATTAGATATTCCATGACTCTACCAGCTTCAGTCTTCATCCTCTCAAGTCCTCCACTCTCCATCCATCCTAAAGTTTTATGTATTCTTGAATAAAAAACCTGAGTCACTATACAGGCCTGCTTAGTGAACACTGAAGGTACCCAATGATGCATTGCTTACAGTTTTTTCCATAGGAGGCATTCTTCCTTCTGGCACATTTATTGTTGTATGTCAGTTTTAAAATTTCAATCCTTATTGGATTGTTCTAATTTGAAAAGTAATAAGTCATTAATGTTCAGGAATCATTATTTTGCATATAAAGGCAACTTATATAAAATAGAAAGGACATATGAAATAATGAATAAAACATTGTCTTTACTTCTCTAAATTTGACATTAATTATGAAAATAGGCTCATATTATATTAGTTATATTGATAATTCTATAATAGTTTTATAAAAGTAATATAATTGTCCATATCCAAGATACATTTTTCAGGAAAATTAAAATCTGAATGTATCACAAAGATATTTCATTTTATTATGTAGACATGTAAATAGTTAAATATTTATATATGTTTAGGGTTAAAATCAAAGACTTGTGCATGCTACTCTTTATCACCATTTTGTTCTTATTTTATATCATTTCTTTTGCATTTTAAAGATATTTTAATTAAAATTAAATTTTAATTAAATTTTTGAGAATTTCACTTTCAATAGTTCTTAACTCTAGCATTCTGTTCTAATTAGTCTATGGCTTTTTGTAATGTAATTAAACCAATATGAGTAAGTTTTTTCTTAGCGGTCTATTTGGTTGTTTTTCTAAGATAGATGTTTTATACTATAGTCCAGGCTGGCCCTAAATTAAAGATTACCCTACCTCAACCCATCCACTACTTGGATTGTACTACCATGCCTATTATAACCTATTATCACACAGCAAGAAAAACCATTACATTTTCCTTTTCTCTCTAATATTTAGATGACCAGTCTTCTTCATATGGTATGCTAAATTCTAGAAAGGTGCCCAATCCTGTGAGGCTACATAAGGCTATCACTGTAGCATTCCTGAAACTGGGACAGGTAAGGAAGACCACAATTTTAAAGCCAGGCTAGGTCTCATGAGGACTTAAAGGCAGCTGGAGCTACTAAGAGAGTTTCTGTCTGGGAAAAAAAACAAGCAAGCAAAAGATACCCACAACAATTAGCAAAGCATTTTGTCAGTACAACCATTTAACAAATTAACAATAACAGGTTCTACCCTTGAGCATAACCTTCCAGTCATGCCTCATGCCTCAAATTTTATTAGAAATTGGCTAGCTACCCAATAGCAAAAATGCCACTACTGTACCAGCAAGACTATCAGCACTATACCATGCAGAATCCAGAATACTAAATTAATTTCATTGTTTGTATGTATCAATTCTCACAAATAAGGAAAAGAACTTAAATATAAGAGAACTATGGTAGAGTTCAATGGTAGGATGTTTGCCTGGGATGCTCAAGATATGTGTCAAGCTGCTCCTTTCTTCAGCTTATTTGAGCCAGCTTGAGAAAAGACATATGTGTGTCTGGAAAAACAATGAAGATGACAGCCCTGGGGAGGTGCAGGTCCCTGATCAGATCACCTCTCAAGTAATTGTAGATGATGCTCTAGCTCTTGTGAAAGATCATCTGAGTATAGGCTTGCCTCATTGTTGTCTCCCTGTAACCAGGAATAGCCACAAAAGACATTTGCATTCTGTTACTGCCTCCCCATCCAGAAAGGAATTAAAGATAGAAATTTTCCCTTTATATTCTTTGTGGTGGATCTTGGGGAAATACTTTTCCCAGTCTGTTTGTTACAGAATGACAAACAGTATGAACTTTAGGTTTCTGTAGCATTGAGATTAGTATAATACTGTCAGTGGTTTTGTATCTTAAAGTAAATACACATTCATTTGCTTCCATGTTCATTTTCATTTGTAGTCACATTTCATTGTTTTTATATCTTCCAATATTAGTAGAGTTGAATTATGAAAGAAGAAAGAGACATCTTAATATTAGAGTTTATAAAGTTTGAAATCGCAACCATAATGCGATCATTCAGTAGTAAATATTTTCAGGATAATTAATGTTGTAAAGTAACAACATGGCTTAAAATTCACCTCAGGTTAATAATTTCTACTCCAATTTTTCCATGGCATGAGGTTGCTGAACTAATTAATGTTATATTTTTTGTTTTCCCTTTTGAATGACATGATCTATTGACCTATTTAACAACCCTTTGCTGTCCTTAAGACTCAGAACATTATTTGAAATGTAACTGTCCCAGAAGACAGAACAGAGTATCTCTATAGTCTAGTGTCTTTGAGAAGATGGGAAACATTTGTTTCCCCTTGTCCCTGTTGTCATGAGATCTCACAACTTTGCTTTTCCACTGGGTAAAAAAGTTAGCAAAACTGGATGACCAAAGATCTTTCTCCTGTGGAGAGAACCCTGAATAGTCTTTTGTGATTATCTTTGAGTGCTATAATTTTCTTGGACAGTATTTTGTCTTCCACATGCTGTGCTAATAATGACTAGTAAATACAACACTTTCCTTAGTTGTCTATTATTTGTTGAATTTATTTTTTCTGAGAAAGCTATTTTTGCTCTGTAATCCAGGGACCACATGAAACAGAAAACTTCTGTTATGGCAAAGGATGCAATCATTCAAACAAATCATCAGCCTACAGGATGGGAAAATATTTTTTATCAGCTACACATCTAATACAGAGCTAATGCCCAAATATATATATAAAGAACTCAAGAAAACTAGATATCAAGAAAACAAATAACCCAATTTCAAAATGAGTTGCAGATCTAAACAGAGAAATCTCAAAAGAGGAAACACAAATGTCTGAGAAACACTTTTAAAAATGTTCAATATCCTTACTCATTATGGAAATGCAAATCAAAACTGCTTTGAGATTTCATCTTAGGCCCCTAAGAATTCTTAAGATCAATAAAATAAGTGATGGCTTATGCTGGCAAGGATGTGGAGTAAGAGGAACTCTCTTCATTTCTAATGGGAGTGCAAACTTGTACACACACATATCCCCATCCCTAACCTAGAAGCAATCTCCAAATGATAACTACTTGCAAATTCAAATTTATTTTTCTCCAAGGGAATCTCACTGTAGAAATAAATTACTCTGAAGGGTAGGCTGTATGCCCAGCAGTAGATAGCCAACAGAAAATGAATACAAAAGCATCTTGGGAGGTTCCTTGTCTCATACTGTCATCTCAGGTCATTTTAATTTTATCTAATTTTTATTTACTATTTCATTGTGCTTTATTTATACAATTTTATATTTCATTTTTCTCTTTATCTTACAGGTCCTTTGCGTATATACTATGGCTTCCAGTTTATTTTTTTTTATGGGGTTCCTGAGTGTGTGAACTAGTCCATATCTGTTTCCCGGGCCTTTTGTAAACACTTTTACTTCTTATCTTTTGTTTGTTTTCATGTGTTTGTTTTGTTTTATTCCAACGTGTTAGTTTTGTTTTACCTTATAATATTTTATTTTGTTAATATCCTTAAAAGCCTAATTGTTTTCTAACAAGGGACAGAAATTCAGTGGATCTGAATGAAAGACGGGGTGGGAAAGAACTGGGAAGAATAGAGGAAGGAGAAACTATAATCAGGATAAATTATGTGAGAAAAAAATCTATTTTATATTTTCAATAAAAGAAAAATGTCTTAAAAATAAATATGTTGTATTTTTATTATTGAAATGGCAATATTACATTAAGAACAAAGGCTTTGCTTTATATTCCTTGTGTTTCCACAGTGCGTAATGCAACACAGAAAAATAAACTTGAAATGTGGTGAGCTCATGGGCTAGCCAGTCTAGCATGGACAGTGAGATATCATAAGAGACTGTTTCATTAAACTAGAAGAAAACCAACTGATGCTCCAACTTATTCTCTGATGTGTACACAATAATCACCTATGCTTAGTCACAAACACATGCTAACACACACACACACACACACACACACACACACACACACAAATCTGCTTTAGTTTGATGACAGACAGTGGTGCCTTTAACCCAAGAACTCTGGAGGCAAAGACAGGCTGATTTCTGACTTAGAGGCTAGCCTGGTCTACATGGTGAAATCCAGGACGGTCAGGTTTTTACAGAGTAGCCCTGTCTCAAAAATACACAAAATAAATAAATATTTTTAAGAAACTTTTATTTTTACTATATTTAACACTTAAAATATTACATGAGGTAGTGTTTTATTTAATAAAGTTTTATTTTTCAAAATACAGCTGTTTGAACCTGTTCATGCATCTTTACCCCTAGGTGGGGCATCTGCATCCTTTGTGGTTTCGTTGTAAATTACTTGTGCTCTGTTCTTCCTTCCTTCCTTCCTTCCTTCCTTCCTTCCTTCCTTCCTTCCTTCCTTTATTTATTTCTTTTTCTAGTTTCTCAAGGCAGTGTTTCTCTGTTACTTTGGAGGCTGTCCTGGAACTAGCTCTGTAGAACAAACTGGCCTCAAACTCTCAAAGATCTACCTGGCTCTGCAGGGATTAAAAGCGTGCACCACCAACGGCCCGGCTTGTGCTCTGTTTTTAGAAACCAACTAGGTAAGTCCTTTACTGAATAACTCCTGAAGGGCTGCTAGGGCCAGGAAACTGTGAATCCTTAGTTGTGGTGATTTATTAAAGCCAGTGGAGATCAAAATAGCAAAGCAGCCATACTAGTTAGCTATAGAGCTAGGCAGTGGTGGCACATAACTTTAATCCCAGGACTCAGGATTAAGAGATAGATGGATCTCTGTTAGTTCAAGACTAAACTGACTACATGAAATTGATCCAGTCCTAAAAGAAACAGCTCACACAAAGGTGATCATGCACCTGGGCATGCACCTGGGATGCATGCCTTTAATCCCAGAACTAGGGAGGTGGAGACAGGAGGATATGGCTGGGTAAAGAAAGGAATATAAGGAGAAGGAGACAGGAATGTGGAGACTTTTGCCTCTGAGTATTTGTGGAACCACATGGCCATTTCAGCTAGGTAGAGGTTAGGGTCTAGCTGCTTTGCTTCTCTGATCTTCAACTTGAACCCCAATATCTGCCTCTGGGTCTTTAAATTTTTTTCTTTTATTTTTATGTTATATCAGTCTCCCAGAGACCACAACTGAAGACATGATCTTATGGTTGGAAACTTCCTTACAGTTTGTCATAAATAGCTTTGTCAAACAGGACTAGATGACTGAGTTTTGGTTTTGACCATTTCTTTTTGGCCTTGACCACAGACTTGGTTACTGGGTCATTGTCCTTCTTGGACAAGTTTCTGGAATCTTTCTTTCTTGTCATGCTTGGGCAGTATGGCAAAGTGAGCAGAGTGCAATGACCATTGTAGTGTTGCTAATATGTTGAGCAACAACAAATAGCACAAGATTATCATAATAAATGTATGCATATTTTGAATATGCTTATTGAAAAATACAGCATACTATATGCCTTTTGAATATTACTTAAAACATGTCAGAGAATAACAGTACAAAAAGAAAAAAGAGAAGATAAATGAACCAAAGTGTACCTGAAACTTCATAATAGTGACGAATGTGTGGTGTACCATTATAATTCTTCATATTTATAAATATTCTGCATTTTATAATATATATTCTATACACATGTATTCATTGATAGTAGACTATAGACTGTAAAGTTTTAACAGAAGTGTTGTGATGAATATTTTAAAACATATAAATATATAATGACATTAACTGTATATCTCCTCATACAATTATTGTGAATAACTTCTTTTAATTTATTTACCTTTTATAACTAGTCTACAGTGTGAATGTATTTTTGGAAGAAATAAATAGAGATTTTTCTGAAGAAAATGAGAAGGACCAGCTGCATATAGTTATAGCATCTCCTGCTCAGTAAAAGATGAAATAGCACGTAGAAAGCATACATTTTTGAATCAGAAGCTCTGTGTACATTTCATAGAATACTTGTGGTAATCTCTTTAGATTTGTACAGTTATCTCTATAAGCCAAAACTCTCAGTGGCATGCGAATATGGCATGAAGAAATAATGAGGTGGGATTTAAATCCATTATCTCCCTGCTTTTAAAACCAATTTATTTTTAAATGCCATAGCAACCCTATTCTATGTGCCATAGCCTCAGTGTGAGCAGTCTCCTGCAGAAATTTACCAGAAAGAGTTCAGACCACTTGTTCCAGCTGTTTATTGTTCTGGAAACTGGGTCACTGCCTTTATAACCATCTGGTACCATGGTTCACAGGGATTACAGCTGCCATCCACCTAGTATCACCATTATCAACATAACTATACTTGATTACATGAGTCTAGAACACCTGTTTTGGGGGAAATATTTTCCATGCTCTTATCTCAGCACATACTCTGTGGCTTCATTCTTCACAGCAGCAGGCTCCAGTTAGACAGATGTAGAAAAATAAAATAATAAATAAAAGAAAAAATTTAAAGAGCTCCTCACCATTCTGAAAAACTGATCCCAAATGAAATGTTCAGGGCCCACCATTTTTCTATGGGCTTCGGGACTTCTAGGTTTGGTTTTGTTTGTCATCCCCTCACTGAATAGATTTTGCCATATCCAGCTTACCTAAGAAAAGAAAAGGACTATTTACAGAGTTAAAGTGCATTGTTTCTATTATTTTAAGTGCAGTTGGTACCCAATCTGAAAGCACAACCCATCTAAGATCTATGTCCCATCACTCTTTAAATGACAAGTAACTTTACTAAAATGAGTCTAACAAAATAAAAGCAAGGACCAAGGAGGAAAAGTTCATCATCAACTTCTCTCGACTATGAAAGAAAACTTAAAAAGCTAAATGCTACGAAGTGCCATAAAGATGTTTATGTCTTCTAATTTGAGGACTTGCTAGGAAACTTGATTTGCCACTGGTATCCTAGAACATAATGGATTGATCCCATTTTGAAATAGGTATTTTACCTAACTGTGGTGTCTTTCACATTGAATATATAATTGAATATATATATATATATATATATATATATATATATATATATATATAGAATAAACACATGTTTAGAAAGGTACATGCTTAACAGTTACCAATTTCCAATCCAAGTGTTGCAATCTCTGCCTTTGCTGGTGTTGTCTCTACATTGGAGTGTTTCCTTAATGTATTCTACTCCTTCAAAGTGAGATTTCATGCCTGCTTATTTATGACTGAAGTTACAAAAGGAAATCCTGGCCAGGTCCACCTACATCAGATTTCATTCACATTAAAGCCAGAATGTGCATCTAAAAGCCTGTGTGAATAAAGTCTATTCTAAATGCCAGTGTTTCTGGTTACCTAACTTGGACACTCCTTGCAGAAGGGGTTGAGAAGACACAGCACCAAGGACTCAGGCACCAGGGAGTAGCAGAGTGTGCTGCAGATTCATTTATTAAGGAAGTCAGACCTGCCTTTATACCCTCTCCCAAGGTCACATTGGCTGTGTTGTTCTTTCCTCATTGTTGTCTCTGGGTCAGGTGTCTCTTCGTCAGCAGTCTCTGGGCAGTAGAGGCAGATTTGGCACAGGGAGGAAGTGCCTGCCGTGCATGCTCAGGTAGGCTGTCCTGGGTACCCGTGGCTTTGGTAGGATGGCCACTTTTCTCCTACACACCAGACATGGTCCCATCCCAGATACTTGCCATAAGCTTGTATGTTGACCTATGGTTTTAGCATAGACACCTTTTCAGCTTCATTTGGTCACTCCATCTTCAAATAATCTAAAAGAAAACAAATTAGATACTATCTCATATACTTTAAGTGGTCACCTTTAATCTCGCCTTTCATACCTTTTATTTTATTTTCAAATGTTTCCCTCAAAATATGAATAAAGGCAGTTCAGTGGAAGCCTACCTTAAAATTCCCTTCACTTACTTACTTCTCTGTCTCCCTATTTTGCCTACCACAAAGCATCATGACACTGACAAAATGCAGTCAATTTCTTTGCCCCAAGATGATACAGTAGCCTCTAATCCACTTCTTGGTAGGTCCTTACTTAACAACTAAAACCACATAAGCCTGGCTGTCACTGTCTGCATTCCTATCTGTTTTGCCATCTTCTGCCCACCTCCCCTGGAATCACTCACTACACTCTCCTTGTCTCACCTGCTGTTTCACATTCTTCCAGAAGCAAATTCCAAAATTACAACAAGGACTTCACTTCTTGAGAACCAGTTCTCTGGGGTCCAAGTGTTCAACATGTGCAGCTCTGGTAAACATCCCAGAACAAAATGATGCTAAGTCTCCACAATGAGATTAACATGAAAACAAAAACTAGTCATTTTCTATTCATCATTCTCTTCCTCTGAAGATTAGGTAGTACCACAGGTTCCTAGATTATCCAGGATCTATATTTGGATGCTAGTAAATGTAAATTAAGTCCATGTGAATGTGAAGAGGAGGATGAGTAGATATTTGATTTATAAAATTGAGTTTACTTCAGTTATTTATGTACTCACAAAAATGTCATGTAAACATATATGACAATGGCCCACTGCATTATATAAAAGATGCTTCAAACATTTGGCTCAATACTGAAATATAGAAAGAGCTAAACTGCACACAACTTACTGAACACTGCATATGTAGAACTCTAAACAAATGCACAGAACTATTTCCATAATACAAATTTCCAAAATATACAAAATGGCCTTTTTAAAATGTATTCACTGGTAATGTGAGATGAAAATGATTGCACATTAAGCAAATATTGGTATTGCTACATATCATAAATTAAAGTTGATCCTTTGTCAAAAGAAAAACATGCAATTAAATAAACAATATAACAGAAAAAATAACCACAGGAGAGATTTTAGAAATATTTATTTCATCTTTGTTACCTTGTTTACTGATATTTTGTAGTCCAAACAGAACAATGTTGACATTATTTGAATTGTAGAATATAAATGATTTACATTAGGATTTCAACACTGGCTTTGGAGTCAATAAAATCAATTATTTCTGAATAAAAAAATAGGTAAGCCAATAGGCTAAACTGGTAAAATATTTTCTTATATCCAATAAGTTGAAGCTCATTTAAAGGAGTTGGGGTTTTTTTTCTATCATTGCTTTTGCTAAAAGTATAAAGTTGATTTTATATATATATATATATATATATATATATATATATATATATGAGGGAGATCCAATCTAACAATACTCTCCATTGAACTTGAGGTTGCCCATATTTTTCAGATAACAGTGTTCATTTCTCTTCATCTTATCTTTTTTCACTACTATGCTACATGAATACATTGTATAATGTGCATTGTTCAGAAACCTACCTAATAGCACAGAATACTTCAAGAACTTAAGGAGCAATGACACATGCTCACACATGTACATGCACATACATATGCAGATATGTGTGTATATGTGTTTAACCACACACACAGCCACACTCATCAACACAGCCACACACATGCATACAGCCACACACAAGCAAATATGCACTAACTGAAATGACATATTTTCCCATATTTGTTTTACTAGAAATGTCAGAAACCAGAAAGAATTGGAATTTTACATAAACAACTTACTTTAAAAGTAATTTTAATTGTTATTTAAATATTTTTAGTTATATATTCAGGCCTATACATTTGTGTGTGAATAGACTTAGAAAAAAAAGCAGATGACATTCATACTCTTATAACTTATATTCAAATTGGGTCATTTAAATCCAAACAATCATTTTTGTATGATTCCTTGGGGAAAAAAAGAAAATTTGCTACTGCATTTCAGACATCCTTTTAAAAGAACCAGTAACTGCAAATGGAGAGAGAAGTAGGAGAAAATGAGGGGGAGGAAAGGAAAACATGTGCGACCAGGAAGATTAAGCCTGGTTAGGAATAGAAGACAGGAAAGAGAGAGAGAGAGAGAACATAAAAGAGGGAGCCAATATTGGTTTGAAGATAAAATTGAACACAAAGAAAGGTCTAGAGAACTACAAGACTTCTGCCAACTAACAATTTGAGCTTCTGTGGAAAGGTACCATAAATGCCCCTCCTGGAGAGTGAGATCAACAACTAACTTATCCATGGAGCCCTCAACTAATGCCTGATGGAAACAGGACCAAACACCCATACATAAACAGAGTCGAAGTAGAACCCAGATGCAGATGGAGAGGACAAGACAAGGCAGCAGTAACACATAGAGACAGCTTACCTGAACAAGGAGGAGCTAACTGGACACCAGACTGATAGCTGGGAAGCCAGCATGGGACTGACTCATGATGGGAGATGCCATTATGTATATATGTTTCTCATACTGGTTAATGAATAAAACACTGTTGGCCAATAGGAAAGCAAGATAGGAGGGAATAGGAGACAAGGAGGAAAGAGGAAGTAGTGAGGAGGAGCCAAGATGGAGAGTCGGGAGAAAGCAGTATGCCGGGCGGCTCCCCAGTAAGAGAAATACATAGATCAGCAGAAATGGGTTAATACTTAAGACAGAGCTAGCCGATAAGAAACAAGTAACCGGGCCAACAGAATTATATCTAATACAGAGTCTCAGTGTATTGTTTGGGGCTGGTGCAACGGCGGGACAAGACCAGTGGCAGCAGGCAGAAAAACCCATATTCCTTACAGACTCAGGCCCCCCTGAATATGGGTCTCAACCAGAAGGACTGAGCAGCCTAAAGGACCTCAGACAGTGGAGCCAGGATTTATCCCTGGTGCACAAAAGGACTTTGTGAACATATCCCCCATGGAGGGATAACTGCCTTAATCTAGAGACAGAAGAGAAGCCCTAGTCCCTACTTCTCATGACCTGTCAGATCTACATGACCCCAACTGGATGGCATTCCCCTACATATGGAATTGGGGTGGGGGGATGGGAGGGGAGGGTGGTTAGAGTGCATGTGGGAGGGCAGAGAGGGTAAAAGGGAGGGAAGGAGGCAGGAAGGGAAGGAGGGAGGGAGGGAAGTAGAAAGGGAGGGAGGGAGAGGGAACTGAGATTGACACGTAAAATAATAAATTTAAGTAAAAAAAAAAAAAAATGCTTTGGCTCCAAAATTTAAGTTCAAAGATAAGTTACTGGGGAAAAGGATTTCTAATTTTGTTTCCACGGAAAATGAAAAGATGTGGATTCCTTCCAGACTAATGTGGTTTGATCAAGCCAGACCACCTGAAACATAGTACCAGGTGATCCTACATTCAAAACAGCTGGACAAAGCAGCCTTACAGACTACAGCCAGGATTTCTGAATCTTCTTCAAATCCCCCATGACAGCGCCCCTTACCAGCAGGAAATAGTTTGGAAAGAACGACACCCAAATTCCCAAATATTGTCTATAAATGTTTGTTTTCATTTAAATGGACTTGGTTATATTAAATAAATAAATAAATAAATAAATAAATAAATAAATGGGAAAAAAAAAAAAAAAAAGAACCAGTAACTGGTTTGAGTACCTTGTGACAATGACAGTGTTGATCAATTGTTTTGACATTCGAGTGCTAATGATCTGCATGTTTGTGATATACTAGTGGTCTAACTGGTATTTTTATAATACATGTTTCATTTAATAATTTACCACATATTTTAAAGCAATTAAAGTGCTTTTGCTAAAGTTAAAATTGGTTCTGGCAAACATACACACATATCAACCCTCAAACAGCTAGAAAACACATTTCAGAACAATGAGAATTCGAGGAGGACTTTTAATGAAAAAGAAAATGGTAACCAAATTGAGTCTGACATAGGATGTGAGGTCTCAAACCCAGGGGAATGGCTAACTGAGGGGCCATTGGACATTGACTGCCAAGTTGTCACAGCATCCCTCAGTCCCCACCTGTTATAGAGTATGGCTGATATATATATATATATATATACATATATATATATATATATATGTATATATATATATATATATATACACTGCCCTCTACCTTAAAATTTTCCAGCCCAGAGGCTGGGCTGCTCTTACCGATGTAATGAAATCATTTTAGTTAAGTGGTTTTTTTCCAGTCTACCCTTTACCCTCTTGGTCAGTCTCTTGACCCAGGGTGCCCCTCTCAGTGAAGGTTAAAATTCAACTTCCTCTTAAAAAATATTGGAGGTTTTGTCTTCAGATAATAGTGCAGTTGAGAATGAGTGAGTGGATCATGAGAAAACTAAAGTAGTCATCAAGTGATTGATCAATGTGTCAATCCACTGATGTGTTTCTAGATGAATTTATTATTATGGAATGGATTCTACTGGATAAAAATGTCACAGACATCCTATGGCTTTAGGTGCACTTGCTTTCTTTCTCTCCGTCTATCTGTCTGTCTCTCTCGCACTCTCTCTGTCTCTCTGTCTCTCTTTCAGCAAGGAAAGCAACATTTGTCTGGTCTGACATGTTTTTACCTATGATACTGTGTCTCCACACATGAAACAGGAGGTCAATGGACATAAACTATATCCTCTGAATTTGTGAACCTAAACAAGTCTTTCCTCCACTAAGTTGTGTTTTTTGTTACATCACTAATTGGAAGGAAAACACAATGATGGTCATAATAACAATGCTGTATTTAGAAATTTACATTTAGGAGCTGTAATATATATTTCAACAAGAAACCATGGTGTTAAAGTGATAAAATTATAAGAAGTTATAAGATGATAAGTTACATTGGGCCATATTAATTTAAAAATCCATGTTACAATACCTTTGATTATCACCAGGGAGGAACAAAAGAATATAGGTTAAAAAATGACACTCCTAGCCACATACCTCACATAAATAAGCATTTACTCATTCATGTCAAAGGACTAGTAAGAACATTTTTCACAACAAAATTCTTTATAACAGCTGAGAACTAGAAATAATGGAATGGTGATCAGCAGTAAAGCATACAAGTCATGCAATCCCCACTGAATGAATTATTAGGCAGCAAAGAAAACTGAATCTCATAAACAAAGATCTAATTGAGAGAGAGAAAAGGCCAGAGGGAAAACTATATAATGTGCCTCATACTTGCAATACCAGCACTCTGCAGCGTGAGGCATGAGGATCATGAATTCTAGGTCAGCCTGGGCTACATATCAAGGCTCTTTGTATCAATAGAAAATATATAATGCATAGTTACATTTAGCTTAAAATGAGTAATGGTAATAGATGGTTTTAAAATCAGAACAATCAACACTGGGAAAGATGGAGGGATGTTAATAAAGAAAGCAGCATGACTTTTTTTAGTGCTGGTAATCTTATGCATTTTGATATGAATAGTGAACTTGTAGTTATTTTCTGAAAATCTCTTGAGCCATATAGTTATGAATTGGGCTGCTATTTGTGACAAATAAATTCATTTGTTAGGGTAAATAGGTTATGAGATCTTTTCCATTTAAAGTGGGTTTTTTAATACGTGGGATTTGGAGAACTAAATAAAATTAAGAAAGGTTTTTAGCAAATATGCAAGCTTTATTACATGGAAATGCTGTTTTCTTGTTCGTCCTCAGAATAATAAAAAGTCTAGTTTTCCATTCTAGCTTCCATTCAGCAAAATCGATATGTAAATGATTGCTTTCTTCTCCCCTTAAAAATCTCTTTTTAAAAATATGCCTCTTTAGCACTTCCAAGAACACAGCTGTGTAAGTGCTATTGTATTACAAGATGCTGGTCTGTGACTTGGCCATGGAAGGAAAGCATGTGTTTAGCTTAATTTTTGCTTTTAGTCTAACCAAATGCCCTCAAGCATTTCCTCTAGGGATGACAATATCTATTAATCTAGGAAACCACCTACAAAAGCAGTCAACAAATTTTATGCTAGGTTTTCCTCAGCTATCATCACCCTTGGAGAGCACAAGAAAAGGAAAATTCAGACTTTCTTTTCTGTATTTTAAACACGTGTTACTGGAACATTTCTCATGAGCCATCTTGTTAATGATATTAGAGAAGAACAGATCAAGCCAAAAACCATGTGACTTGGAGCAACCTGCCAGGAGAAATATTCTAAAGCAATCTTTAAGAAGTGCTTCCCTTGATTTTGTCTCAAACATTGCATGATATCTATTGGGTTTAAGTTCAAGGCTAACACTTAGATAACTATTTCCTGTCAGCCTGAAGGCTCCTAAAGATGAACTAGAATGAGCAAGGTTACACTTAATTCACTATCTTTCACACCATCTTATAATTCAGAAATGACCAAGGATGCAGGGATTTGACCCAAGGCTAGTAAAGAGAAAGGTATGTGTGTTATATCAATGACATTGTCTAGATTTTACGATTGTCTTTTAACTTTAGTGAAGCTAGAGCTACTGTACCATTTGCTATCAAGTTCCTAAAAATTATAAAGTGGGACTGCAGAGGAGGGTTGTGCTGGGCTGAATATCAAAACCTGTGAAAAATCTATTGAAAACCTCAGCAAACAAGCAGTAGGAAATCTCAGGGGGTTCATAAAATAGAATGCAAGTGTCTTCATTCCAGAAATTTGATTGAAATATACTATTTAAAAGATGATATCATATCGTCACATATTGAGCAATAATATACAAACTTCTCCAAAAAAGGATACAGCAACCAGTGATAGAAATGTTATTATGGTAGTCACCTCATGTCAGCAAATGTGGCAAGCATTTAAAAATAAGTTATGTCATTTTAGTGTTCATATTTTAGTTTTTATATAATTCTTTAATTTAAAACACACACAGTGTTGGAGTGTTGGTTCATTATTGGATAAGAACATTTGCTGCTCTTTCAGAGGATCTGGGTTCAGTTCCCAGCATGTATATGGTGGCTCACAATCATGTCCATTTCTGGTGCCTTCTATAGGCTACTGTAGGAAATAAGTACACACATGATGCACAGAAATACACAGACAAAGTGTTCATGTGTAATAAATAAATAACAAATACACATATATGTGTGTGTATTTATGTGAATGTATATATGCATATATTCTGTGTGTGTGTGAGAGAGAGAGTGTGTGTTTATAGATTAGAGTTAAACAAATCATAAACTCTAGTAAGGTCAATAAGTTGCCAAGAGACAAAATTCAGAGATGGTACAAAACACCTGGGTCTGTTTGTTGACTAACCAGGCTCCTAAGTTTTTTGCATAATCCTAAAGTAATTTCTGTAATGTTCCATTGGATCCAGTGAAAGATTTATATCACAAATATTAAAAGATCTGGCCATTAAAATGGTTTGTGCTCATTAAAGAATGTAATGTATCATCAAGAAATACAGATTAGACTCCTGGAATCCATTTGCATAGAGTTAGGAGTGATGAGCAAAGGGGTCAAGACCAGACTGGAGAAACCCACAAAAAGAGCTGACCTGAGCAAGGCGGAGCTTATGAATTCCAGTCTGATAGCTGGGAAACCACCATAGGACTGACCCAAACCCCCTGAACATAGGTGCCAGTTAGGAGGCCTGAACAGTATATGGGGCTTCTGCTAGTGGATTAGTATTTGTCCCTATTATACTAACAGATTTTGGGAGCCCATTCCACATAGAGTCTCAGCCAGTCATATGGGGAAGGGCCTAGGCCCTGCTCCAAATGAAATAAGAGTTTGAAGAAACCTCATGGAAGGCCTCACCCTCCCTGAGGAACAGATAGGGAATGGGATGGGGGTTGGAAAGGTGACAAGGGAGGAAGGGATGGTAAAGGAACTGGGATTGACATGTAAAACAAGCTTGTTTCAAATGTAAATAAAAATATTATCAAAAAAGGAAAATGAAATACAGATTAGTAGTTAGTCATCTGTAATAATCAAACTTGTAGTCATGTTAGGCATATTTTCAAGGCTAAACAACGATATCTTTTAGATAATTTAAATACTTTAGAGACCTACAGAATATGTCATTTAAGATGTTTTAATAATCCAAGGCTTTTCATGACAGTGAGATACACCTGCTCCAGGAAGCAACAATCTATTTCATAAAAGGAAAATGAGATCAAAGAACCTCCATATAGAGTTTGCTTTTGTTGTGGCAAAGTTAGACACTTGGCAAGAAACTGTCCTTGCCTCAATTGCTGACAGTGTGTTGTCAGAATTGGACAAGCAGGACAAAAAAGAAGGTGACTGCTAACTTTGCCAAGACTAGGTAAGACAGTCCTTCAAAATTCCTGCTTCACAGACAAGTCTCTGAGATATTCTAAGCCAAAGATGGATGCCCCAACATTATAGAGGAAACTTGAATGACTGTCCAAAGATACAAATGTCTCTGTCACTTCTATAGCTTTGGAAGTTTTTTACTCTGTACTTCCTGTTTACTCATGTAATATTATACCATTCTTGGGACTCTAATGGGGTTGAAGTTGAGATAGTTATCGATACAGTTTTCCTTGTTACCAAATTCACAAAAAAAAATAACTTACAAAAGAGAGCTAAGATTAAAAGACATAAAAGCTTAAATTATTTAACTAAGAAAGTGTTTTGATGTCTAAGAAGGTAGTTTCAGGATGATAATACATCCCTAAAGAAAACAAGATTAGATATAAAACTTTAATTCATCAAGATATGATAGATAAGAGAGTATTTTCTCTAAATATGCCAAATACAAATAGCTGGATATTGTGAATGTAATTCTTACCTGATAATTGATCTTATTGTATATAATTTTACTATGTTAGAGCTAAAACATTTCCTTTGTATTTAGACAAAAAGGGGTAACTGTTCTGGGGAAATTGTATACTATATGAAGATATATTGCTGTGATTGGTTTAATAAAGAGCTGAATGGCCAATATCTAGTCAGGAGAGATAGGCAGAACTTCCATAGAGAAGGAAGATGCTAACAAGACTCATAGGGAGTTGAAATGCAGGATGAAAGAAAGGTAAAAAGCTACATGTTAAAACATAGATTAATAGAAATTAATTTTTAAGTTACAGGAGCTAGTTAGGAATAAACTAATCTATAGGCCACTAAACTTTCAAAAAAAAAAGGGGGGGGGAAGGCTTATCACTGTTTCTGTGAGTATGAGCAAGTACATTAATATCAGTAGCTTATATTTTTCTCATAAATAAAATGAGGATATTACTGGATTCTAAGCAATGTAATTATTATTGATTGAGAGTGAAATTATCACTAAGCTTAAGGAATTGCCACAATTTGAACATGGGTTTTTTCATGGTATAATATCCACAGAAATGATCCCTTATTCTACTTTATGGTCAGAGCTAAGGGCAATGGTTGCTTACAATCTCCACTTTCAATTACTTAATCTTGTAATTGGTACCAAACATTCATTGACTTACAGCATATTATTTGGTTCTGTTCCCAAATGCCTGTTTTGTTCTAGATTTCAATATGCAGAAGAGCTGAGTTCCTTTACTGTCAGCATTGTTACTCAATCATGAGTTGTCATTAGAGATAGTGTTATTACAACTGCAAATCCACTTAATACAAAAATACATTTAAAAATGTCATGTGTAGTGTGCATTGCTCTGACACTTAGTAATTAAAAGTTCTAAACCTTCCACAAAATTATACCCATGTTCACACTGCATGGTGTGCTGGGGAACGAATTTAAATAATTATTTTTACTTTTAAAAATCACAGATATGTATATACACAAACACATAAAGCTATTTTTCACCACTGCACATCTGGTAAGATTCTGAGTCACAGCTTGCATTTATTTCAGTTGGGAAGTAACTATTTTCTCAAAATATTAAGCCTCATCTTTAAGAATATCCAAACACAATATCAAAAGCACTCAGATAACTAAAGTATCAGTAAATTTCCAAGATTAAATAAAGGAAACCAAATAATCATTATAACTAATTATATGAAAAACAAGAGTTGCTATGTTTTATATATGCCCAGTTTCCTCTAAGAAGAAAAAAAAATATTTGATAATATTGATTTAACTTTTCTTCAAATTCTAAGAATAACAAAATTTCCTTTTTTAGAAAATATGAACATCAAATGTCTAATTCTTTTTTTTAATTTTATTATTATTGTTATTATTTCTTATTTTACATATCAATTCCAGTTCCTTCTCTCTCCCAGCCTCCCATGCTCCCTGACCCCTCTTCCCATCCCATTCCTCACCCACTCCATAGGGAGGGTGATGCCTTCCAGGAGGGGTCATCTAAATCTGTCAAGTCATTTGGAGTAGGGACTAGGCCCTCCCTCTTGTCTCTAGGCTAAGGGAGTATAGCTCCATGGGGAATGTGCTCCCAAAGTCCTTTGGTACACCAGGGATAACCTAAAGGACAAACTAATTGTGAACATTTTATTTCTACTTTCACTTAAATTTCTATTTTTAGAGTTTATTTATATTGATGTGTATCTTATAATTATGAATTGTAGATGAATTTTTTAATTTAGAGATAATTTTCATCAACAGGCAATGTATATGATATAAACATCATTGACAAATACAATATTTATTAGGAAAATAAAAATTTAATGATATGTATCAATCATCAAACAATATCATTTCTAAATTTAGTGTTTGAAAGAAGCAGTTACAAAATTGGAATGATTTCATTATAATTGTATAAGCAAAATTTTTAGAAGCTGAAGGCATGCTTAAAACTTCAAAGAGTTCTCAACAAAAAAGCATATTGTTGGTCCCTGTTTCATATTTAATTAAATGTACCTATGAAAATAAAGTTGTAGATATTTCTCTCCTTTGAACTCAGAATAAACCATGGTCCAGAATACACTGTTTTAATCACAGATTATGCATCTTTCCCAAACAATTAGTAAAACTGTTATCCTCATTATAAACTGCTTGGTTCTTCATGATATCAGACTTTGCTGGTAACTTTCATATGAGACAACTTTCAGATGAGTTACTCATCTCACCCCCAGAAAATATTGAAAGGTGTGGAGGAAGAATGACATATGCTCAGCAATATTAATTTTCAGATACTTCTACTAAAGTCACAATTAGAGAGGAAGTAAATTCACACTGGCCTGAGTAGACTGTAGCTACCACTAGAAGTGATGGAGAAACACCTGTGGCCTCTTCTCATATACACTTACTGAGGAGATAATAATTGACTTCAGAATTAGTGCCACGATAAACACACACCAACTAATGGCTGTGAAAATCACAAAGTCCTTTGTGAAAAGCAGATGCTACAATAGAGTTTGGGAGATAACTGAATGACAAGTTTTGTCAGCTACTTTACAATTTGAACTGCCTCTCTTTAAAAATACTCAGAAAAATTGGGACGGGAACACTAGTCACTGTCTAACCATGGCACCCTGGGAATCACATAAGGGCAATAGCTTTCATCCCAGGTGACATGCCAAGCAACTAGCTTCTTTTTGGATATTTACAGCTTTGTCTCTGTAGCCTCATGCTCTAGGACAGTCTGAAAATTGAAAAATGAACACCCACTTTTGGAGAGCTTGCCTTCCCATAACACATCAAAGTCCATCTAGGTAATAATTACATATGGCAAATGGAATGTGCTGAGGGAGGACAGTCACACTCCAGATATCTCCTATCTGAAACGGTGAACAAAGAAACTCACACTTCATGAGGAATTGACAATGCAGTTTAGTTTTTAACATTAGAAAACATTTATCCCTTCTCCCATAGAAGTTTTCTAAAGGCAGAAGAAAACTGAGTGCTGTGCTTGTGTGAAGGTACACAGACAGGGTGTGTTCTGTCATTGGTTCATTCGTATGCTCACAAATTATTGGCTATCTGTTACATCTTTGTGTGGTTTAGTTAAATAATAACAGATGGTTTGAATTTTCTGTTTGCTGTTGTTGCTGTCTTACATAGCTTTCTTTAAAAACATAAAGACTATGCTTGTATATTTGGTAAATAGTACGTGAGTGTTTAAATAACAACAAAAATTATTTTTACTTGCTGTTGATGTAGCAGAAAAAAAATATGTAGAAAAATCACCTACAAATACCAGAGCAGGCCTCTTTCGTGAGCTTCTGCCTGAGGAAGTCCAATGTATGTACTATAAAAGATGCACTTACACCATGAAGAGATTGTGTGACAGGCAGATGGATGATACCACTAGAGTTAACCTGCATATTCTAGGAAGAGAATGGAGCCAGAAATAGGGCACTGCAGTTGATGCTACACAGAATGCTGCATGATGAAACTATTGCAGAGAACTGAAGAGTTTTTCCGCTGAAAGTGAAGATGATACCCGAAGATACTGCACAGAGAGAATGGAATACAACTCAAATGTAATGCCTTTGTGGCTGGGAAGTGGTCTGTGCTGATAAGTATTTGGGTCTGTATGAATGTGTGCTTGGTTTATGTGTCAGGTGTAAGCCAGGTGTGTTTTCTGTGAATTATCTATTCTAACATGAAAATGTATTAGTAATATATAGGTATACATTTCTCTACCCCTTCCTTTCAAATGTAGCCTTAAATTTAGGCATATATGTCTGATGACTTTATTTTTGACAATTTGCTTCTTAGAAGCACATTTCTTTCAAATGTGGCCTTGTTGATCTCGTTCCTGTAGTCAATGAGAATAGTGACTTGACATTTATTTTTCATAGCTAATATGATTTATAGGAACTTTACAAATGCCTTTTGTAAAGTCCATTTGTCTTTAATAGAAGCTCTAAAAAATATTTTATTATAGATGACAGTGTCTTATTGTGGACATGAAATTATCTCATTCAAAGTGTAAGTGATTAGGGACTGGCAAGATGGCTTAACAGGTAAAAGTGTTTGCCATCAAGCCAGATGAGTAGAGTCTGACATACTGTATTAACAGAGTGGAAAGAGAGAATGGCTCATACATGTTGTCCTTTTATCAACACACATGCACACATGCCGCCAGGCAAAAACAGACGAATAAGTAAATATAATATTATATATTTAATAAAAAAGTGTGTTTGCTTAAAATAAACTAGAATAAGAAAACTAATATATCTCTTGCAAAGGAAGAAAGAAGAAAGAATCAGAATACTGTTTGCTTGGAAAGCAGAAATGGGACAAGAATGAAAAAAGAAGAGGGTGCAGGATAGGCACTAAGGAAAGATCTGAGCTTGGATAATTGGCTGGGAACAGAATGGAGAAACAGTTAAGAAAAAGAAATGAGACTTTCAGGAGTGTGTGTGATGCTTTATGTCTACATGACACTTCATTAATGACTGTATTTCTTCCTGTTATCGCTGAAATGTTGGCTAAATCCTAAAACCTACTCTAATAATTTAAGAGTAAGTTGGGAATGTGGGTTTATAGAGGATGAAATGGTAAGATAAAAGCTAAGAAGTTTGCAGAGACCCAGGGTATATGCTTCACAATGATGTTTAGAATACTCTCCTCTAAATTAATGATCTGAATTTACTGTAGCATCACAGAGGGACTGTATAAAGAAAAGTGGACTGTTTCAATGCATTGTCAACACTTCTAAATAACATTCATTCTTCCTGTAGCCATTTATCAGAGCAAAATGGCTTAAGACACAATCCTGGATTTGATCTGTATTTCATTTGGTTTACTTCATTCAGCTGACAGGGAGTAAAACCCTTTCATTACACCTGATTGTTAATAATCATTTGAGATTCATACTATGTATTTATTTATTCATCTGATGTTTGTGGTGGAAAATGAGACTCAAACTTCACTAATTTATGCTACATTGGAAATTGCAAATCTGGGGTTGGTGAGGTAGCTCACAATGCTACAGAAGCATTAGGGCGGGATTTCAGATTCCAGTACCTACTAGAGCCCCCTAAATACCTATAACTCCAACATCAAAGGATCCTCTTTTCTGTAAGAACCTTTGGGCAGGTACATGAGTGTACATCTGCACACATACATGTTTATACATTTATTCACACACCTGCGCATGCGTGCACACACACACACACACACACAAACACACACACAGTTGAAAACTAAGCCTGCTTGGCTTTGGGTTTGAAAATTTTTAATACTGTCTTATAATCTTAAAAATATTCTTCAGTTTGGGAATTATAGAAATTACGGATTGTAGTCACTTTAAAAGTAGATTAAAAATCTTGTGGATACTGCGTTGTACTTCACTGACATTACTGCCCACTAGAAATCAGGAGCACTTGCAAGTCAAGGCAATAAGAATGTCTCTAGACATTTCCAAAAGACCCCTGAATAAAAGACAAATAACCTCTGATTAAGAATAATTATGCTAAAGGAGTTAAGCTTAAATATTTGAGTTATTGAAACAATATTTTACTAGAAAGAAAAAGCATAGTAGAAATAACACATTTTAAATAGATAACAGTGTCAGATTTTCAAGTGTGCAGTTCTGTTTGAGGTGTTCCCATCTACCTTAGAATGGCATGCAGATGAATTTTCATGTAGTGGCCCATAATCCAGGATTTGAGGCAGACTAAGTTTAAGGTTGAGTAAGAGCTATGTTGGACTTCTGAATTAGAAGCTACCATCTGTTCTTCATATTCTCAATAGATTACATTATGTGTTCAGAAGGCACAGATATTTTAAATAGCATATAAAAGAGAACTAAAGCACAGAGGTGGGATTGGGGCTAGAGATGATTGAATGGATAGAATATTTGCCACAAAATCATGTGACCCTGAGTTCAGATCGCTAACACTTATGCTAACAATGGTTGAAGTTCCATACATCTGTAATACCAGTGCTGGGAAACAGATGGTTTAATCTTGGGATGCAAAATGGCCAGAAAATATAGACAAAGGGTAAGCTGCATGTTCAGTGAAAGACTCTATCTAAGAAAGTAAGGTGGGGAACTGTCAGTCAGTCTCTTGCTCACACAGGCAATCTGACCTGTGCAAACATCGCACAAACAGATTGGGGGGGGGGGTTGAGGGAGGGAGGGAAGGAAGGAGAGATTAAGGGTAAGATTAAATATAAGATTAAAACATCTTTTTATTTTCTAAAGACAGAAGAGAAACTCAAGCAGAGAACACCATTTTACTCAAAGGACTATCCTGGAAACTGCTAGAATCCAGGTGCAGAATTCTAACGAGTGGCTGTAAGGTGAAAGTGAGAAGGGAGATAGGGACTTGGCTCATCCAGAGAAATCAGCAGCTAGATTATTGTCCTTCTGTTCAACAGAGGATTAAAAAAAAAAAACTAAAAAATAGCTATTGTGAACCTCTGCCTGTGGCTTCAAGCTAAAAATAGAAAAAAAGGATTTTTTTCTTTGCAACTCAGGCATTCCTTGGGAACTTATTTTTTTCTGAAGTTTACCCTTTATAAAAGTGTCTACTCTCTGGGGCACTATGGATGGATTGCAGATGTGCAGCAGGCTTTCCTATTCTTAGCCTTGGTGTCACCAATGGAGACTGAAATGGCTTGAGCCTCTGGGCTGACCTCTGCTCCCAAGTGTACCCATTTTCTGATGTATGCTAGCAAGTACTGTGTTGAATAGATATGGAGAGAGTGGACAACCCTGCCTTGATTCTGGATTTAGTGGAATTGCTTTGAATTTCTCTCCATTTAAGTTGGTGTTGACTATGGGCTTGCTGTAAACTGCCTTTGTTATTTTTTGGTGCATCCTTATATCCCTAATCGCTGCAGGACTTTATCATGAAGTGGTGTTGGATGTTGTCAAAGGCCTTTTCTGCATCTAATGAGATGGACATGTGTTTTCTTTCACTTATTTACATAGTAGATTTCATTTATTGATTTTTTAATATATATATATATATACCTATATATATATATATACATATATATATATATTGAACTCTCCCTGCCTCTTTTGGATGAAGCTTACCTGATCATGGAATTCAGGAATGTGTTCTTGGATTAGGTGTGCAAGGACTGTATTGAGGATTTTTGTACCTATGTTTATAATGGAAATTGTATGTAACTTTATTTTCTTGTTGGGTCTCTGTGTGGTTTGGGTATCAGGGTAAATGTGGCCTCATAGGATGAAATGAGCAATGTTCCTTCTGTTTCCTTTGTTCTTTGACAGTCTGGTAGGATTCTGTGCTAAACCCATCTGGCCCTGGGGTTGCTGTTGTTTAGAGACTTTTAATGACTGCTTATATTTCACTAGGGGTTATAGTGTTTATATGATCTTGATTTAATTTTGGTAAGGTTATCTATCAAGAAAATTATCCATTTCTTTTATAGTTTCTAATATGGTAGAGTACAGGTTTTTAAAATATTTATCTAGATTTTTCTCAGTGGCTGTTGTTATGTCCTTATGTTCATTTCTGATTTTGTTAGTCTGAGTAATTTCTACCCGCCTTTTGTTAATGTGGATAAGGGTTTGCTGATCTTATTTATTTTCTCAAAGAACCAACTCTTCATTTCATTGATTCTTTGTACTGTTGATGTAAGGAAGGTTGGAAGAAAGGAACTTTGTGATTCCATGAGGATGGGGTCAGAAAGAAAAGAAGACCACTGCAGGTTTTCCGCTACAGAGTGGGGGGTGAGACTAGGGAGATTGGATCTGTAGAAGGAACACAGGGAATGTATGGATCTGCTGTCAGCCTAATTTTTGTCCTGCCAGAAGAGGTCCTTGATTATGCAGGGGATATCTGCTGGGGCTGGAACAAAACAGTAAGTTGGGGATGGTTAGAAGAAGATCTGTGGGATTCACATAAGATGGGAACAGGGGGCCTTGAAGACCTCTACATACGTTCTGCTACTGAGCTGGTTATGTGACGGGGGATCGGATCTGGGGAAACCAAGATGTGTTTTCTCAAAAGACATTTAGTGTCAGTTGCCCTTCTCTGCATTCCTTCATTTTTCCTGCTTTCTGATGTCCTTCCTCAATTAGTCCTCCATTGTTAGTTCCCTCTTTTATCTCTGTTACACCATCCTCTACTTCCCTCTCATTGGTCATTACCTCTACTCACTCCTGGTCCCTTGTTAATTACCTAACTTCTACTTATTTGGAAAATAGCACACATATTGAAGGCTTAAAAGCTAATGTCCACATTCCATATATGAGAAAACATGTACTTTTCTTTGTGGGTTGATGTTATATCACTCAAGAAAATTGTTTCTTGCTTCATCCATTTGTCTTCAAGTTTTACAATTTAATTTTTCTCAAAAGCTGAATGATTGTATAAATGTACCATATTTTCATTATCTAGTTATCAGTAAATGGACATTTAGGCTCTTGACAATATCTAACTATTAAGGATAAAGCAGCAACAATGAACATAGATAAATAAGTATCTTTTAGTAAGATATCAAGTTCTTTTTGTATATCAAAATAGTGGTATAACTGGATCCTGAGGTAGATCAATTCTCACTTTACTAAGAAAGTTCTACACTGATTTTCATGGTGGCTGAGCCAGTTTGCATTCCCAGCAACAAATCAAATTTCCTCTTTCACTCCATTCCAACCATCAGGTACTATCATTTATTTTATTGATGTTGGCCATTCTGACAGGAGTAAGATATAACTTCAAAGTACTTTTAATTTTCATTTCTGTGATGGCTAGAGATAGTTAATGTCTCCTTAAATGTTTCTTAGCATTAGTGTTTTACCTTTTAAAAACTCTGTTAGTTCAGTAGCTCATATTTAAATTGTGTTTTTTGACTTCTTGATTTTGGGAGGTTTTGCTGGTTTATATATTCTAGAAACAAAGCCTATATCAGATGTTTATACTGGTCTTTTCTAGATTAGGCTACACTCTTGATCTGAGAAAAATTAAACAAAACAGTGATAAACTTTTACAAGGTAAGATCCCCACAACAACATCATTTTACAGATGATGCTCATCTGTGAAAACTGAAAGCTCTGGACAGAATTTAGTTTGTTCTAGCTAATTTCTCAAGACAGGATTGCCAATTCTCAGTGTTTCCTCACCTGGAAAAAACCAGTCCCTCTTCAGTCCCTTCAAGCCAAGATTGAAAGAGCTCTACAGCCTCAGTCCAGTATACAAGGCCTGAAAATTCCTTGGGGAGCTGCCAATGTGGACTACATTTAAAGCCTAAGAACCTGGACTAGTCTCCTCAAGTAGGTGCAGCAGAAAACATAGCCCAAGAAAAAATGAGTGTGCCTGCAAGACTGAGTTTCCTTCTGCATTTGTTCTGTCCTCCAGGTCTGTTAGGATTGAAGTCACATTTTCAACTATGCTTAGAAACTCCTTTGATACTTGGCTGAGTCTGGACATAGGAACAGGTGACTTATATTCTATCCCCATTGATCCTTGTATCATTTATTTGGGTCCATCACAGTACTGGAACGAAAACCCATTTCACAAACCATTAGTTACTTTAGAACTTTCCTAACAGAAGTTAGGAGAAAAGAATAATGTCCCATTTCACTTACTGTTGTTTTTAAAAGTATGTGGGAAGCAAATAAATCAATATATTACCATTCTAGTCACTTGATTACTTTAGTAGAGTTTATATTCCAAGTTTTAGTTGTTAGCATTAAGAGAATTCTTAGGTACAGTAAAACTAGTCACCAGAGCCAGGCATTGGTGGCACATGCCTTTAGTCCCAGCACTCAGGAGACAGAGGCAGGCAGATCTCTGTGAGTTTGAGGTCAGCCTGGCCTACAGAGTGAGTCCCAGGACAGTCTCCAAAGCAATACAGAGAAACCCTGTCTCAAAAATAAACAAACAAACAAACAAAAAGCAGTAACCAGATGGATTTTCTAATGCTTGTAACTATTTCAGTTGCCATCTTTTAGATACAAGTAAGATAATATTGGACTTAATATTAATTCTTGATAGCATAAACAATGAATATAAGTTATATATTCCACATTAAAAACATAGTTCAAAGTATCAATCTCTACAACATTTGTGAGCAAGTGTGAGCAAGAGAATAGAAATGAGGTAACCAAGGAAACTGCAGTTTTAGCTCTGTAGTTTTTACTTGTATGATCAGAATGTGGCAAAGCATCCTTACAGTGTCAGTTACATTCTCCCTACTGCATTGAAAACCAAACACCAGGGAAGTTCCCCAGCTGCCACACATGCATTCTAGTGAAGGATCTACAATGTCAAAAGACTTTCATTGTAGTGTAACTTACACTATAGTTTTGACATTTCCCACCCCTTTTGTGAACTTTTTTAGGGAAAAGAAATGAGAGTAAATACCATAAGAGACAGATCCACTCACCACTATTTATGAAAGGAGTCGGTATTATCACTCTCAAGAATATGACATACACCTCATCAAAACCCATAAAAACTCTAAAACCTCCAAACTGCAGGACAGATGGGGCTGTTACCCTTCTTCCAGTTAGCCCATTCTGATCTATCTTGGGTGTGCTCTGCTTTGCTTTGTTAAGTAAACTCTTGTTTAAACTGTCTATGTCTCTTAGTTTAGTTTTTTCCCCCTTGAGACAAGAAGTGAGGAGAAATATAGAACCTATATTTTCCCCAAGTGTCGAGGTGTGAATAGGAATGGCACCTGTAGGCTCATAGATATAAGTAATCGGTGATCAATGAGTGCAGCTACTTGATGGGGATTAAGAGGTGTGGCCTTGTTGGAGGAAGTGTGTCACTTAAGGGTTGGCTTTGGGGTTTCAAATGGTTGAGTCAGGGCCATTGTGTGTTTTGTTCTTCCTGCTGCCTGATGATCTGGAGGTAAAACATTCAGCTACCCTTCCACCACCATGTCTGCCTGTGTGCCACCATGCTTCCCACCATGATAACGGACTAAACCTCTGAAATGTAAGCAAGTCCCAGCTAAATGATGTTTTGGAATATTATTTTAAGATGTGTTACATTTGTTTCTACTGTGCAACATTTGTTTAGTGGTATAAAGATGTGTTACATTCTTTCATGTTGTATTTGTTTAACTCCTTGAAGCTATGTTACTTTGTCTGCCTAAAACTTTACCTGATTGCTCTAATAAAGAGGTGAATGACCAATAATAAGGTAGGAGGAAGGGTAGGCGGGGCTGTCAGGCAAAGAGAATAATAGAAGGAGAAATCTGGGAAGCAGTTTGGGAAGCCAAAGGAGAAGAAGAAGAGAGTGCCACAGGCCAGCCATCCAGCTATACAGCAAGCTATGGAGTAAGTAAAGAATATAAAATAAAGATAAAAGCCCAGAGGCAAAAGATAGGAAGAATAATTTAAGTTAAGAAAAGCTGGCTAGAACAAGACAAGCTAAGGCCTGGAATTCATAAGAATGAATAAGCTAGGTGACTGGCCCCCCAAAAAGATCCAGAGAGCAAAGTATAAAACAACCATCTATAACTCTTTCCTTTATAAGAGTTACTATGGTTGTGACATCTTTTCATAGCAATAGAACATTGAGTAAGACACCAAGTTTCCTTCTGCTAGCTCCTGGCTTTGCTCTTGTACTATATTGTTGTTTTTACACTAATCATGTTATTAAGCAACAGCAACTTAGACAAGAAGGAATTGGGCCATATTCTAAAATATGTTTTTCCTGTTGTTTTGTACTCATCAGTTTAAACTTGATTGTTATTTCTTTTTAAATTTCTAGAGCAACACTGAATAATAAGGAATTACTGGCTGTCAAGACATATGAATGCAATTGCTAGTGTTACTACAGTCCTATATAATTTACTCCCTGAGAATGAGAGTATTGCCACTCAAACATAGGAAAAGGACTGAAAACATAGGGAGATGGAACACGGGCATTGATTCAGCAGCAATGGCTAACAGAGGAGCTTTTCCTCAAGGTTTAGAAAGCAGGAGCTGATTTCAGTCATTGTCTTACACTAGCGTATTGGACAAATCCATAAACTCTTTTGATATGAATTGAGAAATGACTTTAGGAGAGAAAAAGAAAAAAAAGGAACAAACGTGCAAATCTATCAGTTTTTAGGAGAAAAGACGGTGAGTGTTCTCCCTATTATCATTCCACAATGAAGTAGGCTGAGGCCAACACATTTCAGCTCTCTCTCAATGGTGGAGTTCATGAGTTCACTACTTACTCTTTATTCGTATACCTAACAGGTACAAATGGCACTGATTCTCTAGACAACTGATTTGGAGACCAATTAAAACACATAATGAGATTGGCAGCTGCTGACCAAGGAAAGCTGGGCCTAAAGGAAGTTCCTATTTACTAAGAAGTAGGGACCACAGATTCAATGGAATCTGGATTGGAAATAGGCCTTACACACATGAAAACGAAAAAAACAAAAATCCAGAGTGTAACTGAGCTCATCTATTTTCTTGCTAATACAAAACAGTAACTAATAATCATTTTCAAATTCTTCTTCAAATAAAATTTTGCTTCCCACCACCACCACCGAGTCTCTTTTTCTCTTTCTTTTCCTGTCTTTCAAAATATACTGTTTTGACCTATCTAAATCCAATCTCCATTTTCCTTCAAAAATTAAGCCAAGATTCACTGTTCATTTGTTTTTCTTTTTTTTTCTTCCTTCCTTCCTTTCTTCCTTCCTTTCTTTCTCTTTCTTTCCTCCTTCCTTCCTTCCTTCCTTTCTTTCTTTCTTCTCATCCCTTAAAGAATTTCAAGTACCTTGGAACTTACTAAGATAATGGGGCTCAGAACCACCAGTGCACCATCACTTCAGTACACTAACCTCGATGTAACAATACTGATGACCTCAGAAATCACATTTGATGATGCAGAGATGCTCTCTAAGATCATGTGAGGACTGGTAGTGTGAAACATCCATGAATGTGTTGGCTGTACCGAGCAAAATAATGACTATCCCTTCTTTCCCCCAAAGATACTGTTGGTGCTAAGTGAAATTACCCAGCTCCATTGTAGATGCTATCTTAGTCAGTTTATATTATTGTAGCAGAATAACTTGATGGAATATAAGTAAAATATTTTTGTTTTGCCAATGATTGGGATGGTTCTTATACCTGGTAGTGGCTCTCTAGCTGTATCTATGACATGGTAGATAACATATGCAAAACTGTCAAGTGGAATACATATGCCACCAAAACCAAAAGAGAAAGACAAGAAAGACAAACTCACTTTCTAACAGCTCACTCTGCTACTAAACAGACCAGTCCCATAGACAAATCTACTCCAGAGGCAGTCATTAATCTCTTCTGGGGCAGGGTAGTAACCCCATGTTTAAATTCACTCTCTTATGGTCCCAACCTCTTTGTTAAACTAAGGTTTAAGCTTTCAAAGGATGAAAATTTGAGTGGATAAAACCTGTTCAAACAGAGAATTATGGCCACCTACTTTAAGGCTATAACAATCACATTTCAGGACTTAATTTCTGTAAAAACCAGTGACTCTGTGTGCTGCTTGTTTCTAGGCAAAGTTTACAAATTCTTTCATTGAAGTAAGTTCTACTCATTTTTGTTTCTCTTTGTCACATTGAAATTGCCAGACTTTAAGAGTTTTGTCATATTGACTAGGAAGATAGAGTCAGGCACATTATGCTGAGACCATGATATACTTTCTCTGTACCAAATGTCCTAGTTGTTTCAATTAATTTAGTACCTACTTAATTCTAATTCTTATTAGAAATTTTGCAATCCTTTTACACAGACATCTCTGCCATAAATTACCCATTTTCCAAGCACATTTTAGCACTAGGATGAACACACTGCAGACTCATGCTGATGACCTTAACCTCTGCTCCTCCCAACACAACAATAAGGAAGAATCTCTGTTCTTTCCCAGTATTTGTTACCTTAATCTGATTCTCCACATTATTGGTCAGCAAAAATTCTTAAAAGTGAGAAGACTCAAGTGATAAATTTTTTAAAACATCAGTTAAAAATAATGACTTCAAGAAGTTCCCCATGTGCATTTCTGCATTGCTTCAAGTTATTAAAGAGCACTTCTTATTTTTTCACAGTTTAAGAAATATATAAAAAGTAAATAAAAGTGAAAAGATGAAATAGCTAGACATAGAGAAGGACAGAATCTTCAAAAGATAGCTGTTTGATGACAGCCACTGAGAGAAAATGAAAGGCTGCAGAGAGCTGAAACTGAACAGAGATTCAAGTGTGGTTTCACAGAGATTCATGGTCAACTGACAGAATGCCCCTGTGCATTTTCCCTGCAATTGGCTTCCCACCAACTGTAGCCTCTTCGTATTCTTGGTGACACACACATCCCAATACTATGTGTATAATTTCCTGCATTCTCTCCCCTGTTCTGTTCAAGCAAAATTGTGTCAATCTGAATTCTGAAATTATATTTACACTGAAGAAAATGTCACATACCAACCTCACAGGGGATTTTGCTCTAACACTGCCTTCTAGAACAGTATGTTCAAGGGGGAAAAAAAAAATTAACACACACATAATAAAAAAGGCAAATTGACCTGAGCTTTCTGTTCCTCACTAAAGCCCCTTTCGCCCTGGGCAATTTGAAAAGCATTAAGAACTAAAATGAGGAAAAGAGACTCAGCTAGAGATGTAAATTGGAAGAAAACCACTACCATGTTGCAGAGCTAAAAGGAATCTTAGCCTCTTACTCTGAATTAATGTCCTCAGCTTCTCACAGAATCCACATCCTTTGCTGTGTGACTTGGCAATTCCTTTCCCATAAAGGAAACCAAAATTATTACATCATTCCTAGCTTTAGACTATTCTGCTTTGGTAATTGCATGTTAATAGGAGTGATAAGAGCAAGACCAGAACCTTATACTGTCTTTCACATCTCACATGAGAATATGCCTGTAAAGCCCTCCTCAAACACAAAAACAAAACAAACAAAAAACAAAACAAACAAACAAAAAAAAAAACACACACACACACACCTGGATGAGATCTATCACTCAGATAACCTGAAGGTCAGGCAGATAGATGGATGTATTGTAAAAGGAGGTAGAGCTTTTATTTCCTGAACATACAGTCCCAAATACTTACACAGAAACTTACATAATTTGCCTATAGTTCAGACTTATTACTAACTATCTCCTTATACTGAAATTTCTATTAATCTATGTATTGCCACGTGTCCATGGTTTTAACTGGTCTGTTAGCATGTTATTTCTTGGGCAACTGCTTGCATGTCTCTGACCCTGCTCTTCTTTTCCCTGTATTATCTGTTTGGCTTTCCCCACTAGCCATATTCTTCCTTGTTATAGACCAAAGCAACTATTGTTTTCAACCAAGAGAGCAACTTATATTCACAGCACACTGAAAGGTTATCCCATAGCAATGTATAACTAAGACCTTGTGGTAGATACGTACAGGTCTTGCTTTGTGAACTTAAGTTAGTTGACATTGAGCCCAGTAACCCCAAATCTTGTACCTAATGGAGGAGAAAATTAGTCTCCTGAAGTTGTGGCAGGATTTCCAACCCTGAAACAGAACTCTGAAGATAAGGATGTTATTCTAGGTTCAGATACTTGTTGTCTACATAGCTTTTGATAAACCCTTTAGTTTCTCTAAATCTATGTTTAAATTTTAAATGAAAGTGTTTATATATGTATGTATACATATATATGTATGTGTATGACATATGTTAATTACATATAATTCACAAATAACTATATAGCAAACATAAAATGAGCAATGTAAAAACACTTCCTGAAAAATGCAGAAAGGAACATTTGACAATCACATGATTAAATCCTATTGACATAATGTCATTGTAGCATTTTACATTCTCTTAATATCTATCCATTTAAATAATGCTTGTTCATGTGTTAAGAAATTGCTTATCATTTTAGTAGTAACTCAGAGTTACAGGCTGAATATATTCAGGCTGAAGGGGCTTCAGTATTTACTGAAGTAGCTGAAACTAATAGAACATTTTTGTTTAAGTCAATACAATACAATACTGATGGCTGCACAAGAAAAGTGTCAATCATTGATAAATAAATTAGTTTTGCTTCTGGTCACCAGGAAATACTACAGCATAGTTCAAATTAGTATGTCTGTCTTTATATCTTTTTATTTGAGACTTGATGAGAAGTTAATTTTCTGTCTATGGTGCCTTGGTGTATATACAGTGTCAAATATAATTAGCAGTTATCAAATCTGTTATACAACCCACTTTGCCTAAGCTGCATGGTGACTAGCCTTCCTATAAGGTCTTCACAAAGATACATTTTAAACATGCCTGTGACCTATATTTTGATTCAAATTACAGCAAACATAGTTTCCAAGATAAAAAGAAATTAATGTATATAGATTTAACCTCTCCAAATGAGGACTGCCTACTTTTGAAATACTCCCCTTCATTAAATACATCAAGATATACACATTCAATACTAAGAAAAACAATAGAAGTTTGTATTTATACCATTGAGGATCATTCAGGAAAAGAAATAGGTCAATGCTTTAAATTAGTGCAATCATCCATTAACAAAACAGAAATGTGTCTTAATGAGACTTAAGAGAAAACCAAGGAAACAATGACAATTGTCTGAGGAACAGAAACTCTAATCTTGACTCGGCTTCAACAGTACTAGTTTACTAGAAAAGCAAATCTCTTAAGGTGGTTTCTGTTTACCAGGAGCCTCCTGTAATCCATTTCAAAAGTCAACTACTTTGGCCAAGGACATCTAGTTTCCTAGTTCCTGGTCAATCCCAATATCCTAGAAGACCCCCACTCTGCTTACACATAAACTCTGATTGTTTTTCCACCATTTTGCTCTCCTCTCTGTGGTCCATGAGATAGCTTTGGCAGCTTCATCCGCAATAACCCTTTCTTTCTACCCACAGAGCTGTCTATTCGGTGGTTCCACTGTGCCCTCTCTTACTTTTGGTTCCTTAACCTAAAAGAACAATGGGCTCCTTTTCCTAAGGGCTTTGCCTCTCCTAACCAAAACAAACTACCGATTTTCAGCATTCCTGGTTGTGTGTCATTTGCTTCTGTTGGTTTCTGTCACCCACCACATTCCACTCAAAAATTTTAGAGTTTTCCTCCAAAGCCATTTCTCTCCTTCACCTTTTCTACCCAATTGTTTTTCCAATCCTCCTGGTGATTGTTACCTTAGAGTTGCCTGCTCTGTTTCTGTCTCTGTCTATCTGTCTCTGTCTCTCTCATTGGCTCACTGGAGTCTGTCTCTTCTGGAGATTATTCAACAAAATTCACTCTGAGGGCTCCCTAACTAAGGCTTTCTCTCTATCTCTATCACCTCCAAGAGACACTCTAACAGGACCTGGCTCTGACTTTCCCAAAACTTCAGCAACCGTTTATTCCGTGTACAACTAAACATGTTTCCCTGGAGCTTTGGAGACAAATGAGAGGACATGCTTTTGACCCTGTTGCTTATTTTCCCAAATAGCTAGATACAACTGCTAGGAGATTGCAGCCTTGCTTACAGCCACTAACAGAAGCCTCCCTGTTAGCCCCAAAGGCCTCTAAGTTCACCTTTGGTCATCACCCTCTGTCTTTCCTCTGACCATACCAGTTCAAGAACCTCTTATCACACAGGAGCTTCTCTACTTAGTTCCCTTCTAAGTAAGCTTCAACATAGTTCATATCACCTCCCTAGAAAATCCTAATATCTCACTTGATTTCTGCCTTCCTCTCAACCCTGCTATACTCCTTCACAGGGCCACTACCCTCACCCACTTCTCCATGGAGTCACTTGAAACCCTTGTCTACAAACATGCACAACTTTCTATTTCTCCTCTGTCACACCCTGACTGCACTAGGTTCATAGCTCGAAGTTTATCTCTCAGCTCCACTGGCTCATGCCTAGTAGATTGTGTTGTAATTTCATCTGACCAGGTTATAGAGTCTAACCCTTTACCACCAGGCCCCTACAGCTTTGGGAAATGCTTCCGATGACAGGACTGCTAAGGCAGTGAGCCAGTACCCCACCCTCATTCCTTTTGGCTCCTTCAATCTTAACTCCTGCCCACTCCCAGTCCCAACAATAGGTGCTCTCTTCATTGACTAATTTAACAGCCCTGCCACTTGTTGCTACAGCAGCAAGCAGACCTAAGCCAGCTCCTTTCCAGAGGCTGCCTGGTCAGTCCATTTGCAGCCAGAAAGTCTGCTTTTACCTTAAAAACGTCCTGGCTTCAGAATAACGTTGGATACAAAAAAGGTACATATTGTTTGTGTTGTGCCCAAATTCTGAACCCAAAAATCACCAAGGGACCCATTCCTGGCCCTTTGTCTATTCATTACAGTGAGTGGAATGAGAAGGACCCTAAGGGGTCTCGAGGAAGGGAATTTATTGGGGAGGGCAAGGGAAATGTGATGGGTGATGTCATTCTATAAATATGTTTCTCTTATTGGTTAATGAATAAAGCCCTGTTGGCCAATAGTAAAGCAAGATAGGTGGGAGTAGGAGACAAGGAGAATTCGAGGAAGTAGTAGGGAGGAGTCAGCAGGGGGGGGGAGAGCAGAACATCGGTCCAATCTCCAGTAAGATGAGACCATGTGGAAATACTTTAATAGAAATGAGTTAATAATTAAGACAGAGCTGGCTGATAAAAAATGCTAGTAACAAACCAAGAGCATTATATCTAATACAATGACTCTGTGTGTTATTTGGGGCTGATGCTGCTGTGAAACCAGGCTGGTGGGAAAAACTGATCGTAATAGGAATGCCTCAGGATATACTGCAGTCTCAGGATTGGTGCACTTCTAGGCTTGGGAGACCTGTCATGTGTTGATTGGTCCACTGGTTGTTATGGCCTATAGGCCCTCCTAGAGCAGTTGCTATGCTCTGTCTATCACTGTTACTCCACTTAAAGCAACGTAAAGCTCTGGTGAGTTTGAGGACAGCCTGGTCTACAAGAGCTAGTTCCAGGACAGCCTCCAAAACCACAGAGAAACTCTGTCTCGAAAAAAAAAAAAAAAAAAAAAACAAACACAAAAACAAAAACAAAAAACCAGACTAACAAAAAATTGCTTTTTACCTTTCTTTATGTTTAAGTTTTCATTTTGAAAGGACTTACTTTTTTTTTTAACTGAGAATCAATATGCAAGTTGTAATAATGAGAATGAAAAAGAAGGTTCACAAAAGTAATGAGGATCTGAGAAAGTACTTACAGTATGTGAAAAGAAAGAGACTTGAAGATGATATTATGGTATTAAAATTTCCAAGTTCAAAACCAATGTTAAATCAGTGGAGTTGTCAAAAGTTTTCTATCTAGTCTTTGCAGCAGTTATAAACACTGGCTGCTCAAGCTTTCTATATATTAGAAGCACTGGTTAAATGGTGCTTACTCTTTAATCGCAGAACCTTCTTTTGGGTCATCGAGTTCTTTTTCTCCTTTTTTCTCTTTCCTGCCAGGACATTTCTGTCTCGTTACCTATAGGTAACTATAGGTAAAAACCAAACTTAACTATACGTTTTGACTCTTGTAGATAACTAAAATCTGTACTAAATTATACATTACATTTTTAAAGGAGCTATATAAACACAATACCTAAATAAGAGGAGAAATGTACTTATCACAAAATTTTTATCATGGTGATGACTTTTTCAAAAGTTATCAGCTTTATTTTCACTACAGAGCAAAGTCAGGAATCTGCAGGAGCTGCTTACAGACATTTATTAACTGCTTTCTCTACAATGACGGTTTTGGTGCTGACACACCCCACCCTCTACCCTGAACTCTCCAACCCAGGGGCTGGGCTGCCTTCCCCCAGAGGTTCTTTCCTCTATAATCCAGACATTTTGGATGGCCTTCCAATTTTGGTTTTTGTTTGTTTGCTTGTTTGTTTTTGGACCTTTGGCATCCTAACCACTGCACCTGGTTCCCCTCTCTCATCCCTCCCTTCCCCTCTCCATGTCCCATAAGGCCCTGCTCCGTCTGTTCATGTCCATTGTGGACTCTCCCACAGTCTTCACCTCTGATTGTACTCTTCTGCATATCTACAGTAAATTTTCTCCTCTACCATATCTAGGAGCAGTCAGACTGTCTTTTCTTTTTCTATTTCTTTTTATTTTTTATTTTTTCGAAAAGCTCCAAGGACACCTTCAGTTATAGACAAGTACAAGAATGAAACTGCTGCTTTTGGGGTCCCTGTGACTAACTGCTAGGCTGACTTCTGTCTCCTGTTCCCACCAGTAGGGCAATATTCCATTTTACACAGGGAATATTAATGCTAAGGCCTTGATTAGCGGTTATCCAATACTTCCACACAATTTTGAGAGTGTTGTGGGAAATGGAAATTTCCTTAGATTTATTCTAGATGCATTCTATTTGTGATTAACTTTAAAGAGTGCTTGCTTAAATTTATATTCACAAATACCAAAGTACTCTTGTAAAACATATTTCAAATAGAACTCATCTGTGGTTAATAAAAAGTTCCTGGTTTTAACTTCTACTCACAAGTTCCTTCCAATTTTGGATTTAGGGGGGGGGGGGAAATGGCCACAGTATGATGAACACTAAGACTCTATCCAGTAGACAAAATGTTTGTGTCAATATGCATTGGTGATACAGTGTTTTTAAATGTAAGCTGACAGTTCCTTTAATTTTCCTTTAAGGTTTTAGTCTTCCTTCCCTTTAAAATCTGAGCTGTTTATTGCTTTAGGGAAATGATTTTGTCCCTATAATAGAGAAAAGTATTGTGTTTCCTTTCTCCTAAGAAAATCAGTGGAGAACCTGAACAGATTTGAGAAATCCTGCCCTCATCCCTGGAGGGCAAGGATTTGATACAGCATGTGATAGAAAGTCCAGAGGACAGTGCACAGTTGAACTACCATCTACCCATCTACAGGGTGGAATTAAGGATTGAGACATTCTTATAGTCTACTGAGGAGGGCTGTGGCTAAAATCTTCCAGAAGGAAGCTGCAACTGGCTCTGAACAAAAAGGCTCCAGAAAAGGATCTGTGTCTGCAAGGACCTGTTGGCTGGTTAGAATTTCAGTATTGTGGAGAAATTGAAATGTTGCAGGTCCAGAAGCTAATTACTTTATCGTCTGCTAATTCTGCCTCAGAGGCAGCCATTCCTTACCCCTATCTGTGTCAGAATTAACACAGCCATATGTAACGAGTATGGGTTTTCCCGCCCGCCGCCGCTGGTCTTGTCCCGCCGCCACGCCGCCAGCCCCAAATAACACACAGAGACTCTGTATTTGATATTATACTGTTGACCAGGTACTAGTTTCTTATTGGCTAGCTCTGCCTTAATTATTAACCCATTTCTGTTGATCTATGTATTTTCACATGGCCTTCTCTTACCGCAGAGGCGGCTGGCATCCGGCTCTCTCCAGACTCTCCATCTTGACTCCTCCTTCCTACTTCCTATTTCCTCCTTGTCTCCTAGTCCCTCCTATCTTCCTTTCCTATTGGCCAACAGTGCTTTATTATTAACCAGTATGAGAAACATACAGAATGACATCTCCCATCATCTCCTCTTTTCTGTTTAAATAAAAAGAAGGGGTTTAACCTTAACATAGCAAAATATATAACACAACAGTTATCCAATAAGAATCACAGTTAACAATATTTAGTCCATTAACATTTAGCAAGATTAAAGGAAACTATTTTATCATCTATCCTATATTTGTGAATCTAAAGTCCTATATGTATTTTATCTTTAAACCTAACTAAGGAAAACTATAACCATAACTATTTGTCTTCAACTCCATCAAAGACCATAGGAGGATAGTATATAAACTCTAGAAATGACAGAAACAACTCACTGCCTGGTCACCCGAAGTTCTTTTGTAATCTTTCATCTTCAGCCCATAGGCCATAGTGTGTCTAGCTGACTCTTCAGCAACGCAGGAAACTTTAAACTGTCTTTTTGTATTGGCAGTTTATCAGTCACTTTTCTCTGTGTCCTGCATACTGTCTGGCAGACTCTTCCATGAAGCAGGAACTCTGTAGCAGTGTCCATCTTGAATCAGCAGTCACTTTTCTGTAGGTCCTGCATGTCCAGTTTATACAGCATCAAGTCAAACAGTCCATACAAGAGCAGTATCTTGTCCAAATGGCTAGTCTTGCCATATTGGAGGCAAACTCCATAACGAGTTTCTTCAATGTCCATCTTCCTTTCTGACGCAGGTGGTGTTTCCAGGAGCATTGGTGCCTCTTTGTCAAGAAAAACCCTAAACCATTTTAAATGCCATATTCTGTAGGTCTTTGAAAGATTTGAAGAATATCTATCTATCTCAAATACATCTCTGCATATCTAGAAAACCTAACTCACCTAGCTATGTTTTGACTATTATAGGTAACTATCTAAAATCTGTACTAAATTATACATTACATTTTTAAATGAGCTATATAAACACAATACATAAACAAGAAGAGAAATATACATATACAACATTGACCTTAAATTGTATCAATAAATGAAAATCCATTCCAAAACAAAGTATTCATATCTATACCATAATTTCCTTTTTACCTTTAAAAAGAATTGGTTATGATCATTAACCATTTATAACCAAATCCATTTAAATGAAAACAAACATTTATAAACAATATTTGGGAATTTGGGTGTCGTTCTTAACATTTTTTGCCCATTTCCGCACGGGACTTTGCATTCGCGCAGAGCCTCTCGGCGGCACCCGCCCGGCGGCACCCACCCGGCGGCACCCGCCTGGCGGCACCCACCCGGCGGCACCCGCCCGGCTAGCTCAGTCGATAGAGCATGAGACTCTTAATCTCAGGGTCGTGGGTTCGAGCCCCACGTTGGGCGCCATTTGTAACAAGTATGGGTTTTCCCGCCCGCCGCCGCTGGTCTTGTCCCGCCGCCACGCCGCCAGCCCCAAATAACACACAGAGACTCTGTATTTGATATTATACTGTTGACCAGGTACTAGTTTCTTATTGGCTAGCTCTGCCTTAATTATTAACCCATTTCTGTTGATCTATGTATTTTCACATGGCCTTCTCTTACCGCAGAGGCGGCTGGCATCCGGCTCTCTCCAGACTCTCCATCTTGACTCCTCCTTCCTACTTCCTATTTCCTCCTTGTCTCCTAGTCCCTCCTATCTTCCTTTCCTATTGGCCAACAGTGCTTTATTATTAACCAGTATGAGAAACATACAGAATGACATCTCCCATCAGCCATAGATAAAAAACCTTTTAGAATCTATTAACTTAGCAGGAAACAGGCTTCTACCAACCCTAAACTAAAACAACCACTGGTTAGCATCTCCAGCCTTTAGTGAAGCTTCCTCCATTTGATACACCTGCCTCTCTGGTGTACCTATCCATCAACTGACTTTAAACTTGCCTTGATTTGTGGCTTTCTTTGTTCTGAAAAGCTACAAAAACATCATGAAACTGCTTCCAGAACAGGGAATTTGGGGTAACCTCAAGCTGTGCTCCCAGCTCCAGAATAACTATTTTTATTCCCTTTAAAATGAGAGCTATGATTTTTGAGTTGACAGCACCTATAGTTTACTGAGAAAGATGGCTGCTGGAACCCGCTACAAAGACTGAGAAGTTGAGGGGCACTTGAAACCCCCAAGGTAACCCTTGGTCATGGTTATAGAAGCGCTTAGAGATAACTAAATCTGTATCTAATTATGTTGTAAAGCAGGTGCAGAGAGTGGGAGCTCCTGCTCTAAGAGTCCACTGTTCCTAATGTTAAGGAAAGGGAGTCACACCCAGGCTCTCCAGTCACTGTCCAGAATGAGTTTGCAAAGTAGGCCACAGTAAAATGGATTTTAAAGTAAGGAAGAAAATAAGCCATCTGCATCTCCTTGCAAGCTAGCTGCCTGGCAACAGGTCTGCAATGGAGACTCCCACCTTGGTATGAATGTGGAAGAAACTTAATGGAATGGGAGATGGAGATGCAGGCCTGCATCTTCCCACATTAAAAAGGACATTTGCATGTTAATGGAAAGGCTCCAGAAGAAGCACACAGCTGAAATTCTGGGAAGCCCTACTAGGCAGGTCTGTGTTATGCTTCCCTGGAGGGTGATATGGAGGTGTAAATGTGCCTGCCAACCAGGAATGAGCTGGCTTTACTTATGCTAATTATCAACCAGAGCACTGAGTTCACTGCTCTGGGGAAGATGTAGAATAAATATGGTTCATTGCCTCTCATAAAGCACAGCTGTGTGACTTGACCCTCTTGACCTAATAGAAGTTTGGGGAACAGAAAAGTAACAAGTTTGTCTTCTTCAGTCAGTAGTTTACTAACATAGTAATCCTCCCTTACATGCTTGGGATGGATCCCTGAGACTAAACGGAGTAACAGAGCGCCATACCTTAAAGCACAGTTGGGGACAACACCAAACAGGAGAGGACAGAGTTGTAAGTAACTGCTGCCACCATCTGTCTGATACTCTGGGAAGCAAGTGCCTACTGAGCTGAGCAGGTAGGAAGTGCCTCCATGGTGAATGTCTTGGTTAACTACACAGTTTATAGCAAGGGGACATGGGAAAGAAACTACTGGAGACTTGTGTTACTCAAAATGGCATGTTATTTAAAACTTATGTAGAGTTTGATTCTGTAGTTTTCTTTTAATTTTTGGCATTGATGGTAGATAAGAGGATCTACTGTAGTGCTTTTTATATTTCACAGGAATTCAAATGCATCTTTAAAAAGACAAAAACTAACACAAATTTCTCAAAATATTAGCTATCTTGTCTTCTCTGTCACAGAGACATGGCTGGCCAAGCAAAATGTATAGAAAATGGTCAGAGGTCCGAAGCTCAGAATCGCCTCATGTTAGGAGTTGTGTTTGAAACCCACCTTAGGATTCATTTGCTTACAGATTGTTGAGTAGAGGGTTAAAGTATAAGGATGAAAAAATTTAGCCTAATTTTCCCTAGACTCTGCCCCCTAGAAGTGAGTAGGCAAAAGGTCATTCTTGACTGTTTATGACAGGGTGGTTTACGGACAGCACCTGTGAGTGAATGAGAACAGGAAATGAGCCCTGCAACACTACCCAGGAGCCCTAGTGAAAGCAGACTTCCTGGGCAAAGTGCAGGCTGGGATAGTTGAAATTTATTGGTCCATACTGGATGCTATAAGATGGTTGGTTTGTAATGTGTGGGCTTTGTTGTAACCCCATAAAAGCTGCCTGAACCCTGTACCCAGGGTTCCCAGTCCTCTAACCCACATGGAGTATGGCTGAGGATCCCAGTGCACTGGAATATAAAAGACCTCATGCTTTTGCATCAAGACAGCTTCTTATGAATAATTTGATGGGGGGGTGCCTTTCCTGAGTCGGGGCATGAGGGTCCAAGCCCTCCGTGGGTCTTTCAAAAGGAGCAAGACTTGATTCAATAGTTTTGTAGTAAGAGGAAGAGATCACACCCATTTCCACTTAATACAGTGACCACAGAGGAATTTTCACAGTGCTGAAGTGAGCTGTGGAAGTGTGATGATATATTATTTATGACTCATTAAAGCTTGCCTAAGTATTCAGAAAGCAAGGCCAGCCTCAAGCTGTAGAGATCGGGCAGTGGTGATACACAACTTTAATCTTGGCAGTCAGAGAAAGCAGGAGGTGCTGGTGTGCATCTTTAATCCTAGGACTCAGGATTAAGAGATAAAGGGATCTCTGCCACCCAGATCTACACAAGGTTAATTCAGTCCTAAAGAGAAATAGCTCACACAAAGATTATTTCAACACCTGGGATCATATCCCTTTAATTCCATAACTAAAGGGGTATACAAGATAGGGGCAGGGTCTTCATTAGTCAGTATCAGGCATTCATTCTCCATCCACACTGAGGACAGGAAAACATCTAAATCTCAGGATTCTCAAGCCATTGTGAGTAGAGGCAGCAGTACAAGGCTTTGAGGTAGAGTAAGAGCTAGTGGCCAGCTGCTTTGCTTTTCTGATCTTCAGCTTGAAGTTTGACCCCCAATATCTGTCTCTGGGTCTTTTATTTATCTTGTTACAGGAAGTATGACAGGGTCCAAGGGTAGGTCTAGGTGGTAAGGCCAGCAGCAATTGCTGCCTGTGAAAGCTGGGATTTTAGCCTTCTTCTGAGAGCTGAACATAAAGGCAGACCCTTTGTGATGACTGATTTTCTGAGAATTAGATAAATTACAGGAGACTTTTCTGTACTGGAAGAATCTCCAGAGCTTGGAAGGTCACTTGTCACAGAGGCAGAGAAGGCATCTAGGGCAGGTTTTCTGAAGTAAAAGCTTAAAGGAGGTTGGGTGTGGTTTACAGTAAGAGAAAAGTGTCTGAAAATTAGTGAAGCTAAAGAGACATTCAGGCTTCTTCCATCAAAGGATGAATGGATTCCAAAGGTTCCTGCTCTTCAGGAAGCAGGAACTCTAGATCTCCAACATCTCATTCAGTTACTGGGAATCCAGGGAATAAACTTAAGTCTCAGTCTTTGCCTGGCTCTGTTCAGCCTCTGCATACTGATCATGATTGCACAGTTTTCATCTCTAGGCAAACTCAAAGTATTATTGATTTGGAAATGTTCATAGAGCAAACAGTCCAGCCAATCTGTCAGGTCCCCAGCTATATTACATGAAAATATGAAGTTGGGAGGTGTGTTCCTGATTGAATCCTTCAAGAGGGACCAGCCAGGTCAAGCACTCTCACAGCTATTTAGTCAAAAGATAAGGAGGACCAACTCCTGCCAATAATGTCTATAGATGTTAAAAATATGGTTCTTAATAAGACTTTAAACTACCACATAAGTATTCTTTTTTTTTTTTTATTGTTTTCTGAGACATTCCTTCTACTTAACCTTTAGTTGCCCTTGATCTTCCCAACTCAACCTCTGAAGTTATGGTATTATAGTCCTGTAATACCACATTTAATATTCTTATTGACTTTTTAAATGCCATTTTTTAATATTATAGTTGCAATACTTTTATCCCTTTATCTCATGACAAGAAGAGAGTGAAATCCTCCTTAAAGGGCTTTTGCTGTTACTGTGACATATCTCCCCACTGTGCTTGCTAGAGACTCATATGAGGTTTTCTGAGCCTTAAATTCTTACCAATATCCTTTATTGTTTTACTAAAGAGCATAGATTTCTGTACTTGATACTTCCTTTGGTGGTAAACATTTGACTCAGCACATTGAAAAGAATCTGAATATTCATTTGCATGCTATACTATAACTTTTGCAGCTCATAACTACTAATGCAAATTAGTATATGACTAAATGGTACAAGGGAAGCAAATGTTTGCTTTTTATTTGAGAGCAAGGGCAGAGCTATAATTAATGGTGGACTGTGTGTTAGCATTTATGAGACTCCCAGTTCCATTCCTGTACTCTGAAAAAAAATCAATTGAAGTGAAAAATAAATAGATTGGAAGTAGATTGGAAGGTATAGTAAATTCAACAGGGAATTTAAAAGACAATGTGAGTCCAAAGTGAGATGAGCTCCAAACACCTTCTTTGCTTTAACTTTGAGTATATTTCTGAATCCTGGCATGTTTGTTTGTTTTTGAAATTAAAATATAATTACAACACCTTTCCCCTTTCCTTTCCTCCTTCTAACCCATCCTGGGACACTCTCTTCCTTTGTTCTCTCTCTCAAATTTGCAGTCTCTATTTCTTTCATGTTTGTTATTTTGTCATGCAAGCTTCTAGGGAGAGAAGCATCCACAGTCTGACCCAGCTTTGATACTATGAACTGAAATAATGACCAGCTTGGCATACTTTCCATAAGGGTACAATAATGTTGTTATGCATCCCTTCATGGTAACCGATAGCTATCCAATTGGCCTTAAGGCTTATTCAATAAGAAGGAAATTATGCCTGGTATTAGAAACCTGCCCCACATCCCCAGTGCTAGTGAAGCCATGTGTCTTGGAGGATAACTGACAACCATTACTTTCTAAACCAGAATAATCTCCAACTACATTCTAAATACTTAATTCTTATACCCACAGATAAGTGTAGGTCCTAACCCTCATCAAGGAAATTTTTCCTTGCACCAGACAGAGACTATTACAGAAACCCACAACCAAAATTCAGAGAGCAAATAACAGTGTGGTACCCAGCCAGCTCATACATCATGACAGGATTTTGATCCTAGTTTGAGGGAAGGAGAATTAGAAGAACAACTATACTGCAGAAAGATGAGAGGGGTGGGGAAAAGGCTGTAAGAGAAGAGGAAGAAGGAACAATGTAAGGGGTGGGGGTAGGAGAGTTACAGAAGAAGGAAAAAGTAGGAAGAAGGATCAGCCCACTGTGGATTTCCATCTTTAAAAGCTGAAGAGCATTGGAGAGGGAAATGAACAGGCAATCACAGCAGGGAAATGGTGCCTGACTTTGGCATTAAAAATTGCTAGCATCTACAGCTCCACTAAAAATTAAGTGAATTTTATAAATAATATTCAATTATGGCAAAAAATCAAAATTTCCATAGTCATAACCATTAATTAGGTATACCTGTTGTGCAGCATACTAGACAAAATGAGGGGGATCTAATGCCATGATTTATATTTTTACATTTGCCAGCAATTATACCGAAAGTGGATATATTTGTACACTATATTGCATATATATTGTATCGTGCTAAGTAGGTGTGATTGTTTTATGCAAAGCATAGAGCTATAATTAAGCAAACAAGTGCTGATAATTATTCCTTCACTCAGTTGAGTCAATGACCTCACTGTTGTTAAGGAGTGTCAGCTCATTTGATACAATAATTAATGAGACGATTCTATTTTCTGGATTTTAGTAAAATACTGTTTTTTAGGAGAAATTACAATGTCTCAATTCACTTATTTTGCAGATTAGTTTATTATTTGCATACTTTTCCTTCATTGCTCAGACTATAAAACCCTTGGAAGTACATGTAGGTAAAGATGTGGGTTGGATTATTAACTTCAGTCATAGTTATTTTTAAATGAAACAGTTCTTTGGTGTTAGATAACAATGAAATATTTATTTACTTATTAAATACCCATTGAGCAGAGTCCCCCCTCCAAAAAAATTCATGTACATGCTCATCCCATTCCAAAAATGTGTTTGCAGGAACAGACTCTGACTGTGATTGTTAAAGAGCAAACTGTCGCTTGTCCCTTGGCTTGAAATCAGTAAATCAATTTCAGTTTCATTTTTTAAAAATCTGTCTCTTCTCATCCATTCAGAAGAAAATGTGTATTGTCAGCAGGTACCATGCACTTCAAGAGAAACAGGAAAACAGGAGCCCTTGGCAGGGTATGTTTTGGTGGATAAGGGAAGATAACAGACTAGAGTCATTTTAGACTGAAGTTTCACAATAACTAGAGAATAACACCAACATCTATCAGGCGAATGGCCAGAAAGATAAGGCCAAACCTGTGTTTTACATGAATGAGACCCAGTAGGAGCAGGTGGTGAATTTTGAAAATTTTATCAACTTCTACCCTGAGGCTCCCCAAATATGCAAATAGAAAAATCTAAGACTTTTATATATATTAAGATGCAGTGGTACTGTTAATACCATAATTTCTGCTGCTCTCAAAGAGAAATAATGATTCAACAACCAAGCACATCGTGAGAGATGGCCAGCAATTATGACAAAAATGGTTACTTTTAATGTCACTCTAATGTGTGTATTTTAGGGGGCCTTCCTTACATGTTAGGAACCCTTTTACTTCAGAATTCTGTGGACCTGTGAGATGATGAACAGAGGTTTCTCCTTTTGGATGACTATGGTAACAGTGCCTCTGAGCCTTGGGGATTATTTTTTCACTTCTGGAATCTGAAAAGTCTAGTTTCAAGGTGTCAGTAGACTAAGTGTCTGGGGACAACTTGCTTCCTTATTCTGAGATTATATAGAAAATACAGAGAGAATGCAGAGGATTCTGAGACCTGTTTTGTGAGTTCACTAATACAGTTCAAGAGGATGCTACCTTCATGGCTTAATCCCCTCCTAAGGACCCTACCTCAAAATCGTGTTAGAGACTGGGTTTTCACATAGAAATGTTAACATAATCAAAATACTTAATCCATAGCAGCATCTACAAAATTTAGCATTATATTTTCTGTACTTTTTATTTTAAGGATTTTGTGTGTGTGTGTGTGTGTGTGTGTGTGTGTGTGTGTGTGTGTGCGCGCGCGCGCGCGCGCGCGCGCGCGTTCATGTAAGGACACAGCAAGGCTGGAAGAAGGTTTAGATCCCTCGGAGCTACTCAGAGGTATTTGTGAGCCACTGAACTGGGTCTAGGAGGCCTCTTAAGACAGCAAGTGCTGTTAACTCCTGAGCTACCTTTTAATTTAACAAAAGCTTCTTACAGTGTTGTTTCTTGTATGGGTATGTATCTGTATCTATTTTAGTAGATTCTGCTCAAGGTTTTTAATTATCTGTACGTGAATGAGATAGGAGTAAGGGAAGAGCCCAGATAATTCCCCCAGATAATCCCTGGTTGGGGGGAGAGTCAAAGTTCATCTTGCTGATCGAGAAATCATGACAGTGTTCAAATTAAAACCTTAAATTTCAGCAAAGCTATACCAAGAACATCTCAAATATTTGAAAAAATAATTGGCTTCCTTTTATAGTTTCATAGCATGAGACCTGAACTCGGGCTTTCAGGACCTTCAGTTTCCTTGTCACGTGTAAGATCTGTCTTGATGTTTCAGTTGCTAGCCATTGCCTAAAGCACCCTTCTGTGTTTCTTTGGCTCCTCTTACTGTAGTAGATGAAGGATGCCTTTATTCCTTAATGGTGGTTATTAGCGGGTTAAAGAAGTGACAGAAATTGAGCCCCTTGTTAGTGGCTCCTGTGCAATTTCGTCTGCAAATCAAAGGACTGCAGATTTTATTTTGTGGACTCTTGGGTGACTGTTTTCTTTGGATCAGAGAACTCCACTACTGTTTTCTTAGAGGATGCCTTTGGCTCCCACCATCTCAGGAGTGGCCCCCTTGAAACCTCTTTGCACTAGGATTAAATAGTTTAAATATTTACTCCTCTAATCAAAACTCCACCAAATTATTTTATTTATGAGACACATTCTTTTTTGATTTAATATTGAAGAATTTGTCTAATAAAAGCCAGGTAACCTCGAATGGTAAACAAAACTGAGAAAAGCAATGTGTTACATTTTTTTTAAAAACGGGAATCAGAAAATTCTAAGCTAATCATAACTTGACTCAAATGATACTGGACTGGGTTTTCTATTTTAGTTCTTAATTACTCTTAGAGAGCAATGGCATCAATGTACCCCCCTCCCCCGCTTGTTAACATAGTTGCCAAAATGATGCATATCATTAGATGCCAATTCCTTTACTTGGGTTTTGGATTCTATGCATTTCAACTTCTCTAAGATTTTCCTCAAATTCTGTTCTTTCTCAGACAACTCACCAGTCAGTTTTTAATCAGAGATCATCACCAGCCTATCAGGACTATTTTCCCTTTAAAATAAAGAAATAAAGTCCCCCTTGACCCTTCCCACTGCCAGTGGTCTGCCTTCACTACTGGTCGCACCCCCCTCAGCAACTCTAAAGAGCCTTGATATGTCCTTCATAATTTGCTCCAATTGGGTTTTCACTGCAATAAATCTTTTTGTTTTCAAGTTTTATTTAATTCCCTCTAATGTACATGAATGTTTTGCTTGCATTTGTATGTCTGGGCACATGCTTACCTAGATGTCTTTGGAGGCCAGAAAAGGATGCCAGATACCCTGAGCCACCATGTGGGTGCTGGGAACTGAGCCCTTATTCTAAGCAAAAGCACTATGTGCTCTTTGGCATCCAGCCATTTCTGCAGCTCCTAGTGAAAAAATATTGCCATGATCACAAAATAGTTTTCTAAGTGGTCACTCCTCTTAAGTAGGGTTGTGAAACTTTCAGCACACTTACTTTTCTTCCCAAAACACCCTAGTCACACTTCTGTCCTCATAACCTGCAGTTTGCTTCCATCCTTTGGAACCACAGGAATGGCATGATCATGCCTATCTTAAAGTGGCGTGATTCTTTAGGTCTTTAAGGAAATAGGTCAGACTGAAGATCATACCAAATCTTCCTTATGTTAATATTTATGAATGATATGAGAAATGAGGCTAAATGTTTTTTTGTTTGTTTGGTTTGGTTCGTTTTTGGTTTTTTTGTTTTCCCTAAATTGAGAAACTGGTATCAGGTATTGGAATAAATAAATAAATAAATAAATAAATAAATAAATAAATAAGAGCTTTCTTTCCTCCATTGAATTACTTTGATATGTGTTTCCGAAGCAAATGGCTTCACATGGGCGGGTGCATTTCTTTGCTTTTATTCTGACTTTTTTATATGCTGATCTCTCTCCATCAAGTACCACATTGCCTTGATTAGTAAAGTTAAGGTAGCTTTGATTTCTGGGCTTTAGGCTTATTACATTTCTTAGTCTTTTAAAACGTAAATTCAACTTTTCCTTTTTCCTTTTGATATATATTTTTATCTGTTTCTAAAAGACTAAATGTATAAAAAATACTGAAAAATATGCTATATTCTTGCTTAAACTGACTAATTAAGGAGCAAAATTGAATCTTAAAACATCTACTCCATGGACTCCAAGTATTTTTTAGACCTTTTATTTCTGTCTTACTTTATAGTTTTCTGTGTAAAATGTCTTTTATTTTGTTCAGACAATCCTTAAAATTTTCTGTATACATGGTAAATTTTAAATTGCCTTCATGTATTCATTAATATAAAATAGTTATTGGTTTCATTCATTCCATAACTTTGGTAATTTCTATTGTGAAAATACACACACACACACACACACATATTATAGGAATTATATTTGAGGCTGAAACTATATCTCAGTGGTCAAGAATACCTACTGTTTTTGTAGAAAGTCAGGGTTGACTTGGAAGAATCCACATAAAGTTACTTACAACTGCCTATAATACCAGTCCCAGAGGCATCCAATGCCTTGTACTTTCTAGAAACACAGGCAGAGTCCCCTGCTCATCCCACAATATACCTAAGAATTTAAAAAATATATTTTATAAAAGAATCATATTGTTTGTGAAATTTTACTTTCTTCTACCCCATTGCCTTTCTTGCCTTGTCTTATTACACTGATTTGAGGATTACCTGTATACTATCACATGATCCTGGTTAAGAGGGGCTATCCTGCCTTGATATAGTTTTCAGAAAAATGACTAGATCTGACTATGTATTAGCAGCAGTACCAAACCTCCTTTTTACCTGAAAACGTGGCATGTGTCTGGCTTTTTCTCTTCTGCCTAGACAGCAACACAATTCTCTCTCCATTCCTAAGGGTCAAGTGAGGTAGAATATGGAGAGTTTTAACATAAAATACTTTTAACTTTTCTTTTACAAAATACAAGCACTGACCTATAGCAAAAAATAACCACTGATTAAGTGACTATGTATATGCAACCTTGAGAAGCAGTGGGATTCAGTAAGCACAAGCACAGTTAGTGAGAGAATATTGTGGGTTTATCAAAAAAAAAAAAAAATGGGTTACATAATCAAGGACAGTTGTACACCAGGAACCTAGGGGAAAAAGAAGATAAAATTCTTGAGTAAAATCCTTACATAACACATGTCAGTGTTGCAGAAAATTGCCTTCTACTCAAGAAAAGAAGTGGAGTACTGGTCACAGGATAACCCAGCCAATGTTTTCCATGCAGATAGAACATCGGATAAGCAAGGACCCTGTCTTTAGGATTGAAATTACTCCTGCAAATTTCATTATTGGTATGAGAAGCTCTGAGTATTGATAACCACTTGGAATCATTTCACAGTGTGCCTCCATTCAGTGTAAAATCAGATAAAAAGTATTATACACAAAATTATTTTATATAATGGGTCATATGTTGATGGATACATTGGAAAGTGGCATGATTTGTTGCTAGGTGAATTGTTCTATAAGTTTCAATTTTAATACCATGTTGATATTTTGTTTATGAGTCTTATTTAAGGGACCAGATTCCACAGGTACAGAATCCCTGTCACATATAAAGGGCACCATTCCGTACCCCTTATCCAGGTTCTCTGGATGATCTTTCCATGCCCTTTTCCCTGACGTTCCCTAAACTTTAGGTAAAGGGCTTGTTTGTAGGTACAATGATCAAGTGACTTATCTGCAGTTGGAAAACTTGTGGACCTCTGTAACGATCTCTGTTGCCTGCCAAAGAAAAGAAGTTTCTTTAGTGAGATGAGAGAGTTGCTCTTACTTTTAGGTATAATGATATGTGTTTAGAGTAGAGTTAATAATATTTGTTTAGGAAAACAGTAGTCATAGGTTCTCCTGACATGTCTGGGACCTCTCTAGCCACAAGTTGTTACCTAGCTTTGCAGTACAGGGCATGAATTCCCTCACACTGACTGAGCCTTCAGTCAAATAAGACAGCTCTTGATAGTTTCCACATTAAGGGCCTCACTATTGCACTATTTGTGACAGTTGTGTGCTAATGGATAAGCACCAATGCCCTTGTCCTTATGATAGTTTGAGGTCCATCATTGTAGTGACTCTAAGGGTGCCAAGATGTCTGACAAACGTCCTGTTACTCATTACCCTTCACAAGCAGCCATACCTGTGCTTAACTTTTATTTATCATTCTCTTTTCATTAGCTCTTCCATTGCTGCAGTGCTGAATAGAATGACCTCTGGGCTTTCCAGAGAAAACCCAGTGCAAAATATGTCCTCTCCTCTGATCTTGCTTTTCTGTTGCTTCCGTGTTTTTTTTTCTTTGCATCTTCTGACAACTCTGATATTTCATCCTAATTTATTTTGCAAAGTATTTTTACTTATTTCTGGGATCTGTCAGAAGAGATCAGATTATTTTTTCCTATGAGATTGTAATCTGGTATTGTTAAACCTCATCTGCCCTATCTTACTGATTTGCCCAATCCCCTATAGTTCAGTGCTCAGGATCTGATCTCAAGCATCAGCTGCTCTCCCCTAATGCCATATAGGTACTTCTTAGCCAGATCTAACAAACTTAGAATACAGTTTTATTCACTCCTCAGCAAACCTGACACCACTTCATATGCACGGTAGAGATGAGGACTGGCACTCTTTTTGACAGGGATCCTTTGAAATGGGTATCTAGGAAGAGGGTTCATGGGATGGTAAGAGACATGTCTGTAATAATCTGAGAAAGGCAGGGTTAGCACATGTAGAGGTGGGTCCATAGTGCATTCACAAGGCAACAGAAACTTCAGCTAATGCCAAAGGAATTCTGGAGCTTGTTCTCTTAGGTATTGTTCACAAATGTCATTCCTTTTTGGACACTAGCCCCTGCCCAAAAATATTTGCTTTGAAAACAAACAAACAAACAAAAAAAAATCAACTTTTTGCTGAATGAATATCCCAAAAAGAAGTTAATTTTTTTCTATTCCATCAGCAGTGGACAAGGGATACATGGCTTTAGAAAAAGTGACTAGGGAGGAAAACCTGATACCTACTTCCTTTCTTCCCTTCTTTCCTCCCTCCCTTCTTTCTCCTCCCTCCCCTCCTGCTTCCTGGAAGGAGGGGTTTAAATGAGTCCATAAGACCCAAGATAAATGATAAGCAGGTATTTATTAAAGAAGCATTTACACAAATATTAGTAAGCAACCACAATGGTCTTCCTGCTCCTGTAGATGCCCTTCAGATGGTCTCACCACAATCCAAGAGAATGAGCCAGCCCCTCCTCTTCCTTATAAGGGGTCAGGTCTGAACACCCGAAGCCAGACTGTTAGGCTAGAATGTGGCCACTACTGCAAGTTCACTGGCAAAGCAAGATGCCACTGCACCTTCCTTCTTCCCTCCCTCTTGGACTTCTTAGTAGTAATGAGAATCTCCCCTTCCACTGGTGATGACTGACACTGTAATATTAATTCCTGTGAAAAGCTTACTTGGTGGAAGAAACTGGGCTTACAAATTAAAATTGATGTTTGGCTTAAACTATGATATGAACCCAAGTTTCCATTAGTCAGAGACAGTGATAAATAGAGGCAGCACATCAAGGCCTTGAAAATTAATGACTCCATAGTAATTTAAATGGGATGACTCACATTCCAGTAAATCCTCATTACTTCAAGCCAGTTGAGTTGTAACTTTTAAGTATTTTTGGAAGAGATTGTTTATTGATCATAAAAATAGTCCTCAAATTAATACATGTAAAGAAATGAGAAATAGGGAATGCCCTTCGTATTAACTGCAGTTAATACTACCATGGACCATACTTTGAAGGAATTCAGATGTATTCTATGTACATCTTGAAATTTCCTTTGTTTGTTCCCTGTAATGTATGGCAGATTTTAATTTCTATGTAATGTCAGCCAGCCCACAGAGCTTTCTACAGTTTTAGACTTACAACCTTCTTGCTCAAATATCTTTTTCAGTTTAAGTGTAACAGCATAAATACAATCACAAAATTAATCATTTATTTGTTGCAGGCATTTTTTCCTAGGCAGTGCCTTAAACTTATTTTCAAACATGGAGTTTTAAATAAATTGTCAACCTGACTTTTAAAACTACTGAGTAAAGTATATCTTTTGCATATCTATAAGCCTCCAAATTCATTGTTTATCTCCTTTATAAACTTGTATTTTCAATAGATAATGATGAGTAATTAGTAAGTGCTTGTGTATTATTACAAAATCTGGAAAGATATAATTAATAATGTGCACTTATATATGATTTATATGACATATGACTATGTCTATCAATGATTGTATATATATATAACTTAATTTAACTTGAACTCTAGATAGGACTCATTGTTTTACTAATATAACATGAAGACCATGCATAATAGAAAAACCTAAATACATAATTGTAATTAATTCTCAACAAATTTCTTTGTAATTAAGTGTAATTAGAAACACCATGTTGGGCATTGGTGGCACATGCCTTTATTCCCAGCACTCGGGAGGCAGAGGCAGGTGGATCTCTGTGAGTTCAGTGCCAGCCTGGTCTACAGTGCTAGTTTCAGGACAGTAAATATATTATTTAAATATTTAAATATTATCACCTAATATTATAATATGAAATTCTATAGATATTGCTTTACTGAGTGAGCTAAGCAACAAATGAAAGTGATATAACTCTAGTACAACTAATCCATAAAATTGAGGGAAAACACAAACTACCAGTATTTAGAACACTGGGTTGAGGAAAATTGTAAGGATGTAATTTCTTGCTCTGTAAGTATGAGAACATGTGTTTGGATCCTGTGTTGGCTAATTTTACGTCAACTTGACACAAGCTATAGTCATCTAGAAGAAAGGAACTTCAACTGAGAAAATATCATAAACTTAGGCTTCAGGAAAGCCTACAGGGTAGTTTTAAATTAGTAATTAATGTAGGAGGGACCAGTTAATTGTGGGTAGGGCCATCCCTGAACTGGTGGTCCTAGGTTCTATGAGAAAGCATGCTGAGCAAGCCAGGAGGAGCAATCCGGCAAGCAGCATCCCTCCATGGCTTCTGCATCAGCTCCTATCTCCAGGTTCATCCTGTGTTTGAGTTCCTGTCCTGAACTGCAATGATGAACAATAACATGGAAGTGTAAGCCAAATAAACTTCCTTCCATCTCAGCAGTGGAAAGCTATGTGCAGCTGCATGCATCTGCAATCCAGGCACTGGGAGATTCAGAGAGCAGACCTGTCAGAAAATCTCCATAGCTTGTTGACCAGCCAGTCTAACAAAAATAGAGAGTCCTGCTCTCAAAACAAAAAACAAAAAACAAAAAAACAGAACCAGAGCAGAGGACATGCAGATTCTATATATGCACACATGAGCACCTAATACATAATATAACACACAAACACATATTTTTAAAAAGTAATAAGATTTTTAAAAATCATATGTGCTTATAGTATCTAAGAGGATAATCATGATCAAAATTATCCTAATAAATTTAACAGTGAACAGGGAAATTCTTTGAAAACACAGCTTGCTAAAACTATTATAGGATGTAGAGTGATTTAAGATCCTTTTGTGTATATATATATATGTATACATATATATACATATGTGTGAGTGTGTGTGTGTGTGTGTGACAGCATGGCATTAAAAACAGTACTTGCAAAGTGAACAGTTCCCAGTTTGAACTATGATTCTATGAATCTAAGTATTGTATCAAAAGTTGACAGAGCCTTGCAAGAGGTAAATTATATAAACAAGGAAATATTTAAATATGATTTGAGTTCAACAATAAAGCAAAAAAGGAATATGTCATTGAAGTAAGAGAACAGGAGATTGAGTTCTCACAGGCTTTATGTGAGACCTTAGGAAATTAACATATGAAAGGAGAACCAGTTGGCAGAGAGAAAACCTGGTAAAAGACCCAAGCTGAAGCTCACCAAATCTGGGTGCTAGCACAAGGGCAAAGGAAAGGCACTCTTTGGTGTCCTAAGTTGGTCTGTTGAGAGGTCAATAACAAGGACAAAAAAAAAAAAAAAAAAAAAAAAAAAAAAAAACCTGAAGATCACCAGACTTAGGACACTGCTGACCTTTATTTGGTGAACAACCTGCAGAGGGAATCTCCTTAAAAACTAGAGCCAACCCTTTTGTCCATACATCTCTACTTGCAAGTGTTCAATGTAGGGTCATTGGATAAAAGGGTTTACTATGTGACTTATTCTGTCACATTACAGTTTCCATGATGATACTGATTTTTCTTCATTTTTCTTCCTTTTTTGCTCTTGAATTTTATTTTTATTTTAGTCGGAGGGAGGATTGCAAGGGCAAAGGGAGGAAATGAAGTGATGGGGAAGTGAACGGGATAAAGATGGATGATATGAAAGGTACAAAGAACAAACAAAAAAGAAACAGAAAGAAAGAAAGAAAGAAAGAAGGAAGGAAGGAAGGAAGGAAGGAAGGAAGGAAGAAAGATCAGAGCCAAACTTGGGTAGTTATAGGACATAACAGGACCAAGGTATGGAATGAAATTAAAAAGTTTTTTTCTTTCTTTTGTCTGCATTTGGCCTTGCTCAGGGTAGTTAATGAATAGTTGGACAAAAATGCTATTTGATTGATAAGCATCTCTCAAAGCTGGTCAGTACTTGGTGTCTCTGGGGCAGGTTCATCAAGAATCTGCAGAAACAAGTTACTTTACTTCTAGACCAAATTATTGTAGTTGCTGGAATTATCACAGCTCAAGGAAGAGAGGAGTTTTACAAAGTGGTGGGGATTCTGGCTAGCACCTATAGCTCATAATAACACTTAAGTGCACACCCCAAGTTGGAGATTTAAGATACTGATGAAATATGCAGAGAAATGCAGTAGGGAATCCAAAGATGACTATGTGGACGTGGGTTTAAGCATACATAGGTCCTGGTCAATATCTGAAAGAAAGAAGTATGAAAATGAAAAAGGAGAAAGTCTTTGGAAGGTAGGCTGACACAGCTAACCTTACGATTTCGAAGGGGTGTGAATTAAGTAAGGTAAGAAGAGAAGCACATTAAAGGAATTAATTATTCCATCTTTAGCCTGGCTTAAGGAGAGCCTTCTTTCTAAGGAATGGTTCATTAGGTAGGTGAATGACTTCACCCAACTAGAGTGTTACATCTCCTCATAAGCCAGAGATTCAGTTATCTTGACTAGAAGGAATTTTGTTTTTTGTTTTTCTTTCTTTTTTCCAACACAGGCTTTTAGTGGTATTCTAACACTATGGGATATTTAAAAACCCCACTTTTTGTACAGCATTGCTGTTTGAGCAACTAAACTTCCTCTTGGCCCCAGAGTACTTCCTCTCTTGAAAGCAGATTTTGTTAAAATTACTTTTCTTCTGCATTTGTTCAATGATTCCAATGTGCATTGGGTTGTTGACTTTGAAAGGAAGACATCAGTGAAAAGTTTCTATACACAATAAGCCTCTTCACCAATACGGCAGTCCAAATCAGACCAAATCAAACCAAATTAGAAAAAGCCCATGTTTAATGGATACAGTGCTCCAGGATGGCCTTCCATCCCCCTAACCCCATCAGAAAAACCACCAGTCTAGTTTGGTGGGCTCAGTTTACCTGGTGGTCTTGAGCATCGATGGGGGGGTCATTATTTGGTGGGCTTTCTGAGACACAGCAGGGTTTGGAGGGAGATGGGGGAAGAGGCTTGAGGTAACCAAAAGATCCCAGACTCTTTGGGTATATGGATGCCAGCAACTGAGGTGAAGCTTCCACCTCTTTAACAATTAGCACAAACTAAATAACTTTCAAATATAGTTATATAAATAAAGACACAGAAAAATAATGCAGGTGGATAAGTAAATACAAATATGTACACATATATTTTTTAAGTATAGTGTTTGTGCGTGTTCTCTAGCTTGCCTTGAAGCAATAGTAGATAAGTAATAATAAGTATACCACTTAAAGCTCGGCACAGTTTGGTTAGCAACTGCATTATTCACAGGAAAAGAAGTAGATTTTCTTAGAGAAGATTGGTTTCAAGTCTCGGGCATGGTAGCACAAAACACTCAGACATTTGTTAACATGGCATATCACACTAACTATCCAGCTAGAAGGGGCCTTCTACTCCCAAATCTTTGTGTTCATATACATTCAAAATAAATTAATATAGAATTATAATGCTGAAAAAAAATATTCCATTGTTGCCCAAAGAGACACAGTAGCAAAGTAAAAGTGCAATAGTAAGACCCTTGATTAATAGTTCAAATGTAGGAATACAAGCACTTGGGGACTTGGGGACAGTTTACTTTATTCTAAGGCATGACCTTATAGTCTCATGTGATTGGATAGTTTGTAATTGACCCAGAGGTGAAATGTATGATAGAGGTCAAGTTCTAGGAGCATCCAGACTTAGGCAAATAGAGACAGATACAAGAATTTGACAAGATGGGAGAGATTTTTGGAATGTTGGCCCTTGGTGAATGTACCATCTCTGATAAGAAAGAAATGAAACAAAACAAAAATATTTCTCTTAACAGTAAATTAAAGAAAATATAATCCATATAATACAGTCAAAAATATAAGGAAACATTTTATAAATTATCCAGTGGTAGATATAGCACATGGCTGAGAAAGAAGAATATATGTAAATGCTAAAACTAGTAAGCAAATGTTTTACTGATTCACATACATTGAGTGAAAATGGGCCCAACTGATTAACTCACACAATAACTAAAATCAATAGGACAATGAAAAACTATATCCATTACCACTTTAAATAACAAGAGTTAATTTTACAAATATTTATACCAAATAGCTCATTGGTCTCTCTGTAAAATTGCTAAATGTTGATATTTCTGTCATGTCTCTGACAGAGATGTATAAGTCACAACAGATACCTGTTACCAAGAAATAGCAGAACCCAAGTTAGCTACTCTTCCATACCATAACTGACACCTGCTCTTTGAAAGCATTCATCCCATGAGTAAAAACAATGACAGTTTTAGGTTCAAGTTAATGAAAAAAATATGATCAAACACAAATGCAACACACAAAGCCACACTGGGCTCTGGTCTAGGAAAATGCCGACAACTGATATGTTTTATAAACTGTACACACTCCAATGCAATCAGGCAGTATTAAATGATATAAAGCTTCTTTGATAGTTGATAAGCATGCTGTTGTATAAAGCTGAATCCATGTTAACAAATGCTCTTGTAAATGTTTAGAAGCCCAGGATGGTGGGTTGTGATGTCATGACCCCTACTGATAGAGAAAAAGACAGCTGGGAACTCAATGAAGATCCTTCTAGATAAAGTGATAAAGTCTCATCAAATTTGATCCACCATTAATCTTATTTTTATAGTCTGTAAAGAAGAATTGTTTATACACATGAAGTGACAAACTCAAAATTACTAGCATTTAAAGCCAGGATTTCTTCTCATGGCTCCACGAGACATGCATTACTTTATACCCTCCCTACACAAAGCAAAAAATATACAATAGTCTTACTAGAGCTCAATTTTCACACATTAGAAGCTCACTGGGAAAATTTTGAAACCAAGATATTGAAAAGAGAAAACAATGTTTATCTATTTCAATTCTCAGTTGTTAACACATTTATCACATTTTATTATAAAAACTGTGTGTCTAAGGAATTGGATTATTTCCTCTTTGTGGATTCCAGCTATCAAACTCGTAAATTCATACATTTTTTTAATCTTTTAACTGTAGCTATTAAACACAAGAGATTCTTTCCATCCTTCAAACATGTAAGACCTATTTTTTGTGACTTTTTTTCAAACAATGTCTTCCTTTTAATTATAGCACAATCACCAGAAAAACATGTGGTGTAGAAGTAGCCATCTCTGTAGATAGAAGTATCTAATAGTTGTTTAAGAAACAAGAAAATAGAGCAGTCATTATTTGGTATGGCATTATTAAACAAAAGGAGCTTACCTTGTTTTTTTTTTTTTTTTTTTTTTTTTTTTTTATTTCACATATTGATCCCAGTTCCCTCTCTCTCCCTCCCTCCCTCTCTCTCTCCTTCCCAGGTCCCCTCCCTCTCCCATCCCATCCCTTCCCCTATTCCACAGGGAGGGTGGTGCCTTCCAGGAAGGATCAACAAAATCTGTCAAGTTATTAGGAGTAGGGACTAGCCCCCCCCCCCAGCCTCTAGGTTAAGGTAGTATCCCTCCCTAGGGAATGTGCTCCCAAAGTACTTTTGTGCACCAGGGATACATCCCTGTGCACTGTCAGACCCATGTTCAGGGGGTCTGAGTCAGTCCTATGCTGATTCCCCAGCTATCAGTCTGGGGGTCCACTCGCTCCCCCTTGTTCAGGTCAGTTGTCTCTGTGGGTTTCTGCAGCCTGGTCTTGTGGTCTTGTCCCCATTTTCTTATCACTCCTCTGTCTTGGCATCTGGATTCCTAACTTCTGTGTTTCAGATTTAGGGCGATGAAATGTGCTGAAACATTTTACCCAGCAGACAGACAGATGCTTGCATCATACATTTGGCTCTAAGCAGTTGTTTATGTAAGAGCCCCTGCATTTAACAGGTGCCTCCCAGTCCCATCTATCAAACTCAAATTTATGAACAACCAATCAGTGGTCATCAAGCCAAACATAACATTGTCATTAATCAACATTTTCTGTAAATTAAATCCTGTTTTGCAAATTTTATTGATTATAATATAAATAAATCTCTAATTTTATAAATTTTAAATTTGTCCTGTTAATTTGGGGGGGTAAAAAAAAGGGGGCAATCATTTCTACAGCTCTGTTTTATTTCACATTTCACATATCCTTGCTGTGTCTTATTGCTAATTTTATCACTCTGATCAGGAACAGATTTCAAATATTCAGAATCCCTTTTGTAGCTTTTGGATGCAAGAATCTAGACTGGAAAAACCAATAAGCTAATTGTGGTAGTTTTAATGAGAAATATTCCCCAAAGGCTAAGGTATTTGAACACTGGTACCCAGTAGGTGATACTTCTTGGATAGATGAGTGCCCTCCTGGAGTAAGGAAATCACTGGGGTGGGAGTTGGTGCTCTCTGTTTTGCAATTGAGGTTGAAGTTCTATGATCCTCATTCCTTGTTCCCCTAACACTTGTGACTCTTCTGGAACTGTAAACCATAACAAACTCTTTTATCCAAAAGTTGATTTTAGTTGTAGTGTTTTATCATAACAATAGAAACTAACAAATACACCAGTGTTTACATATCAATGGGATTATTTAAAAATCCTTAATAATGCCAAATTTTTATTTACTTTATTTATTTCTTCTGGAAACTAATTATTCCATAGTCCTTTTGAAGAATTATTTACATATTGAAAATAATTCTCAATTTCTCCAACATGTCACATTTTAGGATTTGACGGGAACCCGGTAGGGGTTCAGACAGGGAAGTAAACCCAAAAACAATTGAGAATTTAATCCAAAATAGATTAACTTCATAGACCTGTATCTGACTTTGAGGAGTCTAATGCCAAGCGGTTCACTGCCAGCATCTTTAAAACACAATGCAAGAATTATTCTAATTCCAAGAGTTATTCTAATTCCAGGTGCATAATAAAGCTTAAGGTGTAACTACTTAGGAACTCCTTTATATAGAACATGTGACCATAAGGGTGGGTTCCATAGTTAAAAGGCATAGAACCTAGTGTGATCTCTAACTGATAGTATAGAGGTCAGTAAGCCATAAAGTACTTGTGAAATCCCCCCTAAGGATGGGTAACTGTCTAAGAATGGATGGGTCTGCCATAATCATTCTGGAGGTTTGGGTTAGGTCTGACACTGTAACAAAAGATGGGTGAAATCTGCCACCATAAACAGCAAAAAGAACATCAGGTCATTAACAATATCTGCTCCCATCCTTCTGGGTAGGCATATAATTTATCTCCTTCATTGAGGATAGGCTCCTGTATGTTTAACATTCCTGGTTTTCCTTAATGCTTTCCGGTTAGTACAAGGACATCTGTGCTCCCAACAAAGATTATATCATGGCCAATTCTTTTTGTGTTAGCATTATTATTTCTGCCAGTTTTTTTCTATATATAATTAGCAATATATGTGATATCCTCAGTTTGAAAATTTATAATGTGAAAAAACAAAACAAAAGAACCTCTCCTAGTATTCCCCATCGTACTGATGAACTCAGGACAGTCACCCAATTTTTAAATTACACTCAGTGCAAGATGTACATTTCATAAGTAGCTTTAGTTTACAAGCTACTTAGAATTCATTATTTGTTTTATTGCTTGCCAGCATTTGTGAGAGAGTTAAATTCAGTAATATTTTGGCTTGCTAGGGTTTGTTTGTTTGTTTATTTATTTATTTATTATTTATGTGTGTGTGTGTGTGTGTGTGTGTGTGTGTGTGTGTGTGTGTGTGTGTGTATCTGAGTCATCTGAGCATGAAAGAAGACAATCTCACATCAGGGAATTTTATTATACAGAAATGTGGAACTGGAACTCAGTGTAAGACTAAGGTAGTGAGCAATGTTCATTTGTTCAACATGTTCCACCAAAGATCCTCCTGGATGTTTGCCATTGGTGTCAGCCTGACAAAGAAGTAGTAATCACCAACCCCTTCATGGAGTATTTGTAAATGTTATCCCAAATCAGAGTGTTTTTCATTTGGGACTCTAGCAAACTTAGCACACCAACTCAAGTGTTCCTTAAGTTGTTACCTTAAGTTGTTTAGATTACTATCACAATATTATCATTGCAATCACTTTATGCCATTGCTGTTTTCTACTTTGACATTTGTAATAAATTGATTTTGGATGCTTCTTTGAAACATAGCAAATATAATTTCTGCTTCAGTTTTAACATCATTCTGGACTCATAGATGTCTATACTTCCTCCCAAATCAGGAAAAGTAAACATCAGTTAGATTAAGTACATGGATAAATCGTGTGGAAGCTTGAAAGATAAATACCCTGCATCATCTTGCATATTTGAAGACTTGGCTTCCAGTAAGTGATAGATTTGGGTGGTATAGTCTTCCTGGAGAAAGTACATCACTAGGGGAAGCCTTTGAATTAAAGGGTCTAGTATCACTGTATCATTTCTAGTTTTCTCCTCTACCTCATGCTTGAGGTTTAGAATGGGAACTTCTAGCTTCCAGCTCTGGCCACTGTTTATGCCTCTTGCTGTCAAGCTTACTGTCATGATAGACACTTATTTACCCATATGAAACCATAAGCACACACAAACTCTTTGTCCTGGTCTGTCACCATATTTTATTACAGCTACAGAAAAGTAAACAATACAGTTGGAGAGGTAAGGAAGCTTGAACTTGATTTTTCACAATATCTCCCATACACTGAGGATAAAATGTGAGCTATTGTTAATTAGTTTTGATATCTTAAATTATTTTTACTTCTTTTTAATTTTCTTCTGCTTGACTGCCCCAGCCTTCACTTATAACTGTTTCTCATCACCTGACAAATACATAAATAAAGAGTATCTAACGACTATCTCTACAGTCCTTCCAGATAATTTTGCCAAGTACTATATGTCTACTCTGCATTTATCTGCTGATAAGTAGCTGATGTATTTCTGGATCATGGATCAAACTTGACCAGTGTATATCTCCCTGATACAATTCATCTGCATATTCAATATGTGTATCAGCCTTAGCATGTTCCAAACTAGACCTTGATTCCCTTTCTCAAAACTGCTTTTTTGTACACCATTCTTGCAATACATATCTCTGTGTCTTCTGTAGGCTATAATCCATTGATGTATAAGAAAATGTTAATGGGAACCTTTCAAAACACAGTATTTTTCAATACCTCCACTGGGACCATGTTGGTAAGAAGGTCTCCCATCTCTTGGGGATTATTAAAATACTATTATAAATTTTCTTTTAACTTCCAGTTTTGTTCTAGGTTTTTTCTAGATTGATACTTTAAAAAAATTGCAGTGTGCATGTATATGTGTATTTGTTTGTATACGTGGGTGTGCCTGTGTGTGCTAAAGTGTATGTATGGAGATCAGAGGACAACGTTCAGGAGTTTTATTTTTCTTTCTTCTCTTCTACCATGTTGGTTCTAGAAGTCTAGCTTAGGTCATGAGGCCAAGTGGGATGAACATCTATACACTATGGCACCTCACTAGGTCCTAGACTGATGCTTTTAACAGGTAAATTAACTTATTCTTAGATTTTATTGTATCGCGAACATAATCCATATAATAATATTAACTCATTTATTCATAGTGAAATCCAAAGGTAACTATCGTCATAGTATTTTACAAACTTTCCACTCCCTCCCACACCCAGTCTACTTCATATCCTCAGTCCCTCAGTTCACTCCCTACAATCTAATTGACATGATACCTCCAGGTGCATAAGGATTTTCCTGACCCAGGCCACCACTCCTGTTCCTTCTTCTTCTTGAATTCTCTCCTAACTGATTACAAGGTCTCAAGCTCAAAGGTCCTCTGGCTCTTTCTTCAAATGTTGCCTTTTCAAAGGTCTCTTGCAAAACTCGTTTCCATGAGCCAGCATTTTAAAAAAGTCTTCAATATTTTGGCCCTTATCATTTCCAATCCACTGTTATATTTCCTTCAAATTTCTTACTAGCTTCTTGTAAGCCCTGCATTTTTGCTAAATTTATGTCTTATCACCTGCCTATGCTTATTGGAGTGTTGTGATATGCTCTGTCTATCTGAGTTTGTAGAATGCTTCCATGGCTCAAAAAAATGAAGTAGTGTTTTTAGAAACCATTAATTAAATTTATGAGATGTTGGCATCAATACTCATAATTGTAAGTTTTTCACATGCTAAATACTCTTTAACATATTGTATTCATTCTGCCACTTCTAATTAACAGAACTGTATAAATACTTGTTTATGTATTTTGTCTGGTTTCTGAAAATATTGTAACTGTGGCCATTAACATAATTGAAGACAGGTCTCTAAATGTATTGATTTATTTTCTCATATAAGACATATTAAAAATCAAGCTAATAGTCAAATCAATCATTTGAGAGGAGAGCATATGCTTTCATAAATGTATAGGATGCTGATGATGCAATTGGACATAACAGAAACATGGAGCACAACATCAACTCCTGAACCATCATAAATTCACTGATAGCTCCTTAGGAGTATCTTTGTACAGATAGAAACATTTATTCTTACTGGCACCCAACAAGCTACTTAAAGATTTCATTGACTTAATAAAGAGTCTCTTACTTTCAAAGGTTTAGTGAGGAGAATGGTACAGACTTGGTTTTGACCAGGCATTCTTCAAGGAGTATTATATTAGCATTATCGGGGAAAACTGTAATGCTAACCTGCCCTGTGTTAGAGAATGAAGGTGGTCAGGAGATGACTTCAGAAAGAGAGCCACTGTGAGGTAGGGCTGGCTGAGTAAACCACATCCCTATGATTTGGAAAAGGACAGGAGAGGAGAAGTAGCGTGTGAATAAATAAAAATTCTATCTTGGTTAATACAAAATGTGAGATCTTCTTTAAAGTCATTGAATGTCATAATTAAAATTAGTGTGGACACTTGTGCCAGGTTATAGCCTTGGTCTATAAGTCTTTATTTCAGTGAACACACACAGGGCAGTCTTGTGTTACTTGTGCTTTGGAAAGGAAGAATAGGTGTGGTATTCCAGTGTAGAGAAGGTCATCTTGGAGGAGGGCACTGGGACAGTGGGGGAGATGCAAAGTTGAGAGGCCGGAGGAAACAGACAGGTTAAGCAATTGTGAATAGGGAGAAAGAGAGTTATTTCACAGACACGTGGGAGGGACAGATTTATCCTGCAACATGAATGAGAATGCAAGTGAGTTCATTTAAGGTGAAAAAACAAATTAATAGACTTTTGAAACCCCAAAGTAGGAAAAAAATAATCTTATAGGCAGCAGAGTTTAATAAGCACTCATTTAGCTGTTTCACATATTGGTGTAACCAAAACGTGAAGAGACAATCAGCCTACTTTAGTCCATCAACCCTTACAGCTCTCCACACATGCTCTGTTGTCATGTTCCTGGCACTTATTTAATCTGTCTCTGCTTTACTCTGCACTTTCTCTTGATCTATATATACAGCTCAATATTTTTCAGTCCTGCCCTGACTTAAAAGGGAACCTGAATTAAACTGTGTATTTAACAAATAAAAAATATGACCTCTGACAGTGAATGCCTCCTTCCAGCCCCACTTGTTACCCCCTTTTGTTTGATTGCATATTATGCCTTTGTTATAAATGTTCACAGTTGCTTTCTGGAATAAAACACCATAAAATACGTAAAATAATTTCTATGTCACTTGGGCAGGAAACAAATCACTTGAGGTACAATATTAAAGTAAATCTAAACATAAGTAGTTCAGTTGGAGGAGAATTAGCAGGAGAGATTTTCTTTGGTGGTATGCCACCACAAGTGGTATGGAAACACACAATGTGTATATCTAAATTGAAATCCAGAGCTCACTGACATGAGAGAACATGAGGTATTTGACTTTTTGAATCTGCATTACCTCAGTTAATAATTAGTTCCCATACTTACCCATTTTCCTGAAATTTTCATAATTTTATTTACCGGTGGCTGAATGAATTTCCATTGTGCTTATTTCCTTATTCATTCATAAGTTGGTGAATATCTGTGTTGGCTCCACTTTCTTATTATCGTGAATAAAGTAGAAATAAACATAGATAAGCAAAGATTTCTGTGGTAAAATTTGGAGTTGCCTGGCTATGTGGCTAGGATGAAATAAGCATGTCAAATTAGTGCTGCTATGAGTTTCCTTAGTATCCAGGTCTGAAAAGCTACTATCAATAAAACAAATGACAATAAATCTGCTGGATTATAAGCTGGTACTGCTTCTGTAGAAATAAGTGTAGAGTTTTCTAAAAAACAAGCCACCACCACCAACAACAACAAAATCACCTAAAATAGAGCTCTCTTAATTTTATTAATGTAAACTTTTTTCAGGAAGCATATGAGTGACAATTTAAATCTCAAATCCTAAGAGAAAATCTATGAATTATAAACATCCCTCTTGGCTTGCTGACAAGTAGCATTCTACTAATAGGATCTGTGTAGACTCTTTTCATTCTGGATGAAGGCTAGCATAGATTTATGTCTGAGAGAAAGGATTTTAATTTCTTTGCATGTGTTATTTAATTGTGATGATATAATTTTAATGCATAAATACATAGTTACTCCTTGTGATGCTATTTATATTGAAAACATGTAATCTGAGTCTTCTGATATTTGGAAATCAATTTAGATAGTGTTTTCCTTACTGTGATTGCTAGGCTCCTTGAGCAGGAATTCCTATCTGTGCTCTATTAATAATTATGTTGCTTTCTAAGGGAGACAATTTTGTGGCCAAACCACAGCAGCTATAAACTGTCACATGGAAGATCTTAGAGACCTCACATTTTAGACCCTAATTGAACACATGTTTGCTCTCAAAGCATGATCTCATCCCAGGGACAGAGAATTTTAATAGCTTCTGTAAAAACAAGGTTCACCATGAGCTGAAATTACAAGCAAGTGTTATTTGAAAACATGGTAATTTCTAAAGGCCAATAAGCATATTTAAAGAGCATGTCTTGTTATTAAACTATTAACATAATTATCTTTCTTCCTCATGTTTCCTAGACTAATGCCTGAATCTGAGCTTTGAACAAATCATGATTTATGTATCCCTGTTTATTGGGGAAGTCTTATGCTAGTCTGTAACACAGGCCTTCTTGGTTTTTAAATTTTGTTTCTAAGTTCTAATTAGAATGTTCTCATAAGAAATATTTTCATACAGAATTTCATTGCTACCAAAAACCAACAACAACAAATATTTTAAATCTGGAGCATTTGTAAATACTGTAACAATAGCCACATGTAATTCTGAAGGAGTAGCTGACCTCAACTTCCCTACTGAGTACATGTTATGTGTGGGAAATCTACATCAGTAGGTCATATGGAATCAACTGTGGGAGGAAGAAAAGTATCTCAATTCCTAGCTGATGTTTGAGTTATTAGACTCTTAGGAGTTGACATGATAATAAGAAAGACATAGTGAGAAAAGCATATATTTCTACATTTATGTGTGCTCAATATTTTTAGAGAAAAATATACAGATAAAGGCAATATGTTTAGGAATCAATTCTAGAGTAAGATAGGTTATTGATTGATAGATAACAGAAAAGATAATAGCAATATGTATAGATCATAAATAGAAAATAGATAGATCAATAGATAGACCTGTAATAGGTAAGTAGATGAATGTAAAATTATCTGCTTTCAAACATATGATAAGAATATCATATGAATGCCCCCCAAAAAACATGTACAAGCACACTCATGTGAAACCCAAAAGTGTTCATTGTGAAAATTTTGAGTAAAATGTGATTTCCATTAGAAAGAAGACAGTGGCAAGGCAGAACCAGGTCCATACAGACTATATTATAAGTTGCCATAGCAATAAGTTCTGGTGCCCTGTGATACAGTTGGGTGACCATAATTAACAATACCCTATTGTATATTTCAGTGAACAGTTATTATACATACCACATTAAAATTATGAGTTTTCAGTGCTGGGCAAGCTAATTACCCTGTTACAATCATAACGCCATGTGCAATGAATCAACACAGCATATTATACTTCACAAATATGTATCAATATTACAGGTAAAATAGAAAATTAAATCGATATGATGAATAAAAAGACAAAAGCAGAGACAATTTCACAATGTTATTTGCAAAATTTGTAACACAGTCAGAAGACAAACCAGGCAAAAGTCAGAATAAAATTATTTCAATATGATTTTTGCAACCATAAAAGCAAGCAGAAAAGTGTAGCTAAAGTCTTTAATTAGTTTCCCTTAAAGAGAACACAGGATAATAAAGTCTCATATGTGCAATGGTTCTCATGGCCCAGTGACATGTGCAAACTAGACAAATACTTTATTACAGAGGTGCTTTCTTATGTCTGATACAGTCTTTAAGTTAAGGAGGTAATTGTGGAGCAATGTATGATATATAGCCAAGTACACATGTATGTTAGTACTGTTCTTATTGGCCTTTATATAAAGGTAGAGTGATCTATTGAGTAATAAATGAAGGCTTTGATCATGTGTGTGTTAGCTGTATTTTCAAATGATTAATGTTTTTAAAAAGGAAAGGGATGGAGTGATGTCCTGGCTAGTAAGTGCACTTTCTGCTTTTCCAGAGGACTGGAGTACATGTGGCAGATGGCTTCCAACTGCCTATAACTCCAAGGTCCAGGCAGATCTGACAACACTGGCCCCCAAAGGCAAGTGAACTCGCATGCACATACTCTCCATCATATATACTTAATATTAAAAATAAATCTTAAAAATATTTTCAAAACAAAATGTAAATATTAATGGAAAGTAAGAAGATAGCTGTTGTTTTTTATTTTACTAATTTATTTTAACTTGTATCTGTGAGTGTTTTGCCTGCACATATGAATATTCACTACATTTGTGCCTGGTGCTGGCAGAAGTCAATAAAAAAGGGTTCTGGGTTCCTTAGAACTGGAATTATGGATGATTATGAGCTACCATAGGAATCTAATCTATTACTCTGCATGAACAAGTGTTTTTAGCTGTTGAGTTATCTCTCCTGTCCTAAGTTCCATTCCAGAAATTTCTATATATTTCCATTGAAGTCATTTGAGGTTTTCTTTTTTTTCCCATATGTTTTTTCATTTATATTAGAAACAATTTTATTATACATATTAATCCCAGTTTCCTCTCCCTTCCATCCTCCCATGCTCCCCACCAACCCCCATCCCATCCCTCATCTGCTCCATAGAAAGTATGAGGCCTTCCATGGGAGGAATAATCGGTCTGTCACATCATTTGGGGCAGGATCTAGGCCCTCCCCTGTGGGTCTAGGCTGAGAGAGTATCCCTCTATGGAGCTTTCTTGCCCATAGTAAAATATTGCACAATTCCCTATTACTCATCATCTAAAGCATTAGTTCTCAACCTGTGGGTCACAACCACTTCCAGATTCACATATTGGATACTTATATTACAATTCATAACAGTAGCAAAATTACAGGCATAAAGTAGCAACAAAATAATTTTATGGCTTTGGCTATCACAACACAAGAAACCCTGTTAAAGGGTCATAGGAAGGTTAAGAGCCACTGTATTAAGGGAAGTGATGTTAATGTATTGTTAATATTGTTACAAACTTTTGCAGTCTGAGTTTGGTTTCAGAAGCTTATATTTTATTTATATTCAATGAACCAAACAGAAATCATTTAGAAAAATATGCTATCTCATCAAATTGTGGTTTTAATTTGCATATTGGAATACATGAGAACAAATATTTCTGGAATATTTAAACATCTTACTATATGTGTTAGACAGAACCAGGATCCTCTGAAGTGGGGATTCACAGTATGTATTCCCATGCTTTGGAAGCTTGCTTTCACTATAAACAATGGGCTATGCTTTCAAGGATACTTTTGTTTTATGTAGTGGGATAATGTCTTGAGTTCTTGGGAATATAATCTATCACTTCTCATCTCTAAATCTCAGATAAGTCCAGACTCATTTAGATTTCCCTACAGGTACAGCACTAAAGAAGGCATAGTTAGAAATGTGCATGCAATTCTGGAGAGCATTTGGTGGAATCCTGTGAATCTCCATCGTGTGTGTGTTTTATATGCATGTGTGAACACACATACACACACACACTCTCTCTCTCTCACATACATTTTCTCCCCTGTTTGGCCACCCACATCATAACTCACAATAACATACATTATAAATTCCTGTGAGAATAACTCTGTTGCAGAGCAAAATGATCATTTCATATCTTTGCAAATCTTTTAGGAGTTACTAGAGAGTACATTATACATAGTGCTGATAATGGCAGAGCATGTTTACAAAATGAAGAGCTATGTTCAACTCTTCATATCTGATGAAATTTACTATTCGATGGGGGAAAGCTGACTTCCTGTATATAATTTCAAATTAATTTGCAGTTTGAAGCAATAACTGTGATTTTAAAGAATCTGAATAAGTCCAAACACTTATACTTTAGTGTTCAACAACCCAAATGGATGACAATTTGATTTCCAGTTGCATTATTTTTCAGGTACGGTGTCTTAATTTTAAGGGGCTCAAATGTTGCATTGCGAACAATTTTTTTTATTATGTTACTGGTTACTGCAATAACCAAGACAGATCATAGAATATCATCCAGTTTTATATGCATAATAATATTACAGGACTTTGGTATCAAACTAATGTTCAAGAATAAATACAAAATCATTCTTTTAATTGTTAAAAAATAGTATATTTGAATATCAGATCACACCGCTTACTACTGGTAGCAGAATTCACCAACCCTTGTCATTCTAGAACCCATACCTGTAGATAAGCATTTTGTGAGCATTCAATATACCATTGTTGATTGAGAGGTTCACATTTCCTCCAATCTGATTGCTTAGTCAGTTTTAAGTATAATTATGGATGTTGTAAACAGAGCTCTGGGGTGGGGGGAAGATAATGAGGGCTCATTAGCTTTGATTAATGACCTAAGTGTTTAAATGTAATTTAATTCTCCAGGAAGAGGACAAGAAAAAAAATCTTTCCTGTTATAAGACCTGAATTTTGTTTTCCAGAAACATTATTGTATGAATAGTAATTCTTGATCATGCTACAATGATGTTAAATAGCCCTTTACAAGAAAGTCATAGTGTAAAAAAATGTATCATCTTCTTAGGTTTTAGGAAATGGCATAATTTTATACAATAAACTGATTTAAAATCTCAACCTATCTTTAATTCTGAATTATGCAAAAACGCTCTTAGCCAAACAAAAGGGGGAACTTCCATGAAACAAAAGCTAAATTAAATAAATAACCACAGCTTCTACAAACAACACATTTATTTAGAAAAATAAACTGAAAAATGCTGTTTGTTTGATACATTTTCTCAGGAGACATAGAGAGAGATGATTATAAAATTGTTACATGTCAAATACAAATTACAAATGACTTTTTGAATTAACAGAACAAATAGAATTAAGCATCACTGTTTAGTACATAGTTTAACGTGTTCAACTTCTTAAATATTAATGATATAAAAAACTTTTTGATATCATTCTTATTCATTTGACCACAATGATATTTTCTTTATAATTCTACAGTTTGGTTCAGAAGCAAATTTATTTCTTTAATTAAGTAAGTTTGTATTAACCAGAAAAAAGAGAACTCATTATCTTGAGAATTCTCAAGCAATCCTTTTGGGTACCTGCAAGAAGTTGCTTCTTCCAGTCTCAACACTGGTGGCATCATCTGTGCAAATAACAAAACACTTCATTACCCTGAATGGAAGCAACTGTGCAAATATCAGAAGTGCATGGAGAAGTAATCAGTGCAAACCAACTTCCTGTCTCAACCAATATGAGGTCGAGGATGTAACACTGGAACTTTTCAAACAATTGGTGCAATGCTGCTATCCATTATGGCTTTGCGGGTGTACATAAAGTGGACCTGTCCATCTCTGCAAACAGCAACATCCTGCAATGTTCTAGCTGGTTCAGTTTTGGTTTTGTCTAAGTATGTTGAAATGAGGATTAATTCTGTCTTGAGATCCCTCCTGTCCCTAAATTTCCAGCTTTTAAAATTATAACAATCCATAATTTAATAACTTTATTGATTAATTGTATTTTTATGAGAAGACTGATATCCAAGAATATTAATTTTCCACTGTGAAATAAGATGGTTTGATTTTGTTTGCCTGTTGGCTCCTTCAAAACTTAGTCCTTTTCATCTCTGTGTTGTATCTTCTTGGTAATTCATGAGTGAAGATACTTTAAGGCTGTGGCATTTTCTGCCGCCCTGGCTCTGTGCATGGCTGTCAAGCTGGAGGCAGATGATTTTAAGGAGATCATCTCATTGGTCATTTGTGCTCGAAAGAAGGGTTAGCTTCTACGACAGGGTCAGGCTCCTGGTTACATTGAAATTAGATCTGGCCTCAAGAGGTCAAGGATCAATTTGAAGTAAGAAAAGTAGATCCACATGCCCCTAAATAAAAGTATTCCTTCCAACCTGACAAAGCTGTTAGAAATAAGAAAACAAAAGACATGTATCATTGAAAAAAATCAGTTGAAGCAGTAAGAATAATTTAAGAAAAAAAATATTATAATTTCAATTTTAAATTCTTTGAATTATCAATAACTTGTTTAAATACTACACATATTAAAATTACTATATAAAAACATTTTATAACTTAATTATCAAGTCTTAATACTATAAAGATTCTTATTTTTCTTTTTCTTTAAAATTTTTAAATTTTACATACCAACTTCACTTCCTCCTCCTTCTCCTTCTCTCACTCGCCCACTTCCCCCTTTTCCCACCCCCCATCCACTCCTTAGAAGGGGTAAGGCCTTCCTTGGGGAGTTAACAAAGGCTAGCAAATCAAGTTGAGGCAGGACCAAGCATCTTCCCTTTGTATTAATGCTGAGAAAGCTATCCCAACATAGCGAATGGGCTCCAAAAAGCCAGTTCATGCATCTGGGTTAGGTCCTGGTCCCACTGCCATCACCCCCCTCCACAAACAGATCAAGCCACATAACTGTCACCCACATTCAGAGGGCCTAGATCAGTGTCACGCAGGTTCCCCAGCTGTCCATAATCCATGAGCTACCACTAGCTTAAGTCAGATGTCTCTATGGTTTTCTCAATCTTGATCTTGCCCCCCCCCACACACTTGTTTATATAATCTTTCCTCTCTTCAATTGAATTTCTCAAGCAAAAGATTCCTTATCCATCTCTTCCGTCTCCTTATCCGTCTCCTTATCCATAACTTCATGTAACTTTACCCACTTATAAATGTTTCACGTTCTCAACATACCTCTTAAAGGCCCCGAAGACAAACTTTTTAAATATATTGCTTTGAAATATTTAAGAATAGCTTCCATTAATGCTGATGTTTTATTTTGAACAATGAGCAAAATTGTACTTTTGAGATCTCAGTGTTATAAAATAATGTAATATTTTATTTTAATCCATGTACTTTCAAAATATCATCAGACGGAAGTATACCATCTGCTTCTGTGAAGCACAATTGTTTAAGAACTAGCTTTGTTTTTCTTCACAGGTATTTACAGTACTTAAAACCAAGCAGTCTTAAAGAAATTACATCCATATTTTTAATCGATGAGAATGTGGGGAGAATCAAAAGTAAATAAAGCATGGTCATAATTCTCAACCTCCAGTACATGAACATTACTCAATGTATTTGGGTCTGAGGTCTTCTGACACAGTAATGACATAGTAGAGAATATTGGCAATATTAGGCCCAGAAAAAAAAACATTAAAAATTGTGTCATGATTGATTCTTTGATTTTAGTAGAGATGAGGTACTGTTTTCAAATTTAATTTAAAAAAATAGTGTTTTTGTTTATACATTCTTTGAGAACTTCATGTAATGTGCCCATCCCCTCTCCTCAACTGCTTCCAGACCCTCCCAGCTCACCTCCCACCTGTGGCCATTTGAATGAGATTGTCCCCCATTTGTTCATATATTTGAATACTTGGTCCCCAGTCCACCTTATATGTGGATCAATATGTAAGCTTTTAGGTACTGCTCCAGCACTGTGGCCTGTCTGTTCACATGTCACACACCATGATGATCATGGCTTCATCCTATGAAACTGTAAATCCCCAAAATATTCTGTCTTCTATAGATTTACTTGGTAATGGTCATAGCAACAGAAAAGTTAGGTAGCACCCAATCAAGCATATTTTAGATCCTTTAAATCCATCTGAGAAGTTCTTGCTTTAAACCCATTTCACTGGAAAGTAGGGTAACTCCAGAGAGTATTAAGCACTCCAGTGTATACACAAATCCAAAATATGGAATTATTTTCGCTTCTATAGCAAGATATTTACTATGCTGTTAGATTGATAATTCCTTGATATTTTCTACTGTGAGAACAATGCCTTTGAAATTTAAGTCCACAAAAGTACAAAGAAAAATATAAATAACCTTTACTTCCAACCTGAATACTAAATTTCAGAAATCAACAGATATGATCTGACAGTGTGTGGTATCTTTGCTCAGGCTCCTCGTTAAAGATTTCCTATGCAAGGAACAGAAGGCATGAAGAAGACAGTTTAATCATGTAACTGCTTCAGAGAACATGAGTACATTTGTCTGAGATAGAACACTCTTGAATGTCGAGGGAATCTATCTGTTGCATTTTTATAACATCTGGGAATTGGCTCATCTGTGTATCCAAAGAAAACCAACATTAGCCTTTAAAAAATATGTAAGTAACAGTTTCACAATAATTAATATTTTGATTTTCTGTGAAATTAAAACAGTATGAAACATGCTCAAAGTTGAGTTTCTCTAAAAATATGGGTTTACAATGCATGTATTTTGAAAGAATGGTCAATATTCCCATTATATTTTCATGAGACTATAATTTAGAAGAGTTTAAAACATTTTAGAATTACTTGTTATAGGTTTCTTAAATAATTAAGTCAATCAATTCCTCATTTGTTCACTCATTAAAAATATTTATTTTCATCCACAGATATGGTAAAGAATCTTCTGTGACCACCACCCCCAAGAAGATAATGACTTTGAAGTAAAAAAGACTCTCAGTAAGATTTATGCCCCACTGTGAAATGTAAATGCACCACAAAGTGAAGTGGGGATAATGAGCCCACAGAATGCATCTGAATTGAGCTTTGAGAGATTGGTTAGAATTACAAAAATAATCAACTGCTAATAGTTGGGAAATAAAGATACTTGTTACAAAAGAAACAGTAAGCCCAAAGGCACAGAAGAGTGGTGAGGTTTGGTGATGCCTGTACTTTACAGAAATGAGGCAGAGCCTTTTGTTTTAAATCTTGCTTAATACAGAAGGTAAGGAATAAAAGACAAAAATGTTTGGAGAGTTAGCAGATTTCAGGCTGCCCTTTAGAAAAAAAAAAAGGCAGCAAGAATAGGACTCGAAACATCTTTAAGGAGAGAATGGCCAGAAAGGTGTAGCAAGACTGAAGAGGTGGAGGAGAGGGAGTACATATTTTAGCCAGAGAAATCTCAGAGACTCATGCTAATGGCTGTAAGAAACCATTACAATTGCAGGTGTTCTCTTGATGACAGTTTGAGAAAGGCAAATACTCTTTTTCACTAACTTCAGAGGTACTTAATTTGGTTGCCACCTACTGAAGAGATGAGCCAACATGAAGACTTTCATATTTCTACTATTTCAGGAGGTAGCTCATCAAAGTTGATGTGTGCTTTCCAGTTCTGACATGCCACAAACTGAAAGCAATAAAATAAAAATCCAAACCATCAAACCCACGTTTTGCCTTTGCTGATTAAATTTTTAAATGGGCTATTAAAGGATACTTTTCTGTTGTTCTAAGTTCCAGAATTAGAGAAGAACTTGGCTGTCTTGGTGGTATTAGACACTGTGATGCTATGTTCATTTCACTAATGTTATGCTTAAACATTTGTCCAACTGAGGAAAAGCTCCAAAGAGTTTTGTTATTTAAGTTTCAATTTTTATGACACAAACTTCCATTATTATAGATTTTAAGACATGCAATTTTAAAAAATATTTATTCTGTACTTATATTTGAATACTTCCTTCAATTATGGAGGGATGTAATGATGCCTGTTGACATATTAAATGATGACATGTAAAGTAAATTTGCTAGGCCCTGAAATGATGAACAAACAAATTACACACATCAAAAACCTGTTATAAACAAATGTGAACTAAGGTGCCCATGTAGAAATGCTTTTTTTTTTCCTCAGTTTTTTTTTATTTATTTTATATAACCAAGTCCATTTAAATGAAAACAAACATTTATAGACAATATTTGAGAATTTGGGCGTCGTTCTTTCCAAACTACTTCCTGCTGGTAAGGGGCTCTGTCATGGGGGATTCTAAGAAGATGAAGAAATCCTGGCTGTAGTCTGTAAGGCTGCTTTGTCCAGTTGTTTTGAATGTAGGATCACCTGGTATTCTGTTTCAGGTGGTCTGGCTTGATCAAACCACATTAGTCTGGAAGGAATCCACATCTTTGCATTTTCTGTGGACACAAAAAGAGAAATCCTTTTCCCCAGTAACTTGTCCTTGAACTTAAATTTTTGAGTCAAAGAATTTTTTTTTAATTTAATTTATTATTTTACATGTCGATCCCAGTTCCCTCTCCCTCCCTCCTTTCCTCCCTCCCTCCCTCCCTCCTTCCCTCCCTTTTACCCTCTCTGCCCTCTCACATGCACTCTAACCACCCTCCCCTCCTATCCACCCACCCCAATTCCATATGTAGGGGAATGCCATCCAGTTGGGGTCATGTAGATCTGACAGGTCATTTGAAGTAGGGACTAGGGCTTCTCTCCTGTCTCTAGATTAAGGCAGTTATCCCTCCATGGAGGATGTGTTCGCAAAGCCCTTTTGTGCACCAGGGATACATCCTGGCTCCACTGTCTGAGGTCCCTTAGACTGCTCAGTCCTTCTGGCTGAGACCCATATTCAGGGGGGCCTGAGTCAGTCCCATGCTGGCTTCCCAGCTATCAGTCTGGTGGCCCGTTAGCTCCTCCTTATTCAGGTAAGCTGTCTCTATGTGTTTCTGCTGCCTGGTCTTGTCCTCTCCATCAGCATCTGGGTTCTACTTCGACTCAGTGTTTATGTATGGGTGTTTGCTCCTGGTTCCAACAGGCATTAGTTGAGGGCTCCATGGATAAGTTAACTGTTGATCTCACTCTCTGGGAAGGGCATTTATGGTAGCCTTTCCATGGATGCTCAAATTGTTAGTTGGCAGCAGTCTTGTAGTTCTCTAGACCTTTCTTTGTGTTCAATTTATCTTCAAACCAATATTGGCTCCATCTTTTATGTTCTCTCTCTCTCTCTCTCTCTCTCTCTCTCTCTCTCTCTCTCTCTCTCTCTCTCTCTCTATTTTGTTCTCTCTCTCTCTTTCCTGTCTTCTATTCCTAACCAGGCTCAATCTTCCTGGTCGCACATGTTTTCCTTTCCTCCCCCTCATTTTCTCCTACTTATCTCTCCATTCGCTGCCCCCCCCACTTCCCCTGAGCTCTGGGGGACTTGTCCCTTCCTGGTTCTGTGAGGGACTTTATATGAATCTCTTAGAATACACCTTCTATCCTAGTTCCTCTGGTGGTGTGAATTATAGGCTGGTGATACTTTGATCTAGGTCTAAAATCCATATATGAGTGAGTACATACTGTATTCCTCTTTTTGTGACTGGGTTACCTCATTCAGAATGGTTTCTTCAAATGCCATCCACTTGCCTGCGAATTTCAAGATACCATTACTTTTTCTGCAGAGTAGTATTCCATTGTGTAGATGTGCCACATCTTCATTAACCATTCTTCAATTGAGGGGCATCTAGGTTGCTTCCAGGTTCTTGCTATTACAAATAGTGCTGCTATGAACATAGTTGAACAGATGTCTTTGTTGCATGGATGTGAATCCTTTGGGTATATGCCTAAGAGGGGGATTGCCAGGTCCTGTGGTAAACTAATTCCCATTTTCCTGCGGAACAGCCATACTGATCTCCAAAATGGCTGTATGGGTTTGCACTCCCACCAGCAGTGGAAGAGTGTTCCCATTTCTCCACATCCTCTCCAACATGAGTCATCATTGGTGTTTCTAATTTTAGCCATTCTGGCAGGAGTAAGATGGTATCTCAAAGTTGTTTTTTGATCCATTCTTGAAATCAGTGGTTTAAGTGCTCAGATAGGTTTGATTCAAAACAATTAAGATTTTATTCACTTTTCATATGAAATATTTTCAAGTGTTTCAAGGGCTTTAAACCTTTCTCACTCTTGCATTTTTTCCAAGATCTAAATATAAGATGCAAAATATGACCTATGCTAGGTAATTGAGACTTTGGGTCATTAGATATCAAATTAATTAATTTATGTAAGCAGTACTTTAAGAGGCTGAGAGTACTTTACTGCAGTAAGTGCTGAAAATTTAAAGAGATCCAAGAGAGCAAGAATGCTTAGCATGTAAAATACATAGAGAGTTTGCATAAACAGAAATGCTTCACAAGTTTACATTTTTCTGGACCTTGGCATTGTTTTTATACTTTCCTACTTCACAATCTATATGCAGTTTGAAATTATTTATTTTTTATCTATTAAATTTTGAACAATGTATTTTGAAGATGAAAATATTTAAATAAATTAATAATATATATCCACAATATAAAATCTATCTAACCATAGATATATGGTTATATCTAACAATATGTAGTATATCTACCATATATATATCTAACCATATGTAGTATATCTACTGTCATACAAAAGCATAAAGATGAAAATATCAATGTCTTTTCCCTTAAAGGAAATGTCTTCTTCCTAGAACTGTTAAAATACCTGAAGCAAGAAATTGTTTCTAATTCAATACAGTAAAATCTAATGCCGACTACAAACTAGAGATTATTCTAACCGTGTAAAATAAGTCAAAAACATGAGATTCCAATTACATTCTAAACAGACTTACGCACTAGACACTAACCACCAGTTCCACTAACCTATAAAATAGGTTTCTTCAGTTTCCCATGTACGCAAACTCTGGCCAAGAGAGATTAAATCCAGAACTGTCCTACAATTCACAATTCTATGACTCTAAACCACTTCATGTGGCCTTAAAACTGCAGGTGCATAGATAAGACAGAAATATAGGATATTAACATAAAAATAAATATAAGCAAAAACTAATAAAGACTGAAATATTAATATTCTCTATCTTTGCAGAAAACATTTGTCAGTTCTTGGTTTGACTTCTTGAGAACTTATTTTTATTACATTTGTTAAGAACCTAAGTATTTTCATAAATAGATGGCCATGGCTCTAAAAATAACTGAATGATCTGTGATTTGCTGTACACACACACACACACACACACACACACACTATTTTTATGTAGAAATTCCCTCACATCCTCAGAAGCATGCCCCACCCTAATAATGCATTTAGTTCTCAATCTGTACTTCAGCTTTGAGGTAGGAAAATTTAAAATTATATAGAGTGGATATACAGAAAATACTGAATCAGGAAAATTAGTATCTATAATGGTGATTATTTTTATTTAGATAATTCTTTTCAATTTTATTTCTAGAGAGATACTAATATAGTGTCATGTTTATTCCTTATCTATAGATTTGACTGCAATTTGTACATTTAAAACCTGTTTTGTAAATATTTATTGGTATTCTATTGAATTTCTAATTTTTGAAATACATAGCCACTGCATTTTTCTCTTTTCTTGGTTCTAAATTTTTTTGTTAATTTTTAGATCAATAGTAATAATATTATGGATATTGAAAACGTTTTTCAGAAAATAGATCATTTTACTCTTGTCTTACATTATTGTTTAATGTCTCTAATACAATGTTAAATAGTATAAAAATTTTATGTCTCATAGGATCACTTCAAGCCTTATTTTAGTTGAGGAAAAAGTTTAATTCTATTTAATTATTAATATACTAGCTCAAATATTTCTTGAAACAACATGTTTAATCTATATTCAATCTAGGGTTATTCTCTGATTTTAATTTTAATAATCATTATTTTAATCATTTATTGTTATTAATTTTGTAAGAATTTCATAAATGCTATGATCAAATTCGCTCCCTAATTCCTCCTAGATCCAAGCTCCTATCTCCCTACTCAATATATTTTGAATTTTCTTCTTTTTTGTTTAAGTTCATGGAGTCCATCTGTATAGTCCAACTACTATTGCTTGGTTGTCTACCCATCAGGTGTCACACCATTGTAGATAACTACTCTGCCTTTCCCAGAAGTCACCAAATACCAAAAGCATCAGCTACTAGTATAATCTTGTGCCTTTCTCACCCACTTAATGCTGAGAACTTGTCTGGTTTGAGCTTCTACAGGTTCGCATACTGTTGTAACTGTTGTAAGTTTGTACGTGTAGGTGTTCTGCTGTTTGTAGAAATCCTGTTTCCTTGGAACTTAAACTACCTTTGAAACTTGCACACTTTCTGGCCCTTCTTCCTTGAAGATCTGTGAACCTTGGAGAAAGGAGTGTGACATGGATGTTGCATTTAGGGCTGAGCATTCTTACCCTGCACAAAATTAAGATAAGATTGAAATCAATAGAAGTAAACATGGAATAATCACATCTATATATAGTACTTTAAATGGCTTTGAAAATAATAGTAAGATTTGACAAATGGGGTTGCATGGAATTTCAAAGCTTTCTCATGGCAAAGGAGATGTTTAACAAAGAGAAGTCAACCTGCAGCTTACAAAAATGTTTTCTCATGTTTTCATCCTACTGGAGATTAATTTCCAAATCATAGGGCATTTTTAAAGAAAGGAAACATAAACTACAACCTATCAAATAAAGCAAGAACATCTTACAAATACATGAATAAGTGTTTGACATCCTCTGTCACCAGAAAAAAAATGCAAAGCAAAAAGTGTAATGGAATATAATCTCAAACCAGTCAGATTGCAAATTTATCTAGAAAACAGTAAGTACTGGAGAGTATATTAAGAAATGACAATCCTCATATACTACCAATGGAAATGAAAAGCTGTCAATCACTATGGAGGTTCCTCAGAAAAACCAAATGGAGCTACCAGGTGACTTTCCTGTACCACTCCTGGGTACAAATGCAAGGGGTCTATTCTTAAGCCTTTGGTTTTCAGAACTATAAGCATTTGGAATTTCAGGCTAAGGAACCCTTAGGATGCTGCAAACAGCTTAATATAAGGCCACCCTGGTGGGAGTCTCAATAATAGAACACTGAGACAGACTGTGTAGGTCTGGCTTGTGAGGTTTCAGATGGAAATAAGGACTCTACCAAGAATTGATGGAGAAGCCATTTATATTACATTTTGACAAAGATTTGCTGCATTCTACCCATAACATCATAGCTTGAGTAAGGGTGAATTAATAAAAAAAAATGGACTAAATTATTTGGCTGTGACAATCTCAAACCAGGATAGCAGGATGGTTCTGCCATGGGTGGTGCTTACTGCTCTTATCCTGGGATAAACTATCTGAGAGCAACAATGCATTGATTAGCAATATTCTACTACCTCAAAATAACTCACTAATGGTTTGCAATATTCTGTTTGAATATTCTTTTTTATTTTTGTATGTATATTAATTATTGGTCCAAGATTATGTGCTTTAGAGGTAAGTTTTCATTTCAATTCTGCCACTTGTTGAGTTAGAGGCAAAGCCATAAAGATAGTAAATTCCATTGATTCTATTTTACGGTAGTTGCCTCTTTAAGGAGTGAGCCCAGAAGAAAACTGTACCCTAACACAATTGAAAGTACAGAAGCTTAGTATGTATAATACAAATACTAAGAAGTGTTAACAAAATATAATAACTAATTTTGATTTTTTACATTTTCTAGGATTGTATCATGAGATAATACAATTCTACAGAGGCATCATTGCTTACTGGGAAAACATCAGGGAAAGTAATTGCTTTAAAATGGAATGACATCTTTGTACTGTATATTTTCATTTATATTAAATGATTATTTAAGGCAAATCCATGCAGACAAAAAGCAAATTATAAGATCATTCAATCTACAAGTTAAAGAATGGAAATGATTTCTGATAGGTATGGGTTTCTTGTTAGAGTGATAAATATGTTCTAAAATAGGATAGTTGTGCTTTTTGCATAAATTGAAGAACGTAAAAACATTTCCCTTTAAAACATTAAAATATAATTCACATATGCTAAAATTTCAATGTTTTAAAGTGTTTATAAAAATTGTGTGGCAAGAACTCAGTCACTTTATGTTATGTTTTATAATGCAAAAGAAAAACGTATTTAGAATACACTGCAGTTTCAAGTTGAAATGTCCCACAGAGCTCATGGAGCTAAGGAAACTTGGTTCACAATTGGTGGCAATGTTTGGCCAAATTGTGTAACCTCTCGTGGGTTCAGACTTGTCAGAGGAAATGAGTCATTGTGGGCAGGCTTTGAGATTTTGTAGGCTGGTCCCATTTTCCATTCTTTCTCTGTTTCCATTCTTTCTCAGGATTTCAGATACAATGTAATCATCAGCCAGCCACCTGCTTATAATACCATGCCTTCTAAACCCCCTCCTGTCTTCCCCACCATCACAGGTTAAAGCCTCTGCCACAGTAAGACAAAATAAACTCTTCCTTATGTAGCTTTTGTTATGGTACTTTATTACAGTAACTGGAAAAGACATTAATCCAAACCAGGTACACCATGGATCCAAGATGAGCAACAACAAAAATATTCCAATTCTACCTTGCCAGATACTATACTAATAACTATCTAATGACTATTCTTTTGTATATGATATCATTTTGGTGGCTCATTTCATACTGTGATGTCAACATTTTACAGCTACTTTCAGCTTCCTTTAGGTAGTGAAATGGCATTTTTAACTTTATGAAATTGAAGTAATTTCTGGATTTTTAGCCAGGTAAAACTGGTGAGATTAGAGCTGAGATAACAAACATATTCAAGCCTTCAAATTAGAATTTAAGCCCTCCTGATCTCATTTCTTGTATTCTTCTTTAGTGATGTGATGTGTGAAATGATGGCATGTTGGAAGGTCTTAGAGAGATGTCATTGCACTGCAGAGGTCAACAACTCGAAAAAAATCTTTTATATGTCTATGGGCATGCAATATGCATCTATTGAACTTTTAGGTGTTGTTCAAGTAGATAGATTCAGCAAAGTACAGGCAACAAAGTGTTTATGGCTTCCTTGTTTTAAAGTGTGGATTCAGAGTGGAAGCTCCACTATTAACACTGCCAAGAATCATTTAAATGAATAAACGTACTCTGACATATTTGTGTCAATAATGTATAGCAATAAGAGTAGCAATAATGAAAAACATGCAATGATGTGATTGAGATGGCAAACACATCACTGGATAGATGTGAGTTATGAATGATTAAGCATTTGTCTTCCCACATTTATAAAATACAAAGCAGACACTTCTTGTCATTGTCATTAGTATTCAGGAAAGAGTTACCTTGAGAGTTGAAGATCAAGAGTCAAAGGAAGCAGATGGAAGCTGTGGGGGCGCTAGTAAAATCTATCTTTGGATATCAGCATCAACTCCACAGTATGTTTGAAGAAAATTCATCCTATAAATGGATGACAGCTGAACCATGAAGTATGCACACAGTAATTCAGTAAAGATTTATAAAAATCATAAAAGTTAGAGCTATAGAAAAATGATAAAGGATACATTTATTTACTTAGGTTACATTTTACAATAAATATTTCCATCCACAAACCCTTGTTTTCTTGTGTAAAGTTAAAAAACGAAATGCATAACTTTAAAAATCTGAAACTTTTCCATGTTGGATTCTTTTTTTTTAACAGGTTATATATTGCAGTTTGTTCAGGCTGATCTACTCCAAATAGCTTCCACACTACAACAGTCCAAAATCAACAACTCTTATTCATATTTGTGCATCTTTTCCAGGGTATGCTTCAAGCATCAAAGGCAGATCAAGATGAGCTCAATTTTGTTTACTACTGTGTGGTTACAATTTCACTCTTGGGGCAGCAGCAGAGTCCCTGTGAGACATCTAAGAGAAAACAATTCACAACATATTTACTTAAGTTCTATGAGGGTCTGCAGCAGATCTGCATTTTTTCAAAAATCCTCTTGGTTCATTTCAGTTCCATTCAATTATTTCTCTGGCAAAAGGTATTAAATATTAGTGATGTCATTTTGTTGGTGGTAATAAGGAATGGAGTAATTTTTGCTGTCAATTGACTTTGATTTAGAGAAGTAATAGAAATATTTAAAGTTTCTGAAATGCATACCTGTAGTGATTTGAATAAGAAATATGCACATAGGCTCTGACATTATGCCACTTATTTCTCAATAGGTTGTACCATTTAAAATGGTTAAGGAAGTGTGTGGCCTTGCTGAAGGAAACATGTCACTGGGATGAAGTTTTAAAACATGGTGCCATATCCAGTAATCTCCATGTCTGCCTATGCCGCTACATCTCTCTGTCTGTCCTCCACTCCCTGGTTAGTGCTTGCAGTTCAAGATGAGAGCATTCAACATATGCCATGCTTGCCTCTACACTGCTATTATAAACTCTAACTCCTTATAACCTTATGCCAAAGTAAACTCTTCTATGATTTATCATATCAACATACAGTAACTAACATAATGCATTATTTACATTCTTGCATTGTCAAAATTGAATCAGAATTTAAGTTTTACTTTATTAACCAATGACATTAACCAAGAATACTGTTTTATTTTACACATAAAGAGTAGGCCACTTCTACACCTAGCTTTAAAAACTCTCTGAAAAGTAAAACTTATTTGAAAGTGAAGATTCATACTTTACAAGATATGGCTATTCATAGATAATGAGTTGAAATTATTTCTCAGGACAGAATATTTTACTGGTGAGAAATTGCGAAGAATAAAATAAAAAATATCTAAGAGTTACAGAGCAGGGACAACAGGAACTTGGAGAAGAAAAAGTACAGTTTAAAGTGTATAAGAAAAATTAGTCTAGAAGATTTCATAGAGTTACAATGCAATCCACTTCTAGAATTCCACCAAATAAGAACCACATGGGTTTAAAATTATCTCTGCACTACCATTTCTTCTAAAAGTTCAATGGAACTAATTTCCCATCAAAAGAGAAAACTCAAATCAGAAGTTATTATGAATAAAAAGAAAAATAAGACATAAAATTATATCTGGGAATAAAATCCCAATAGAGAAGGCTATACTAGAGATGAAACTAAATTCTAGTCTATTCAAACAAGACAATATCTAACAAAATGACAAAATGATGAATAAATCCCACACAGATAAGAGGTATTTGCATTTGAAATGATGTCCAAGAACTGAGAATAAATTCAATTTCAATTTAGATTGAAAAATAATATAGAAGAACAAAGAATCATGAGTGTTTAATGCATAAGAAAATATATCTTAAAATATGAAAATTTGTGAATTAAAAAGAAATGTAAAGCAAGACTAGTATAAAAAGTGAAGGATACATCGACTATAACAAAATTCTAACACATAAAACATGTATCTTTGGAAAGTAATTTATTGGAAATATTTCAGAATACAAGGCAAATGTAGCCCTTTCCAGGATGTACTGTTAAATGACAAACAAAACTAGGCTCAGTATTGGACAAAGTTCATACCAAAGGAAAAGTTCTATGTTTCAACTCAAGTAAACTGATGTTCAAAATACTTTTATAACTGTAATATTTTTTCCAGGCATGTTTTAATAACAAAAAATTCACTCCAGTAATTTACACACTATAGAGCAAAGCAAATCTCTGGTATCTCCAAATGGAATCTGACACCATAATTACTTTTATTTTTTTCAAGACAGGCTTTCTCTGTGTAACAGTCCTGGCTGTCCTGGAACTCACTTTGTAGACCAGGATGACTTTGAAGTCACTGAGATTAGCCTGCCTCTGCCCCTCAAATTCTGAGATTAAATGTATGAGCCACCACTTCCCAGCTCACTATTCTTTTTTTCTTTTTTTAAAAAAATAAATTAATAGATGTTTTCTACCTCATGTGGTTACCAAAAATCCAGCAGCATTGTAACAAGAAAACACTACAAGATTTTTCAATCATGACTATGAGAATACTCATTCCTCTTAGGTAAACTTTTATAAATAGAAAATTCAAACAATATAATCATATAAATAGAATCACTGGAGATAGACAGCCATTCACTATTAATAAACAGCACCATACATTCAGAACACCACCAAGATTAAGTTAAGAGTGATGAAACCTGCAAAAAATTTCATAACAGTATAAATATTTACTTGGAAATATAAAGACACAGAAGAATGTCTGGGAGGGAAAATAAATATATGAACATGTATGTAATGTGTAATAAACATACAATTTATATTATATATAGTTAAAAGTATAAAATAATTTTAAAAGTTAAAGAATCAAATTCAGCATTGGAAAAGCTGGTAGCAAAAATGAAAACGAGAATATTGTTAATTTTAAATTTTAATTTTAAAACAGAATTTGGATTTATAATTTCACAGTATGCTGAAACATATAAAGTAGCAACTCCTTAAAATAAATATAAAAAATAACATATTCTAGTGGTTCTAACACAGTTATTTGGCAGTTTATCTATTGAAACATATGTTACACAAAAACCCTATAAAAATATTTCAGAGTTCAGTCTTTTATTTTCTCAAAGCAAAACATCCTTGTCTTGTCAAGTTAAAAACTAAAAACAGACAAACAAAAAAACAAAGACCAATATCAAAACCAGTATTAAACTGTATCTTAATTGAAAGACTTTCTCTTTCAAATACCATCATTAAATGAATCCCAATTTCCCTGGTTAATGGAAGATTCTAAGATATGTCAAAGAAATGTACCAAGTGAGTCCAGGACATCTTGTCATACCAGATATCAAGGAAACTATATATAAAGTGCCATTATAATTATTATGCTAAAATGACTCACTACGTGGATGTCTGCAAATGAAATGTGATCAAGCAACTAGGCCATTGGTAAGGAAAAGTGCATAACACACTTCATATATATGGAGAATTGGCAAAAGCCATTTGCTATGAGACAAAATAGACTGCTATTATTGAGGAAACTAGAGCACAAATTACTATCAGAAAGTGATTAGAGGAAGTACATGAAAGTTTTATGCTGGCTATATATGAACTTTACCCTTAAAGGACTTAAAGAATAATACAGAAAAGAATGTTTATTTCATTATACTATTTCAAAAGTGAAATATTATGCCATATTATCAATATTTGGCAATTCCTAAGTAACTAATGGATCCAAATCCTTATTCACAACCACTAGCACAAAAATAAGAAATAGACATTTTCATTACATGCCTCTTGATAAATGTAGTCTATGAAACACACTTTGCTTAGTTTTTCCAGGAAAATAAAAAATAAAATCTTATTCAAATCATGTTTCTATTTCTAAATACCAATCAATCAGGGATAAGATTTCATTAAACTATAACTTGAGGTGTAATCAGTAAAATAACATAAAAAACAACCCATTTTAAACAATGCTAATAATAAATAAGTTAAGGAGATATGGAAGGAACACACACACACACATATGTTCCATATATGTTTATTTTAAAAGACTTCACACATTTCAAACAACAGACTGGGGGCATTGAATATTAAGTTCTTATTTGTAATATATAATGAATAGACTACTCAAATGTTAAGACAATTACAAATGCCAACACATTTTTGATATTTGATTTCACTAGGAAATTATAATTATTTTTTCATAGTATGTGATTTTTTTTTCTCCTTTTCAAGGAGATTTTGAAAGAAGTTTTCTAAGGTCCCAGTTTATATGAGACGTAATTACATAATGCCAATAGGCAAGGGAGGTACTGAGATAAGGCAAGGAGATTTTAGCCTCTCAATACTTCTGTTGTGTTTTGTACACCACTCAAATGTGATCTTGTGAGCAAAAAAAGCAAATCATCGTGAAAAGTATTACATGATGAAACAAGAAGATTAGAGATAAAAACCAAGGTGATATACAGCAGGTTCCACAAGCTACCCCATTGTGCTATTCAGATGGAGTTTTCATTGTGAGCCAAACAAAGTATCCCAAGCTGAAGAGATACCTAACCAAACACTTACAGATAATATGAAATGCTGTCTGGAATAGGCTTAAATATTTTGGGAAAAGGTGTGAGAGTATATTCATGTATATTCATAGAGATGAAACAAATAGTACTAGGAATATGAAGTATATGACATCTTTCCATTTCACATATATTTGAAAATATAATGAAAAGTTATAAGCAATTTAAAACAGCCTGTATCATTTAAAGCCCCATCTCTCTGATAATATGTATGGACAAAACATACATAAGTCACAAGATTTTTTTTTTTATGTTTTTTTTTTCCATCTAACCAAGTGTGTCATCCTTATGCAGTAGTTTGTTAACCAGAAAATGCATTTAAATTATCCCACTCTAGTCAGTAGTCATGCCCTAAATGTTTACATCTGTTCTTATACTCTCTATTCTCATAGCATCCCTGGAATGACACAGAATGCCTATGCTTCTTGCCTGTCACAGAGTCACAACATTGTAGTTTCTGTCTTCAAAAAAAAAAAAATAACATCAACAACAAAAATCATAGTATAGAAGATTTTAATCTGAAAAATTGCACAACTGAAGTTATTTCAAGATTACTACATTTACCTTTTGTTTTGTGTGTATGTGATATGTATACATGTGTGTAAACACATGCCAAATCAAACTTGTCAGAAGACACCTTGTAGATGTGAGTTCTTCCCTTTTACCATGTGGACCCTAGAACTCAAACTCAACCCTCAAGCTTGGCAGCAAGCAAGTTTATCTGGAAAGTCATCTGGGTATCCTGGAAATCACTACTTAATGCATAGAAGACCATGTACTGAGTGAGAAAAAATGAAAACAGAACAGAGAAACTCATTCCCAAAAGAGTGGCAAAGTTTAAAAGATGTATTTCATTGGTAAAGGTCAAGGTAGAGCTTTGGTTAAAGTCTAAGCTTTATCTTGTAAGGTTTGAAAAGAATGTAATGTAAGTAAATATAAATTATATAAATGTATGTATTATAGAGTATATTTAATAATGAAGTAAAACATTCTAAAAAAATCTGAATATATAAAACAGTGTGGATAGATAGCTCCTTTTCCCCCATAAACCACAAATACTGTCAAATCAGCTCAACCCTGAAATTATGTATTCCTGAAGACCATGCACATTCAAACAGATTATGAATGTTGACTGTAGAATGACTGACCTAAATCAATCAATACCCTGAAAAACAAAAGCTATATTTTATATAGGGAAGGTATCAAAATCATAACGAATGCATTCAATGAGCTGCATGCACTGGACATCTAAACATCAAGTGCCTGGTTAGAGTTCTGTGGTGGCTTTTCCAAACACCATTGCCTTATTGCATTGGGTTTCTGTTCCACTGTGTCCTTTTCCCGTGGATCTGATATGAAAAGTTCTAGGAAAATATATGACTAGTATGTTTATGATCAGAAACAAACTTACATGATATGTTCATACACAACTCAGAAGAAGGCAATAGTTTTTAATAGTACTTACTTTTCCCACTAATATTTTTTTCTACATACTCAAAGGAAAACCAAAATAATAATAATAATAATAATAATAATAATAAAGTATAAAAATAAAAACAGGATTTATCTCATTAAGGGTTTGACTGAAGCTTTAAAGCAAATTACCTATGAAACAAAAAAGCAAAAAATTTTTTCTCAATTAACAAGAAGCAACATGCACTAAAATCCACTTAGATTGCTCAGAAAATTGGATGCGATGTAGAAGTAGAAAAGCTTCCTTTACCTGGCAGCCCAGGTGGAAGGACTGCCCGTGTTCTGGTTAAAGAGTTTCACAGTTCCCCAGTAATTGGTGCTGACTCTGGGGAAGGAACATAGGAGGATATTTCTTTGCTTAAATGTCACATATTATTCTTTTCCTAAACCGATGATCATGGAATTGGGTTTCTTTCTATTGTGGAACCCTTAAGGGAATGTCTAGAATCTCTGTATTGCAGAAACACTTTTTATCAGAAGTTCATTCTGTGTACAAAGTTGCAGTATAGAGAAAAGGCAATCATTAAATATAAGAGTGGAAGAAAGCCCCCTTTGAATTTCTATGTTTTCCCATTCACTTCCTAAGGAATTTTGCCTCTGCATTTATCAATTTCAGGTTTTACTTTAAATTTTGGTCTATTTTCAATACACTACTGTACAAACTATGAGATAATATACATTTCATTTTTCTGCCCATGGATTCCAGATCTGTTAGAGCAACAGAATGAAGAATTTTTTAAAAGTTGTGTGCTATTTCAACAGAAAAAAAAACATTTAAAAATTAAATATACTTTTAAGGCCAAAAAGAAAAAAAAAAACCCACTCAACAAATTACATAACAATAGAGTCACCCATAAACACAAAGATGTGTGTATAGACAAAATCATAATCAACATCAACTGGATGAGAAAGAGACAAAATTATTTCTTCTAAGATGTAAAGAAGACAAGCATATTGACTCTTATTCATAAAACAGAACTGCCTTGGTTAGGGAAATTAGAAAAAGAAATATAAAATCCCCAAAGGTGAAAGTCCAAATATCTCTGTTAGTGAATCAAATATGATTCCATAGTTCTTTACTTCCTAATGTATCCCTTTGCTCAGGAACCCATATTGCAGTTTGTATTCTCCTAATGCGTGTAGCTCTGAGATCACAGATCCTTCATGCATAGTTTTCATTTTGGAGGGTAGAACTCTGACCCTCATATGTCCTACACGAATTCTCTGTGCCTCATCCCTAACTATCTTTTCAGTGAATATACTCATGCTTAGATATCGTTAGGATGTTCCACTACTAATATTTATCAAGATTGTGTCTCAAAACTAGATTGTGGTTATAGGATTTGGGTAAGAGGAGTGACATTCTGTGTTTTCAAAGAAGTTTAGGTAATGGTGATAAAAATGAAATAAATGGCAAAGAACTAATCCAAATGAAGCCTTAGCACAATGCCTAGATGTAGAAGCCTTGATAAATAATAATTATTTTAATTTATTACTGAAATAAATATCCACGGGAAAACAGTGTGATTTGAGATTATAGAATATTGTGCTTTAGATTTTATAATAAATAATAATATGAGCAATTACAAATGCCCATGGTAAGAAAAAGTCACTAGGGTAAAATGTCGGTGAAGTTTCCATTAATGATAAAGTTACTAACAGAGTGGCCACAATAACATATTTTTAGGGTGCTTGTCTGGTGGCTCAACAAGGAACATAGCATGCTCCCATGCATGATGAGTGGACTTTGAACCTCAGGACCCACATGGTAGGAGAGATCTGTTTTAGGTTTATGCATGAATATAGTCGGTCCTCAGTCACTACACACAAAATAAGTCAATGTATAAAAGATACAGCTTTTCATCTCCTGTTTAGATGTGTCCTCACTTTTTTTCTGTCCCTATAATAAAATATTGAAGAACAACTTGGAAAAGAGTTTATGTCAGTCTTTGCTTTATAATTATAATTTCATCATTTAATCTTGAATGAGGAATATCATAGCATTATATGACAATGCTATTTCTATTAAAACATTTTTTGTGATTTTTTTCACAAGAATGACTAACAAAATAAACAAAATTTGTTGGTTTAAACACCATTTATTTTTTTACTATTCAGAATAAGAAGGAAAAGTAAAAGAACTAGCAAAAATCTAGTTTTCACCTAACAGCCATTTTTTGTTTTCATTTTTGCTGCTAGTGTAATTAACTGTGAGGAAGTTAAAATTCAAGTGCTATTATTAAAAAAAACTGCCTAATTATTTTTAGGATACATTACTTCTTTTCAGTTTCCAAAATTAGAAGAGACACAGGCTTATGGATAGTTGGCTTCTGAATGAACACAAAGTCCCTAGTATATGATTAGACATAATGTATGTTACTAACTTTTCAACAAAGCTTGAAAAATGAGAACAGCAATAAAATACACCCCAGGTGGTAGTTTGAGAATGAGAGGAGGTAATTCATGTAAATGTCCTCTGAGATGAGAATGATGTCTAGTTTCCATTCATTGCCAACAGCAATGCCATGTACAGTCTGCTCAAGGCTCCAGAAAATGTGATTTGGTTTTAAGTACTATATACATTTATAAATGTGTGTGTGTGTGTGTGTGTGTGTGTGTGTAAAATACTACCCAGCAATCTTTAAATCTTTATTCGTTATTTCTCAACCCACTATTTAATAAAGCAACTATAAGTAAAACCGATGTCCTTCTGGTTTACAACAATACATGAGGACATCTTTGCTCTGTTGGTGACTTATAATCTTAACCTTTACTTAATGTATGACATCAGAACTATGAGAGAAAATTTCAACCTCATAGAGACTTTTTTCCAACTCTAAAAATGTAAAAATCGTATTTTCCTGGCTGGATGATTAATTGCCACTTGAAAGGTCATTCCTTTGATTCTCTTTCTTCCTTCCTTCCTTTCTTTCCTTTTTCTTTCTTTCTTTCTTTCTTTCTTTCTTTCTTTCCTTCTACATTTCTTTTTTTCTTTTTGAGCGGTTTCTCTGTATTGCATTGCTTTGGAGCCTGTCCTGGAGCTCGCTCTGCAATCCAGTTCCCTGTGCTTCTATGCCACTTCAGATCAATTCACTCATTTGACATTTTCCCCCTTAATCTGCTCGGATTTTATCCCTTTCAAATCTACCTTGCACAGGAGACTTCTTTTAGGAATGTACTTTTAACAAATTACTTCTTTTCTGAAAGCTGTTAATACTTCTTCATTTATTCATGGGAAAGAATTTTTTTATGAAGGCCACAGTCTAGCATTTCATTTTTTTCAAGACCCCCATCTTCTCTTATGGTTGTAACACGTTTTGAAGGAAAGACATTAGTTTTACACGGCCTATTCGTTTTACCAAAATCTGTTTGTTCTCTCACTCTTAGTTTTTCTTTTTTCTCTCTTTTTCTTTTAGCTTTTTAAGACAGGGTTTCCCTGTGTAGCTTTGGAGCCTGTCCTAGAACTATCTCTTTTAGACCAGGCTGGCCTGGAACTGACAGAAATTCCTCTGCCTCTGCCTCCCAAGTGCTGAGGTTAAAGGCTTGCACCACCACTGCCTGTCCTATTTGTTCTTTCTTGAAAGAAAAAAAATCATATTCTACCTGGTTATTTTAAAAAAAAAATGTCCTCATGAAATTAGAACAAACCAATAAGCAGCAGTCCTCCATGGCTTCTACTCCATTCCCTGACTTCCAGCTTCTCAACATCCCTCAGTGATGGAAAATGACCTGAAATAAATACTTTTCTTCCCACATTGCATATGGAAAACTCCAAAACCTAAACTTTGCTAAGAAAACAAACAACTCAGTTAAAAATTGGCTGAGAAATTTGAGAGCTAAGACATTTGTTTTGCTTTTTTTTTCATTTTATGTTACTTTTTATTTTGTTTTAAATGCTAATCTTGGCCATTGGGAAAATGCAATTCAAAACTACTTTGAGATTTTTTTTTAACAACAGAATGTCTAAGATGGAAAGGAAATGACAATAAATGCTGAGGAAAAGAAAACAGTTATTGACTATTTGTGGGAGTGTAAATTCATGCAGCTACTATGGAAGTCAGTGTGGAGGTTACTCAGAAAGTTAGAAATAAATATATCACATGTTACAGCTATACTATTTCTGGCCATATTCCCAAAGAACTATATATCCAAGTACAAAATTACTTCATCATACATGTTCATTGCTACTCTAGTCACAGTAGCCTGGAAATAGAAACAGTCTAAATGTCCATAACTGGTGAAAGAATAATGAAAATGTAGTATATTTCCATGATGGAGTGTTTATTATTATCATCCCCTATCACCACCACCATCATCATTATTATTATGTAGCTCCAAATGAAATAAAAAAAAGATAAATGAAACTTGTATGGGCCTAGAAATAAACATTCTGATTGAGTTGATCCAGACTTAGAAAGGAAAATGTCATGTGTTATTTCTCATATGTAGATACTGAGTATTTAGATTATTAGTGTGCTTAAATTGGAGTACCATTACAAGTCATAATGAGAATAAGGAAGGATAATAGAATGCAAGTAGTCAGAAGGAGGAAGCTGAATAATGGAAGAGAAATATTAAATGAGGTGAAAAATGGTAGGCAGGCTAGAGAAGGGATAATGGGAAGGCATAACTAACATTAAAGAACTTTGAATGTATTTAAATGTAAAATTGATTTAAATAATAAAAATATATAATAAAAAAAGACCTTTGAAAAACCTGTGTAGAAATACTACTGAAGAATCTTCTTAAAATGTATAAACCATAAATAAAAAGTGTTTAAATTATGCTACTCTATAATGGGGGAGGATATGCAATGCCTGCCACAGCATCATAGCCTATCAAATAAAAAGTCCAGTGTTAGATATAGACTACCTCTTTTTAAGGTTGGATGGTGAGATCCCATAGACATGCCAAAGACTACACAGTGTTACCACTGGTCTTCATTACCCTTTAGAACTTGATGATTGGACTCAATAGTGGAAAATACCATGTGTTTGAGACATAGGACCTGGAGAATGCAAGCTGGTGACAATATTGCATCTTATTCCCTGTTGGCTATCATTCATAATGCTGGATGGTTCTACTTATACTACTCTGGGAAGAATAATTATCAATAGTCCTACTCAATTGTTGTATCCTGTGAACTTAATTAATCACTGTTCTGGCAAGTTATGTCCACTGGTGCCATAGTGGCACAAATGTTGTGGCAATAACAAACCACTTTCTGAATGGTTTTAAAGACAGAATTCATTCCTGGTACTGTTATGTCATAGGCCCTAGAGGAGAGCCGGATACTACTATTCATTTAAGTGGTCTTAGTATTAAAATTTCTCTTAAGTTCTTATCTTCATACAAATAGAGTGGGGCACTTCTCAACCCTCAATAAAGATACTTCTTTTTGCAGTAGAAACAGTTAATATAGAGAGACCACCAAATGGTCAATGTGTGGTATACTTAGCTTAAAAACAAAACTTTTTGGGATATTGGAGTGTGTGTGTGTGTGTGTGTGTGTGTGTGTGTGTGTGCGTGCGTGCGTGCGTGCGTGCGTGCGTGCGTGCGTGTGTGTGTGTGTGTGTGTTTGTATATAATGTATGCTTGGTGCTAATTGACATCACCAGAGAGTTTTGGACTCCAAGAACTCCATTTGCAGGTGGCTTGGAGTTACTATGTAGTTTTTAGGTACTGAACCCAGGTTCCCTGCACAAGCAGAAATCACTGTTAACTACTGAGTCAACTCTTCATCCCCTTTATTTTTGCAAAAAAAAATTTATCTTTCTTTTGACAGTTAAATATGAAATTAATTACATGTTGAAACTGGCATAATTAAATTAACATGGAAAAAAGATGGTTATGATTCCACCATCACAGAGAACTTAGCCAGCTAAACAGTTACATGGAGAATTGAAGGGGACAAGAAGTTTGAGACAAATGGGAGTGATCTAGATGAGTGAGGTTAGACCACTGAAGGTCTGAAATAATTGCCAAGGTCCACCAAGGAGCATACCTGATCATGAAACTCCACACTCTAATGAGGTCAGAAATTAAGCAACTTTGAATTCCAGTTGTAGAACCTAGCCTCCTTCTGGCCTGGGTTTGTTTTTCTAGGATAAAATGACTTCTCACCTTCTGCATCTCGATTTCCTGGAAATGTGATTCTAATTAATTTGAACTAAGTTTCCATCTTGGTCCTGAGAGAACATTGCATTAACTGCCCTCATGGACAAGTTCAGCCAGACTAATTTTTCAAAACAAAGCTAGATGCTTGTGACGAATTCGTGAACAAACGAATGCTGGGCAGGCAAAAAACTACTGCTATCCATGCTGCACTCACAATCATTTCATGAAAAGGGCAAATCCATATGACTCAGACAACTACCCTAGGGAGTCTGTGGCCTCCCAAGATCTTCTATTTCATGCCTGGATAGTTCCATAGTGTGTTGGTCTTAAATTGAGCTGTGTTCTTTCCTTATATCTTTCATCTTCCACTTTGAATTCTCCCCTGTGTTATTCTTTAAATCAATACACCCCCACACACTTTCATAACACACATTTGAAGGCAGTTTCAAACAGTCCAACCAGTTATTGATCAGCTTGTAGACCACATATTCAATTATGTACCTGTACCTTCACTACAAGGAGTTCAGAGAGACTTTGCAAACTTATCTTGAATTTGTATTGCTCTTGGAGCATTAAGACAAGATTGTAATGAATACAACCTTCTTCACAAGGCATTCGAATGCTAGTGCTCACTGTTTTCTTCTCTAATTTTGTTTTCATTAATCGTTTATCTAATATATTTTGCTTACATTTTAATGCAAGTTTCAATTCTTGTGTAGGTGTTGAGTCAAACTTGCACACCTGCTTCTCTTAAAAACAGTCATTCATCCTGCATGATTTTTTTGTTTGTTTGTTTTTGTTATGATATTTCTTAATCCAGCTACATAATAAACAGGTGATATTAGAGTCAGCATCTCGGAGAAATGCCTACGCAAATTACAAAGCAAAATTTTGTACTTTCTTTATTCCTTGGGAAGTCCACCACCCAGCTCAGAAATAATCACAGTCTTATTCTTACTTACAATGCCCAGCTTTACTTTGGCTTATTTCTAGACAGTTTTTCTTAACTTAAATTATCCTGTCTGATTCTTACCTCTGGGCTTTTACCTTTCTTTATTTCTTTCTTTCTTTTGGGGGGGTTTGTTTGTGGTGTTTTTGTTTTTGCATGGGAAGTTTTATTGGGGAAAGGGAAGGGAGTGGTGAGAGGGAGGGGAGATAGAGATAGAGACACACAGAGAGAGACAGAGAGAGGTGGCACAAAGACTTATCTGTATCTTTAGAGGAGCAAAGGAAAAGAGAAGGTGTTTTCCCTTTCTATATACCTATTTCTACTTACTTCATGCTTGCTATGTAGCTGAGTGGCTGGTCCCTAATATTCTCCTCTCCTCTTCCTCTTCCTTCTTTTTTTCCCTCTATCTATTTATTCTCTCTGCCTGGCAGCCTTGCCTATAATTCTCATGCCTAGCTATTGGCCATTCAGCTCTTTTTTAAATCAATCAGGTGTTTTAGACAGGCAAAGTAACATAGCTTCACAGAATAAAACAAATGAAGCACAAAAGGATGAAATATACCTTTGCATCATTAAGCAAATATTCCATAGCATAAATAAATGTAACATATCTTCAATTAATATTTCATAACAAATCTCGAGAGCTATGAAATAGTCAACTATTGCATTTATTATTTCCAAGAAATTATAGTACACAATGATGACTTAAAACTAGTGCTTTCCAAAAATATCATCAAAGATAAGCACAATATTAAAGACAGATAAAAAAATATGAGTATTCTAGGTGTAACCCTCAATTCACCAAGAATTTATCCCATAAAAATTCACATTACCTATAAAGATACATATCAACATACTGTATTAGTGAAGTTCTTGTTAGTAACTTCAGATGAGAAAGTATATTTCAGAAAGCCATTGTAACTTTGGAGGATTTCTGACTCCCAAATAAGGGTCATCTTCAACAATGCACAGAGCCAGAAACTGAAAATAGATTCCTTTGCCTCACCATCCCCATCTGTGGCCAAAGCTATTAGTGTTTGAATTACATTTCCCAATAGCATATATTGAACCATCCATGCCTCTCTAACATGTGTCTAAGTTGATCATGGTGAATGCTATTTTTCATATTTTAATGAACTCTTTTTGCAACTATTTTACTAAGAATTTTATAGGTATGTACACCAAAAAGATTGGGCTTCACTTTGTTGTTGTTGTGTCTTTATCTAGTGTCTAGGAACAGGGACATCACAGAAGGAATTAAACAGTCTTCCTTCCCTTTCTATTTGTGGACTAGTTGGAGGAAAATTGTGATGATTCTTTAAAGGTCCATCAGAATTCAACAGTAAAGGGATTTGTGTTTAGACTTGCTTCTGTTGGGAGCTGTCTTTTATTACTGCTTTAATCTAATTATACATTGTAATTATTTATATCATCTTGCTTTAATCTTGTTAGGCTACATGCATGTAAAAATCCATCCATTTCTTATAGAATTTCCAATTTGGAGAACTTTTAATTTTCTAAATTTCACTGTAAGGTCTCTCTCTCTTTTTTTTAAACCTAATTTTGTGTAATTGAGCTCTCTCTCTCTGTTTCTCTCAGGTTTGCCTATGGTTATGTCATACCTGAACCATGGTGATCACACATGTTTAAACATATTTCTATACCAATCACACTGTGAAAATAGTCAGAGAGAAATGCATACAATTAATTAGCTGGAAGAAAAATGTTTTGGAATAAAAATGGAATATACATGTATAAGAATTATATGTGATATATATATATATATATATATATATCATATATAATAAAATTTGTCAAGCGCTATCGCCATGCCTGCAAGAATGACGCTCAACAACAAGATTCTTCTGAAGCTATGTTTATTGCGCAGCTCATTACAGCAAGTTGAGGGAAGACCCCGAGGAGGAAAAAGGGCTCTGCTTATATATGCTCAAACGAGTCGTGTCCGTTACTGACAGGTGCAGCCCACAACGGTCGTAACGGTCACCCCATGACGTGGATCGCGTATCTGTGCCTTGTTGGCTTATGGACAGGAAACCGGCACCATCTTCGGGAATGGCACTGGTGACTCTCCACAAAAATTGAATGTATGGTATACATATACATACATACATACATACATACATACATATATATATATATATTGAAATCTTCCAAGAAAACACAGCTGTGTCAAAATTCAAGTGTCTACTGCCTGTATGTACATGGGAATCTTTTAAGAACAAAACAATGTGAATAGTCAAGCAAAAATCTTACATGGAACAACTTGTTTTCCCACAATTCCTAATAGATCAGTTGCAAGCATGTGGGGAGAGACATTATTACAGAGACATCCTAAAACTTTAAAATTAAAAACCCCTGGTTAAAAATAGCAGGATGAGAGAACATAGGTACAGACCAAAGGATTTCAAGATTCAAACAGTTCAGAAAGGGAACAACTGTTTAATGATGAATGCCTAGACCCTAAGGACTCATTCAAATCATAGATACTATTTGTAGCTTCAGCATATTTTAGAGTGGATTAAGCTGGATGTTTATTTGTGGGGCATTAGTAAGTAAAATAAAAATAATATTTTATGACTAGACTTATGCTTAACCCCATAAGATTCCTACCCCACCCCCCAATGACAATCTCCATTCAAAAACATGGAATCATACAAAGAGTCACTCTGAAGCTTTGAAGGAAAGACATGTATATGCCACATTATGGGAGAAAGTAAGCATATATGTTAAAGTTAAAGAAATACTAATGTTTCAAACAGAAAGGTTGAGCTACTATGTCCCTATTAAGCTTGGGGACTCATCTTGTCAATGTCCTGGTCCTAGTTCAGAGAATTCACTTTGTCAGGAATCATCATCACATCTTATTTTTGCAAGAAAATGAATATTTAATGTATATTGAAAATATTATTCCAGCAGAGCTATATTTTAAAGATGAAATCACAAAGCAACAACTGAAAATGGGCAGAGAAATTGAACAGTGAAGAATCAAATCCAGAACCAATATTCTACTATTAATGAATTAGTAAATATGTTTGATGAGGATAGACCAATGAGAAATGACTTGCTTGTTTGTTTTGTTTTTTGAGACAGGGTTTCTCTATGGCTTTGGAGGCTGTCCTGGAACTAGCTGTTATAGACCACAGGCTGGTCCCAAACTCACAGAGATCTGCCTGCCTCTGCCTCCTGAGTGCTGCGGTTAAAGCATATGCCACTACTGCCGTGCAAGAAATGACTTTTTGACAAATAAGAAAAACAGTATTCTTAAAGCAAGGGCAAAGAAGAAAACAAAGTACTTGAAGGACACAAGGAAAATGAATATGGAAGTGGACAATAGCTGACCAAACCATGGATAATCAGAGTCCTGAAAACACACACAAGGAATGGAATTTATATGTTCACGAAGAACACTTTCAGACATATAACAATGATAGAAATAAGCATGAATGCACGTAAAATCATTAGCAATGAAAAAAATTTGAATAAGTAATTAACATTTAAGAATAAAATTTGGGAAAATGTCAGGCTGATTTTGGATAACTCTATTAAAATATTGGAACACAGAAGTCATTAATACAATAACATGACAGTCTGGAGGGAAAGTGTGTTTGACCTACACAGTTATTAATACAACTAAATAGACATTTGCAAAATGAGCTTTAAATCATCCTCATACATAAAAACATAACCAGCAGTACACTGAACATACTCATAAACAAAACTGAGGAACAGTGCCCTTGGGTGGTGTACTTGGGGGAAATATTTGGGAAAACCTTTTCAAAATGGAGTTGCTGCTCCAATCAATATACATTCGAATCTCTGGATTTACTTAAATTTAAATAAAATGGATTAGTTAGGGAATAGGATTATAGGGGGTAAATGTCTAAAATTAAGCCACATAAAACATGTGAAAGGAAGAGAAAGGGGCTGAATGTGACAGGTAAAATAATGACATCAGAGGTATCTAAGTGCTAATCTTAGGAACCTGTGACTATGATTCATTGCTAGACATCAGGCAGAATGGCGACTTTGCATATGACATGACTTAAGGGCTCTGGCACAAGGAGACTTTCAGAGGTGGGGTCAGTGGAATCATCAGGACTCTTGTCAGACAAAAGCCAGATAGGAATGGAAATACTGGAGGCAACAGTTGAAAGAGTGTATTGATCTAGATGTCACCTATGAGCCTAAGAATGATGTAGGCAATTTGTAGAAGCCACAAAGGCCGTGCAGTAGACTTTCCTCCAAGGAGAAGCCAGAAAGAATCTTACATTTTGAATTTAGGTCAAGGAAATGGTGAATTAATAGAGTTAAAAGCCCTAGCACCTTAAATCTACATTGTTTTAAGATCTAAACTTATGGTAATTTGTTAAAGCTGAATCAGGAAACTAACACAGAAGCTGGCATTTGGCTCAGCAGGTAAAAGCTCCTGCTTTAAGAAAATGAGGACATGAGTTTGGATGTCAAGAACCCACATAAAAGTCAAAGGCAGAGAGGGAAAATCTGTGACTAAGTGCTTTTACTGAGAAAAGGACATCAGAGAGAGGAAACTGGCAGGTCATGGCTCAGCTAGCCTGGATTGCAGTGGAAACCAACAAAAGAGACCCTATTTCAAACAAGGTGAAAGGTGACATATCAGTTTTACTCTGAGGTTCATACAAACTCTATGGTACTTGAGTGCCAGAATTCACACACATAAATGCTCACACACACACACACACACACACACACACACACACACACACACACACAAAGAAGAACTTAATACAATTAGAAAGCAGTGTAAGTGCATTATTTTCCAGAACTTTCTTTGAGAAAAAGAAAAAGAATGTTATTAAGTGCAATTGCTTTAATTCATTTTAAAAACAAAATGCCACTGCAGATACAGACACAATTATTGAACATGACAAAGGAGACAGAATAGTGCAGAAGTTAAAGTCACCAGAGAAGTCACAGTAAGCACATATCATGATAAAGGAGGCCTGGGAAAGTGTAAACAGGATGGGGCAGGGTCAACCAAAACTAAGGATAGGGAAACAGGCATATAGAAACCTATTTCATAAGCTTTCATAATATTTCCTAATAGTTATCAATATTTTCAATTTAAGTTTGAATTGACCCATAATATGTAGATAATGCTGCTCCCAGGAGCCATAGAATTTTCAACAACAATCCCAATGCTATGTGTGGGATGCTCCTAAAACAGAAAATATGTTGTCATTGATCTTGGCCACCAAACAATATTAGATGATAAGACTTTCACTGAAGACATGCTAGATACATATCACACAAGTAAACCAAGCTGGAACCTACATGGACAGATATTTCCCATTGGCTAACATTCATAGTACTGGCAGAATTTATGTAAGCTGTAATGGGAGAAAAGACATCAATGATTTGTGCTGGCTGGTTTTGAGTGTCAACGTGACACAAGCTAGCATTATCAAGGAAGGATTCTCAGCTGAGGAAATGCCTCAATGAGATCCAGCTGTAAGGCATTTTCTCATTTAGTGATTAATGGTGGCAGGTGCCTTCTCTGGGCTGGTGCTCCTGGGCTCTATAAGAAAGCAGGCTGAGCAAGCCAGGGGAAACAGGCCAGTAAGCAGCTTCCCTCTGCATGGTTTCTGCTTCAGCTCCTGTCTCCAGCATCCTGCCCTCCTGCAGAGGCCTTCAGTGACAAACAGCAATAATGAAGTGTAAGCCAAATAAACCTTTTCTTCCAAAACTTGCTTTTTGGTCATGGTGTTTCATCACAGCAATAGAAACTCTAAGTAATATTTGTCTTACACAGATATGGACCATGCATATTATAGTACTGAACTGCTGAGCAATATGTGCCCGCTGGAGTTCAAACTGAAGATCAGAGAAGCAAAGCAGCTGAGCCACGAGAGAGCTCTTTCCTCTACCAAGGCTGGGGAATGGATCCTGTCCTCAATGTGACTAATTGCCAGAGGAAATCCTAAATGCCCTGCTACTATCTTATATACCTCTCTAGTGCTGGGATTAAAGGTGTGAACTCTGTCATGTAGCTCTAGGTAGCCTTGAGCTCACAGACATCCTTCTACCTCTGTCTCCTGAGTCCTGGAATTAAAGTTGTGTTCCACCTCTGCCCAGGTTCAGTCTTTTTACATTGCACAGAAAAGCTTGGAAGGTATAGTATAACCGAAGCAGGCCTTAAACTTATAAACTTCTTGCCTGTACTAGCATACCTATTACATTCTTTTCTTAATCTTCTTTTCAGTCCATGCTGAAAATTCTACATATTAGTTAATTACCTATGTCTAGGTGTGCAAACCACTTTGTGAGATTCAATTTTTATTTACATTTCAGCACAACAGTTTTAAAAAAGTCGTATAATGTAACATGACACAGGAGGTATACTTTATATAAAAGTTCTTGTGAAGTATTGCTTTTCTGTGTAAACAATTTAAGTACTTCAGTTTAATGTATCTTTTCTAATTTCTCTGTCAGGTAGCCCCTCAAAAACTACATTTGCCTCATCATACTGTTAGCTATTTCTTACCTCTATTTATTTCTATTTTTATTTTTTGTTAAGTTTTCTGGCTTTCTGGCCAGTGCCAGAAGAGTACATTCAGTCTAGTACCTAAGCAACAGCCTTACATATAAGAATAAGTAAAGTTAGAAATAATTCAAGGAAACAGATTCCCTTGCCAGAAAAGGTAGTATTGATCCAGTCAGGGCCTTTTGCTTGATCTTGACTCATCACAGTAGGTGGCCCTGTGTCTTAGTAACTGCCATTTGCTGAGGAGCCAACTGCAGAACAAGTGTCTGCTCAAGTCTATAATTACTGACACTGAACACAGATCACTCAGTCATTCTCTGGTGAGTCAAATCAAGCTGGAGCACAGATGGAGCCTATGCCACATATTGAGCTCTATGCTTAAGACATGAAAGGTGAAATCAGCCCTGACCCTGTATATTTTAAGGAGCTCTGGTTTACAGTCAGTTATAATGGGTTACCATAGCTTGAAATAACCCTGTAATATGTTCAAAATCACCCTTTTGCTCTGGGTCTTAAAGCTGGTGTAATTTGCCCATAGTTTAGTCATTTGATAAGCTTGACATCATCATTATGACCAGAAGAGAGAGTCAATTATGTATAAGAAAGCTGTTTCTTAAATGTGATAAGGCTGCTTTATCTTCCCTGTCACCCACAGAGTCTAAAAACCCAAGTTCAACCTTTTTGGCTTTTATTTTAAGTTAGAGAGTCATACACCCCAAGCTAGCCTTGAACTCCTAGCCCTCTCTGATTCTTTCACCAAGTACTGAGATTATAGATTTACACTGACATGCCAGCTCAACTTCTCTCAAAAATGTGATTGCATACTAAAATAATATTGTAACATGTATTATGTTTCATATATATTAACGTTTTGCCTGTGTGTATGTCTGTGTCCTACATGCATGCAATGTCCACAGAGGTCAGTTTGGTTGTGCTGGTAATTGAATCCAGGTCCTCTAGAAGGCAAGCCAATATTCTTAAATGTTGAAGCATCTCTCTATCCCTATAACTGGCTATTAATTTGTTTTTATTATGTAAAGTAAACCACAGATGTAATACAATGGCTCTCAAAATCAAATACCAATGGCACCCTTTTTATGAGAAAGTCCTAAATTTCACATATAATCGCAAACAGAACAAAACAAAACAAAATAACCAAAAAGAGAATGCTAATTAACTTAAATAATCTTTAAAATAAAAGAATAAATTTTTTTCTCATATTTCTTGCTTTAAATACATATTACAGAGTTTTAGTAGTTAAACATCATAGTAATGAAAGAAAGGAGAGAGAAAGAGAGATAGAAACAGAAACAGAGACAGATTAGTTAAAACAATATGGTGATTAAATGAAGGAGAGAGACACAGACTAGGAAAAGGGAGGGGGTGGGTAAAAGGCAAAATGGTGAGGGGAGAAAAGAAGGGAAGGAAAGAGAATCAATGGGAATGGAAGATGCAGAGAGGGAGATGCAGAGAGGGAGGAGTGATGAACAAAGGGGTCAAGACCAGGCCAGAGATACCCACAGAAACAGCTGACCTGAACAAGGCGGAGCTCATGGACCCCAGACTGATAGCTGGGAAACCAGCATTGAACTGACCCAGATCCCCTGACAATAGGTGGCCTTTAGGAGGCTGGGACAGTCTATGGGGCATCTGCTAGTGAATCAGTATTTAACCCTAGTATAGGAATGGACTTAGGGAGCCTATTCCACACAGAGGAATAGATACTCCCTTAGCCTAGACACATGGTGGAGGGCTTAGGCCCTGCTCCAAATGATGTGACAGACTTTGAAGATCCCACATGGAAGGCTTCACCCTCCCTAGGGTACAGAAAGGGGGTGGGATAGTGGTTGGGGGGGTCAGGGGAGGAAGGGAGGGAGAGGTAACGGATTGAAATGTAAAATAAACTTTTTAAAATTTAAATTTAAAAAGAGAGAAAAAAGAAAATAGCTGTATAATTCTCAATACACAGCATGGTACATACCACTCATTTAACCTTCAAAAGCAGCTAATATAAAGTTATTGTCATTGCTCATAATTTAAGTGAGAAAACTCAGGTATAATTTGTTAATATCCTCCAAAACACTGTGATGTGCAATAAACTCATGCAAATTAACTATTACTTTTAGAGACATATTTAGGAAAGAAAATAAATTATTTGAATTAATATTTAAAGACAGATTAAAGCTACACAGAGCCCTGAGGTACACACACACACACACACACACACACACACACACACACACACACACACACACGCACACAAAATGCACCAAAACTAAAGAACCAGAAAAATTAAGATGAACTAACTTTAGGGATGCATGTTTATTGATAAATTATTACAGTCTTTCCTCTCTATATAAACTAATGGTAGATAAATGGTTAACATAAGTGCAGAAAAGTGTTTTATGTAAGAAAATGCTCAATAACCCCTTTATAGGAAATATATTGAAAACAATGAAAAGTCAAAAAAAAGAAGAAAGGGCAGAGAAATTTTTACTTTACAATGTTCCTTTTAGCTAGCTGAAGCCAACTGTGATTGATGAATAACTGCCTGGTTGGAAGGGTTCTATGGGTGATTATAGTCGAAAGTGCATATGCATCTCAGTTGCACAATAACAAGGTTCTCCAGGAGATAATTGGAAGTGAGCTGCGCACAGGGCTAATATTCATGATTACAACCTTCTCAAGCTGCTGCTTCAGAGACTGCAGCCATTTTCCGCAGTACAGGCAGGTGTTTAGCATAGCTTTTAGTCAAAGAGTGCATAGAGCAGCTGAAGCTAGCTGCCTGTGAGCTATGTTGTTATCATGCAGTGTTGATGAAGGAGGACATCAGAGCAGAGTGGGCTCCAGCTACTTACACTGTGATGTGTCTCCATTCCCAACCTTGCCTTACCATGGAAATGAAGCCTATGTCTCAATGCACCAGGGCACAGAGATGCCTCCTAAACAAGCAGATACAGGCAGTTTGCTCTTCTCTGTCTCTGTTGTCTCCAGAATTGCACTGGTGTGTTAAAACTAACTGTGAAAGGGGAAAATGAAACAGACAAACACTTGTAGCCTTTGACAGATTTCATGCTTGTAAATATTTCCTCAACAACTGATCGCAAGATACCTGAACACACCAAGTTTAGGGTTGAGTAAAATTGCATGGATTAGCTTGTGAGCTGATTCAACCGCACCCTGTACAGTGCTAGAATACTATGTAATACTAAATTTAGTTTTTCATGTTTATTATATCTATTGAATTGGAATAAAACAATGCATATATTTAATATACAATACAAACAAATGTTGGCATTTTAATCCTGACATGAAACCAAAACCACAACGAAGGCCATAAATATGTCTCTACCCTAGAATGTTTGGGATATTTCCAGCTAAATATTATTGTAATTGAAATGAGCTCCAATTATTTGCAGGATCTCTTCTATAATGTAGAAACTTTGAAAGAACAACCATAAAAATGACTGACATACCATGCCGTCATTATATTCCAGAATGCACAACGTATCTTAATCACCTACAGATTTTTAGACACATGTTGAAAACTTTTAAATACCTCTAGGGTTTTAAAAACTGTATGCATTTTTCCCTCCTTCCTTCACATCCACTCTTCCCCCCTTTCTTTCCTCCTTTCTCTCTGACAGGGTACTGGTTGGCCTTCTGCCTACATATCATCAGCCCTGAGGTTACAGATACATTCTACTATATCTAGCTGATACCTCAATATTTTGAAAGGAAATATTCTATCAGATTCACAACCCACAGACTTATAAAGTATATATTTTAGCTCCAGCTTCTTACAAACACTGTGAAATGTGTTCAACATACAGTCAAATTTCCCATATTCAAGGTCATACTGTTTTGCATATAATTTATTATTTAATCATGCTTTCAAGCCCTCTCTCAAAATATAAACATTAACTATGATCCTCATGTGAACAATTTTCAGACTGAGAAAGGCATGCATGGATAAGTAAGTCTGGAGGCAATAAAAACAGCTAAGTATCCTCAGCTAAACAGGATAAGAAGTGCTACTTAAGTTATGCCACTGGAAATAGTATTCTTATGTCTTATGTAAGAAGTATAATACTGCATAAATACAATAGGCATATATTTCATACCTCCCCCCTCCCCCCCTTTTTGGAAAAAATGTATAGCATTTAATGTTGTTTGTTTGTATGTACATATGTATCATAGTGTATATGTATACATGTCAGAGTACAATTTAAGGAAGTCAGTTTACTCCTTCTAAATGTTGGTCCCAGGGATCAAATTCAGGTTGTCATTCTTGGTGTCAGGTGTCAAGTGTTTTTTTACCTTCTGAGCCATCTTACTAGCTCCCCCATGACACTTCTGAAACTCAACAATATCCACATGCTTTATAAAGGTCCTCAATTCCCATACTTTCCTAGTTTTCTTTGAGTTGTTCTTTATCACCTTCCTGTGTTTCTTATATGACAGTGGTCTTTAAAAACCCAAAGATTCTCAAGGAGTTTTTAATGCTCTTCTCCTAGTAAAATTTTACATATTACATAAATGTATTATTATAGCTTGACCTCTTTGTAGAGAATACACAAACCCAAGACTTCAACTCAGAAATTTCCTAAAGCTTCAGATTTATTTGTAGAAATTTTAGTCTGACTGTCTAATATTTAATCGTGAGAGTAAACTGATGAGATTTTGAAGCACTATAGATTTAAGCCTCAGGGCACATCTGTGAGAGTTTCTAGATTATGTTAATTAAAACAGGAAGACCAATCCTAAATGTGTTCAGTACCATTTCATGTATTTGAAACCTGGGACTAAATAAAAAGCAAAAGCTGCTAAATGCCAGCATTCATCATTTTCTGCTTTCTGATTACAGATCATTTGTGATCCATGGCCTTGAGCTCTGACCGTTATGAGGGACTGTATTCCCTTGAACTGTAAACTTAAATAACCCTTCCTTTAAGATGCTTCATGGTATTTGATCATAGCAACGAGGAAAGTAACTAATGTAGATGAAAACTGCTAGAAATTCTTCATGCTGTTAAGCAAGTTAAATTTTGATGTAAAATGCCTCTCTTTACACTAAGATTGATTGGTATCTCTTGTGATTACATTTCTTAAATTTACTTATATTTCTTTTTAAATTATGTGTATGTGTGTTGGGTTTGGAATGTTAAGTCCACGCAGTGGCAGGTATCAGAAGAGGGAGTTGGGTTACCTGGAGCTGGGCATATAGGCAATTGTGAGCCTTCAGTTCAGGAATTAAAGGTGGGTTGTCTGAAAGAGCAGAAAGCAAGAATTTGTACTGCAGGGAGCTCCTACAATTGTCTACTGAAAGTGTCCCATCATACTTCCACCCTAAAAAGTTCTGTTATTGTTATTAACATAATATGCTTACATATTTTGTAGTGATAAAATGGTTCCTAATAACAAAATTGTACTCAAATGCACATAAACATACTTCAAAATAAGGGAAAGAAATTAAGTTTCTCTTGGTTATTATCTTGGAATGGTGATGAAGAAGTAGAGATTATAAAATAAAGTCTATCAACAGCATTGGTATTTTGAGGCACCCTAAGAAGCACATTAGAGCTACCAAGATCTACGTAAGAGATATGAAACTGATTAACTCTTGTGATTAAATTCACTGCTTGGCATGACAACCCCTTCATGACATACTTCCAGATTTACTCCCTGATCCCAGAAAAATGAAATGATTTGCCATTTCCTTAGACTCTGTGTTTCAATTTATTCCCTGTTTTTGGATATGATTCTTCCTTATGCAGAACACCTTTAAGACTCCCCACCCAGGACCACTTGGCCCTGGAAATCAGTTAAGTGTAAAATCTGTAGCACTTATTAAAACATCTGTTTGAACAAAACCAATAACATGCTTGCTCTTGTGGAGCATATGTTCTTAGGGGAATCAGACAGTAAGTAAACAATACACAAATCCTAGTAAAAGGGAAATGGTCTAAATCATCTCTTAGTGCCATGTCGGCTATGTGATGAACACACAAAAAAAAGTGACATTGTCATGTACAGTATTAGGTGCTTCCGTGCATTTGCTCATTTTAATTTATAAAACTATGTAAGAGATAAACAATGACAGCCTGCCTTCTTTTATCCAAGGACACAAAGCTTAAGAGAAAATTTACCTATAACTACACAAATGAGAGTATAACCTGAATACAAATCCAGAAACTGCGAGTTTCCAGATTCAGCTACTTTTGTTTATGATGTTGTTTCATTTGAGCAAAAAAAAAAAAAATAAAAAATAAAAATTTGGAGGCTTGGCATGGTGGCACTATCAGTCCCCAGAGCTCTCATGAAGTAGAGAAAAGAAATGGGTGGATATGAATTCAATTTACTTAGTTAAATGTCTTAGTCTAACTTGATTCAACTCTGGCAAGCTTGGTGAGGGAATATTTACATGTTCATAAAATTCACAGGACTCAATGAGGAGTAGTGAATCTTAAAAACAATCTGTCAGATCTCTGCTGGCATGAGCAAAGGAAAGGAATAGTATCCAACAGTACGTGCTACAATAAAATGGCAGAAGTTTGGGGAGAGCTTGAATGGTTCCCAGACTACCTGGTGTTGAAGGCCTTTGTTTCTGTATAAGCATCAAATGAAGGCTTCAGGTATTCATTTTGGAAGTGCTTCCAGCTTTACAGTCAGAGTCTCACATGATAGATGTGAGCTTCTAATATAATCACTAACACATGCTTTCCTAGGATTATGTGGTGGTAACAAGACTAGAGTGAGAATAAATAGTGTAAACAACATCAAACTCTGGGTCTTTGAGAGCTGGGAGCATGTTGCTGCTGCCCAGATGCAGAAAACACTCCATCTATTTTGACAGACAGTAAAATCATTTCTCCATAGAGTCCAAATAAATGCTCTCCTTGAAGCTACCAACATAAATCCTCAGGACAAAACAAAATCATCACTGCTCCACTGGTATTTGGATTCCCAATCAGCTGCTTTAACTCATGACAAAACTAAGAAAGACAAGAGGGAATTTAGCATGATTTAGGTGGCCATGATATAATATTAAAAGAGAAATAACACAAAATTATTTTTAATTTCATTAAAAGTTAATGGATTAAAAATTGCCACTTTGCTAGAAAATAGAGGGTAAATGAATCTTTGAGTTTTGTTTTCAGTTTGTAGTATTTATTTCTTCTACTATTCAAATGATTTCATGATACTATATAGAATTTTTATTTATCAAAATATTGCTTTAGTGGTATAATGTGATATTCTAACTTTTAAGAACAAAGAAGTTATTTTCTTGAAACACACATATTTTGGAATTTTAAGTAATTTAATCTGCATCCATATAATTCTACATCATAATTTCTTCATGACCATTTTATTATTTCTGACTCATTATTTTTTAATGGCTAATATTCTGTTCACTTGATATCATGTAATTAATCTTGATCCTAGATAATTATATAAGAACTTTGAAATTTCTACTATAACTTTTGTTTACCCAATTTTAGCGACTTCTAGCATGTTATGTATTTTAAGGTTTTCTTCATTATTCTAAAAATGGGATTACAAAGGATGCTCAAATGGAAAATAAATCTTTCTTCATCTTCATATTCCCATATTTTAATCATTGAACAGATAGATATATGCTGTCCTAGTTTTATGTACATCCACAAAAGAGGTAACTATCATGTTTTTCAAATTAATGTTTTTTAAGTCAATACTTGGCAGCAATTTTGCAAGACAAGTATTTTCCATGTTAATTTCACAGACACCTAACGATTCACATTTTAGAAGTATTATTCTAGAATTTACTAAGGGTGCTGAAGGACCAGATGTCACAGGAAAGGGGGACAGGTTTATGGAGGGGAGACTGCCTTCTGTCCTGAGTGCACTGGGCTTATACAGACTGCCTTCAGAAAAATGTGCTTGCATGAGAGGCAGGCTGAGTACACAGATCTGCAAGTTGGAGTCAAGTGCTCTTTCGATGATGTTGGCTTTAGCTCTGTCAGGTTACATATGGGTACGAGATCACAGAACTGAAAATGATCCCCTCAGGAAAGTTCTCAGGCTGTGAAAGAAAGGCACTGAGTTCTGGCAGGAAGATGCACTTGGCAAGAAGAAAGAACACCCAAAGTACAAAGGAGAACAGATAAGAGAATATTTGAGGGGAAAGTTGGAAATCAAGACAGAAGGCAATTTGAGTGATAAGACATCAATCATTTGGTCATATGGCTGCTATTGGGTATTTGGTTAAGGGAGGTTTTCGTGGTGTTTCCAGGCTCAAGATAAACTTTAGTGGGTAGAAGGATCTCTGTCTGTCATAATAGGAATAACTGACGGAGAAGATGAGTGTGGCAAGTAGGAAAGATATTTTGTTGTGCTCTTGTAGACTGTGGTAACCAGTCTCCTGACTAGTTGAAGGGAGGCTCAGCCCATTCTTACGGATGCCCAAATGGACCTCTTTAGTACCTATAGTCCTGGATTCAGATTAAGTACATGGCAGCTTGACATGGGATGTTCTCACCCCATCACAGTAGATTCACCATGAGAAAAAAAACAACAAAATTGTCATTCCAAAGGGATAAAACCATTAGCAAGTTGTCTTTTGCTGCCCTCCTTCCAAGCCATGGTCAATGATCAGATGTCTTAAATGATGTGCTACTCAAAACATTAAATTAAGTTAAAAGATACTAAAACCTATGTGAATCAGTAGGGTAAATTGTAATAATGACAGCTGCATTTTCCAGTTTACATGCTGTTTCTGTTTGCTAGGTGCTGGGAGAAAGTAGTGGGATTGTTGTGGGTTTCGGCAGTATGCAGTTTCCTAACATACGGTTCATCTATCTTTGCTTTGCAAATGAAAACACATTGGAAGGCACCAAGTAAATTCATGTAGGCATCCCCTTCTTCACCCATCCCAGATGCATGACCTTTAAGCAGTGCAGCCCTGATAGTTAGCTCCAGCTGCTCTGTTGCAGAAGGATTAGAAAGAAAAAGTACTATGATGACTTCTCACATCCACATATAATTACCACGACCACCTTTGAATCTGAACTCGATAATCCATTGTTCTAGCTTTCTTTTGTTTAGAAAAAAATTTACATCTGCGTTTTCTTTATTCAAAGCATTAGCAGAACTACCCGAGTCACTCTAATCTCATAGCATTTTCCTATCGATTGCATTTAATTCTCAACTGTGCATGCAAACATAACTTTGGTTGCATACATTGAACAAACTTACTACTAACTACAAAGGGATGTTCCGCGTAATAATCTCCTACACTTAAGACAGACCCAAATTGCTGGCATTACTAAATCTTATCAACAGAGAGTGTCTCACAAAAGATGGTTTATGATTGTGCTTCAGGTGTAGTTTATTGACTTCCTCCCACAGATAATAAGGGTTCCTCTGCATTGTAATCATAATAGCATTTCAAGAAAAGCAAAAAACACTGAAAATCAATGTTATCTAGTGTTTATTTCTGAAGACCTTGAGCATTAAAAAAAGAAAAGAAATTTCTGCACCGCAGGTGTTCCCAGTGCTGAAGGGAAAAATGTGTTAGTGCTGGTGGTTAACAGCAGCCTGTGAATGCCACAGCAAAGAACAGAAAGAAGTATATGCTCCCCAGAGTGCTGATGCCTAGTGTGTGCACCTAGGGGTCCCCTAGAGTACAGAAGAGAGGCTGTGCTGCAGCCTAAGGGACAACATGGGAGTATTATTCTTCCACCTAGTGTCATGGCATATTTTTGAATTAACCATGAACTTTTCTGCCATTGAGATAAAAAGCCCAGTCAAATGATGAAACATTAAAAGAAGAAACTTTCCATAAAGCCACAAATTGCAGCAGCTGACATGCTATAGATCAACGAGGAGCAATTATTTACATGTCATCATTTACAGTCACAACTATATGAAGAAGTCAAGGAAGGTAACAAAATAAACGGACATAAATATAAATTTAATATTACAATCTATGAAGTAGGTAGATTTTTAAGCTAACCAAATTAATTCCTGAGTTAAAACCCATGGGATAAATAGAATGAGTAAAAGTCTCAGGCAATTAAATGCCCAGAGTTTGAAAAGATAATTACTTTCCTGCATGCTGTATAATTGCTTTTGTTGAAAGGTAGAGAACAAACATGTAAATATTATGACTGTAGGAATGAGGTGTAATATATACACACGAGGTACCTGAAGCTAATAAACATGATCGAATTGACAATTTGAACAGCACAACTCATTTTCTTTTGAAAGCTATAGAAACAGAACACCATAACATCATAATGTTGGTGAGATTACCTAGAAGTTTAGACAAATTTTCCAGAAGGGAGACATTTGGCACAAGTAGGAGAGATTTACTTAACAAACCAGTCAGAATAAGTGCGACAAAATGTTCATTATAGATATTAAGGAAGCCTGGGGAATCAAGTGATGTGTTAATAGGAGTTCTGAGGGAAATCACCCTCTACATCCACATAAAAACATTTAGTCCTTTTGACACGTGTTTAAAAATAGATGACACTACATTAGAATCTTGACTTTATTTTGTTAACACACAATGACTCAACTTATTTTTTTTTTTAAAGACCTTTGATTTTACTTTGGGACTTTACTATTTTCTTGTCTCACAGACAAGATAACAAAGATAACCATTAATTTTATTCATGTTTATGTGCAAAGACATTTTACTATAACCATGTATTTAATAAAATGAACTGATATATAAAATCTTAAACAAATATTTAATGAAGCATCTTATAAGTAAATCATTATACTGTGGGCTGGACTGTACTTTAGTACAGCATAATGTACTAGAAGCTTTTTTTTTCTATTTGTTATTTTACTTTGTTGTACCATCTACACAAAAAATTAACGCTAAATTGTATTATTCCAAAAATATAGAATTTCATTTCCTTCCTCTGATGTCCTTGTCAAGGACTGGCTGCATAGTCATAGAGTCCTTTGGCAGGAATACGAGTGTCAAAGGACTCATTTCTCTCTATAGTCACAATCTGCCTATCTAAAAAGTTCTATTAGTGCCTCTGTACTTATAGATCTCTTGTCAGATTCCTTTTTTTACTTATATCTTTATTTTCATCTTGTATCACCTGCAGATTGATTTTAAAGCCTGATCCCAATTTAGCAACTAATCTTGCTAATAGCAGCATTTAACAAAGACTATGAATTCTAAGACTCAGCTCGTATCAAGAGCCTTATTTCTCCTGAGGAATTGTAATAACTAATACAAGTACTGTTGTGTTGACTTTGCTGTATATAACACAATTTATAATCAGTACATAATTCTTAGTAATTATGCTATTAATGTTACTAAATTATTTACTTGTGAAATCATATTCTTTAAAGTAATACTGCATTACTAACCCACAAGAAATCACTTAGATAATACATCAGGTTTTTTTTCATATTTTGCTTGCTGTACTTACTAACAAGAAATTGATCTGATTTATACTTTATAAACTGGTTCACGGCTGTCATATTGTATTTCAAAGTATAATAAGGTTACTCAGAGGGAAAAAAATCTAGTATTTACCATGTTCTCAGAAACTGAGACATGTGCTAGGTATTACCAGAGACTAAACTCTCTGACTCTTAAGGGAAACATCTCATTTCATTGAATATATAGATTCCTTTTAGATTCATAGTCTTAGTTGTTACTGCATGTGGATATTTGTAAGTTGAACTACAGTGATGGCACACAAGAATTAAGTGGCAATGCAAGAATTTTGGAAAAAATGTTAAGTTCAATCCCATTATTTTAGTGTTTTGGTTTGTTTGTTTTTTCAAGACTAGGTTTCTCTGTGGCTTTGGAGGCTATATTTTAGTGTAATAAAAACTATCAGTGTTGTGTGTTAGGTGACATTCTCAGTGATACAAGCAGATATATATTACACATATACAAGACTTAGTGAAATAATTGTGTGGCTATATATATATATATATATATATATATGTGTGTGTGTGTGTGTGTGTGTGTGTGTGTGTGCACATAAATGTGTTGCTAAGAATATATAATGTACATATATATGTATATATGAATATAAAAATAATATATGTATGAACATATAAACACACATGTCACTAGATACATACATATTTGAATATATAGAAAACAGCTATATATAATCTTTCTTAGAGTCTATATTTGTTGAAATAGCCACAGAAAAAATTAAAATTTTGAAATTTTAAGTACTGTTATTACCCATTACCTGTGGCCAAGAAAAGAAGAACAGAAAGAATGGGCATGTATAGCAGTTTCCCCTGAGATGAAAGCCTTCCATCTGGAACTAAAGCTCAGTAATACAGGATATGAAAGAAGCAGAAAAAAACTGGGTAATATAAGACAGGATGTTTATAGGCAGGTAAAACAGTATGATGGTCTAAGGGGAAGTGAAATCCTCTACCTTACAGAAAAACTCATTACCCTAAGGAAGTAAACAACTCAAAGCATTAAGGAAGTCCCTGAAACTGGCAAGATTTACCAGCCCCACCTTCCTCAGTATATATAAGCAGTAAAGACTTCTAAGAGACATGCTTAGAAAATGTGAGTTGCCTAGGAAAGGCTTGGATTAATTGAACTGCTTAGAAAGTATACTTTCTAACTTGATAACCTGCTGGTTGGCTATTCATTGCTATCCAGATGTCTAGATTTCATTCATGCATCTTATGATGCAGCTGCTTTCTGCCTTTGTAAGAAATCTTTACCCATATTCCTGTAAGTAACCTAGGTAAAACTCATTGGTGTGTCACCAAGTTGGGCTTTGGGGCTATCCTTACTTTGGTCTTTTGTTATTTTTCTGTCTAGGGTGAACAGGCAGTCATTTGTTCACATCTCTGCAGGAATAGTGTCATATAATACTTGTTCAGATTCTGACAGTGTGATACAGACAAGTGTGAAAAGATGAGATTTTACAAAGACTAAATGATATTAACCATTCTAAAATGCTGCCATGTCTCTATAAACATTTAAAATGTCTAAGCAATTGATATATAGACATTTCTTTAACTGATTTACAAGCATATTTTGGGTTCCACTGTACTTTAAATTCTTCATTGGATTGTATTTTTATAAACGGAATCCTCAAATGCTTTAATAACTGAAAAATTATTTCTTAGATAACTTGGACATTAATAAATATTCAGTAAGTACAATCAGTGTCCCTGTAGCTCTGCGTCTTTTACACTAAACTATCTCACATTAGAAGCCAGTGTAACCAAAGCTTGTCTAAACTCTTGATATTCTTGTCTCCATCTTCTTCACTTATCCTAAAAGTCTATACCACATGATATTGGACACATGACATGGCTTTACACTCATTAACCCATTCTAAGTGTAGTTATTTCCACAAAAGCTACACAAGATTAGGCCAGTTGGCATATTATTATAGATAGAAAAGAATCCAATGGGGCCCCACTAAGGAACTGTTGTCAGGCAATGGTTACTTAGGCAGAAAGCTGTTTTTGTTCTTGGTATAGTTACGAGTAAGTTTCCTTCTCTTCATGAGTAACCATCTGTCCAGTGTTAGGCAAGCAACTCTTACTTAACTCAGTGGGTCACAAATAAAGAGAAATCATGAAAATAGGATGAGGACTTGTTGGATCAAAAGTTTCAAGAAGAGGGAAGTGAGAGAAGGCAAGAGGGTGAAGAGCAGATACACTCATGATATACATGTATGAAAGGTATACATGTATGAAAGGTTTTTTTTTAAAGAGCAAAGGAATCTACTGTAATGTACCTTGCTATAGGCTTAGCACACTCTGAAGCCCCATTTTTGTTGAAAAAGAATGCTTGTCCATCTCAAAAAAAAACAAAACAAAACAAAACAAAACCCAAAACAACAACAAAAATAAAAAACAAAACAAAAAAACAACACAAAAAAACAAAGCAAAACAAAAACAAAAAACAAATTGTCAGAGACTTTTATTTTTAGAACCTAGGTTTCTCCTCCAAAGCCATCACTTGATCCATATGTTACTATTTTCTCTTATGTGAACTAAGATAACAGCCACCTAACTGCTCTTCTGTCTTGTGTTCTTATTCTGTTGAACTCATTCTGAACACACTAGTGAGGGTAATGACTATAAAATACAAGTCAATCTACATCAGTCCTCAGTCCTCAGTCCTCTGCCCACAGGAGCTGAGAAAGTCCCACATCCTCAGGCTGATTGCCACACCTTCAGTTCATGGCATCAGTCTTCCTGAGCCATTTCTTTAAGGCACAGGCAAGCTTTTACCTCAGAAACCTTTGTTCCTTGAACCTTTAATTCAAAAGCTCTTGAAGTACATGACATCTTGGCGGCTTAGTTTCTCCTTCATGTTTCCATTTTGATTTTAAAACTTCCTCTTGCTGAGGTTAAACCTGTTAGCCTTCTTTGATATTGCAAACCTAATCTCCCTTCTTCATGCGCTGTTCTGGACATCTGTTGGATACAGCTTCTTCACTCATTGATCATCTGATGGAAGATGTCATTCTGTAAATATGTTTCTCTTATGAATAAAACACTGTTGGCCAATAGGAAAGCAAGATAGGTGGGACTAAGAGACTAGGAGGAGAGAAGAAGTAGTAGAGAGAATTCCAAGATGGAGGACCTACAGCGTAAGATGCCAGTCCCTCTCTCCCGTAAGATAAGACCACTTGGAAGTACTTAGATTAATAGAAATGAGTTAATAATTAAGACAGAGCTAGCCGATAAGAAATTAGTAACTGGCCAACAGCTTTATATCTAATACAGAGTCTCAGTGTGTTATTTGGAGTTGGTGGGGCTGTGGCTCCAGGCCGGCGGAAAACAACTCATAAAAAACGTCTTTTGTTTATGGTACTTGGAATTGAAGATACAACCTCACGAGTTGCAGAGCTACATCTCCATATATGTTATCTTACAACTTGTAGCTTAATTATTTGTTATGCTTACTCTGTAATTACGTAGGTTGCCCCTTTGAGATGAAAATATTTACAGTGTTACCAATCTCTGTTGTTCATTGCTATGTTCCTTGGTGTCTGAAAAACTGTAATCCATTCTAGTCACTCAGTCAAGTCATATTTAACAACTTTGTGGAAACATAATTCCAAACTTTCTAATTCCACTACCATTTACCATTATGGAGTAGTGTCCAGACCACTGGTTACTTCAGTTCTAATTAAGATTAGTTTTTCTTTCAGATTTGATAGGTGATACTTTTTAAAAAATGTATTCTACTATTCCATCTTTTATAAAATAAAAGGCTATCTATGGTTCATTTAAATTAAAAAATAATATAACAAAACATTCTAAATCTATTACTTGAGAAATCACTTGCATTTAATGTGAAAGAAGCATGGAATATGATAAAATTCAGCAGAAGTGAAATCCTGCCATTTGAAGTCAATTATTTCAAATTTTTAGTTCTTGGTTTCCATTGTTTGATAATTCCCCAGCCAAATACAAATTATATAAATGAAGAAGATAACAAGCACATTCAAAAATATTTCTACTGTAGATGGATGGTTGAGTCTAGAAGATAATTTGTCATAAACTGACACCAGTAATATGAGTGCTACAACAATTGCTAATCTGTCTAGGTGTAAGATGTAAATTACTCTACCATGAGTAAATACTAAAATGGGGTTGGGAAGGAATTAATTTCTGATGTGTGCAGAAGATGTGTATGTTTTCATTTAGAATAAACAAGAGCAAGAGATGAAAGAAATTTAATTTTATATGTACATATATACAGTAATATAGCTATAGAATAAAGACAAAGAAAAGAAAAATGGTCAAGGAACTAAAGAGAAGGGAGAACTGAAAAGAAACATCTCAGGAGGCCATGCTGAATCCCGAGTCTACTATGGAAACCTCAGAATTTAGTCTCATGCCATAAGACTGAGAAACAGAAAAGTTATTAAAGGGGCTAATTTTTAAAGCTATGAATAGTTATTTTGGGGATCAATTGACAAATGTAATACCACTAAGATAAAATAAAACATATAATAAATATTTTCCCCAATTTGTATCTTTAAAGTAAATAATTGATTTAAAAAATACCTTCTTTTACTTTATAATTTACTCCAAATAAAAAGTAAACTTATAAACTTAGCATATCTTTTATTATAAGTGAGTTTATAGCCATTTAAGTCCAATTAGAGTGCATTATGGTATTTTCACTTAGACATATGGGACATCTCATCTTCCATTGATGATCAAGAAAATTTTAAATAAATTTAACTGAATGTAAAGTATACTGTAAACAAGTATGCTGCATCTTTAATTTGTTGCTAGGATATTTTTTGTTTTTATTGTTGTGTTCATTCTTATTTTTTGGTGTTTTTTAAAATTTTATTTTATGTGAATGAACGTTTTGCTTACTTGTGTAACTGTGCATTTAATGCATTCCTGGTGCTCAGGAGGTCAGAAAAGGCATCAGATCTCCTGGAAGCTGAGTTATGGATACTTGGGAGCAGCCATGTGCATGCTTGGAATCCAGTCCAGGTCTTCTACAAAACCAAGTACTCCTAACCACCAAATCATCTCTCTTGCCCATTACTGGAATATTTTAACAAACTGAACCATTGAAATTTCTTCTCTTATATGTGCCATGCTACTTCCTTAGCTTCACCTGGCATTGGGTCACAAATTTCATAAGAAAAAAAAATGAGCTTTATGTGGTACTTATGCAATATGACTTAAATCTTTGTGCTAATTAAGAATTAATTTAGTGAGCAGGAAAATGTTCCTATCAGCTAGAAATCTAAAATACCTCCCTTCTTTTTTGATTAAAACAGAAAAAAAGGACAACCTATTTTCTGCTGTTTTCTGACAATACAATTGAAAATTACCTTGATGGAGTTAACATGTAATGTTTGGTATTTTGATACAAAGGCTCAGAGTAAAATATATGCTAGAATGTAGCATCATACATAGTCAAATGAATAGCACAGTGACATTTGGCTGTAACATTGTGACTATGTGCTATAAATGTCATAATTCTGATATATCAAACTCATTAATTCTAAAATTACCATTTTGGACATTAAAATTTTAACTATCTTTAAATGCACATCCCAAACAAAGAAAATGACAATAGCATGTCACATCAAAAATTAAATCATGTGAATATATGATGTCTATCTAGTTTTATCAAAATTGAAATAAAAAATTTCCTAAAATGCAACAAGGATAATAAAAGACCCAGAGATTGATATTGGGGTTCAAAGCTGAAGATCAGAAGAGCAAAGAAGAGAAGCCAGTAGCTCTTACCTCTACCTCAGACTGAATTGGCAATCCTATCTACACAAATCATCAGAGACAATACTCTCCACCAAACCTCAAACTGCAGTCCTGTCTCTACCAAGCCTCAGACTACAACCCCAGACTTCTGCCTCTCCTCAGTGTGACTGGAGACAAAGTTTATAACAAGGCCCTTTGCTTCTTCCTTTAAACCTCTCAAATCCTAGGATTAAATTCTGGGATTCCAAGTGCTGAGATATACTTTGTGAGCCATTTAACTTTTAGACTGGATCTATTTACATGTAGCTCGTGTAGCCTTGAACTAACAGAGATTCGACTATCTCTGTCTCCTGAATCCTGGGTTCAAAGATGTGTACCATTACCAACTAGCTTCTATAGCTAACTAGTGTGGCTGGCTTTACATTATGATACTTCAGGTAATCTTTATTAAGTCATAAATAATATATCACAACACTAAAGAGTAATTATATTCATATATGATAATATTTGTTCTCTGGTCCTCTCTTCATTTCCAGTGTCTATGGATACTTTCTTCTCAAATCTGATGCTCTTTCTTAGGGTTCACTGTTAGAATCCCAGCAACAACTCTAAACACACAACCCTTAGTGCTACATATTTTAGTACTATTTAAAATCCTTTATTTTATTATCTATTTCCATGCAATACTATAAAATCCTTCAAAGTTGTGCTTTATTTTCAGGTAAAACTTGCTGCCTAGCAAAAGCTGTATCCATGCCATTATTTGGCAGAGAGTCCACCCATTCCCCATGTACCATGCAATCATGGAAAAAGAGACTCCTTCCTTGGTTGAGATCAAACATGGATTATAAGCATAATATAAGTATAATATAAGCATAATATGAGTGTTAGATACAATATTGTGCAAGAAGAAACCAGAGAAAGATTTTAGGGTGATGACTGGTAATGCCTAATAAGTCCTAGAAAATAAGGCTCTGAAAGGGATCTGGAAGGGATGACCACTCTCTTCTTTCAAGACTTTGGAGTCTTCATTTATAGATCTACAGAGTGACAATAATTCTGCAACCATGTGAGATTTCCTGGAGATACTAAGCATAGAAAGAGATGCTGCATGATTCCTGAATTAGCTGCTGAAGCCTTGTACTTTTAGGATATAAATGAGGATCTACAGGACACCTTTATAAAGTCTAATTTGTTAGGGCTTTCTGTTGGCATAGGTATCCCAAATAGCATAGGTTTTTATATTATATCAAGCTAGACTTCAAATACATTAAATTAATAATAAAATTGAGTTTCATTGTAGAATGTGAATGTTAGGCAAGAATATTTGATAAATATATCATCTTATATGCCAGAGAAACACATTATAGGAGGTGAAATAAACTTAGTGAAATAAATTTCCAATAACCAAAACACAAATAAGTGAAGTGAGTATATTTCAAAGATAATGGGTACATTCCACAAATGGTTTAGCCTTTGTTTAATGAAGAATGTCCTAGACAGAACAGGAATAAAAGCATAATATTCCACTGTTATTTTAAAGTTGAACTACAATATGGAAGGCACAGATTGATGCACAAAGTAAACCTAACTCAGTTCTTTTGACTTGGATATTAAATGATACAGCCTCAAAGTTATCTATAGAGGTCTTTTCTGATATCGAGATTTAATTGATAGTCTTGGTAAAGACCACTGTGGTTAATTTCCGAACACTGGTTCATAAAGAGCAGAGGCATTGAGGGTATCAGGTGGTTATCAGACTGATCTCATCACAGGAGAAATATTCCACAATGTGCACATCAGGCCACCTTCTCTTTCAAATGTCATCATCTTTCTTGATTGTTACCAGAATGGAAAATAGAGCATATATATGTGACACATAGTCTTGACATTTTGTTTGTAGCTAGTATAAAAGTAGGAAATTAAAAAATAGACACATTTAAGAGACAGTTTTGTGATTTCTATGTAATTTCTCCTGATAATTTATTAAGTCAATCATTATATTTAATGGAATGTTTATGAGTTTCCTCAGCAGTTTTCAAAACAGATATGGATAACCAGAAAAAAATTAGAAATAATGACTTCAATAGAAATAACATGTATGTAACTAGAATATTTCATTTCAGAAACACCTCACCTCTCTCTCTCTTTCTCTCTTTCTGTGTGTGTGTGTGTGTGTGTGTGTGTGTGTGTGTGTGTGTGTGTGTGTGTGTCACTAGGAACAGCTTCTGATTTTATGAGAAATGGGAAGGAGATAATAAAGAATTGAAGTCTTTTGAATCATTAATTTATGTCTGGACTGGTATTCTCAGTTATTAGTAATGAAACTCTCTTCAGTAACATGTTCATCACATTATAATACAACATTTCCACTTAAAACAATCATCTAATAATAGGTAAAATGGTTATTACAATTATTGTTAGAGTGGAATTATGAGTAAATTATGCATTTCCATCACCGTTTCTTTCTGTCAGCGTTTGAACTGCCTGGTAGAGCAAATGCTCAGAAATTATGATTTTTTTCAATCATTTGTGAAACCTATTTACTCATTCCACTGATTATTAAGCTTTCATCTATTCAAGGATTATATTAGCCACTGATGGAGCAGAAGGAAGAAGATGCAATTGTAACAGCAGGAGCATATACAAGGGATTCAGTTTGTGATATAAGGAAGGACAAATGGCATACACTTAGGATGATGAGGCCCAGATGTTCTAGAGATATCTAACAGTGATTGAGTAGATAGAAACATTGGCATGCTACCATGGGGAATATACTGAAAATAAATAGAACTAAAGAAAGAAAATTGGAATTAACTACATTTTTTAAAAAGAAGAAAACTCTAACACAGTTGAGAAGACAGATCTCCAGTCGTCGCAAAGTCAAGGAAGATGATGGAATTGGGGAAAGACTGAGCAAAGAAGGAGGAAGTTTTTGATGCATCAAAGACAAAAGAGGATCTTGACAATAACTATTCTTTCTTTTTTACATCTATATCTTTCTTTTGCTGGAATATTTTTGAATTTAATAGATTGAAATTAATAGATTTTGAATTTAAATAGATTATTTGATTTTTTTTATAATTTGTGGTGAGCACACAAAGAGGCATATTGTAGTCGAGCCTCTTCTTGCTACTATTACATTCTAAAAACTAGTCAGAATCCCATGCAGGAGAAGGCCTGATGGTGGACAGCCATCTGGAAGAGAACAGAGGAGATAAACTCAGTCTCTGCTCCCTGGAGAGAAGAACTGCACAGATGAATTGGCAGCTTTGGACCAACTTCCTGTGTTCCTCTTGCAGAAAAAGATGATTCGAGGCGGGGTCCAGGAGCCAAACTTCAAACGGCAAGGTGTTTTTCGAGACTTTCAAACACCAGAGTGACAGAAGAAAACACAGCAGGCACTTACTCCTTAGACTTCATACACATCACTATTGTCACTCCTGTTTCTCTTGGTGATCTCTTAACATGATTAGGGCAAATGACTTGGTGTTAGCTTAGACATGAAATTTCAATTCATGTTGATAAGAGATTTGTGAGCACACGGTTTTCCAAACTAACATGAACACATTGTGTGAGGAATTAACATAAATAAGTATATTGTAATTGTGTTAGGAATTAACATAAATAAGTATATTAGAATTTAATATTGTTTCTGATTGCATCTGGGAATGTTTACTATTTACATGGCACCTAATTATGCCATGAGTAGTTTGCCTATGTTTGAATTTTCCTTTATTTTATGTAGTAGAAATCAATATAAATGAGAAACACTGACCTCAAAACAGTTTCCATGACCTTCTTCAAGGTGCCTATGCCATATTGTATAGTCTCTAGACAAAAAAAAAAAAAAAAAAAAAAACCATATGTGAAGACATAAGGACCAGAGAACAGGTTACTCATAACCTGAGCTTTTGTGCTTGAGAAATGCTGTGAACAGGTTTGTTATTACGTCACGTGAGCTCGGGTTTTTTTCATAGCCTTCCTTCATCTGTATCTCTCATACCATTTAACAGGAAAGCACTGGATCTTCATAGGTTCAATCAATTTTCATGATCTATTTCACAACTTTAGCACTTAAGGAAAGGATGCCCAACATTGCAGCAATAATTGAGGGGATCTGATGTAGCCACGTCAGAGCTATAGGCTCTCAGACAAGCTGATTACTCTTTTGTATTCAGATCCCTCAATTATAATATGAATGGTTTAATTGCACATCTATTAATACCAAATATTTTTTAAAAACTGTGCAAGGTATTTAGAGATGTGTAAATACTAAGGTCATTAAGATAACACTATTCTTTTATTTTTAATATTTGTTATTTATAATAGAACAGATAAATTCCCATGTACTGGAAAATTTTCCTGATTAGTGAGCACATTTTTCTTTTCTTTTCCTAGTTAAGTCTTGGAGATATAGTGAATATAGACATTGCATGATGCATTGACTTAACGAGGTTGCAAAAATAAATTTTAAAGAATCTTAAAATAGAATGTGCAACCGAACAATCACTGAATTTTTTTTCCTGTGTCTGAAATACTTCAACTACTGCAATGTTCTCTAATTCCACTCATGTTATCATAGATTGGAGAATATTATATTTTAAGTGAATCATCTCACTCCTCTTTCATTCCTTCCCTTTGTATATACATGAGTGAGTATGTTCTATAATTTATAAGGTCCTTACCCATTCAACAACACAGCTATTGTCACTTCTGGGCTGATGGTAGAATGAGCTGGGATGTACCCGTTACATTATTTTTAACTTTTGTAGAACAACTGTACTGCTTCCCAGAATATCTGTACCAATTTACATTTCCAGCAACACTGTGCAAGTGCTCATTTTCTCTCTGATCTTACCAACACTTACCAGCTGATGTTCTGACAGTAATATCCTAACAAGTGTGAAGTTGTAGTTCTCTTTAGTTTTCATTGGTATTTGCTAATTTAATGATAGCTAATTATTCTGAATACTTTTAATTTTTCCATTCTATGTTATCTTTAGAAAAATATCCACTAATATTGTTTGCCAAATTTAAACATGGAGACTTGTGGGTTTTTTATATTTTATTAATGAATTTTTATGATTATGTTAATGTATTTTAGACAATACTCTCATATATGTGTATATATATGCTATATATATATATATTTGCATGTGTGTATATGTATGTACGTATCTATAATAAGCAATTTGACTAGGCTGTGTCCAACTTCAGCTTGCTTCATACCTGGTATCCTGGTGTGCTATATCTACAACAGCTCTATACAATTACAATTTCTAACCAGGCCCCACACCCTTTAAGCTAGCATATTGACCTTTCATTTGATTTTTGCATAAACCTTAAATTGTTCTCAGCATAATCAATATAGAGGAGTATATGACTGGGAGCTGAAAGCCATACCAAATAGCATTTTAGATGCATAATCATGTATTTAATTCACATCCCACCTAGTTCTTCAATAACAAATAAAAAAGGCAGGCACAATTATGAGACCTTTATTTCTCTATACAAAAATAAGTCAAGAAAATAATAAAATTGTTTGTACTTTTGAGAGACAGAATCATAGCTTTTCAAAGATGTCCACATCCTTATCTTCAGAAGCTGTCAATGACTTTTCATATAGTAAGTAGGAATTTAGATTGTGGATGTGAAAGCAATACTATCTACCTATTTGGATATATATATATATATATATATATATATATATATATATATATATATATATATTGATTGATTGTTCTGGATTATCTGTGTAGACCCATTGTGAACACAAGAATCCATTTGATATTGACAGGGAGTCAGAAAAGACAAATTGATATTGATGCAATACACATAGATTATTTCAGGCACTATTAACTCTGAATGAAAGAGGTAGCCAAAAGACTAGCTAATTTGTCTGTCTTTGGATGCTAGAAGAAAGCAAGGGTGCATGCAGATTTGAAGCATTTATGTCCTTTGATTATAGTGTGGTTTGTCATTTTGGACTCCTTTGTACTACAGCTATAAGATAATAAATACATTCAAGTTGCTTAATGTAATTAACTTTAAAAACTTTTGCAATAGCAACAATAGATTGCAGTAGTGATAAACCTTATGAAGACAAATGATTCTAATAGGATGCAATGTGTTTACCATAAGCTGGATGAATTACCAAGCACACAATTCAGAAGAGGTGTCTGGGAGTTTTAACACTTTTAGTCCTATTGCTTTTAGGTGACTCTTATCATTTGATGTCCACATGCCCCATCATCACTACATTTTACACTGAGCATTTTTTCGAAGAATAATTTGAGCCTCTAGATTCACTGGGTAATCCAGAGTAACACAGAGATTCCCTTCCTTGATTGTCAGTTAACACATTTAAAAAAAATTAAAAATGTATATACTCAAAAATATGCATATGAGATGGAGAGATGGCTCAATGGGTATGAGCACTTATTTTCCCAGAGGACTCTGGTTCAATTCCCAGAACCCACATGGCAGTTCACACCCTGGAAATTCAGTTCCAGGCAATCTGACCCAATTTTCTTGTTAGTGTGGTCACTAGGCTTGTATGTGGTATGCACACATGAATGCAAACAAAATATAATAACAAGAAGAATGAATTTTTATTTTTTACATCACTTTACTTCTTTACTCATACAAAATATCTTAATTATAGTTTCCTCTCCCTCTACTCCTAGTTCCTCCCCATATCCTATTTTCTCCTTCCTCCCCATCCCCTCTCCTCCTGTCCTAGAGATCCAGTCCCTTTGTGTCTCTCATTAGAAAAGAATGGGTTCCCAAGAGATAATAATCAAGCATGGCAAAAAAGTAAAATAAATAAAATCTATCATATTAAATTTGGACATAGCAACCTCACAGAAGGACAAAGGTTCCAAGAGCAGGCAAGAGTCAGAAACCTACTTGTTCTCACAGTCAGAAGTTCCACAAAAAATACTAAGCTAATAGCTATTATATGCAGAGGACCTGGTGCAGACCATTATAGGTCCTGGGCTTTGCTGTTTCAGGATCAGTGAGCACATATTCACCTTTCTTAGTTGATTCAGAGGACCTTGTTTTTGTAATGTCCTCCATCTCTATGTCTCTTACAATATTTCAGCCTTGTCTTCTGAGGGACTCCCTGAGTTCTGAGTGAAAGGGTTTGTTGGAGAACTCTAATTTTAGACCCTCTCTACAAAATAACTGACTATGGGTCTCTACATCATTTCTCATTTGCAGCTGGAAGAAGCTATTTATGACTGGACAAGGCACTGATCTCCGAGTGTATCAGAATACCACTAGGAATCATTTCCTGATATATTTTTATTTTAGACTAGTAGTGTTAGATTTTACCCTAGGTCTCTGGATTATGTAATCTCTGGTTCTTGATTACCAAAGCAATATTGAATTGGCCTTAGGTCAAATCAGGCATTGGCCAGCTACTCCCACAGGTTCTGTGCCATTGTCCTAGCATATTTTTTTTTCAGGCAGCATGGATTATAGCTCAAAGATTTTGTGGTTATGTGGGTATCCACATTTTCCTTTAGGTAGGATGAAGAGTTCCTTCTCCCACCAAGAGAATAGAGCATAGGTATGATGGCTCCATGTAGGCAACAGCTCAGCTTTTCCATGTTTAAAGAGTTGTATGGGATTATGCTTAAAAGTATATCATTATTCACTTCATCTTAGTTTAATAGTCACATGAAATATGTCACATGTAAATATTGTCAACTGGAAAATATTCCTGTGCTCTTCTACTTACACTGAAGAAATGAAACTTTATAAAGCTATATACAGCTGGAAACTGACTAGTTTGTTTTAGGTAAACAAATCAAAATTCTTGTCTATAGCTTATGGGAGAATGCACACAATATCTGATTTGACTTAAGGCCCACTCCACATGATGGAACTCATAAGTAACACTTATTGGGTGACCAAAAACTTGAGACTAGGAACTAGGATAAAGCGAAATACTAATGTTCTACTAAAGGAATATAGCAATAAAATGACTCCTAATGACATTCTTCCATATTCATAGATAAGTCAGTGCCTTGCTCAGTCATCATCAGAGAAACTTCTTCCTATAGCAGATGGGAACGAATGCAGAGAACCACAGTAAGAAAACACAAAGAATGAGAGAACTTGAACACTCAACCCCATCAAATATCTCCATCAAATATCTTTCCTCAGGGCTTAGGGAACTCTGGAGAAGAGGAGGCACAGAATACAAGAGCCAGAGTAGTTGGAGGACACTGCAAGAACAAGGCCCTCTGAATCAACATGATTGATGAGCAGACAGAGATTGAGACAGCATGTACAGGGCCTCCCCTGATCTGCACCAGATGGGTCTCTGGATCCGAAAGGAGTGCACATGCCCCAGCCCCTAAACTAGAAGCTGTCTACAGTTGATAACCATTTGCAAATGAAAACTGAGTTTCCTCCAAAAGAGTCTCACTGGGGAAACACATACTCATAAGGGTCTTAAGGGTAGTTTGCATGCCCAGCAATAGATGGCCAACAGAAAAGGAAGGCAATAGCAGCTTTGGAGCCTCCTCAGCTTATAAAGCCATGGCAGGAGCTTTCTTTTTTTAATTTTATCTTTATAAAATCATTCTTTTTCTCTTTTATTTTTATTCCTCAAGTTCTTTATGTATATATTATGGCTTCCAATTTAGTGTTTTCATGGGATTCATGCATGTGCAAATAAGAGGAACTCTGTGTCTGTGTCTGTTTCTTGTGACTTATCTTAGGCTCTTTCATTCTGTTTATTTTGTTCTTTTCTGGTGTTTTTGTTTTTGTTTCATATTATTAAATTTTACTTCATTTATTCAAAGCTATATTGTTTTCTACATAAGCAGAATTTTCTCTGAAATGTGAGATCATAGTTTTCATATATTTCATAATTTTCAACAGTTAAGGGATAAGCATGAGGATGAAGGTTTTTGTAACCTTTAGCGTTTTGTAGAGATTCATTCCAATGTGGCCATACAAGTTAATATAAAACCACTAAGAAATAGATAAACACTTTTCTTTTAGGGATCTCAGGGATTTTCAGTATCTCTGTGAATGAAGGAGGAATTTTCAATTGATCCCGAGTTTTAAAAGATTCTCATAAAATAATGATGTGTCCTCATTCTAAATATTGTCTAAAATTGTAACTGCAAGCAAATTCTATTTAATACAGAGTATGAAAATATTGTCACATTCTGCTCTGTGTCAAATGAGAAGGATTAATGAAGGTGAAAGCTTATGTTGTTGTCCATTTCTTCAGCCACCTGAAAAAAAAAAAAAGGATGCTGAATAGGGAAGCTCGGCTGAAAGCCTTATTTTCAAGACTGAAATTGAAAGAACTTTAGCAGAAGACAAAGTTTGTGTCTCTACGTCTGGAGAGAGCTGCAATGGGGGCCCTAAGGCCTTAGAGGAAACAGCACTCAAGACAGATGCTCTGTACTAAGGTGGATCTATACCTAAAAGTAAACAAGGTGGTTATTAAATTCAAAATAATTTCTCTTTGAATTCTAAGGTGTCTTTATTGTCATTGAAAACACCAAGATATGAAAGACAGTCATTTGATAAGTGAAAAATCTAGAAGCTATTAAAGTGACAAACAACAGCAACAACAAAACTCAAATGTCTGATAGTCACTCATTCTGTGCCAGGATCCTAGGACACTCCTTACAGTCTCCCTCTGGAAGCTGGGACAGATCAAATCTGTTACAGTCACCATGAATCTACCCTCCATAGTCAATAAAAGTTCTTGTCCTTTAGATTCTCAGACAGATCTGTAATACCTTATTTCCCTTCCAGCTTAAATAAAGATGGAACTGTCTTTTCTATTAATTATGTTTATTTTCTATTCATTATCTAGTCTTTATCCCTTTTCCCCTGTTCTCCCTATAACAAATACCATAGAGCTATTTCACAAAATTCCTGAGAGACTTTTGTATTTCTCTTTTAAAAAATAATTTTTTTATTTTATAAGTATGTGTGCTTTGCACACTTGTGTAGTATGTCACATTCATGCCTGGGATGGTCATGTTAGAAGACATGTAATCTCCTAGACCTCCTAATCTCCTAGATTGAGAGACAGTGTCAAGCCATGTGGGGGCTTGGAAGCTGTAAAAGCAGCAAGTGTTCTAAACTGATAAACCATTTCTTCAGGCCAGATTTTATATCTGCAATAAATCTTTACTACAAATATGAAAGTGAACAAACAGGCAGATGAGATGGCTCTTTCTGTTCTAAAGCTTTGTCTACTTTAAGGTTGATAAGATGGCTGATCTAGGCAGAATATATGCATAAGAGTCTTCTCTTCTCAAAGGACCTGATGGCTTCAGGAAAAGACTCCAGAACTCACTTAGATAACCCATCTTGTATGGACCACCAGTCTATTCTAGTCTGGGATGTTTGTGTAAAACTGAAGTTCAGTTGGAAAGGCATGGGTTTTGCACTGGATGAGAATTTAAATTCTAACCCTACACTTCAAATGCTGGAAAAAGTAGGGTAAGCTACCTTAAACCTCCCAGGCCAAGATCCTTAGAAGGTAGCAAGGGGATTACATTAGGGTGATCAGCAGGACATTAGAACCCCTTTAAACTCTCACAAATTACAAAGACTTCTTCCACATTTGGCCAGCCTTTCCTTTTGTTTGTTTGTTTATTGTTTTTTCAAGATATAGTAGCTTTGGACCCTTTTAGACACTGTCCTGAACTCACTCAGTAGATCAAGCTGGCCTCAAACTCACAGACATCTGCCTGTTTCTTCCTCTGAGAGCTGGGATTAAAGGTGTGTGCCTCCACTACTGCCCGACATAGATCCAATCTGCCTTACTAATACACTTCAGCAAATTTTAGTTGTAAATTTATGGTCCATGGATATATATTTTTTTCTTTCTCATCTTCAGGGTCCATTTTTTCCAAATGTAATAATCAAGAAGCACTGTCCATTTTTCAGTTTCTCTATAAGTTAGGCACCTAAAGGCTAATAAGCATTTAGTAAGCAATGAAGGCCTAAGCATCCTGACTGACTTCTGCCTGTAGCTTTTTCACCAGTTTGCCCAGAAGCTCAAACCCTTCTGGCCTTTTACTTTGTGAGGGCCAAGTTTAATCTTTCTTCCTTACAGCAATAATAGAATCCTATGCCTTAACCACACATAAAGTCTCCCTTGAACAGTTGAAGTATTATTTGAGAAAGTTGTCATAGACAGTATGTTACCATAGGAAATACTCAACTCAACATATACTGATTTCTCAGGAAAACTGGCCTTTTCTTCACTCTCCTATCAAAGCACACAACTCTTTTCTGGATTACAAGACCTGATGGTGCTAAGTATCTATTTTAAATGATCAGGTATTGTGGTCTGGTGTGGCATTTTATAAAATCCTTCATGATTTTCTTACTGTTTGCTTGTATGTTTTAAAGACAGACAGAAGCAAAGGAAAATGTAAAAAGGTCTGCTTCTGGTATCTGCTGAGAGGTCTTTGTGCCAACAATCTAAGTGCTGGCTTTACCAGGCACATCCTGGCCAGACTCCTGAAGTCCGCAGGCTTAACTATGCAGTTTTCAGCACACACCCAACATAGACAGTGCAAAGACTGTTTCTCCAAGGCAAAAACTTCAGATTTCCTCCTGAAACCAATGAAATTGTGAAGTGAGATGCTCTGAATGTTATTACATCAGGACACAGAGAAATGCCATTCCCTGCAAGCATCAAATGTAAAATCTTACACCTCATTGTAGTTTAAGTGTTCTCTGTAGTGAAACCAAAAATCCCAGGACGTGTGGGTCTCACAGTACAAAAGGATAAAATGCAAGTGATTGTCCTTTCCATATCATGAATACAAAAATAATGAATATAAAAATACTATCTTCTCCTTTTATTCTTACTGGGATCCTTTGTAAGGGCACTTGGCTGTCTTTTCATGCCCATTTTAATTAGAGTACATTTCTCTGAACTTTTCTCCATAACTGCTAAAGGAAAGTGGTAAAAGAAAAATGTAAATTTTATCTAAGAAGCCTTATCCTAAGGTGACACTTTTTGCTGGGCAGTAAGTAATTGATAGAACACAGGCATCTTTTGGAAAATATGTTTAAAAATTATTGTGTGATATGTTGCTTTCTCAATTCATATTATCCTTTCCATGCTGCACATATTTAACATCTGGAACTATCTCACTGGTAAGAAGAAGATTAATTATGTGCTAAGGAAATAGTACAATGGTAGGTGCTTATCTAGAATGAGCTGGATTTCATCTTCAGCACTGTAAAAACATGTCAGAAAAACAATTATCACAGTGTCAGGCAAGAACACTGCCAATTGTTCACAGCATATAGTTATCTTTAGTATTTAATATGTAATTTGAATATTTTAAATGATCATCATGTTCTTAGTGGTCCCTTTCTCGTGATCATCAAAATATGACCTTGACTGCCTTAGAGCATAAAAAATAAAGAACAAGGAAAAGTTTGAAGTTTGTTAATGGCAGTGTGGAAAAATCAAGCAATCACAAAATAGTATAATTAGTAGAAAATGTCATTTAGAAAATGCCAAGAAGAATGTAGTACTTTTCCTATACATAAAAAAAATTTCATCTCCCTTAGAATAAAACATGAAAAAGATAAGGAGATTATGAAATTTTTTTAGTCACATAAGAACATGCCAAGATATGTAACCTTATTATAAATAATCCATTTCAAGAGGTCATAAAGAATGTCAGATTTCTAACAATATAAAGATATTGTTATAGTGAGTAAAACCATTAATGATGACAGGTGTGGTGGTACATGCCTGTAATTCTCACACTTAAAAGCAGAGACAGGAAGATGACTTCAAGTTTCAGGTATCCTGATCTACCTGACAAGTCTCGTGTTAATCAGGGATGCAGAAGGGCATCTTGTCTCCAAAACAAAAACAAACAAACAAAAAACCTAAAGCGTAAATGTCCATGGATTTTCATAGAATTAGGATAACATTGTTTAGAGATAGAAATGTCAGAGAATATTGTTGATACTTAGACAATGTTCCTGAAAAAGCCCTAATTAAACTTTTGCCCTTCATAATCACATAATATTAAATTTTACTTTCTGATTTTCAGAACCATAAAACAGAGTATTAAGGTCAGTTCTGAAAGTTGTATATTTTTTTTACTTTTTTAACTCAGGGATTTTATTTGGCATTAAATTAAAAATGATTTAGTCAGCACTTAAACTTTTGAAAACATAGATTCCTAAGTCATTTTTGCATATTGTACCTTCAATAAAATAAACTATAAACAGGCTTTTTATATATTGGTGTTATACTGTTGCAATTAGGATAGAATCCTAGCATGCTCACTAGTCTTTGTGTACTGTGCACAAGCTATCCACATACCAGTATCATCTGATGAATTTTAGGCATATCATTGTCCAGTTCCACTTTAAAGATAATATGATTTAATTGGCTTAATTTAATTGATTTAGTGGGGCTAAGTAAATCAGATGTTTAGACAGAAATGCAAGCCACATTCGTATTTAATGAAAACCAAGAAATGAGGTATAGGAGAGATAAATTATTTTTGAGCATAGATTCATTGGTGTCTATCATACATAAAATGTGTAGCGTTTTCATATTTTTTTCAGTTTTTCTGATTTTTATATGGAAAATAAAATCATGTTCTTTTCGATCCAATTAGCATGAATTTTGTACAAACCTTTAATCTTTAAAATAAGTAATGGCATCTGTTTTTCTATATCCAGAAGCCCTGAGCTCTTCCATTATCGTATATTTCTAAGATCCAACATTGCTCAGGAATTCCACTGCCCACTGCACTACCCGCTGTGTCAAACAGTAGCCTTGTCTTTTCCCACTTCCTTCAATATTGTTTTGTGTCTGTGTGAAGCTGTTTTCCCTCTGAAATATAGAAAAGACTTTAGGACCCAGTGACCTCTTAAGAAAAATGCTTTGCATGTTCGTTGGTTTCTGTGTTTGAATTATGACAGCGGATAAGTAGAAACACACACAATTCTGTTTGCTTCTCTAGCTCCCTGTATCAAGGGGACCCAACTCATTTTAGAAAAGCTCTCAGATACCTATGGGTAGCATCATAAAATCCAATCCCATCTCCCTGTTCTTTAAAGGATTACTGTGTATCAAGCCATCAGCCACTATTTGTATCTACCTTGGCTTACCAGAAATCCAAAACAAACTTCCCTTATTGCATGGATTAGAAAATGTGAGAGAACTAACCTTTATGACTTCAAGCTAGGTAAATGTCACACCTTTAAACTATTAATAGGAAAACTTTCATGCATGAAGCCTGAGACACAAAAGTCTTTCAAAATTATACTCAGTCTCCCTAAACATTATAAGGAACAACAAGCTAAATAGAGCAAAGGAAAAGACAAGAGAACAGGAAATAGCAATCGATAAATCATTTTACACCTGGTTGTTTGTTCTATGAATTCAACCACAAATATATACATCAAAGTAGTTGCTAAATCCTTATCAAAGTGATTCATTTAAAATAATAATAGGAAGAAGGTCCTGGATTCATTGCCCTGGAAAACATGATTTGCACTGTATAGGAAACAAAACACAAGGCTCTGGGTCACTAGGTTTAAAAACTGAACATGATAAAAATGCTGATTATAACTGCAAAATCAACACATTTTGTTTCTCAGAAAGGAGAAAACTCATATAGCTTTGTATGGTTTATTCCAGTAAGTGAATGTGTTTGACATGATTTAAGAATACCATTGGTACAATTCCAGTTTCAAATTATATTTACATATTTTATATTATGCTTGAATTTGACATTGAGAGTACTGCTTCTGGTTCCATCATCATTAGCATAAGAGATGTAGATAGAGCTGAGAATGAGACAGGTCTCAAATGCTTGCAATGAAAACTGATCAATATAAGCCTAACTGAAAGCTTTGTTTATGGAGCAGAATGTCTTTCAATAATCTTTCTTGTCAGATGAATTCATCCCTTGGAAATCAACATTAGTTCAGTCAAAGTAGAGCCAAAAAAATCTTCAAAACTTTAAACAGGGTGAATATGTATTAATGTAAATCTCGGTGGTAAAAGTATGGTCAAACCATAGACTTAATGCCAGACTCTTCTTTTTATTACATTGTGTTAAGGACAACGTTTAGTGCATTTTTTTTTTCTATTTCAAAATATATTTTCAATCAACACATTACATCATCCTTCCCCCATTTACTTTTCCCCCTCAACTCTTCCCATATTCCCACCATGCTTCTCACATACATGGACCTTTGCTCTTTAATTAGTATGTATTTATGCCTAAATGTCTAATGTAACTTTCTCAGTCCATTTAGTGTTACTTGTTTGTATATAGTTTCAGGGATCACATTTTCATGTATGTTTGGATACTTAAAACTATTTATTTTGGTAGTTACATATGTGTCTCTGGAGGTATGCACATGGCATGTAGGAACCTCTGGAGCCCCTAAGAAGTTGTCAGATCCCCTGGAATGGGAGTGAGAGTCAGTTGTCAGCTAACCTACATGGGTTCTGATAGAGGAACACAGGTTATCTACAAGATCCTTATGCACTTTTAAACCATCTCTGCAGCCTTTATTTATCTTTTAAATTGACAGCTACATCGTATGTATTATGACAGCTATACCTTATTTGTTTTGGAATATTATATAAAGAATGGCTGGTTGTAGCTGGGTATGATATGAATGACATCACATAATTTATGTTTTTTTTTTTTACTGACATTTTGTTTTTAAATGATTATTATAACTTCCCTTGGTATTGTTAAACACTTTCTGTCTGTATACATGGCTACACTTTACATTATTAACTCAAATTTTGTTCTTATTTCTTTAGTAAAGATTTTGCTTCTAACTCATCAGTATGTTACAGTTTTGCCATCTGTGCTACTGGTTTTAAGTTTAAGGAGTCATGTTTTATATCAAATGAGAAATATAACATTTTAGGACACAAATTTGAACAAGTTTATTTAGCCTGTGTGAAGGTCAAATTACAACCAATTAACTGAAGTTATTGGATTTAATCATTCTTCATTTCCTGGAACTCCAACTCCCTATAATAAATGTTGCCTTTATTAACATCAAACTCCAACTCCCTATAATGAAGGTTGTCTTTATTGACATTGTTAGCAAGAGAAGAAATACTTTTTAAAACCTTTATTTATCGGTGTGTGTGTGAGTTTGTGTGTGTGTGTGTGTGTGTGTGTGTGTGTGTGTGTGTTCATGTGCATGCAAGCATATGCCTGCAATTATATTCACAATCACATCACATGTGTTAGTCATGGTGTTCACATGATAGAGAGGACAATTTGAGGGAGTCATGTTTTGTGTTTTTTGTTTTGTTTTAGTTTGGTTTGGTTTGGTTTGGTTTTTCACTGACGTGGCCCTGGGAGATGTAACTCAAGTCCTCTGGCTTGGGCATAAGCATCTTTACCTGATGTGATGGTTAGTTTTGTTGACATGGTATAATTTAGAGTCATGTGGGGAAAGAGTCTTAAGGAGAATTTGTGTGCAACTGGCTGTCCTAACTTTGTTAATCAAAGTGAGAAGACCTAGCCACTGTGGGTGGCATCATTCTAGGGTAGGAAATACATGACATAAATACGTTGTGTACATATATGAAATGACCAAATAATGATTTTTTAAATGTAGAAAGTGAGGCTGATCAATAGCATGCATGCATATGTTAATTTATTGTTCTCTGCCCTGACTACAGAAGTAACATTACTAGCCATCCCAAGCTCATGCCACAGTGCCTGCTCAGCTATGATGGACTCTAACCTGGAATTGTGAGAGAACATAAACCTTTATCTCTTATCTTAATTTTGCCAGAGTATTAATCATGGCAATGAAGAAGGAAACTAGCACACCATCCTGCCAGACCAAGAAAACATTTCAGACAAACCATCATTTCCAGATACTTTTTACAAATTTTATTTCTTTATTTTATCATGAAGATGAGTGCTTTGCCTGCACATATGTCTGAGTATCGTGTGTGTGTATCCTGTGTGTGGCTGCTACAGATGGAAGCCAGAAAGGGTCAGTGGATCCCATGAAGTCATAGATGCCTGTGAGCTGCATGTGAATGCTGAGAATTGAACCTTCTGGAAAAGAAGCAGGGATATTAACTGCTGAGCCATCTCTCTGGCCCCTTTCCTATGAATACTTTTATATTGATTTTGTGTGTGTGTGTGTATTTGTGAAATTTTGCCTGTCATCTATCCATTTTTGTAGCCATTGATTTTCTGTTGTTTTTGCATGAGTAAGAGGTTGATATCAGTTTTGAAATTATACAGAATTATACAGAGCATGACCTATAAAACAAGATCATCATTTTATGCTGGGGCCACATGGCAAAGGAAGCTGCCACAATGGGAAATGGGTAAGGTATGACAGAGGGGAGAGTAATTAAACTCCTCAATTGAAAAATATCAGTTTCACCCACTGTACTTATGTGCCTTTTTCTCCAATATTTCCAATTTCCTTTTCAAATCATCTAGGTTTCTTGATAGCTTCCCCCTACCCATGAATTTACTGGTTTCCTGATTTATATGGGCACTTCAATTTAGATATACATATCTAAAGAATTAAAGTTAGCATCCACATATGAGGGAGAATGGGTGACATTTGATATTTGTATTGAGTCTGGGTTACCCCACTCAGTAATAAGTATTTCTAGTCCCATCCACTTAGCCACAGAATTTATAATTTTGTTTTTTTTAACAGATGAATAATCCTCAGCTATGTAAATACACCAGATTTTCATTAATGAGTCATCATTTGATGGAAATCTAGGCTGTTTAAAATTCCTCACTACTGTGAATAGAGTGGCCATGAACATGGATGTATATGTATCTCTTTTGTAGTGTGTAGAATTCTTTGAGGACATTTCCAAGAGTTGTATATCTGGGTTGTGTGTGGTAGATCTATTTCTAGATTTTTAGGGAGCTTCCATACTGTGTATGAGAGGAATAAATAACCTTAAAGTCCTTTGAAAAAGCCATATGAAACATACCAATATAGAGCTTTAAAAAATACATGTACATACATAAAAAGGGTTTAAAAGGAATTGCCTTGTAACAAGGGGATAATGTCCTCCCTAAACATCACTGGGTATCATATACAAAACCCAATGCCCAATGGCATTGTGGTCTATTTTGACACTTTTCTCATGCAGTATGAAAGGTATGTCATTGGAATATTTATTCATGTTTATTATGAACTATGACCAAACAAGCTAACACTTTCTGCCATGTCAGATGTATATATGTAACCGGTATATAAATCTTTTAACATAAACACAGACTATTTCTTCCAAACAATCACTCTATGGTTTTACCTCCTATTTGAACAAACATTTTCAGAAGATATATAGATGCCTCCTGGCATTAGGCTTTACTTAATTTGAAAGCTCTATACTAAATGTATTAACTCATGCTTATATTGCATATTATAATAAGCAATGAAAACTAAGGCACTCTTGTTAAACAAGTTACAATTTATGTTTTCATTCTCCTCAGATTTCTATCATGTTTGTTTTCTGTCTTGCTAATTCACAAATTGTAATAAAGTAAAAATTAGACCTCTATATACAATCTGTCAATGTTGAAGAAAATAATCAGGGTTACTTAGTAATAACAACAACCAGAAAAGTATTTCAGTAAAACAATCACTTCATAAATGAGATAAAATATCTTTAGACTTTACATTAGTATATACAAATAAATTTACCAGATTAGCAAGTAACATAAGTAATTTGACAAGTATCCCAGATTAATGACAAGGCTTAGCTTTTATTTTTTTTAATAACACCTGCTGTAGTGCTTTTATACATATTAAATAATTAGGGCCTTAACACCACCGCGTTAGCAGGTGGCACATTCAGCTGAAGAATGCAGGAGAAATTGTTAAGACATAAAGTAGTGGTGGAGAGTGAATGACTTCTAAGTACTTATAATATAAGAAATAAAATTATGAATGGATATTACACAGGGAGCAAGTGCAGTGCAAAGTACTGGGGAGGGGATAGGTAAAGCAAGACAATAGACTTCTGTGTTATGACAACAGACAGACAGAAGCTGGGAAGGAACAGGAGCTGTGCAAGTAAGTAAAACAGAAGGTATGTCTGAGCAGAGTGGTGGGTGGATCTCACTTCTACCAGCACAAGGACTTTCATTCCCGGCAACTTGACATAACCATAATGCTGTTTGAAAAACTGCAGAGTAAAAGTAAATAGTGACTAGCTATGATGACATCCATAGTCTAGCTAGCTCTAATCTAGAGGATGCTATTAAAGCTTGGGATGTGATAGGGTTGTCCCTTGGGGTTAGAACATTTTAGCATGCTCAAGGCCCAGGTTTCATTTCTAAGACTTCTTTCAAAACCCATTCCTTCAAAACACAAACAAACAAACAGTGCAGAATTCAGGAGATGTTTGTCACACATGTAGAGAAATAGCAATAAGTTGATTCTCTGTATTCAACAGCTCTGAAGTTCCAGCCTTGCTGAGCCTTGAAGCAGCTTCATCAACTTTTCATTTCAGCCCCAATGCCAATGAAATTACTGAAGTTTGCACCTAAGCATGTGTTGATGCAATTACAACTTCCTTCTGCCTCTATCACCCTTTGCCTTATAATACAGGATTAGATGAATACAGCCAGGTTAAGAATGAAAAGCAGCACCATTATTTTCATTCTATTTATCTATGTGTTTTCCTGGATGTTTATTACTCAGGATTGAACTATGGGTCCTATGTAGGGTGGGAAAGCACCAGTGAGGTATACCACCAACCTTGTGTGTCATTATTTTAAAGAAAGCCTCAGATCTGGTTAAATGATTTGATCCAAAACACTCTTAGGTATTGAGAAAAAAAGTGACTAAAATCTAGACAATCTTGTTTCAATTTGATGTTTTATAATAATACATTATCATTCTTAATAAAATAAAAATACAAATGTCACAAAGTATATGACCATTAACATATATTTCTGGAGTAGGATTGCATGCTTCTCTATTTTATATAATGTGTATATGTGGTGAAATTAGGTTTATGCATCTTTTGGAGTAAAGTTACACATATAGTAACCTAATGTACCAAACACTTCTCTATTTAAAAATTTTAAGCTGACTCACATGATCCCAGCAATCCAAAAGCTGAAGCAGGGGGACTGATGGAAGTCCCAAGTTAACCCAGGAGGCCACTCTAGGTTTCTGGGATAAAAAGACTAATGCTCTTTCAGAGGGTTTTTTTTTTTTTTTTCAAGGAAAAAGTAGTAAGCAACTCTGAAATGCTTAGGTAAAATGTTATAGGTGGTTAAGTAGCTTCAGACAGACTTATAATGTACTTAAAAGCTAAAACAAAATCTGTATCTCACCACACACACACACACACACACACACAGAGAGAGAGAGAGAGAGAGAGAGAGAGAGAGAGAGAGAGAGAGAGAGAGAGAGATGTTAATTTCCTATACTGGCTCTACTCAGATATATTTATTTTCTCTTGATTTATTATTAAAATAAAAGAACATTTTACCTGTGCTGAAGTAAAAGAAATATAACATAATATGAAAAGAAGAGAGTCTTTGACCACCTTTTAAATGAGACACTGTAAACCTACCAGTCTGTGGAAATGGTATTAAGAATGATGGGCTCAGATGACCAATGTTACCAATGACGCATGCATGCCCAAAATACCATTTTCAGTTCCGCCTACTCTGGCTGTTGCTACCCTAGAAGATGAACTTGGATCTTCACAGCTGATTTTCTAAATAGCTGATATGGGGCTAGGAAGGCACAGACACTAGAGTTATTTGCTCTGGTAGCGTGGGGACTTAGGTACTCCTGACTAATGAAAAAATATGCTGTTTTCCTCACTGTAGATGAAGATACAACTTTCCATGAAAACTCTAGAAAATAATTGACTTGGTTTCAACACTTGGTCAATGTTTACTTCTAGAGGTGGTAGTGAAAATGGGCTGTGGAGGACATGTACCTGCCTTTCAAGTTTAGCATTTTGCCATGAAAGACTCTAAGCAAGGGGTTTTCAATATCATAGCTAGCTCATTTGTAAAATTTAGGTAATAACAATGTCTAAGATTTCAAGATGCTATGGAGAAAAAAACTGATGTGAGAAATGAAAAGTATTTTGAAGAGTATTCAGCAGAAAGTAAGCATCCTTAACGTATTTGGTATCACATGTCTTGTCATGAACCTGCACCAACTCCTCAAACACATGTCATGCTATTTATCTGGTCCAAAATTGCCTTTGATATGATAAGAATTAACAGCTATATTTTAAGATAGAAGCAAATTGCATCCATTGTCTAATAACAAAAGAATGGCAACTCTAATTAGAGAGGGTTGTATCAGACTGATTCCTTAAAGGTCCTGCTGTGAACCAGAGCTATTTTAGTCCTCAGGGTCAGTGTTAAAGAGATGAAATTCACAAAGCAAACACTGGTGAACAAAGTGACAGATCTAGGGTCAATAGCATGAACACTACAGAATCAGACCTTTTGGGAGACAGACTCATAATAATAGTGTTTAGATTTAGAGAAAGAATTGATGTGTGACACTGATGTTATTACACATGAGAAAATGAGGTTTTCATTATTCAGGGATTCATTCCATTTAGATGGTGGCTAAATTGTCTAAAATCCCCTTTTATATCCTGTAAATATCAGACACATTAAGAATGTCAAAACATTAGGTAACCCTTAGCAAATATCAAAATAACTATTCAGAATAAAGAAAACTTGTGCATTGTTCATAGCTGTGAGAAGAACACAATTAAATGTTGATGTCTGGGGATGAAAATGGCATGCAGAGTCTTGCCAGCATTAAAAATGCCAAGAAAAAAAATTACTCCTTCCACAAGAGCCAGGAAAGATGAATTCAAGTGCTCCAAATGGAACACCACCCACATAATCGCTGTTTCATGAAGGTGAAGCTAACTGCAATGTATGTTCATCACAGCCACATGCCTTAACAATTGCATCATGCTGTCATTATTCCAGAGTCATCAAAGTTGGGTGACTCTAAAACTCTGAGATGTTTACTCTGAGAACTTAATTGTAGTGCCACAGCTCTACACACTGACCTAGAAAATGCCATGCGATTTTATGATAATGTCCTGTAATTGTCATAGCCCAAGCACTTTACCTAATTATGTGATGTGACTTAAAAAGAAAATATCCATTGCTCATAAATCATTTCCTCACTTAGAAATCATCAGTATTTTAGTGAAGAAAATTGCAGCACAATCTTTTGCTCCAGTTTTAATAGTACATTACAGGAAAATATGTTACCCAGAAAGAATAATGAGAGAGAGAAAAAAAAAACAAAACAAAACAAAAAACCAGATGCTTCAGTATCATTATGAGTCTCAGCCATGTAGAGTTCAGGCAAGAAATGGCTCCTGACTTGATTACATACAATTAAGAATGTATGTCACTACTCAGGATTTGTTCGCAGATCTCTAAAAAAGGAACAATCACTGAACTCTACAGATAAAAGTTTCGAATAGTGTCTTATGCCCCATAGGTGATGCCTTGGTCATGCTAAAAGCAAATACTGATCTGTCTAAAGAAATCCATAAAAAACTGTCTTCTTGCTCTACTCTTTGAACAATAGTGAAGTTATGCTTCAAGTCTAAGTGCCTCTCTTAGGTCAATTAAACCAACTTTGTAAGCAAATTCATTTCTTCCTAGAATTAGTAAATTAATGAGGAAACATAAAAAAATGATAAGTTAGGGAAGGGGAAGGTTCTATAGTTTTGCATATTTTTGCATTTTTCTGAATGTATTTATTTTACTTAGCTTAAGAATGATCTGGCTGAACATGGTGGCTCATGCCTTTAGTTCCAGCACTTGGGAGACAGAGGCAGACAGATCTCTGTGAGTTCAAGGCTAGTCTGGTCTACAGAACAAGTTCCAGGACAGCCAAAGCTACACAAAGAAATGGTGTTTCATTGAAAGAAATCATCTAAAAATCACATACTGACTCTTTTATAAATTTGTTATAAATATTGGGAGGTATAAAAGAATTTCTCTAAATTCTTGTTATTATTATTAAGTAGAAATATAATAGTCTTTAAATTTTTGAAATTACTTCTCTATATTGAAAAAGCAGATCAACACACTCTTCTTTAATTAATAAGTACCACATCTATGGAATCATATTTTAGCACTGCTCCACAAAGAGCTGTTGTCACAGACATTGTCTGCTATACTACACTCAGCAGGAACCACACCTTCATTGGAGAATAGCCATGAACTCTATGGCAAACTCTATGTAAATAAAAGTTCATAAACTAACAAGTAGCTGTTTTTAAGAAAACAAAGAAAGTATTCCTATCTGTGTGTTTCTTTTTAGAAATAGAAACGGTTAATATATTTCCTAATGCTCTGACACATCCCAAGCAGAGTATGTGTGTCAATGTTTCAATTTGGCTAGCAAGGTTGACTGGTTACAAAAACTGCTGCCATTAGTGACATATTAATTATATGTCTCCAGGTAAATATTATGTTGCTCTACATTAATTTTTTTACATAGTTTACTGGTTTCTAGGGATTTAAAGCACAAGTTGCAGTATATATATATTTGCATGTGTGTGTATGTGTGTTATAAGTCAATGACTATGAAGTTTTTAGGTGAAATTTGACTCAGCTTTCTAACAAATATTTAGTTATAAATATTTTGATTTAGGAACAAATGTATTCACCAATTGAGCAGAAGATTATGGTCTTTTATGGGAAAACTTTGTCTATATTTTGAAAAAAGAGAGATGGATTTGGATTTCTAAGGTTTTTCCTTATTCAAGCAATTTCAATGATTCAGCTTATTCAACTTGCTTTACTAGAAAATATTTCTGTTCTTTGTGGTATTAGATTGTTTATGATTTATTGAAGTTTGCCTGAGCGTTCCTAATGCAAAACTAGCCACAAGGCATAGAAGTCAGGCAATGGTGATACACATCTTTAATCCCAGCAGTTATACTAGCAAGCCACAAAGCCAGGCAGTAGTGTCACACACCTTTAATCCCAGGACTCAGGAGACAGACAGATGGATCTCTCTTAAGTCAAGGCCACTCTAGCCTACACAAGAGTGAAGCGTATCAGAGCTCATGCCTTTGTTGCCAACACTTGGAATCACAGGCCTTTAATCCCAGCACTAGGGATATGGAGACATGAGTGATATGGCTGGGTGGAGAAAGAAATATAAGGAGGAGGAGGCAGGAACTCAGAGCTTTTTGCATCTGAGGATTTGTGGAGACAGGATTGCTATTTCAGCTTGGTAGAGGTAAGATCTACTGACTTGGCTGCTTTGCTTCTCTGATCTTCAGCTTGAACCCCAATATCTGTCTCTGGGTTTTTATTATTCATGTTAAAGTTCTGTGAATTATTTCTGATGTCTTGAGATACAACATGGTTCCCAGATATTGGCATGGGTCAAAATCTGAATTGTTAGCTCTTAGTAACTGGTTGAAAAAGAAAGATGGATTAAAGGAAGAAAATAAAACTCGGGAGCTAACACTAGTTTGGAGTGTAAAAAGGACTAATGTAGTAAATCCAAAAAGATGATCTAACTACAGTAATTTTTATTTCAAAACAACGCATAGAGTAAAAAGCTAAGAACACATTATTTGGTATTCAACAAGTCAATTATTTATTTACCTGGGTGATATCTCTTAAGTACACTGATTATAGTTAATAAATACCAAACCATTGTCTTTCTTCATTATTCTTTTATATCTTTCTGAAATATTGGATTATTAAGCTTACATCACCCTAATGTATAACACAAAACGATAAAATAGCACTGAGTAAATTTTAAACAGGACATTCTCTGTTCCTCATTTATTTTGTTCATTCAATCATTTATTTAAATAATAAATGCGATTTTTCTATATTCTTCCCCAAAATACATTGTCATATTTCAATAGAATCCTGTTTCAAAGGGTATTCTGAATCATAAAACTACCTCCCTGCAGCAGTAAGAGTTAAAGTTTTAAAATTAAAAGGCTTTTATTTAAAATTGTCACTACACTTTGCTCATCACATGATGTAATAATTCCCATCAATATGTTTCTCTTCACTGTTATCTCTTAAAGACCTCCCCCTGCCTTTGCACTATCCTCACAATGATTTTATGTGAGATAAATAAGTTTCAGCTCCAAAGCAAACAAGACATCAGTTAAAGTCAGTGCAGCTTGGAACTGACTGACCCATGATTTGGCAAGTTTCTTAAGCTGGCAAATATTAGTGAGGAGAAAGACTTGTTTTTGGTGGTAGGAAAAAAGATTCTTATGTGGGACATCATAAAACAAAACCAAAACAAATAGACACAAACCTCTAGCATCCTTAACTCAAAAGAGAAAAGGGAAAAGTCTGAACATACCCTGTGACCAGAGACACCTCCACTTTCCCTCCTACTATATATCTTTTCAGGAACATTGCACTTGCTCAAGTGGGCAGGAGGCAAAATCCCAGCCTTTCAATGTTCTTCTCAAAAATGTGTCCTGAAAAAAGGCTTGACAACATCCAAGGCTTTCAAAGGATGGTTCTAGATGTATCATAATGGAGGTGTGTAATATGAAACTGTTGGAGATGTACTTACCAAATGGATTATGAGAGTTTGTCTAGAAATTCTGATATCCAGTCAGTGCCATCTTGTCCAAACTCTTGGGATTTGATTCCCATTCAGTGATTGATAACATGAGGTTAAAGGAACCCCTGCTTTATTTTAATCTTCAGGAACATTAGGCTTTCTCATTATTTACTATTATTTATTGACATAATTCCAAAGCTCAAAATATTTTATTACACATATATTTGAACACATGATTCATAATTGTATAGTATAGAAAATAAACTTTTTGGTATTGTCCTCAGCATTTCATGATGCAAAATTATTGACAAACATCTGTAGAAAAATAATAAAATAGTCCTTCAGTATTAAAATTCTTATTAAAAACCATTAGATCAAAGGGAGGATTATGACATCATCAATGCATAGATGAGTTAGGCATGAATGAGATGAATTGCCCTGGCTGTTTCAACAAATCAAAATATTTCATAGCCCATCTCTTAAAATAAATCAAAATACTTGGAATCTGAAGGTCACAGTTTGCCATAGGTCTATTGCAAAGCATTAAATGCATTCATACTTTTCATTACTCGGCAGTTTCTGATGATGGAACATGTAAGACAATGTGCATCCAATATAGAAGCATCACTCTGCATACTTACCAGGTGATTTTTATGCCACTTGTTGAATGCAGATTAATATATTTGGGCTTTTTATTGCTCGAGTAGAAAGTGCTCATTACTTATCATTTTATGTTTATCATATAGAAAATTAAAAACAAACAAAAAGTTTTCTTAAATGGCAGACATCACACTGTGGTAGTGGTGGATTTTCTCAAGATGGTCTTCTGTGGTTTTGGTGCAGTGGGAGGAGGCACGGCTGCAGGGGTGGGAGGGGGGAAGCTGTTACTGTGGCTTATTCCCAGTCCCCCATTTTCTAATGGGAAAGTGGGGGGATGAGGTGGAGGAGGGAAGGGAGGACCTTGGTGAGGGAGCTTTCCTGGCGGATGCACGGGTTCACTGTGCAAATGGACCTCCCTATTCTTTAAGTTATACCGGGTCTCACAGTCAGGACAATAGCCATGGTATTGTACTTTTTCATTGAACCGTACTCGTTCCCGAGGCCCTGCTTGCGGACTCCTGTCCTTTTCAGGTCTGTGCATCAGAGTCTGCACTGGAGCCTTGTCCAAGTTACTACCGGGTATGCAGCAGATGTCTCCATTTGGAATTTTGTTGGGTCTACCCGGTAAACCTCCATTCCGTAGAAGGGTACCGTTGGTCTTTACAGGATTGACAGCTGGCACCACTCTTTGAGGTTCTTCACACCTCACTGGTGTCAACCTTGGAGGAGGTGGTGGAGGGTTCGGCTTTCTCAGAACTGTGAGGATAGCAGATGGGTGCGCCGGAGGTTTAATGAGTGGGGCGTTGGCCTGCACTTTGATCTTCTCTATGCTGGAAGCTGTTGTACCGCTGGAACTACTGTTGAGAGTGTCTGTTTTGGAGCTGTCAGTCATCTCATCCTCCAGCTGTAGGTCAGAAGTCAAGGTATCAATCTGGTCAACCACCTGGTGGAAAGGACAAGGTAATGATATTGAAAGGCAACTGGAAGCACAATATACACAAAACAATTCTTTTCTGGACAGCTTTGATGCTTTACATAAGCCCTGGCTTTTCTTGAACTGTTAACTACAATGCTACCTAAGCATTTTAGTCATATTTAGAAATAGTAACCATCACAAAAGTACATACTGTTTGATATCAAAACCTCATAAACCTACAGCCTGATATGCTATTTTTCTTCTTGGCTGTGCTATCACCACCCACAGTAAAATTCAGATGCAAAAAAAAACAATATTTAAAAATAAAAAGGTGAAACTTCACATATGATTTAGAATTTAGAAAGTTACAAATCATGACTTCCATGCTGAAAAATAATCTGAACAATTAGGATAATATCTGGGCTTTTAACAAGATCGCTGTCGTTTTTGAGCCCCCGTGGTGATTTGAATGAAACCCAGTCCCAGAGGGAGTGGTACTATTTGGACTCATGACTTTGTTGAAGTACATATGGATTTGTTGGAGGAAGTACGTCATTGGGGGTGGCTTTGAGATTTCAGATGCTCATGTCAGGACTAGTGTCTTTTTCTATCCCTGCTGCCTGCACATCCAGATAAGTCCCTACCAACCACCACATCTGCCTGAATGCTGCCATGTGTCCTGTCATAATGATAATGGACTCAACCTCTGAACCGTAAGCAAGCCCCAATTGAGTGTTTCCGTTATAAGAGTTGTCATGCATGGTGTCTCTTCACAGCAGTAGAAACCACAACGAAGACAGCTCCCCAAACATGTTAAGGGCAGACATATGAGGTCCAACATAAAATCATAAACTCAATTAAAACATTTTGTGCCTTTTGTGATTTGTTTTTATTAAATTATCGTGAAGTTCTTATGACAAAGCCTTGTCTCAATTCAAATAGTTCTAGCGTAAAATTTCACTTTTAACTAAAAAATGCTTCTGATCCTTAACTCCAAATATTTTCTCTTTTTATTTCCTTTAACCTAATCTTTTAGGTCTTTTTATAAAAAACTCTTAAAATTATCAATTCATTTTCTGCCACAGAACATTCATACACAGTAATAGTTCTTCATGAAATGTCCCCTCTCCCACCTCTTGGTCAAATCAATGCCCACAAATTAAAAAAAAAAAAAAAAAAGAGTCTTAGTTCAGGAGTCAATCTTCATGTAAAGCTTTCTAATCCTTCTCTAACTGTATGTCACATTTATTGATTAAATACTCACAAACAATTGTATTTCTCTCTCTCAACAGAGTCACATAATTTTGAATTACATGTTAAGTAGCAGCATAGTACTGAAATACTTTTTCCCCTATAGACCCTGCCTATTCTCAATGACAATGGACATTTTTGATTATTCTTCCTTGTAGTATTCTAAATAGTGAATCGTACCTATGGAGTCTCAGAAATATTTATTAATAAATGCTTTGAGAATTATTTCTATAGGTCAAATGTGTGCAAAATCATTTTTCCATCTGATTGCTACATGTGACATAATTTCAACCTTGCTCAATTACTCTAAAAGAAATATTCTAGAAGAAACTTACTCAAAAAGGACATTTTCGCTAGTTCTTAGACATATATGCAGAAATTGCAGTTATGGGATGGCTAATAGTTTCAAGAGTTAAGGAAACTATCTTGACTCATTGTGGCTGTAGTCTGTTTTCCCTGGGAGGTAACTACTCCTAACCTTTAGTCAATTAAATTTCTACAGCAAAAGTAATACCTCTTCTATTATGAAAAACATAAAGCTGATGGGAAATTACTGGTACAAGCCTGAAGGCTTGATAATTCCTGACTGTTCTTTGTATCTACACTTTCATTTCTTGCATGTCTATTAATGCAAAGTTAATAAAATGCTGAAAATAGCACTGCTTTCATGGAGCAAGCAACCTAGTGGGACTGACTGTCATCCACAGATGTTAAAGATCTTAGGCTAGAAATGATTCCAAGTGCTCAACAGCATCTTAGATATTATAACGGGCTGAGACTCCTTGAGATAGGTGGGTGCAATGCTCCTGAGACTCGAGACAGATTTATTTGGCAGAAGAGCAATGGTTCAAGCATGCCTTCAGAAAGAGCTAATAAAAAGAAGAGAATATGGGAGCACTCAAGCAGCCCTCACTGCTGAAGGGCACTGTGAGCCAGCTAGCAGCTACACTGTAGGAGTGTTGCAATAATTTGCCACATGTTTCAAAATCACCCCCAGAATCCAGAGAAGCAGGGTTCAAAGAGACAACGTGTTAATAAGTATTTCTAGATGAGAAGTGCATTCTAGCTAAACTACATAGAGTTTCAAGGAGGAAAATACAAATCCTTTTTTAACAGTGAGAATACAAGCTGCAGAAAAGGAATTAAAAAACATTTAGAGCAACAAAAAGGCATCAAGTATTATAGAACATCAATAATAAGGAAAAATGTAGCATGAAAGGACTACTTTTAGCGAGTGGGAGTCCCAGTAAGAGAGAAGAAGGGGATAAGAAATAGAAATCAATGGTACCTGCAAGAAAAACTGCAATGGAATGTATTTGAAAAATATACTAATGAAACCTATCATTATGCATACTAAAGTTAATAAATTAAACATTGGCAAACAACATATGTATACACAAATAACAAATACCTCAAGATAATTTGGAAATGTGTGTCATATTGAATAAAACAACAGGAATTTTATTATAGTTTAATTTAATGTTAAACTGATAGAAATGGATATTTTCATTTACTAAAGATAAGGCTGGTATTTATATTAATAGCATACACATCCAAGTCTTTCATAAAGAAAGAAACATCATGGTGTCAATACAAACTTAGAGAATTTAATGAATGAAACTATTCAAAGTTCATATCCATCAAAGAACACACACACACACAAACATAAAAAAATAAGAAGATGGAAGCTTATAAGTGAGTAATTTACATAAGATGCACATGTAATTTATTAAGAATAAATCTTAATAGAAATCAAAACTATATACACTAAAGGAAAAGGATATAGACTTTGTCAATTGCTTAGTCAATGAGAATATGTTTTACCTTTTGTTGTTGTTGTTCTTTTTTTGTATTTATTTACTTATTCTTTCTGTCTTTCACATCATGCCTTCTAATTCCACTTGCCCACCCAAAAATAAGACAAGATAAAATTGAAGAAAAAAGCAGGGAACAAAAGGAAGAAGGGAAAGATCTCATCATGGAAGCTGCAGTGTGACACAGTGAGTCACCAAGTGAACCCCTTTACCCATGCATTTTTACATGTAGGCATTTATCTCAAACAATCATTAGTCTGATTCAAGGCCCCTGGTCTTTGTTGCACCATCCATTTTGGGCCCTCACTGGGACTCTTCCTGGACATCCAGTTTCTATCCTGTCTTAGAGATCCTGCAGTTCTGGGTCCACAGGACAGATACCACCCCTCTTGTCACCCCCCCATACTCCAACAGATCACAGATGAGGTGGACATTGGGATGGGCCAACCAGTAACCTGGTTCTGGGCCTGGGTACTTACATGATTCTTCATCCCACCAAATCTTCCCTGTCCTCATCACCAGGGTGAACTCTCCAGCATTCCCCTAGCTATTTCATCCCTTTTAGCCATGAGGAAATGAGCAAGGGATGGTGCCAGTTCTCTGGCTTTCTAGCCCTCAGGGATGGTTCTTCCACACTTACACCTTCAGGGCCAGCTGTACTATGTTGCTCAGAGAATACAGTTTTTAATATAAATTGCTGGTTATGATTTGAGTGAATGAGAAATTTGTATATTGCTAATACAGATATAAAATCACTTTACAAGATTGTTATAAATATCTTACAAAGCAGGTAAGATACATATTCTTTGTACAGTTCTTTTATGAACCAACTTCAGCCTACTCCAGGAAAACTAACATGTTTATAGGCATGGAAACCCAAAATGGTTTTCTTGGCAGGATTTTGTTATTTTTTCTTGACTTGTTATAGTTCAAAAGATATACATAAGCAAATAAATATAAATAAAAAGACTAGTGATAACCTAAATATCCATTAGTAAGTGACTTATGAGGTAAATACAGAGTAAAATAAATGGATTCACTAAGGGCAGCTAGCAAGGCTGCAGAAAAGAATTCCTCTTTGTAAAAAGCTGGGGGAAAGAGGAGTCAGGGCAAAAGAAAACACAAATTCTAAGAAAGAGAGAATGGCTTCTGGGAACCAATATGGGTGTGATCGGAAGGATAGAGGAGATAGCTCAGCTGGAAAAGTGCTTCTTACACATGCATCATGTTCTGAATTCAAACCTTCAAAACATCAAAAACCCACCCACATATAAAACTCGGGACATCCAGTATAGTTGAATTATGTGAGAGCAATTATCTCAAGAAATAAGATGGAGAGTAATTAAGAAGACACCTCATATTGACCTTTGCCATCCACACTAATAAAAATATGCACCCACACATGTGTATACATACATGAACACGTAAGCACACACAGGCACACAAGTGATGGGAAACCTAAACAGTGTTGAGAATCCCAAAGGGTGATTTAGCACCAAGATAAATAATGTTGTTAGGATAGTAATACTACAGAAAGACAGTCCACAGATTTAAAGCAACCCCTCATCTAATTACCAATAACACTCTTCACAGGTTTAGAAAAAATTTTCATAATTCATATGGAAACTCAAATGTCTGTGATTATCCAAAGCAATGCTGAGCAAAAACAACAATGCTGGATGTGCAGAAATACCTTATTTCAAAGTGCACTCACTACAGAGTTGTGGCAAAGCATACAGTAACATTAGACCAAAGTAGACACAGAAACAGTGGAATAGAATTAAGTACACAGAAAAGAAAGCTGTAGATTTGCTCTTCACCAAAGATACCATAAGCAAACCCCCTATATCCTGCTATACTCATAGATGGGTGCCCAATTGTCATCAGAGAGGCTTCATCCAGCACTGATGGAAATAGATGCAGAGACCCACAAACCAAACATTAGAAAGAGCTTGGGGAAATCTGCAAAAGAAGGGGAAGATGAGTTGTAGCAGCCAGAGACATCAGGAACACACACACACACACACACACACACACACAGAGAGAGAGAGAGAGAGAGAGAGAGAGAGAGAGAGAGAGACAGAGACAGAGACAGAGACAGAGACAGAGACAGAGAGAATCAACTAACCTGGGCTCACAGAGACTGAACTGACAACCAGGGAGACTACTTCATGGGACTGACCTAGGTATCTGCATATATGTTGCAGCTATGTAGCTTGAACTTCTTGTGGGACTTCTAACAGTGGGAACAGGTGCTGTCTCTGACTCTTTTGCCAGCTTTTGGGACCCTATTACTCATATTGGACTGCCTTATCCAGTCTTAATAGAAGAGGAGGTGCCTATGTCTTACTACAACTTGGTATGCCTTGTGTGGTTGACATCCATTGGAGGCCTGCCCTTAGCTAAATAGAAATGGAGGAGGGGATGGGGAGGGGCATAGGGAAGGTTGGAATGACTGGGAGGAGAGGAGAGAGGAGAAACTGCAGTCAGGATGTAACAACAACAACAATAATAATAATAATTTTTAAAGATGACAAAATATACTTTAAAGAAATAGAACCATTCTTAAAAAGCATATTGCTTCTAGGAAAACTGAATTTTCACATGTAAATGTTTAAAAGTAGACCTTACACCCCATCCTCTATAAAAAAATCAACTTAAAATAGATTGAAGTGCATAATATGGCCAGAAACTATGAAAATTGTGGTGATAAACACAGGTGAAACAGGACAAGGTATTAGCAGAAGCAATGACTTGCTAATAAGTTTCTAATAGCTCAGGAAATTAAATTAATAATTCAGATGAGATTGTATCCAGTTTACAAGACTTCAGTGTAATAAAATAAAATAACAACACTCAAAAAAGTGAGGAGCCTGTATAGAAGGGAAGAAATATTGACCAGTCATTCAGAGAATTGATATGCACAATATAAAAAGAAAAAGCAATAATAAGATCAAGTATTCTAAGCAAAGGCAGAAAAATGGTCAGAAAAGTCATTTCTCACAAAAGCACAAATGGACTATAAACACAAAAAGATACAGAGCATCTTTTGTCATTGTGGAAATGAAAGTAAAAACTATACTGAAACTCTATCTCATTCCACTCTGCGTGGTTATTGTTTAAAGCTTCAGACTAACAAACCAACAAACAAGTAGGTAAATGGCAAAGCCTTTCTCTCCAACTACAGATGTCAGGAAGGACTGTTTTTTAGATAAAACTAGTGGACAGTAAATCTCAACCACAGCTTCTCTGTTCTGATGACTGCAATCTGGAATGGCTGCCTTACAGAGACCTCCTACAGAGATTAGCTAGGCTGCTTTCCTCTCATTCACTGTATGCAACGAACCTGCCTCCTAGTTCAGCTGTATACAATAAGTTCTACTCTCTACGCAGTGGTGTGTAATAAACAACCTGAGTCTCCATCAGAGCAACAGTCCACCCAATCCCAGCTTTTCTGCTGTATTTGTCTTTTCTTCACTCCCTTCTTGATTGAGACAGGTAAAGTTCAAAACCCGACAAATCACTGAATTAAGCACTGGCAGCAAAATAGTCCATAAAAGTACCCATACTAAAGAAATTGATCAACACAGTACTGTGTGATGAAGGGGTTACCAAAAACTATGGAAGAGGAAATGGAAAAATCCTAGAATTGAATGGAAAACGAAAACCCAGCATACTAGAGACTATGGAGTATAACAAAGGTTGTTCTAAATGGAAAATTTCTAACTAGAAAGTCTATATATTTTAAAATAAACCTGAAACAAAAATGATACACTTCAAAATCTTAGGAAAACAATATAGTAAGTAGACACAAACAAAAATAATCAGGGAAGAAATTAATAACATGGATACAAAGGAATACACATAGGATCAATGAATCAAAGTGGTGGCTCTTAGAAAACACAACAAAGACTGAGAAATCCTTAGGTGAATTAACCACAAGACAAAGAGAGAAGATTCAAATGAATAGCATTGGAAGTGAAAACGTAGACATATAACCGACATCAGTGAGACTCAAAGGATCATTAGGGTGTATGTGGAAAATCTATGTTCCAAATTGGAAAATTTAGAAGATAGTGATGTATTTATACACGCCAATAAATCATTCCAAAATTAAGCTAGAAATGAAGATATAATGAATCACATTAACAGATTTTTTGGCCTCTTGATAATCTCATCAGACAGCATAAAGACATCCCTTGTGATCAAAGTGCTGAAGATACTAGAAAGTACATCACCGAAATAACAAAGCTATCCATGGGAAACTGACAGTCAACATTAAACTACTAGAGTAAGGCCTCCAAGCCAGGAAATTCCCCTGAAATCAGGAATAAGATGGGAAAAATAATCCAAATTTAAAATAGGTTGGGATTATATTTCACTTGAGTCAGAATATCTACCATTAAGAAAACAAACAATAGTTGCTGGTGAGGTTGTGGACAAAGTTTATAACAGAAACTGGTCTAGTCACTATGTAAATCAGTATGGAGTTAAAAACTAAAAACAAATCTGCCATATGCTGCATCGATACCACTTCTGGATGCATTTCCTAGGACTCTGAGTCAACATGCTACAGAGATATTACATAGCCATGCTTATCCCAGGGCTCTTTGCAAAAATCCAGTCCTGAGATCAGCCTTGAGGCCCACCAACAGATGAATGGATAAAGAAAATGTGATGTGTATTCAAGATGGAGCCTTATTCAGTCAATTTCAGTCAATGAAAATCAAAATCATGTTCTTTGCTAATTTGTGTGTATGTGTGTGTGTGTGTGTGTGTGTGTGCATGTGTATGAGGGCATCATTACTTTAAGTAAAATAAGTCAGATTCACAAAGACAAATGTGATTTTCACTCCATTGTGGATACTTGACTGTGCAAGACACATAAGTAAGTGCATATGTGAATGATAGAGAGTAATTAGGGAGGCCAAGAGAAAAATACATGTAAATGAGAGAGTATGGACAGAGTGAAGGAATAGGAGGGTATGGGGGATCAAGCTGCTCAAAGTACATGATATAATAGGAAGAAATCATCTTTATAAAATGTATAGCCAGACATATCAATAAAAAGGGAAAGATATTCCATATATATTACTTGTAGAACCATTAAACTATAAACACACACACACACACACACACACACACACACACACACACACACACTCATACACACAAGACCTTAATGTATGTCACTGAAATACAGTGTAGTAAAAGTAGATAAACCCCTAATACAAAATTCAGGGAATCCGTCCCTCCCCACTGTCCCTGTCCCTGCACTGTATGGGTGGCTCATGCACTGTATCTCTTTATTTGTACTCCCTTCAGGCTAACTTTCTGCTGTTCATAACACAGTACAGTGACTTCAAATTGATGTATTAAGTGACAATTTACTTAGTGAAGGAATGCAATAGAGATTCAGACTTCACTGACCCTTGCCTTTATTTCTATCCCTGTCACAATTCCTGTCTCATGTTTAAGGCCATCAGACCCACTAATCCATAAGGTTCAGAAAGACAGATGTGGAATAGGAGGGAAGAAAAGGCAAGCAGATTTCATGAGACACGGAGGGCTCTCTCCCTGTTCACTGAAGCACAGATTTGCCTCCAATGCTTGTGATAAAATTCTTCCAGTCCAACTCATGGAAGACCGAAAGAATTGAAGCATGCATTTGTCTTTAAATATTACTCTAACGGTATATAGATTTTTCCAAAATGCTACTAATCCTAGTGAATTAAAGTAAAAACCTTGGAGTTCAAAAATCTTAAATTTTCAGTTTGCATGGATCTATCTCTGGAGTCACTTATCAACGATTCTCAGTCTCAAGAATTTTGAATACGAAGTTGATCAACAAAAAAGAGGAATTTGTCTCCAATTGAGACTTTTACCAGACGATTTATTGACTCTGAAATATTCAGAATTTATCTATGAAAATTTCTACCCAAAACTGTTGATGTCTGTAGCAAAAAAACTAAAAGAAAAAAAAATGAATGAGTCAAGGGAAGTATTATCAAAAGAAGCATAGTTAAGAATTGGAGTTTCCATTATGATCAGGCCACGTTCAGTAGGTGAATGCAAGCGCTGACTGACACAGCACTGTTTAACCTGTGATGGATGGAACTTAAGCCTGGAGAGGAAGAGGCAAGAACGAGGCAGCCTTGATTATGTTCCATCCCTAAAAGGGAGAGCGAATCTGCCTCCCATTTATAGCCATAACTCACATGCTCCATTTCTATCTGTATGCCCAAATGATCTAGTGCAGGGATTAAAGGAAATAGGTTTTCATCACAGTTTTGCATTCTGCTGCTAAATGACAGCATGTTTGAGAAAGGGCATGTGGATTTGTATGCATGAGCAAGCCCTGTAATTATAGTGTGACTGGTCAAATTACACTAAATTGTACTTATCTTAGAAAAATGTAGCAAATGGAAACATTTAATTTATTCTACAATTTGGTCTGGCTTCTAAATTTATTTATGTGAAAGGATCTGTAAGACATTAAAAAGGCAAGAATGACTTGGGCCTCTCTCTCATAGTCTCTGATAAAGCTCAGTTACAAGAATGGGATAGATATTAAAGTGGTTCCACAAGACAACTAGGCTAACCTTGGAACATGGAGCCATCTTCAGATTTTTTTGAGCAATGGGTATTTCCCTAACAATGCCACTGTTAGTGGCCAATCAGTCACTGACATATTTCCACCATGGTATGTCTTTGTTGTCCACACCAACAGATTGTATCTCTTTTACAGTGTAAAACACTTTATTTTCATACTAATAAACTTATGTGACATAATTGTTATCATTTTTCTTATTTCCTATATACACAACATATAGCTAATTGGAACATATATATGTATATATTTGTCATGATATAATATCACCTTGCCTGGAACTCACTGTGTAGAACAGGGTGGTCTCAAACTCAAAGAAATCCACCTGCCTCAATGTCCAGAGTACTAGTATTAATGACATGCGACACTACACCATGTTTTATTCAATGTATTTTCATCATATTTCCTACTCTTCCCACTAACTCCGTCCAAATCCATTCCGGTCCTTCTCTCCTATGCTTTGCATTTTCTTTTCTAAATGTTTTTAATAATAATCTATTGAATCCAATTTGCAGTACCCATATACTTCTGTGTGGGGGCCAATGACTGGAATCAGGCTCACTTACCATGAGCCACATGGTTAAAGCAAACTGATTTCCATTCCTACAAAGCCATTGCTCCTCAGTTTGGGGTGGGGGTTCATGCATTCCACTCCTCCATGCAAGAATGTTTATTTCCTGGCTCTTGGGCAAACGGACACAGCTTCTAGAGTTCATGAGTGCATTCACAGTGTCATGTCCCGAAGTGCCCCAGCACTAACTCTTAGACTCTCTTCAATCTTTCACCAGCTATGCTGAGCCTTGGGGAGTGTGATAGCTAATCTCGGCTGCCAATATCACTGTATCTGTGCACCAACTAGAACTCAACATGTTGGGCACTTCTGTCAGGGATCTTTCTTGAAAAGCTTATGTGAAACAGGAAGACATGCCCTACACATGGGTGGTGCTTCCTGGTGGACATTGAGATAAAAGGACATTGATGAAGGAACATTCACTGTCTGTGTGTTTGTTCTCAGTTCACTAGCAGATTCAACTGTCCTGCTGCTGTGACATTTCATCCCCCATGTTCAAACCAAAGTCTTCAGGGTTCCAATACATACTGAAGACTAGCAGCTCTCCACAAATCTCTCAGGCCTCTACAACATTGGATCTGCTGAGACATCGAGCCTTGAGAACTTAACAGTACAGGATGTTTAGCCTTGAGGTTGTGAGTCAGCTATTGCTGGTTTGCCTGAGCCAACAAGTCATTCTTATGAATCTCTTTTAAAAAACATATACATACATCCTACCAGTTCCCTTCCATTAGAGTGTTCCTACTAAGACAAGAGGGAAGTAATATAGGTGATCCATTGTGGTAGAGTACACACTGACACATTCTCTTCACTTTGTCCAACTGCAAGTTTCTGCATTAACTATTAAAACTTTTGTATCAGTTCTAGTCAGAAGTGATTTAACTACACTCCAGGGAAGACATAGTATCATAGCCTGGGGACAATTTGCCTCACTTAGCCCTCTTTCCTCCAGTGCTTGTGGTGTTCAGTCAAGCAGGTCCGTGAGCTAAGGTGTTCCTTTGGGCCCTCTGTGAGAGAAAAAGGCTGCATTCTTCCTTTGAGTGCAGAGCCTCTCTCAATCTTAATGTGAGGCACAAAGACACCAGTTCATCTAAGGTGAGCATAAACATAGTGTGAGGAATCCGCATCGTTCGCCCTCATTTCGCTAGGGCTGGAAGAGTAGGTCTTGTGGCTAAGGGCTTAGGGTCTTCAGTTTTCCTTCATGGTTGGACTTCCTGATGTGAGAGTTCTATGATAACCAGGTTTTCATTTTTTTTCCAGGATCCTGACTTCTTTCCCTCACATGCAATTTGTAGCCAATTTCAGTTATTTAAGAGCCCTCAGAAACTGTATGGGTTTGGTTCCGTGTCAAACTGGTCTTATCTCTTTAAGTTCAGAGATTCCTATTCTTGGGGTATGTTCTAGGTTAGAGCACACCTTAGTCAAGCCAGTGTAATGGCATTGAATCTCACCCCTCACATAGTGAGATCTAGTACCTTAAAAGGCCACACCAGGTATGTCTCACATCCGCTGTTCCTTGTGACTCAATTCTGGGATATAATCTGAAAACCTTGTCTAAGTACTTTTGAATCTGATTATAAACATTTTTGAGTTGCCTTTAAAATTGTCCAAATTTCCTATATTATTACACAGGTTAATGGTGATAATTAACATGTGTGATACAAACATGGTTTGTGTGATTAACATGTTTCTGTTTGTCTTATACCAAGCAGACTTGCATTCAGTATGAGGCAACACATAAGTATTGCAGTAGTGCTAAAGGAGAAAATGACATGAAAACACAGTTTTGTCTGCATGTAAAACTTTGCTAAATATATTTTTATAAGAAAGGACTGGTTTACTAGAAGAAACATAAGGTTACTTTTTTTTCCTATCTACCACTACTCTACACATGTAACAGGATAATCTGAGAGGGTTGTAACTCTATGATGGAATTTTTACTTTTGGTAGTGCAAAGTGCATTAAAATATATTTGATTGTGAAAGTTTGGCTTCTTCCTTTCCAATTTGTACTTCCTTGATCTCCTCTTGTTATCTTATTGCTTTAGCTAGAACATCAAGTACAATATTGAAGAGATATGGAGAAAGAGGGCAGCATTGTCTTGTTTCTATTTTAGAGGAATCACCTTAAGCTTCTCTCCATTCACTCTGATGATGGCTGTTGGTTTACTGTACATTGATTTTATTATGTTTAGGAATGTTCCTGTTATCGCTGATCTCTCCAGGATCTTTATCATGAAAGGGTGTTGAATTTTGTCAAAGGCTTTTTCAGCGTCTACTGAGATGATTATGTGTTTTTTTTTTTCTTTTTCAATTGATAGATTTTCATATGTTAAACCATCCCTGCAACCCAGGGATGAAGCCTACTTAAACATGGTAGATGACTTCTCTGATATATCCTTGGATTCAGTTTGCCAGTATTTTATTGAGTATTTTTGCATCAATGTTCATTAGGGATATTGGTCTGTACTTTTCTTTCTAGTTGAATCTTTGTGTGGCTTAGGTACCAAGGTGATTTTGGCCTCGTAAAAAGATTTTGGTAATGAACCTTCTGTTTCTATTGTGTAGAACAATTTGAGAAGTATTGGTATTAGCTCTTCCTTGAATTCCTGGTAGAATTCTGCACTGAAGCCATCTGGCCGTGGGATTATTTTGGTTGGAAGGCTTTTGATGACTGCTTCTTTTTCGTTAGGATCTATAGGTCTATTTAAGTTGTTTGTCTGTTCTTGATTTAATTTTGGTAAGTGATAGTTATCCAGAAATTTGTTCATTTCCTTTGACTTTTCTAATTTTGTAGAGTACAGGTTTTCAAAGTATGACCTGAAAATTGTCTGGATTTCTTCAGTGTCTATTGTTATGTCCCCCTTTTCATTTCTGATTTTGTTAATTTGCATGTTCTATCTCTCTGCAAATTGGAAAGGAAGAAGTCAAACTTTCACTCTTTGCTGATGATATGATAGTTTACATAAGTGACCCAAAAAACTCTACCTGGGAACTCCTTCAGCTGATAAACACCTTCAGCAAACTAGCAGAATACAAGATATACTCAAAAAAAAAATCAGTAGCCCTACTTTATTCAGACGACAAAGGGGCTGAGAAGGAAATCAGAGAAACATCACCCTTTACAATAGCCACAAACAACATAAAGTATCTTGGAGTAATGCTTACCATACAAGTGAAAGATCTATATATTAAGAACTTTGTGTCTTTAACAAAAGAAATTAAGGAAGATACCAGAAAGATCTCCCATTTTCTTGGATAGGTAGGATAAACATAGGAAAAATGGCAATCTTGCCAAAAGCAATCTACAGATTCAAAGCAATCCCCACTAAAATCCCAGCATAATTCTTCACCGACCTTGAAAGCATAATAATCAACTTTATATGGAAAACTAAAAGACCCAGGCTACCCAAAACAACCCTGTACAATAAAGGAACTTCAGGAGGAATCACCATCCCAGACTTTAAGCTCTACTACAGAACTGTAGTCCTGAAAACAGTCTGTTATTGGCACAAAAATAGACAGGTAGACCAATGGAATCAAATTAAAAATCCTGATATTAACCCACACACCTATGAACACCTGATTTTGGACAAAACAGCTAAAAGTATACAATGGGAGGAGGAAAACATCTTCAACAAATGATGCTGGCACAACTGGATAATGGTATGTAGAGGACTGCAGATAGACCCATGTCTATCATCATGCACAAAACTCAAGTCCAAATGGATAAAAGACCTTAACATAAAGCTAGCCACACTGAAACTCTTGGAAGAGAAAGTGAGATACCCTAGAACAAATTGGTCAGGAGACCGCTTCCCAAAAATAACTCTGGTAGCACAGACACTGAGATTGACAATTAATAAATGGGACCTCCTCAAACTGAGAAGCTTCTGTAAGGCAAAGGACACAGTTGACAAGACCAAACTGCAACACACAGACTAGGAAAAGGTCTTCATCAACCCTACATCTGATAGAGGACTCATCTCCAAAATATACAAAGAACTCAAGAAACTAATCAACAAAACACCAAATAAACCAAATAACCCTATTAAAAAATGGGGTAGAAAACTGAGTAGAGAACTCTCAATAGAGGAAATTAAAAAAGGCTAAAAGACACTTAAGAAACTGCTTAACATTCTTAGCTATCAGGGAAATGCAAATCAAAACAACTTTGAGATACCATCTTACTGCTGTCAGAATAGCTAAAGTTAGAAACCCCAAATGACAATTTATGCTGGAGAGGATGTGGAGAAAGGGGAACACTCCTCCACTGCTGGTGGGAGTGCAAACTAGAACGGCCATTTTGGAGATCAGTATGGCAGTGCCTCAGGAAAATGAGAATCAGTCTACCACAGGACCTGGCAATCCCCCCTCTTAGGCATACCCAAATGATCCACCACCATGCAACAAAGACATATGCTCAACTATGTTCATAGCAGCATTATTTGTAGTAGCAAGAACCTGGAAGCAACCTAGATGCCCCTCAACTGAAGAATGGATAAAGAAGATGTGGCACATTTACACAATGGAATACGACTCTGTGGAAAAATACAATGGAATCTTGAAATTTGCAGGCAAGTAGATGGAACTTGAAGAAACCATCATGAATGAGGTAACCCAGTGACAAAAAGAGGAACATGGTATGTATTCACTTATATATGGATTTTAGACCTAGAGCTAAGGATTACCAGCTATAATTGACACCACCAGAGAAACTAGGATACAAGAAGGATTCTAAGAGATTCATATAAGGTCCTTCACAGAAGTGAGTTTGGGGGGGGGGGCCGTGAGTGGAGAGGGAACTAGGAGAAAGAGAACGGGAGGAGAGAAAAGCATGTGGGACTAGGAAGATTGAGTCAGGGGAAGAAAGAATAGATGAGAGGAGAGAGAGAGAGAGAGAGAGAGAGAGAGAGAGAGAGAGAGAAAGAGAGAGAGAGAGAATAAAAGAGGGAGCTATTATAGGTCTGAAGAGAAAACTGAACCTAGAGAAATGTCTAGAGACTTACTGGACTGATCCAAACTAACAATTTGAGCAACAGTGGAAAGGCTACCATAAATGTCCTTCCCAGATAATGAGATCGACGACTAACTTATCCATGATCATGGAGCCCTCATCTAGTATCAGATGGAAATAAAGGAAACACCCACAACTAAACACTGAGCCAAACTGGAATCCAGATGCAGAGAGGAAGGACAAAACCAGGCTACAGAAACACATAGAGACAGCTGACCTGAACCAGTTGGAGCTAATGGGCCCCCAGCCTGATAGCTGGGAATCCAGCATGGAACCGACTCAGACCCTCAGAACATAGGTCTCAACTAGAAGAAATGGGCAGTCTAAGGGACCTCTGACAGTGGAACCAGGATGTATCCCTGGTGCACAAAAATACTTTGGGGGCCCTTAACCTAGAGACAGGATGTGACAGATTTTGATGGCTCCTCCTGGAGGGCATCACTGTACATGTGTATTGGGGGTGGGTGGGAGGATAGGTTGGTTGGGGGGCATGAGAGAGTGGGAGAGAAAGATGGAGGGAGGAATGGAGGGAGGGGGAGGGGGAGGGACAGTGAGGGAACTGGGATCGATATCTAAAATATAAAGAAAATTTAAAGAAAATTTAAAAATATATATTTGATAGAGACAGTGTAAAATGCAACCTGAATCTTCACTGCTTTCATACTGAATGGCTATTATAACTATACAGAAGTCCACTGAAATGTAGAGAAATTGCTTCTGGTTAATTTGAGTGTGTGACATTTTATTTGCAAGTTTTATTATAAAGCTTATTTTTAAAAGAGCAACTGACTCCTAGAGTTAAAGTGTGCTACACAATATAGTTATATAAGTCTGATATTTACTTATCTTTAATAAGGAAAGTATTTCCATTTTACTTTTCAACAAATATCATCCACAGACCATGATAAAATTATCTAAACTAATTTCTGTTTTCATAATATTTCTTGTTCTTTTAATGAATAACAAGCTTCTCCTGCTACTTCATGTAAAGTGTGGAAAAAAATATTTTTCTACTTCAGCAGCCTGATGAATGTAAATTACTCATCTACTTGCATCTTCTGAGTGGATACTCAGGCATGGGTCATTTCAATCATATTCAAGAATAGGTTGTATCTTGGCGTAACTGACTTGTAACTTGTAAATATCATCTTGCAGTCACCAGTCTCTGTCATTTTGCATGTATAAATGTGCAAATAAAAAATGAACTAAGTTGTCGTGTTTTGCCAATAAATACCTATATCACCACAGTGTGTATATCACCACAATGTGTGTGTGTGTGTGTGTTCTGCAAATATCAACAGTAAGGTATCTTCTGGATGTAATTAACTCCTGTTTCCATTCAACCTGTTCCTTTGCACTACAGATTTCTTAAAATGCACAAATGCACTTCTTATACACATACATGGAGAGAGAGGAGACAGGTCAGAAAGAGAGGCAGAGAGAGAGAGAGAGAGAGAGAGAGAGAGAGAGAGAGAGAGAGAGAGAGAGAGAGAGAGAGGAGTAAAATAATTCAGTCTGGATAAGAAAATGAAGAGTTCCAGAAATAGAAACTCACCTAATGTGGTAGAGGGTAGCTGGGATAGTGTAGATGTGTATGTTCATTTGGGGGAATGTTTATTTAATAAGAGGGAACATGAAGAAAAATGAAGAGCCAAATATAGACAAAAAGATAAAGACAAGCTGATAACAACACACAGGTGGGCAGAGATCTTCACACAACACTAAAGGGTTTGGCCAGAGTTAACAGGATGACATTAAATATGTATGCACAAGTAGTGTGATCATCTAGAATTTTGCAGAACCTGGAGAAAGTGAAAAGAAATTTCCATAAAGAAATTCACTAAACATGTAATGAAAATAATGGGAAATGATGCAAGCAGAAAGGGTGTGTTGTATTTATTCTTGCATTGGTGAAAACATTTGAGAACCTCTAATGTTCATCTTTGGAATATCTTTCTCAACCTGAAAGTACCTACATTTACTTGAATATGATGGGAGTGTGCTTAGTGGGAAGACATAAGAGAGCATTATCTGAGATTAATAGGGGCATGCAAGCATTGTGACATTCCTTTCTGTCTTTAAGTTCTAGCATTCTTAATGGAAAATTGGCAGTTTCATTTTAAAATATAACTTCATGCTGGATTTAATGAACCAGAATACATGAGATGAAGGAGAAAGAGGGTGTTTAAAATGTGAACTCTCATAAAGTTGACTTTCCAGGCATCTCTCTTCACTGTCAGGGGACCCTAGATACAGTTTATAAAAATAAATTAAACATAATTTGAAAAACAATGACCGTCTTCATGACAGACAGTGAAGAGCCATTTAAATCTGCTCAAGGGTTTTGAGAATTAATCTTTCATGACTATTATTCTGTGTCTAAATCCCTTAAAGGCTTCAGCGTGCACCATCCCCGCCCCCAACAGTATAGTGTAGTTTTTATAGTAAACCTACCCTTGCTTTGTTTTAGCAAAACTATGTTGGAAAGGATTATAAATGAACATGGTCTCCAGAAAGTGATAAAGAAAAATGTTAAATGCTTTGTGACTTATTTCAAACATTAATACAGCTAATATTTTTTTAAAACCCCTCTAAATATTCCTTATATGTAAAACCACATTTTATGTTCCTTTCCATATATTAAAGTAGGAAGCACCACAGTCCCATGCAAACTACATAAGTCCAGTTATCTTCAGTTCATTTTATGAAGTATAAAGCTACTGAAGATCTTCAGTTTTACCCTTCACCTTCAACAGCTGTGTAAATGCTTCTTTTTATAATCACATTGCCAATTATTTATAAACATCAAGGCCCCCTAGAGTCCAAGAGTATAAACAACCCACTGTGATTTACCAATTCTTTAAATTAGTTAACATATGATCATGCTGTTAACACAATACAATGATACTATTTCATCTTTTCAAACAAATCTGGCTTAAAAACAACAGCAAATAGGTCTAAATTAAAAGAAAATAGACAGCCATGGCACATAAGATAATACCAATACTGTAAAGGAAATCATAAAATTATGCAATATTGCAAAATTGCTTTAAATTTCAAAAATGTAATATATGGACAATTAGATACATAGTTCTTAGTGCATATGACAGAAACAAGAATTATATAATGAGGTTAAACAGTACAGGTTAGTGCTGAACTCTAGTCAATGTCATTTCTTTCTAGAAGGCTGAAGTTAATTATACATTTGCACATTAGACATATATATATATATATATGTAATTAGCATGAAGTTGAGAAAGCATGTTCTAATTCTTCAGAAAGCAGACCTGACAATCATAAAAAGTGGAGGTGTGTGAATATATTGTGAGAAAGTAATGGAACAGCCAAGTATTCATCTGGGCAGTGAGAACATCAGTTAAGGTCATTTCATGGCCTTCTGGAAAGATTTTAAGAAAAGGTAGAGAGGCTTATTTTGAAATTTAAGTTTTCATAGATTTATATACTTAGAATAAGTGACTTGGCAAGTGGAACTAAGTTGTGGGCAGGTGTTAATCAAGAAGGCTATCATTCTGACACTTATGGCTTAGTGGACAACATCATGATGTGGAGTCATTATAGAATTATCCTCTTTGGTACGTTAAAAAATGTTTGTATTTAATTGAAAATCAAAATACACCTTGCTCCCAAGTCATCCCCAAGCAGTAAGTTAATCCACTGAGTATCATTTATGAGTATATCTCTTTTCCTCATTTTTTTCACAAGTGTTTATGTTGTGAGAATGTGTGCATTTGTACTTTTGCATGTAGTGAGCTCATATATACATGAAGTTACATGTGTGTGCTTGGTGCTCATTTGTTTATGTGTATGTCCATGTGAAGTTCTGAGATTCATGTGGGAGTCATCCTCAATGTTTCCTTCACACTACTCACTAAGACAGGGTCTCATAATCAACCCTGATATGACTAGCTTGCACTGGTGATCCAACTCTGCTTTTCTGGGGCTTGAATTACAAGTGGGCTGCCACATGCTCTGGATCTTCTAAGAGTTCTTTCATCCTTTATGACCATCATATGCAGGAGGATGGACCCAGCAGCCATTTTTCTCTATCTTGTGAATTGAGTGACTTGTGACAGTTAAAATTTTGTGTAATTCTTGATGCATTTTCTATTTACATATCATTAAATATATACCACTGAGCATAATTAATCTTAATTATTTAATAAACAATAATATGATAAATTATAAAACTGACATAATTATTAATTTTCAGATTTGACTGGACTATTACTATTAGTAAACAGAAAAATAGCTTTCTGCCCATCTCAATAGATTGGACCAAACAAAGAAAAAAAGCAAATTTCTGAGAGACTCTTCATCATAACTGTTGGAGAGAATTTTCTAGCACAGAATGAGAAGATGCTGAGAGATAGCTCAGGCTCAACACTCAAAAACAAGAGAATAATCTAGTTTTCAACAACATATGCTGCAGGTACCACATAGCAGCAACAGGAATGTGTGCCTCAGGGGCAGGAGTGTTGGAGGGCATTAGTCAGGTTTAGTGATGAGAGGCCAGAAGACATGATTTTCTAAATAAAGTTTTTCTTCCTCAGCCCATGTTTCAGCTTCAAGTGTTTTGGCATGAGCACTAGCCAAAGAACAAACTCTACTTAAAAGAGCATGATGAGGACTAGAGTACCTCAGGCCAATGATAAAAGACAGTTTTCCAGGCCAACAATACTTGAAGTCACTGTAGGAAGTGGGACCTGAAGGGGACTGTCAAAGCCATTATTTTATGTCTTTTAACTTGTACCTTTTAAATCTTTCCAGCCTTCTAATGACATTCATTCATTATTTCCACTTATAAGACATGATGCCATTGAAAATTTTAGGAGATGGGTAATGGAGTACACTAGAATTGTCTTTCATAGGAACAAAATCATAAGTAGAACTGAAATTTAATATCAGAAGTACAAAGATAAAAGAGATACTACTGGATAGCTCAGATTTGAAGCACTTATCAATGAAAAATGGGTCTATCGCATTTAAGTAGAGATACTAAATGATTCATGAATGCCTCAGCATGGCATTAGGGGGAAAAAGCTTGATATTTTTTGTGAAAAATGTTGAGTATGAGCAATGAAATATAAACTATAAATAAGCATACTGGCAAAGAGAGGCTAGTAAAAGACTACAATGCAGAGAAGCAAATACCACTTCTGGAGGCTACACAGAGCCATAGTACCACACAACCCATCATATTTCCTGTGAGGGAGAAGTAAATCCTGGAAGGCCACATTTCCCTGATTTAACAGGGACCCTTCTGCCACCTGACTCACCCCAAGCTCTTAAGTTACAGAAATGTGGCAATGAGAAACAAGGTTGTTTACATACTGGGTTCACCTTGAAAATAGTCTTACAGATGATAGGAACATGCTAAGGAGAAGGTACTCTCTTAGCTCCTGTATGTTCATAGCAGAGCTGTTCACCTTACAAACAAGAAGGAAAACAATTGGGAAAATGACTGAATTCTACAATTTTTAAACTAACAAAACATCAGCAGCAGAATAGAGAATAGGCACAATCTGAAATTCAATTATGGACATAAAAGGTGGACTGGATATAATCACTGTGACCACAGAAGGAAAATCAGAGCTTTTAAAAGTGCCTGCCCTTAACACTTTCAGAGCCTGGCCTCATAGTGAATTATGATACATTTAAAGACTAAATACACTTTAGGCAAATCTTCATTATCAATGTCTTGCCTGAAAGTACAGTTTTATTTAAAAAAAAAAAAAAGTCATGTAAAACAAGTTTTGTGTTACAGGAACTCTGTTTTGTGATGGGTTTTGTTTTTTAATAAATGTTAAAAAATCTTTGTCAGTTTTGAGCATGAATTTGTGAACATTAGAATAATACGCGTCAGAGTGTGTCAATGGACAAAGGTCAAACCCTAGCAACCAAGTTCTGGCCATTACTCATCACCTTGGTCTCTCACCTTAGCTCTGCACCACAATATAGAAAACTCAAATATCCATGTGTACTTTCAAGCTGTGTTCGTATTTCCTGCAAACAGCGTCTGGTCATTCCACAGATGAAACAAAATTCTTGCAGGATTTGTTACAATTTCTTACATGCATGGTCTTTTATGTGTATGCATTATCTATGCACCATGTGTGTGCAGTGCCCACAGACTCCAGAAGGAGGCATCAAATTCCCTCTGAAATGGAGTTATGGATAATGGTGAGACTCAATGAGGGTGCTGGGAATTGAATCTGAGCCCTCTGAAAGAAAGCCCAGTGCTTCTAATGGCTTAGTCATCTTTCAGCTCCAGTTCAGTATGTTTTACAACATTAAATTTATAACAAAAATACACTACAAGACTTGGAAATGTTTGAAATCAATGGCTGGGGAATTTAGAATCTCAGTTGCAATAGTATGCTCTCAAGGGAGAATAACATTCAACATAGGTCTGGCTACTTGTCTTCACACTGCAACTAGAAGAGGCATCAAGAGGCAGTCATTAGCTAAATGTTCAAAGCAGACTTCTTGATTATATTTAAAGTTAGTACAAATTACAGAAACAGACAGAGTAATAGCTTCATAATGTATACTATGTTTTATAATGTACACTTCACTGCTGTGGGATGAAATAGATTCAAGAGGTGAATTTCTTTAAAGAAGGAATCTCCTGCAGTTGGCTCATTGAATTACAAATTGGGCTTCAACAAAATTTTCTAGGAAGTGATTGACACTAAGAAATACCACCCACTTCAAGGATAGGCATCAAAGCAGAAAGAGTTAAGCATGAGACAGAACTGTAAGGCTCCTTTCAGACTTTCCCAGGGCATCATCAAATAACAAAGGAAAAACAACAGTGAACACAAAGTTCTGAAAGTGTGACCCAAGGATGTCCTGTTCAGCAAAGATGCTATGAAGTACAAAAAGATAAGACATAACAGTGTTGCAGATGCAAGTTCCAGAAAAGACATCAAGTTTTAAATTTACCAGCACAGAAGATGAAAGAAAAGCTATGATGAAAAAAAGAGAGATAAAATTCAATGTCCAAATACATATATTGTTTGGTTGGTGTATTGTTTCAGATAATTTTAACACTGATGAGTCCTCCAAGTATGGAGATGACTGACTAATAGTATCTCTCAAGGGAAAGAAAACATGTAGACCACAAAGCCTTTTGAGCATTCCTCTAGACAGGAACACAAAGAAATATAAAGTACTCGACAATAGGCATGAGTGGCATTGGATCACATTATACATGGAAAAAGATTTCTAATCCATTTTCCTTTAATCAATGAAAAGCAACTAACTTTCAAATTAAAATAAATTCAGACATTATGGTGATTATGCAAACTCCAAAATCAAGTACGTTTTTCTGAACATCTTAATGGCAGGGTTCAAAGCAATGGAAAGGGTGAGAAACATCTGAAGGAGATGGAGGAGATCAGGCTGAGGTCCAGGAGATGAGAGCTTAGCTTAATTTGCATAGCTTAATTGGGAAAGGAAGGTCCCTAGGCAAATATGTTGAGAGAGAACATAGCTAAATGTGGATTTAAATGTGGATTACTGGTACCATGTGCCTCATATTTTCTGTGAAATTCTATAGGCTTAAAACATTCACAATTAAATATGTTAAAAAGACAAATCCTACAGAATGCATTCACTTACTTGACAATGTAAAACCTTTGAACATTTTAAGTGTGTAACATGCAAAGCTATTCAAATGCAGCTTTTCCATTAAGGAAACAAACAGAAAAGGTACCGGGGTTCAAAGTTCTTTGTAGTGGTGTCTGTCAAAGCAAAAGAAATCATTGAAAAATGTGCTGCCATTGATGTAACTTTATTTGTAAAGACCTGATGATAACCCAAAATATTTATAAGAAACACAATTTCAAATGTAATAATAACTATAATCATTTGTTTGGGGGCCAGAGATAGAACATTTATATATTTAATAAGTTGCTTGTTTTATGTAAAACATGGAGACATTTATACTGTCCTTATGCTAGCTTCATAGATTTAGAATGAGTTTAGTAATGAAACAGCCATCTGTCCGAGGCTCAACTAAATCTGAGGAAGTAAGCAAAGACAAGGAGAGCATATACGAATACTAGAGGTAGCCTATGTGTAGAGAGAAGCCCCGAGGCTCTATTCGGAGGAAATATATGTCTTGTCAGATTAAAGAGCCAGCTCAAGAGAAAGGATGCAAAGGAATTTCTTATGTGATATCTGCCAGCTCTTAAAAAAACCAGTAAATGAAGTATGGCTATATTCATCTATAATCCTATTGCTTGGGATTTAGAGACAAGAGTACCACAGGTTTAAAGAAGCCTGTGTTACACAGTAAGAACTTCTCTAAATAGACTAATTAAGTTCAACTTATCTGTATTAAGTGGCCTTTTCTCAAACATTTGCAAGCTAAACCAAGCTTCCCTCCATTACCATTATCTCATTTGACCTATGAATATCAGTCCATCTAACTGCTTCAATTTTTCATCTGCCACATCACACTCCCAATTTTGTGTCATCTTTTCAGAGTCTACTGATACCCTTGAAGTGTTAGGATCATACATTAGATCAACCTATTAAGGGCTACTTCCTTAAAGAAAATTAAGTTTCCTTATGGATAAGTTTCCTTATCCATAAATTGCCAATGCTCCTCAGTTAGGCCTGGGTTTTTGTGAGAATCATTCCTATCTCTGTTAGATTTCTGATCTTGTGTATTTTATGTAACCACAGCCACTGTGTTCCTGAGTGCAATGGCCCCATTGTTTCTGGAAAGCACTGTTTTGCAGTAGTTGTCCACAAATCTGGTCCTTACAAACGCTCTGCCGTCTGCTCCATTTGTGGAGGAGATATGATATAGATACCATGTTTGATTTTGATGTAAAATATTCCCATAAGCTGATGTATTTGAACTCTTGGTCCCCAGGTTTTGATGTGAATTTTGATCAACGGGGTCTGGCTGGATCTCTAGGGTACTTTTTTGAAATCCATAGCTTGGATGAGCTTTGTGCCCCATTTCTGATTTTTGCTCCTCTAGAATGTAAAGAAATCTGCTACTCCCTGTCAAGAAGATCAATTCTCTTGCCATGTTTCCTATACCACGATGGACTGAAGTGCCTTGAATTATGAGCCAAAATAATTTTTTCTTCCCATATGCTGTTCTCACCAGGTATTTGGTCACAAGTGTAGGAAAGGGATTATTATACTACTAAGCTGCTGTTTGAATATGAATAGAAGTTCTTGTCCAAATCTATAACAAACATAATTCACAAACCATAGGATGAAAGGAAAACAGTGCTGCAAAGTTTAGACTGATATTATATGGGAAGGGCTACATATTCTGCCAAATAGTGTGTATTACCAGGACATTTAATATTGCCATTTAGCCATCAGCTGTAGAAACAAGTGACAGTAGCCTTCAAAGAACCAATAAAATCCAGCCTAATAATCATTAAATATTATTTCAAAATAACCCAGTGGATAATAAAATTTAACCTACAAAGACAATAAAATCAAATAATCACTGGTATCGAAGACCTGTTGTAGCAAGTCCTGGAATCACACTGGCTCACTTATAGATTCTCTCTCTCTCTCTCTCTCTCTCTCTCTCTCTCTCTCTCTCTCTCTCTCTGTCTTTCTCTCTCCTTTTCTTTATCCCTTCCCCCATGTATGTATTTAACTTTTAATATCTTAAAACATTATGACTCATGAAATATTAAAATAATATAACCTCTAAACTGTAAAAGAATTTCTCACTTATGGGAGACAGAGGAGAAACACTGGGGAACAATCCTTTTCTACACTATTAATATTTATTACTCTCATTGTTTAATAAAAAGCTGACAGGCCAGTAGCTGGGCAGGAAGTTAGGTGGAACAGCAAAATGGAGAATGATAGTAAGAAGGAGGGCATAGAGAGGAGATGCCAGCCAACTGCCGAGGAAGCAAGACATGTTAAAAGACAGGTAAAGCCACGAGCCGCATGACAATACATAGATTAATGGAAATGGGTTAATTTAAGTTCTAAGAGCTAGTTAGGAAAAAGCATGAGCTATGGGCCAAGCATTTATAACTCATATTGAGCCTCTGATTCAGTTATGTGGGAAAGAGGACGGGATGGAGGAATACTAGGAGAGAATGAGAGACAGAGTGAAAAACAGAAAGGAAGGGATGAAGAGAGGAGAGAGAGGTGGGGGAGAATAGGAGAACATGAGACTTAATGAGCTATGTTAAACTATCCAAGGGATACTGATTGTGATCAGAGATAGGAATGTAAGAAACTGGCAGTACCACAATTTATTCAGATCTTTAGATTAATATGTGAAATTATTTGATTACAGGCTACATTTCTAGATTTTAAATAAGGGACAGTAACTCATGTTCATCAAATATTTTTAAAATTTTAGTATAAAATGAACAGGATGATTTCACTCAAGTAAAAGAAAAATGTTGATTTTGAAGTAATCGCTTTATTATCAAATAGTTAGAAAACAGATGTATGTACAAATGTGGTGCACCTTACTGATGTCATTTATTATTTTCATAATGCATCTTGCATCATTGCATATTATATTTCTATGTGTATCCATGCTAATAAAGTATCTTACTTTTTTCATATTCACTGAATTTCTGAATCTTTAAGTTTCCCTTATACAATGTGATTAGAAATATGGAACGAGGCTTAGGTAATGTTACTGTTTGTATATTAAAAGCATAAAAATGCTCATGAGCAAGGAACATTCTCAACGGTCTTTAATGCTCACCCTACACTCCTATTCTAAGCATGGAAGTCTCAGCGGCAGCAAGAAGCCTTCACATGGAATTCAGAACAGGATGGCCTTTCTTAGTCTGCTTCCGAAGACAATAGGCTGTTTGAGGAAGGGGTATGTGATCATGAAGTCGGTAGACATAATTTCCACCCAGTGGAGCTTTTAGAACCTCTCACTCCCCATCTTTTGTGGAGCAGACCCTTCAGTTGCATTGCATCTCCTGGTGAAGGTGGATGTTAGGTCAAGAGGGCACATGGGGCTCAGAGCATGGGTGTAGTGAGATGTTACACAGAACTTCACTACTGTGCACAATGAATATGTGTTAATAAAAATACTATCATTATTTCAAAAAAAAAAAAAAAAAAAGAAATATGGAACGAGAGAGAAAGCACTTCTCCACATGAGAAATCATTCAGCTAAGTTTCAAAAGAGCTCCATCTAAGGGCTTGCTGTTTTCCCCCTCTTCTTTTAAGAAGCTACCCGAATTAGATACTTGCTCAGCTCCAAGTTCAAAGAATGAATCTTCCAGCATTCACTTGACAGAACTGAATAAGCCATCCCAGGAGCCAATGTTAGTCTCTAACGGTACTGTTGTGTTGGGTTCAGCAACTGGAACCCCAGGGAACAAAGTCTCTGACTGTGTCATTTACTAATTTTCATGGTATAATTACTCCCACCATGGAAGGGTTTACAGTACCAACAAGATGATGTTACTGAACGCCAAGTTGCAACTATCTGATCCATCAACTCCCACAGCCTCTGTGAACTGGCTCTGTGGCACAGAAGTTTCATTGCCTCTTACCAGAAACTTTGAAGTTACCTTAGCTTCAGTCTGCTTGCTCAGATGTTTATTTTTAATGGATTTGAAGTCACATCCCAGAGAGAGGATACTATTTCTTTTTTCATCAAGTATCTAAGTATAAGTGGACTGCTTGTATTTGCATTTACAATTCTGTGATTAAAACAGTAACTAAACCTCAAGAAAAACTTAGCAAAGAGAAGTGATGAAGCTTAATTTAATCATAAATAATATGCCACATTCTACAATATCCGGTCAAACAGCCTAAGTACTGAAAAAAAAATCATTTGACTACCTCAGAGATAAATGTGGGCATTTCTAAGTCAACCGCTTTGCTGAACAAAATGGTTAAATTATTTATTAATCAGAAATGTTTCTACCAAGGAAAGCATTTGAATGCATTTTCTCCTTGAAGGCTTCAACTCGAGGCACTATAGATAGTAGACTCATAATAAATGCAAGTTGAAAGAAGTTAATTCCCCCCAAAGTTTTATATAGAAAAAATTTAGCACAAAATGTCAATTACATATGATAATAGGTCAATCGCTAGCTACTTAAATTGATTATATATGTTTACTATGAACACAAAAACATAGAATGGTTTTAACATTAGCAAGAAGCTGCTTTGATAAGTCATATATAACTAGTCAAATGAAATTTATCATTTGTAATACTTATTTATAGACACATATAATTACACTAGATTTCAGATGTTGTTATTTATAACCACAATTATTTCCTGTTAGGATAGGTTTTGATACATAATTAATTTTTCCCTTAAGAATGATGGCTACCTTAGAAAATTTTTATTCTGATGGCTGCATAAACAAGACTGGAACTATGCAGTATCCATGAACTTATTAGCATGAAGGGGAAGTCTTTTGTAGGATTATTGGTATCTAGTGCAGGGTAAGACCATACTCACACAAACAACAACAGACTCAGCATGCTGTTTTTATATATTTGTGTATATGCGTGCATGAGGACACACACACACAACGGCAATAACCCCCCCAAAAACTATAGAGGCTAATGACTTGAGTGAAGGAGACATGGGATGGGTTTGAAGGAGGGCACCTGGGAAAGACTAGAGGAAAGAAAAAGAGAAGGGAATGAGATCTAATTATATTTCAATTTAAACCTTATTTTAGTTTTTCGAAAAGAAAGCTATCTTCTTTTAAACTAAATGTGACATGGAAGATGATAGAGAAAATGGTTCCTCATACTGGCTAGTTTCTTTTTTACATCTATAGTAGGTATTTTAGCACTAAGTGGATAGCCAGGAGTGCCAAAGAGAGCAAAGACATAAATTTAAATTAGTGACACAAGCAGGCTGCTCCATTGACTTCTTCCTCTATGATACCTAGTAATAGTGTAATTACAGAATTTCAGGTAGCACAAATTAAAAGTATTACAAGCTTTTGTTAAAATGCGGTCATCAGAGCCTGCAAGGGTCAATATCGTCAACTTGACAGGACTTATAATCACCTCAGAGGTAAATTTTGGACATTCCTGGAAGAAGTTTCTAGAGTGGGTTACTTTAAGTAGGAAGGTCCACTATCACTGCAAGTATACCATTCCCTGTGTTGGGATTGCCAACTGACTGAAAGGGAAAGAGCAAGCTGAGCACAGCATTCATCTCACTTTGTTTCTGACTGTGGGTGTCTTGTGACCAGCTGCCTCCTGTTTGTGTTGTCATGCCACTCTCACCAGGATGGGTCATATGCTCCAACAGGTCATGGGCCAAAACAAAATAATAATATAAATAGAGCCTTCTATAATGGTTAATATCTGTGAGCCTTGTTATAAAAAATATCTCTTACATTGCAAGACTGGTACTTTTGCTAGACCTCAGAGCCAGAGTTTATAATGCAACTAGAAGTCACTTAAAACTGAAGACTAATGTTCTACTGTGCACTCAACCTGTTTGCTTAGCCTTTTTTTAAGAGAGCAATGTAACAATTAACTTCACTTGCATCGGGTTTTCTATGCAATCAACCTTTCAAACCTAAGCTAATGCATACCTATAATCTTAAATTATGTACTCAGTGCAAGGCACATACATCATGTGCTGAAAGCAGCAAACACAGAGATTGAAAGAATCTTCTAAAAGGAGTGCCCACCATAAACGATGCTGCAGCAACATTTAGATATCGGTTGATAAACACTGATGTTTTCAATACTCTTTTTTATCTCAGGCTATAGGGATCGGCTGGAGCCAGTGGCTTAATCCCTGGTAAAACTCTTTGAAAGATTTCTGTCAAGTATTTCATTTCTTCCCTGTGTAATGCCCTTTGTGCTATTCAATAAAGAGAGAGCAGAGCCCTTAGTGAGGAACAGATATACACACACAGAGACACACACAGAGACAGACAGACAGACACATAGTCACTCAACTGACAGACACAAAAGGGTACACACAGTTACAGACATTGGGAAAGAGTCACAAGACATCATCCTTGAAGCAAGCAAAGGTGCAGACAGAGGACAACAGACACAGAGAGCATGAAGCAGAGAGTTCAAATCTGGACTCGCTCTTGGTTAAATGACTTCCAGGGGAAGTATTTTTATTTCTTTCTTTATTGTGATATGAATGAATTATTGGTGAATGGGGAATTATCACTAATTCACTTAATCCATGAAAATATTGCTTGTCCTCTAGAGAGGATAAAGAATCAACTATGACCCCAAATCTGGACATTCATGTGAGTGATTATTTTGATTAAGCCAGGCCTAGGCTTTGTCTATGAAGGATTGTTTTGATTAGGATAATTTGGGTGACAAAAGCCTTGCTAAAATTGGGCAGCACAGTTCAATGGGTTTGGCTGTCGTGTAAAAAGGAGAAGGCCAGCTAAGCAACAGTAATCAACATTCTCAACCAACTGACTACAAATGTAATGTGACCAGCTCCCTCAAGCTCTTGCCACCAGGAATACTCTACCATGTTGGAAAATACCCCTGAAGCAACAACATAAATCCTTTCTCCCCCAAATTGCTTTTGTCAGAGTATTTTATCTCAGATATCTGGAAAGTAACTAAGATCCCTTCCTTCCTTAATTGACTTTTGTCAAGTATTTTGCCACAGCAAAAAGAAAAGTAACCAATATAAGGTCCAAGGGTTATTGATGTACTCATGGCAATACAATCTTAAGAAATGAAATAAGTCTACACAGTTAGGGTATTTGAAATTCATGGGTCTGGCCTTGTGTTCCAAGTGCCACCTGGAACGTGGGACACCTGGTAGCACCCATCAATTCTGCTTTAAAACAGATGGGAAACGCAGAATTCTGGCACTAGTTGGGGCTTCCACAGAGTGGTTTTGGTTCACAGACTTTCCTGATTAATCTGAACCAGTTTTTACCATATCTGTCTAAGGGAATAAGACTGATCAATATTTTCTCGACCTGCATAGCTCTTTGAAATGATTTACGTTATTCTTTCCATGACTATCTTTCTCATTCAACCACTTTCATTTGAGAATCTAAGATTGATTTAGGTTGAAAGCCAATTATTAATCTCAGTCTCCCAAATCTTCATTATGTAGCAGAGAATGGTGCTGAATTTTTGATTCTCCTGTTTTCACTTCCCACTTTCTCTCCCTCTGACCTCTCTCTCTCTCCCTCTCTTCCTCCCTCCCCCTCTCTCTCTCTCTCTCTCTCTCTCATTTGAGGTGATTATAAGTACTTCATGCCTTATTTACCAAAAATCATTACACAAGCCAAAGTTAATATAATAACAAAGAAATATAATAAGAAGAGCTAGAGTTTAGAAAACTTATCTGTGACTTTTTTTTCTGTCCAGTGGTTAATGCTCTGGCATATATTATATGATAAATATTATAACTGATATTCACAAGATAAGGAACACATGTGTCCTTTAAAACCTATAAATTCATTTGGTTTGTTGAGATTCATATATTATTTTTGATAAATACCTCTCCTCCACTTCTTTCATTTTCTGATGATGTCTGGGAATTTATAATAGATACTTGGTTGAATACAACATTGTTATTATTATAATATATGGAGACAGTGTTTCATTTTGCAGCCTCAGATAGCCTAGAAATTCTCCTGTATTCCCAGCAGACCCCAAACTCAGAGATCTGCCTGAATCTGACTTCTATCTCCCATGTGTTGGTATTAAAGTCATGTGCCGCCATGTTTTCCTACTGAGTGATAGAAATGAAACACAGGTAATCTTTAGCTTTAACTATATACCCAAACTGCTCTTTTTTGCCTGAGGTAATAGTTAAGCCAAGTGAAGTTCGATAAACCTTTTTTAGATGAATTGTTATATTTCAAGTGGTTTGTCATATGACAGAGAGAAAAAAAAAAGAAGAAAAGGTAGGTTTTCTTTTCACTTAATGAGTCTATCACCCAGTTTCACATGCAAGGGATCAAAAACTAGTGGCAATGAGAATGAAACTATAGGGTTAAATGTACTGGTCAGAATACGAGGAGTTTAAACCAGTAAGAAGCAAACTTTCTATTCTTCGAAAATAGGAATCCAGAGCAGGTTCAGTGTGTGTCCCAGATGTCTCCTTATTCCTTCATGTCTTAATTCCACAGACTTGGATTGTTTCCAACATATCTGTAAGTTGTACACAGCACTTACCTACCATTGGCTTCTCCTGAGTCATAGGTCATACCTGTCATAAAGAGCTTGATGGAGGAAGGCACTCAGTTAACACCCGGTGTTCTTTTATTGAGAAAGGGAGAGAATATTAACTATTGCTTCATAGTCTCGAGTAGGAGTTTAGATTTGTCCAGTTTGCAAGGGTCAGTGAAAAGATCTGTGCCCAGTAATGTCTTTAATTTAAAAATGTCATTGTTGCTGAATGGAGGAGTGGGGAAGTAAGTGTAGATGTAGCCTAAACAAGCAGGAACACATCACTGTGAAGAGCGGTTGTTAGGACAGTCATGACAAATGAGGGATAGACTCAGCACCAGTGTTATTAAAGGTTTGTTCAGTTTGTGTGCACCATTTCATTCAATATTAAGAATTTTTAATTTCTTTCTTAATTTCTCCCTTGACCCAATTTTCATTGATAGTTTGTTGTGTGACTTCCATGAATTTGTGTGTGTGCTATTCTGTCATTCTTGCTCATCTCTAGTTTAAAACTTTGTAGTTGGATAATATGTAGGAGGTCATTTTAATTTCTCCAAATTTGTTGAAACTTGCTTTGTGTACTAATACATGGTCAATTTCAGAGAAAGTTCCAAAGGATTCTGGTTCAGTCTTTAATGTTTTGGTTAAGTATTATGTAGATATCTATTATCCAGTGGATTTCTTATGTCATTTAGCTCAAGAGTTTATTTTGTTTTGTATGTATAGCTTGTCTGTTGGTGACAGTGGAGCATTTAAGTCACCTACTAGCACTCCGTTGGGCTCCATCTGATTTTTAAATCTAGTATTGTTTGTTTTATAAATGAGGTGTCCCTGTATTTAGTCCAGAATTTTTTTAGAATTGCAGTATCATTTTGATGAATTTTTCTTTAACACATTTGAAATGCCCTTCCAAGTCTCTTCTGACTCATGTTGGTTTGAGGTTTATGTCAGATTCTGGAATACATATATCTGAACTTTTACTGTTTGGTTAACTTGGAATAACTTTTCCTTTGCCCTAAGGTAGTATTTGTCCTTAATTGCAAGCTTTTCCTTGAAGGAAGCAGAAAGTTAGGTTCTGTTTTCTAATCCAGTCTGTTAGTCTGAGTCCTTTTAGGGAGGAACATAGACTCTTAATGTTGAGAGTCAATAATGAATAATGTTTTTAATTCCTGTCATTTTGTTGTTTTATTGTTATTTTCTTAGATTTCTCTGTTTAACTGTTCTGGGATTATATATTACTTATGCCCTCTTGGGTCTGTATAATAATTTCTTTATAGTTATACTTCTAAATAATTTTTATATAGCTTTGGCTTCAAATGATCACTGAATTCTATAACATGTTTTAATAATTACCTAATTATTGAGAAAAGAGTAGAGCCTTATCACACACATCTCAGCTTATGTATTCGTGATGTTCACTTTGATCTTATAATAGAATTAGCACATTTATAAAAATTAATGAACCAACATTATGTAATAACGTTAATGTCCATTTTTGACATTATGATTTACCACAAAAATGAGGCATCTCCTCATTTTTACCTTAATATCTTTTATTACTCCAAAATCTTCTCTAAGACAATAAAGTGTGTGTGTGTGTATGTGTGTGTGTGTGTTTCTATGTGTGTGAGAGAGAGTGAGTGAGAGACAATGAGAGAGAGACAGAATATATTGTGTATATTGTGTTTGTATGTTATGTGTGTTGGTATTCACCCTTCTAGGTCCATGAATTTCCTTGATTGTTATAATTTCTCAGACATCTTTTGTTTTCACAATCTTGAGAACATTGAGGATTACAAAACTGGTGTTTTGTTGTGTGATGCCATTCAACTAGGAGTTATTTTTTTCAGAGTTGCACCAAGGCAACATGATGTGGTAAAGGTTGCAGAGGTTAAAGAGCATTCTCAACACATATCAAAAACACTTATATCAATTTGGCTTATGTTTGGTAGTCTGAATTTGCTTAACTTTCAGTACCTAGCTTCTTCAATGACGAATTATTCAATTTTCCCCATTTTTTAACTATAAAAATAGTAGAAAAAAGTAGCAGGTACTGGAAAACAGAAAGCTCACATTGCTCCAAAGAATAATTCCATAATTACTATATTATACATCTACACATAAAATATAAATTCAGAAAGCAGAGACCTCACTGCTAATACTTTTCCAAAGAACTATGTAAATTGGATGTGAGCTAGTTAAACTGGCATTTATATCAACTGGCATGCATGCAAATAGTTGCACACAGTGCCCACACAAAATAAAGTGGAAAAAAAACCTAAAAAGAATGAAGTAATTTAAGTACAAAACTCAGTTGGAATATGGATTATCCTGAATTTGGTTGGTTTAATTCTTTCTTTTAACTAGAACATTGAATTCTACATTCTGAGTTTCTCCAAGATGATATCCACCTATATGTTTGATGTAACACAAAGACTGATATCACAAATAAAAGCTGACAACATTTTGCTTCATGGAATTACACATATTGTATCACTGTATTATATAGACACTTCTACAAAGGAGATTCTGTACTATCATATTAACTAGTAAGAAAACAGATATTTCTAAGTACAATATGAAATAAGAATGAAATATGACACAGTCACTTTCTGTCATTCTTTTTTGTAAAATATTTTTAAATGTAGGATCCAGAAGCAACACATACTTTCATTATATTATATTTCAAGTTACAAAACGCACTCTCATATTTAAAGGCCAGTCAGTGCCATAAACCACCTTCTAAATGACCACAGACAAAGGTTAGCATGTTCACGTTATACTTAAAATTAGTTGCCTTCCTATAGTGTGAACTGTAGTAAACATGTGAAGCTAACTAACTCATAAATTCTCTGCAGGCAGTAGCCATGGAAATGATAGTCATCATCAGAAGAGTATTCTGTTAACTTCATTCATCCCTGGAGCAAAATGACTCTTGATCGCTATGCAAAGGATGAATCACACTGGCTGCTCTGACTGTCACACACCACAAGTCTGGAGGAAAATGTAAATTAGCAAAACTTTCAGAAAACCCCATACTGCTAAAGTTCCATTACCTTCAAGTAAAGACTAACACTTTTCTGAGAGAAGGAAGTCCGTGTTGTAACTGAGTTAAATGCTTCCCTTGTAATTTTTTCCCTGCGAGACTTAAATATATCTTTGATTCCTATCCAGTCATGTACTGGAAACCCTTCATACTAGATCTAACGAGCTAGTTGTTAAACTTTTTGGAACTGACAACTGGATATCAATATTATAGCTGCTATTAAAATTAAATTCTGTAATCATAAGTGCTCATACTAAAATTATTAATCGATACTTACAATTAATCTCTTTTAATTTTGAGAGAGTTGGACATGTGCCCCATGCTGACCTCAAATTCACAGCAGTCCTCCTGCCTTACTCTCTTGTGTTTTGGGAATATAGGCCTGAAACACAATGACAGTGATGTGTGGCCCAGGCTGGCTTGAAGCTTTTAATTATTCGGCCTCATCTTCTTTAACAACTTGCCTACTGGCAAGCCTAGATAGATGACTCATTGCTTCTAAATTCCTTGCTTTTCTTTAAGTTGTTAATAACACACCTAAAATTATGATAAACTTTGTGACAGTGTTAATATTGGGGCCGTGGATGTCTTCTTCAAGTTCACCTTGGTTGACACAAGTCAATGACTTGAAATTAGTCCTACACAAAGTAATTTTACCATGGAAATAGGCAAATACAATAAGCCAGGGCTCTACCTTCTCAGCTGTTAGACATTTACCAGTGACCAATCTCATATTATTCTAGTTAATAAATACCCAGTGGTTGTTTGTCAAACAACTCTCTTCCAGGAAGACAACTCTGAGATTATACAGAACGACTTCTAAAATTAACAGAATACAGAAGAAAATATAGACTGCTATAGTGAATTGAGTTTAATCTTGATTATACTGCTTTCCACACTAGGAACAAAACCCAAATACATTTTAAGTGCTCACACTACAGAGCTATTTTAAGGCATTCGTGTTTTTACTTAGGCCTGGGCCCTGCATATCACACTAATGACCTACTACATACAAAATCAAAATGACTGTAAAGAAGCAACTAACCACTCTACGATTGAAGGTGATGCCTTTTCAATAGGAAGAAGTTTTATGCCTGAAACTATTATCCCAGTAAGAAATCCTTGGCTAGGAAGATCATAGGTCCTACAGTTCAACTTGCTCTTTTAATTTTGCTGAATGGGCATGTCATCAAACTTATAAATATTTATAAATATTTATTATTATAAATATTTATTTTTATATCTATACACCTAGGATGCCCTCAAATTCAGTCAGAGAAACTTCTTGGAGCATTGGACAATAGCCAATGGATAGGTGCATAACTGTAAAAAGTGCTGAGAATAAGGAAGTAAGTGCTCATTTCTAAATGGAACTCAGCCTGATATGGGACATTTTTGTTAGCCAGCCACAGCCACTATCCCACACACACTGCTAGGGCTCTGATAACATTTTCGAAGAGGTAACAGAAAAAAGGCAGAGAATGAGAAGTGCTGTGAAATTCTGTCTTCTAGAAATGCTATGGCTGTCACACTCACAAACTGATGGCAGCTGTGGTTACTTGCATAAAAACTATACAAAATCAAGTCAGTAAAATTCTATTGTAAATGAGAAATGTCCCATCTAGACCTTATGTACTTTTAAGGATCTATTGGCAGTTAGTATCTCCTAAGAGAGAGAAAATTGTTCCTTTTGCGTGGGTAGAGCCACTGATAGATTTCCCAAGTTCTGGTGGATGGTCTGACACCCATTCCTGTATAAGAGAGACACAAATAGGACTTAGTGTTAATGGAAGAAGAAGGAGGAGGAAAAGAAGGAGGAGAAGGAGGAGGGGAAGGAGAAGAAGAAAAGAGGAAGAGGAATTGAAAACAATGTGTTAAGAAGATTATGGGGGGACTGGAAGGGGAAATATGAGTAGATATAGTCACATTTTCTTGTATAGATATACAAAATTCTTGATAATAAAATAATAATTCTTAATTATAAAAGAAAGGCAGTTTTTTTGCCAAGGAAAAAGTTAATTTGTCTTACAAACCATAGTCACAATATATCACTGAAGCAAGTACAGGAACTCAGGGCAGGGACCGAAAGGAAAAACAGGGAAGAACACTTTTTGCTGGCTCAAGCTCTCACTCATGGAGTTTTCTTTTCTTTTTTATTATTTTATTTTTTGGTTTTTCCAGACAGGGTTTCCTTGTGCAGCTCTGGCTGCCTGAGAATTATCCAGCCTGCATCTGCCTGCCTCTGCCTCCTGTGCTGGAATTAAAGGCATGTGTCACCATGCCCAGTTTCATCTAACTTTATATCTATATCAATATCTATATATGTGTGTATATATATATATATATATTCCCTATTTACATATTGATCCCAGTTCCCTACCCTTCCTCCCATGCCCAGTGCCCCCCTCCCATCCCATCCTCCCACACTCCACAGGGAGGGTGATGCCTTCCAGGAGGGATTATCAAAATCTGTCCAGTCATTTGGAGTAGGGTCTAGGCCTTCCCTCCAGCCTCTAGGTTAAGGGAGTATCCCTCCATGGGGAATGTGCTAACAAAGTCCTTTTGTGCACCAGAAATACATCCTGGTTCCACTGTCAGAGGTCCCTTAGACAGCCCAAGCTTTCTGAGACTCTTTTTCAGGGGTTCTGAGTCGGTCCAATGCTGGTTTCCCAACTAACAGTCTGGGGGTCCATGAGCTCCCCCTTGTTCAGGTCAGCTGTCTCTATGGGTTTCTGTAACCTGGTCTTGAGCCCTTTTGTTATCACTCCTTCCTCTCTGCAACTGGATTCCAGGAGTTTGGGTCAGTGTTCAGCTGTGTGTGTCTGCCCTGTTTCCATTAGATACTAGATGGGAGCTCTATGATGGTAGATAAGTTAGTCATCAATCTCATTATCAGGGAAGAGCACAACTCCTGTACTTAATGCTCAGAAGTTGGGGTGGGAAGACTTTAAGAACTAGAGTACCAAAATTGTCTGAAACCCCTGATACCCCATCAATATGGCTGCTTGAATAAGATGTTAACAATGATAATATCAATAGATATGCTAATACAGGAGAGGAAATTCTCATGGAGTCCCTCTCCTAGATGAAATTGTATAGGTAATTAATGATTTCTGAGATAGAAGAATATTTCTTCCAGGGATTACCCCCTAATAGCCCTGAAATAAACATACACACCAAGCCACAATATAAGGACTCAGTAAGATGTATATATATATATATGTGTGTGTGTGTGTGTGTGTGTGTGTGTGTGTGTGTAAAATACAAAAATACCATCAATTTGAGTGTCAGAAAATAGAGGTATATGGAAGGAGATCAAGGTGGGGGGGGATGGGAGGTGGAGAGAGGATGGGAGTGAAGGAAAGAATGTAATTACAGTTTAAAATTAAAACCTAATGTAATAAATCATTTGCCCATTATCCCTGCAGCACACCTTGATGAGTAGCTATTATTATTTTCTGATGGTCCCTATATTATATAAACAAACACAAAGTTGCTCTATAAATTACCACTTCTTGAAATATTCTTCAAAATTAAGCTTATCTCTCTGAATTTGAAATACCTTGTCATCTACATGAAAGGAAGATGGAAATTTGAATGGCATCATAGAGTTCATTTCTGGTCTATAAGCACTCACATCAGGAAACAGCTAGATAATTACTGGTTAAATTGTGCCAGTGGAGTCCAGCATAGTTCCTCATTCTGTGGCCTTTCTGCTATGTTTTTACTTTGTTTCTTAATCATAGATTCCATTTGAGGTGGGAAAAAGATTCTTATGATTTAAGTAATTTCAGAGTAAACTTAATACAACTTTAATTACTGTTTGTGTTCATTCTACAAAAGTCCCAGCACAAAGTATTTCACATTTATGACTCTGGGCTCTGAAATTATCTACCTACCTAGAAAAACCATGGCATTTTCTTAATTCAACAAGGGCTCTACATCTCATATACATGAAAAAATGTAAATCAAATTTAATTCTAGCTACCAATACCTGTAATTCTGTTGTTCTGTTTCTTTGAATCTTCAAGCTGCTAATAGGCCCACTCCTACTTATGTTTAAGTCATTTGTATGTAAGTGGTGCACATACATACATACTAGCATACACACATAAAACAAATAGATATTTTATATTGGTTATCACAGTTATCAATAATATTTGTAATGATTGATTTATTCAAGTTGTATCCTTGGTTAATCATAAATCATTATAATCTTTTCAACTGATGATACAGACTTTGGCGAGTTCTCTCCCTTCTAATGTCTCTGACACACGCTGTAATAAAGCAGTGTGTGTCAGAGACTTACTAAAGCAGTATTCTTATGTTATTGCCATTCAATCTGAAACATTCAGTATTATTTCTCCTTAATGACTGACACAAAGATTTCAAATTATGTTCCCTTACCTCAGCATGCATCATTTTTTTTTCTACACTTGCCCTAAGATCCATGTCTTGAGATGACTTTGCTAATGGTACTTACTCCTGTATGTGGAATGCCCTACTCTTGTGAAGAGTCTGCAAATCTTACAAGGCTCCTCATTCATTCTTCAACTTTTATTTAACAAAAAGGGGTACGTTATGAATGAGATAGGCATAATGGCAACAACTGAAATTTAATTGCTTGCAATTATGAGAACTGTTATGATTATATACATACATACATACATACATACACACATATATGCCTGATTCAGCATTACATTTCATGGATTATGGATTAACACCCTGTATCAATCACTTCTCATGAAAGGGTGAGATTGCTGTCCTGTTCCTAGGGTAAATTTTCCCTTATATTAAGAAACAGAACTACAAGACTATACCATATTTTTTTTTTACTTTCTTGTTGTCATTGACATTTACTATGTTATGTTTATAAGTAATATGGGTAATTTGTTACTAGAGTGAGCATAATACAAAATGTAAGCCATGGCACAATGCTGGAATACTAATGCATAGCAGCCACATACATATATGTCACTAATGTTTTTATAGTCAATGGCATTAATTTGTTCATTTGTGCAGAAATCACTAAGTTGCAATCTTTACATAATATCTGGGATAGGTTCTGTTCATACTAAATGTTCAAGAAATAATAGGAAGAATTCAAAATTGAATTTGCAGTTGAAACAAAATAGTCTTCTCTCTATCATAATAACGATGTGGTTGCAAATGGGCTTAAAGCCTCTGCTCTGTTGAAATATTCCCCTATGAAACTGTAACCTAAATGTTGGGCATTTAAGATGAGAAACAAAGAAAGAATTGACTTCATAATTGTTAATAATGTAATAAATAATGGATTTTACCTTGTCTCTGTAATCCTGCCTAGATAGAAGCCAGTCATAGACTACAGATATCAGAGAAGTTATAAAGTATCTACCTCTTCTCAGAAATGACAGAAGTATAAACATTGACAAAGCACCTGCTGGAAAGGGAGTCATGGGCTAAATATTTGATTGAGAGCATCTGGCTCTGGATAAAGAAAGCTGTTGCACAAATAAATCTTTCTACTGGGAATGGACATATGATAAGAATGTCTCCCCTCACCATTATACCTTCTCATTATTTAAATTACCACATGATTTCTGACCTCATTGTATAAGTCACATAATCTACATAAAGCAGCACCATTATTTCAATGTACAAAATACATGCAGTGTCAATGCTCTGTCTGAGAAATGCAGCCACCGTACATTCCTCTATAAAAGGAAACACTTTTCTAAGTGCCAGTTCAAACTGATCTGTAAAACAACATGACCCCAAAGTTCTGGTAGAAACACAGTGAGTGTGCAGAGAAAGAAACCTGCAGTATACAAGAACTACAGCGATGGGCCTTCTGAGTGCAGATGATATTGCCAGGTCTTCCAGCAATGAGAAGCTAAGAGGTTGCAACTGTCACTGTTCTAGTCTAGACTATTGTTCGGACATGGCTAAGATGTGTCTAGAGGGTTTGTAAAGTAGCAACTGTCCCATGTGTCTGCAGTGTGAAATACTGTTGAAAGTTAAGTCCACCAGAGACCATCACACAGATACTTTTAAAGTCAAAAATAAGAATGTATTATTAGCCCAGGGCTGCACAGGGAACTTATTTGAATCATGCAGACTCTAGCCTTAGAGCTCTTTGTATTGTATGCACACACACATACACACACACACACACACACACACACACACACACACACACACACAAAGTTCACATCCTGATGGGCATACAGACAAAACCATTGTTGTCAATTTTAGTCAGCTCCATGTACTTGGGATGGTACCTGAAATATCATTTGATAAAACACATTTTAAATCATTGGGGTAACTAACTACATCTAGCAAAAGAAGGCAATGAGAGCAGCTATTCAGGGAGTTGAGGCAGGAAGATTGTAAGAGACAGTTGGAGACCAGCCTGGGTTACTTAGCACAGCACTATCCTAAATCAAATAAAACAAGTACTAGGGCAGAAAAGGGATGGCGCTAGAGATGGGTCTGCATATGGGTAAGGCCCAAGATTAGATCCCTAACAAATGTAAAATAAATGAATTATTAATTAGATAATTTAATTAAAACACTTGTGAAAATTAGGGAGTTGTTTGATGACTTTTAATAGGGAAATCTTAGGATCAAATTTGCAGGTGTAAATGATTGAAAGCCTCCTTGTTCTCTGATGGGGCCGACAGTGATGTGTAAGGCCTGTGACCCTAGCATGCAGGTGTTAAATAACGACATCTTGAAGAGAATAAAGAATAAAGGAATGAAAAAACAGAAGACAAGTTAGAGAACAAAATGGATAAGACCTAGTAATACTCATGTGTGTTATATAGGAGTCCAGGGAGGTTAGGGAGGGAGGTTCTCATCTTTCTGGCTTAAGTAATACTGTAGACAATAAAATAAATACCATGCTGTTGGATGGACTATGCTAGGTTGGAGGTAGCAGAAAGGGTTGTGGAACAAATGGACTAAAGTTTTGGCACTGGGTTTAAAATTCCAGGACACCCAAATACATGTAGTCAATATAGAAAGGATGTCAACATTGATGTTCGGATTAAAATCTAACCTGTATCTTCAGCTTGGTACTAATTTAGTATCAGGAGCCAGTTGCATATGAGTAATTTATCCCAAACAATGTCATGTCTTATGCAGGCTGTTTTTCTTTGAAGGGGTAGATATGAGATAGAATAAAAGAAAGCTCAGAATGTTGTATGTAATCCAGGATAAATTGAAGGCATATTGCTATAGCCTATTACTGTGGCAGCTTTCCCTTTTCTTTCTTTTTTAATTTTGAGAGTAAGGAGCTCACCTGCCCTCACTTAAGTCAGAGAGTTGGGAAAGTATCCTGTGACAAAATAGCAGTAAATTCATGTTCTAATTTTGACTCCACACATAGACCTTCACTCATTATCACATGCAAACATTGTCCAGTTCTCTAACATAGGTAATTATAGTGTTTATGCACTGTCTTCATTGGTTTTGTAAAGGCTGCTACTTCAATGGTGGTGAATTATGTATATACTGTGAGGATGGTTTCCTGTGTGAAACTTTCACAGGTGTCTATGAAAGTTATCTGCACACAACTCCGAGCACACTCACATCCATTACATAAAAACCCAACTAGTCTTTACAGATGTGAACACAGTGGCACTAATGGCAAAGGATCATGGGATTTCATGAGGCAGGAAAGAAACAGAGAACCCTCTGTCATTTGGGGGGCATTAGATTTTTGAGTAGATAGAAGTGATTTCCATAGAGTGCTTCCTCTGCCTAATCTAATCAGCTAAATTACAGAAAACATAAAACAGATGAAAACATCATGAAAGTGAATGAAATGTTTCCTATTTACTGGAATATTCCTGTCTTCCATAACCCTCTTGCTGGTAAATTGACTATAACTAAGCTTTTATTTCCTTCCAAAAATTAGACATTTAGAAGCCTAAAATAAATAAGAGACAAATATTAGGCAATAAAAATGCATTATTTAAATCCAAAATTGTCATCAAATATCTAATATTAATTAATAAGTAGTCATTATGTATACTTTGGTCAAATACCCAAAAGTAATTTACTTAAAAATGGGAAATTTATTTCCTTGTTCTGAGTTAGTGAAAAGCACAGATGTTCAATTAAACCAATAAATACTGGAGTTTAAGGAAATATGTTGTTTTCTGATAATAAAAACAATAAGGTTTAGTGATTTAAAAATGGCTAGAAGTTAATGGCATTGCTGAGACCTAAACTCAGTTCTATCTATGATCTACAAGTCCCCACGACTCTCATCACATCTTTCCTGAGTGAAACTGCGCAAGTAACCTGTTAATGTTCAAAGCATTAGTATAAACTAAATGGCAGCGTTTGATTCCTTTTCAGATTAAAAGAAAGGAAAATATGTGCAAAACTATTTGTAAGATAAATGCTACACCTCAGGTCACATGTTGGACACATATTGGTGTGTGCATGCTGAGCTGTGTATGTTCATAGGGTATGTCTTTGTGAATGTTTGTGTGCATGTAAGACAGAGAGCATAGGGGGGTGAATCAGAGTCAGGGAGTCAGGGAGAAATAAGGAGAGAGATTTTAGAAAGAGAGAAAAATGGTCAGATGGACTTTGGAGCCATACTACAAAGAGCCTGACTGTAAATTTCAGGATGACATTAAGAAGGAATGAAGCCTCTCATAAAACCTGTTATTTAGAGTAGACTATAACTGAATCTCAGGGATGTCTTTCAGTTAAGTGAGTAAACACCCAGAAAATTTCAAAGCAGTGTGTGGTTCACAATACTATTATCTTAAGGGTATTATACATATTCAAAATAGAAGTGGCCCACTGCCTGGAATGGTGGCTCATGACCTTAAGCCCAGCACTCTGGAGCCAGAGGCATTCAGATCTCTGTGAGTTCAAGGCCAGCCTGATCTACAGATTGAGTTGTGGCCCACACTATTATATTACTTAGCGACCTTTGGGAGAGTCTTGCATTTTAAAATACCACACTACTGTCAATCCCATGAACAACGCTGGTGAAATAACTTGCCTATGGGGTGATCCATGTACTTGTAAAGGTCACTCTAATGTCCACCAACATCAGCAGATTCAAAGAGAATGAATGACTCTGAATAAACTTCCCACAAAGATATAGACACAGCATCCTGGACATTAACAAGTTTCTCTGCAAACAAGGACAAGACATCTTTCAAAGCAAACCATCCATGAAACGGCCAACTCGGGTCCCCTTTAAGAAAGTTCTTTTGAAAAGTGTACAGCAGAATGAACTGAAAAGCAGAAACATCTAGGAAGACACCGACCGAAAGAGGAAGTAGATGCTGCTGAAGAAAAAAGAAGAAATACTGAAATGCTAAATGACATTGTTCCCAACCTATTTCCTTTTAAGTAATGTAGAAATGGAATATTTTAAGCTAAGTGTATAGTTAAAATTATAACTAGGATTCTGACTATGTACTAGAATTGCCAGTTTTAAATCATCAGCACATTTGATTTTGCTGGTACAAAGATGAGGTTGTCTGCTTTTAAAGTCTACAAATGTTCTCAGAACCCTGTATCTTTGAAATGTCTTCATTATCTACTCATTTTCTTCTTACTTGTTTTATGCTATGAATCAATTACAAATGCTGTAAATGTGTTTATTACTGGGTAAGTGCTAAATATTTAGAGAAAACATATCTAAACAACAACGGGGCACGAGAGACGTCTGCTTCTTACTGCTTACCAGACTAGACAGATTAGATAAGATGGGTGTTCTCTCAAGACGTGTTTCTAGGTTTGTTCAGAAAGGAAACAGATGGTTCAGAGAAGCTGAGGGCACGGAGACCCCTGTGTGGAACTCTGGAACTGCAACAGCTGTGCCCTGGGTAAGTAAGGCAAGAAAAAGAAGGTACAGAGGCAAAGTCTCTCTCTCTCTCTCTCTCTCTCTCTCTCTCTCTCTCTCTCTCTCTCTCTCTCTCTCTGTGTGTGTGTGTGTGTGTGTGTGTTATTTTAATCTTAAAAAAAGTTCACGATTCTAATTACAAAGTCTTAGTCTTAGCAAGTCTAAACAAAAAGCTACGAACTTGAGGATCGGTGAGCTGTAGACAGTGTAGGAGCACCTGGCAGAGAGGAAATTCAAAACTTTTAAAGTGCAAGAAAACTTTACATTGAAAGTGACCAAATTCATAAGGTAACAAATTCATGAGCCTGGAAGTTCCCACCCAGAGAGGGTAAATAAGTATTACTCAAGAAATTAAGATAATGAAATGGCAAAATAGCATTCTCAAACTGGCTAGAGAATTTTCAAGGGAATAAGATATTATACATAAATGTAAATAAAAGTAAGCAAATTAAATATAAACAGGTTTATATCTGCAAAGGAGAAAATCATGAATGCAAAAAAGGGGAAACACAGACAAAGAAGGATTATGTTAATTAGGTTATGGGACTATGCTGGCCATCAGTGTTCAAGAGAAGAGGTTCACTTGCATTTATAGCCTTAGGTGTTTGAATCCATGTGCTATTGTTCCATGGTGTGGAGTCTCTGGGGCAGCAGAGCAAGTGGCTCATTTTGTGGCAACCAAAAAGAAATGAGACCAAAGTCCCAATAGCCCATTCAGAAGCACCCCTACTGACCTAACTTCCTCCCATGAAGCTACACCTCTTAAAGATTCTTCACCCTCTCAGTGATGTGATGGGAGATGCCATTATGTATATATGTTTCTCATACTGGTTAATGAATAAAGCACTGTTGGACAATAGGAAAGGAGATAGGAGGGACTAGGAGACAAGGAGAAAAAAGGAAGTAAGGAGGGGACAAGATGGAGAGTCTGGAGAGAACAGAACCGCCATTCCTCTGCTCTCGGTAAGACCACGTGGAAATACATAGAAATGGGTTAATAATTAAGATAGAGCTAGCCGAGAAGAAACTAGTAACAGGCCAACAGGATTAAGTCTCTCTATGTTAATTGGGGCTGGCGTGGCAGCCGGACAAGACCAGCAGCGGCAGGCAGAAAAACCATAGTCGTTACAAATGGCGCCCAATATAGCTAGTAAGAACTTCCACTTAAAATTTAACAAAAGCTTAAAAAAAGGTTTTAAAAACAAAAGAACAGAGACAAGCAAGGTTTTTTGATAGCAGCATTTTTCTCGGTTGGACTCTGCTTTGTGAGAGACAAGCAGATATTTGTGTGGCTCCTTTAAGGGAAGTTTCCTGATTCAGCATAAGCGACAAAAAACCGCAAGGCTTTTACAAAGCACTGCTAACAATTCATTGGTGTGTATGAGAGCTGGCAATGGCAGTGACCACATCTCCAAGCCGGCAGCATGCAGACCAAGGCAGTGAGAACAGTTCTCAGTGCTGGCGGTAAAATAGCTGCAGCTATCTTTGGTAAATCGCGGCAGAAACAACAATGACTTTCATTTTAGCGATGTTGTTGTTTACCAGATAAAAGACTCGTCTCCAGAAAAAGATAAAGATTTACAGTAAAGACAGATTCATATTTTTAAAAAAAACCTCTAAAGGTTTACAGTGTGTTTTAAAATATACATAGGCTTGGGAAAAAAAAAAATAAAATGGTTTTAAAAAGACAAAGAGGAACTAGGTGTGGTAGCACACACCTTTAATCCCAACACTCAGGAGAGAGAGACAAACAGAACTCTTGTGATTTCAAAGTAAACCTGGTATACGGAGTAAATTCCAGATAAAAGTTACACAGAAAAACAAGGCATCTTCTTAGGATCCCCCTTACAGCGCCCCCTATCAACAGGAAGCAGTTTAAAAAAATGACGCCCAAATTCCCAAATATTGTTTATAAATGTTTGTTTTCATTTAAATGGACTTGGTTATAAATGGTTAATGACCACAACCAATATCTTTTTAAAGGTAAAAAGGGGGATATGGCATAGATATGAATACTTTGTTTTGGAATGGATTTTCATTTATTGATACAATTTAAGGTCAATTTTGTGATATGTATATTTCTCCTTTTGTTTAGGTATTGTGTTTATATAACTCATTTAGAAATGTAATGTATAATGTAGTACACATTATAAGTAATTACCCATGATAGTCAAAGATTAGAGTTAAGTTAGTTAAGTTTTTCAAGATGCACAGAGATGTATTTGAGATAGGAATTCTTCAAACCTTTCAAAGACCTACAGAAAATGACATTTAAAATGGTTTAGGGTTTTCATGACAGTGAGACATAATTGCTCTTGGTAATACCACCTGCACCAAAAAGAAAGATAGACATTGAAGAAACGCATTATGGAGTTTGCTTTCAATATGACAAGACTAGCCATTTGGACAAGATACTGCTCTTGTATGGACTGTTTGACTTGATGCTGTATAAACGGGACCCACAAAAAATTGACTGCTAATTCAACAAGGACATTGCTACATAGTTCCTGCTTCATGGAAAAGTCTGCCAGACAGTCTGCAGGCACAAAAAAAAGTGTCTAACAAACTGCCAATACAAGAAGACAGTTTAAAGTCTCATACTTTGCTAAAGAGTCTGCCAGACACACTATGGCCTATGGGCTGAAGATGAAAGATTACAGAAGAACTTCAGGTGACTGACAAGGTGAGATGTCTCTGTCATTTCTAGAGTTTATATACTATCCTTCTGTGGTCTTTGAAGGAGTTAAAGACAAATAGTTATGGTTATAGTTTTCCTTAGTTAGGATTCAATGATAAGGTACATATAGGACTTTAGATTCACAAGAAAAAATAGATGATGAAATATTTTCTTCAAATCTTACTAAATGTTAATGGACTAAATATTGTTAACTGTGATTCTTACTTGATAACTGTTGTATAATATATTTTGCTATGTTAAGGTTAAAACCCCTCTTTTTATTTAGTCAGAAAAGAGGAGATGATGGGAGATGCCATTATGTATATATGCTTCTCATACTGGTTAATAGGAAAGCAAGATAGGAGGGACTAGGAGACAAGGAGGAAAGAGGAAGTGGTAAGGAGGAGCCAAGATGGAGAGTCGGGAGAAAGCAATATGCCGGCCGGCTCCCCGGTAAGATAAATACATAGATCAGCAGAAATGGGTTAATAATTAAGGCAGAGCTAGCCAGTAGAAACTAGTAACGGGCCAACAAAATTATATCTAATACAGAGTCTCAGTGTATTAATTGGGGCTGGCACGGTGGCGGACAAGACCGGGCAGCGGGCGGAAAAACCCGTACTCCTTTACAGTGATGGGCACTGTCAGCCACACCCTAACATATGGGTCTTTAGAAACAACTATGCAGACCTAACAAAGGTACATGGTCTAATGATAAGTAATGACATTTCATAGAAGTAGAAAGAGGGAAAGTGAGAGAGGAAAATGGGAACTCATATTTAAAGAAATGAGCTGAGGTTATTCAGGATTAAATGACCATCTTTAGAGATTAAACAATGACATGTGAATTAGAAAAAGAAAGAAAGAAAATCCATAGCCTGAATACTCATAATAGCCAATGACCAAAGAAAAGAAAAAATCTTGAAAACAGAGTCTGATGACTTGCTAAAGGATGGATTTATGCCGGCAGCTAGTATCGGACCACTCAAAAGGAACTACAGAAACCAGAAAACAATAGATTAATACTTTGAAAGTGCTGAGAGGAAACAACTGCTTGCCTTCCTATGACCAGTAGTAAATCACTCCCTAGACTAAAGATAGAAATATATCTGAAACAAGAGCTCGCTGATCCTAACTGAAAACAAAACAAGCAAGATAGCCCTAGAGGTGTGCATTAAGAGCATAGAAGCTGGGCCATTAAACGTAGAGGAAAGGTCAGTAAAGAAACTGGACAATATGTCCCTAAATCAAAATGAGCATCCAATTACACAAAAATAACAGTCTCTATGGCTACTTTATGACACGCAAATCAAGGCAAGTCAAAGACAGCACAACAGAGGGCATCGAGAAAACATTTTAATTGTCTGTTCTGGTCAAAAGGCCTGTAGAACCAGTTACTGAGAAAGTTCAATTTGAATTTGGAAATATGTATTTAGAATATGTATCACAAACCCCTTGAGAGTCTCTCCAGGTGAATGATTCCCCAGGTAAAAATGTGTTCACTTCAAACAAGTTAAGGGAACTCAAATATGAAAATGGAAGGTTCTTACCATCAGGATTATGAATGGAGGGTTTTGGAAGACATCCAAATTCATTAGCAGTATGAAGGATAAATATCTGCTTTATTAGAGGGAAATCTAATCATGCTTGTTCATATCTTTTATCGTTTCCTTTCACAGCCTTAGGAGAGAAAAGTAATCCCCCAAAATCATTGCTTCCCAGGCTTCCGAGAGCACTCTGCAGAGCTTTGGCAGAGGACCACATGACAAACAGAACCTATTGTTAAGCATGGGCTCTGAGAGGTGTAACACGTGTCTGCAGGCTCGCCAGCACATGTGCTTTACATTAAGTCTGCCCAACTTAGTCTCATGTCTAAAAAACAACTGTCTTGAAAACAAAATAAATGTAACCAGAAGAATGTTTACATAGTTCCCTAGCACACCCCTTACAGAAACAGATACCCATGTTTGTACCCTTGCTGTCAGCACATTGATTTCTGATCCTCAAAAGAAAAACAACATGAAGTGAAAACGGGGGTAGAGGAGTTTGCAGGTGAAAAAAATAAAATAAAATAAACCGAAGAATCCAGGCATGGTGTGGTATTCAACTATCCAGGCAGCGATCTATCTTCACATGAAAGGAACATAAATTCACAAGGTAACCAAAGTAAGTGAGGAAGAGATTGTAATATGCAGATTGCAGTCAAAGGAAGAAAATCACAGTCAGAATAAAGAGAAGGAATACAATTGAGATGGATAATTATGCTAAGTACAAGTGAAAAATGTTGGGTTCCATGAAACAAATGGTGATATTCCTTTTATTCAAAACTTGTGAAGCTGTAATTTGGTTCGTTGAGTCTTTGATTTGGTTCATCTCTCTTATTTGAACAATGACTTATGCCTGTTAGAAATGGCTTGGGATCTAAGGCTTTTAAGCATCAGTGTGACTCAGAATATTCCTGGAACAGCACCAGAGCAGTATCCAGTGACACTTTCTGAACAAAAGCATCAAGAAAGCTCTTTTGCACGTTCTTCTGTGGCCAGGCAGTGTGATGGTTACACAATCTATCATTCTTTCCTACCTGTTTTAAATAAAGTTTGAAGCCAAGGAATAAACAGTGGTGCCATTTGGGAACATTATTTCAAGCAGGCATAATGTGCGGGTATAATCCTTTTCTCCATCAACCTACTGAAAATGCCTGATAATGCACATCAAAGACTATCAGGATGCATTTACCTTGAGTCCTATTTGAAAATATCATTGGATGCTGTTCCAACTACAATAGTAAGAGAATCTCATAAAATGGAATCAGTGTAAGTGTTTTGGAACACAGCTATGATATCTCCTATAGACTGATAGACTTAAGCAATACTAGGCAGCTAGCTATTGCTTGAACTAATGAAACTGCAAACAGGAATCATATATGACTAGTGTTAAGAAAAATTAAGTACTGGCCTGGCCATATCTCAAGTCAGTAAAACTATATGACTTAGGTTTAATTTCCATCAGTCTCTGTTGCCCAATCTGTAATTGAAAGAAATGAAAAATTGACCTATATAGAATTATGTGGAAAATCAAGAACAGAACCTAATGAAATCAAATTATTGACTTTAAAGGGATGCACTAATTATGTCCTTGGGGTACAGGCTAGAAATATATATAGGTATGTATGTATGATGTATGTATTATGTGTGTGTGTGTGTCTATTTTTATTTTCAGGCCATCTGTCCATAAATCTAAAGTCTAATAATACAATGCATTTGCCAGATAAACATTTCACTTAAGGAGACAAACTGAATGACATTCAGGTATTTATTTTCAAAATTTGGTTTTCATGGTGTTCTTTCCCCCAAAAAAAGCATCAATTCAGAATTTCCTATTTCATCATCAATATTTTTTTATTTTAGATGCAACAAAATAACCCTTTATTTTACAATGTCAATAATATACAAAAGACAGGTAAGTCTAAAACTCATGGTGAAGTACAAAATTTTGAATTTAATTTCCACCTACTTGATCCTCACTTCTTTATTCTTACAGTTTAGCAAACGTACTGTCTAGGTTTGGTTAGTTTGCTTGTTTGTTGTCTCTTTAACAGCATTATCTGTGTACAATATGACTGAGGTAAAATCCCTCAAACATGCATGGTACTTTTCTAGTCAATAACTTTTAATATATTTGTTGATCTGGTGCAGCTGTTGACAGCTCTAGAAAGGTAATGTTGCCTCAAAAGGTTTTGCCGGTTACCACATTGTAACTCCTAGTCTAAAACATTGCTGATGTAAATTCTGATGGCATAGATTTACTTTCTGGATATTTTACATAGATGGAATGATATAACAATGTTATGTGGTCTCTTTGTCTGGCTTCTTTTATTAGTGCAAATATTTTTATATACCATGTGTCAGTATTTGGTTCTTTGTAGCATTAAATAGTTTTTAATTGTACTGATATATCATATTTTTTAATCATGCAATCAGTTGATGGGGATTCAGATAGTTTTTATTTTCAAGTATGGTAAATAATTCTAAGGAAAAATTAAAACCAAGATTCATGAATATATACATGCCTATAGTCTGGGGACACTTAATCCAAATTGATAATCCTAAGTCTGCAACTCTGAAAATTTCAGATCCAATATAATGTTCAATAAACTATGATTCTGGAGAAATATTTATCTCACACTCTAGGACTAGGAAGGCTGGATTATTAACGTTTATGCATATATTCCAAAATCTGAAAAACTGGAAACACTTATGTTCACAAACATTTTAGATAATGGTGATTAACCTTATCCACTATACTTGCAATATACTTCAAGAATGAAGCTAGATATTTCTAGGTGGTCTGTTGCTGTTCTACAATTGCCAATAAAAGAGCAACTTGGAGACTGATCAATATATGCTAAAGTTGTGTTCTTTCCAATGTGCCTTTAATTAAATTGGGCAAGCTACTCATTTACCTGATTTCATCTACTGTAGAGTTAGAGACAATGGCAGTGACTGCCCCATAACATTGGCATGAAGGTTAAATTATATAAATCCTATGTAAGTCATATGTAACACAGTAGTCTCAGGACTATGTGCTGGTTCATGGTGGAGAAAAGAGTATTACTCATAAGCACAACCCTTAGATTTCTGAGTCTGTGTTCCCATTCAGATATGCAAACTTCCATCTTGATTGACAAAGCATGTTTTTAAGTAGCTTGTGCTTTTATATGAAAGAGCAAATGTTTAGTTACTACCACGTAGCCACTAGTAGAAGGGAAACTCAAAGAGACACTTAAAGCCATTATTTTCGTAGACCTACAGACAAAAGATAACTAAATTCCTACCATTGGATATTCATGAGAATGCAACAGTAAGTACACAACAGAAGAAATGAAATAAAATAAACGGAAAAAATACTATGATGTATTTTCAACCTAATAAATTTAATGAATATAGACCATGAATTATAAACCAGCAGAACTTCTTAATTTTCAAAACCTAGTTATGCCTTTAGTTTTCCTATTGTTCTCTAGCTCTTCCTTCGCATGAGATAACTGATGTACTGAGACATTGATTAACTTGACCAACATCACACAGCAGCCACTAAGTGCAGAGCTGAGCTTCAAACCTGGCACCCTGGCTTCCTGGTTAATAGGCTCACAGCATGAGAAGTTACTTCATTTATTCAAAGTAGAAATAACTGCTGGAAATGCAAAAAAAAATATTTCTATAAAGCAAGAAGAAGCAGGATCAGTTTGTTCTGAACACAAACCATTACCTTTCCTATCCTAGATTGCAGTCAAACCTATAACAAATTAATGAATTAATTAATAAATTCTCCCTCTAAATTCATATTCTATTCTAATACTTGGGGAATTTATGATCTGGTAAAATAACAAGTAATAATGTATAGAAGCAGAGGTGAAAATAAAACTAATAACAAAATATAGTTAACCCAGGTATCTTGCTTGATCCTTACATTAGTACAAGGTCTATGTTTACAGAAAAATAAACTGAGTGATGGGCTCAAAGCATACAGAAAATGAGAGGTAAAGCTAGGTTCTGTATATAAGCACTGTCAACACAGAATCCTTTCAGCAAATTGTTCCTAGTGCATCCCAAGAAATCAGATCATGACACACACTGATTGACATCAATGGGATGGAACACAGGTAATTAATACATGCAACTACAAAAGAAAATTTTGGAACAGCAGGTACAGTTTATTCACCACACCAGCTCTTGTTAATTCTGATACTTTCCTCTTCATAGCCTTCCCACTGCTCATGCCTCTTTTTTCTTCATTGAGGAGTGTGGTTTTGTTTCTTTACTTATCACCTCTCTTCCCACCCCCCAAAAAATGATCTGACAGCATATTTTCAAATAGTGGTATAATATGTAAATAGGTGAAATAGCAGAGCATTTATGCAATCAAAGCATATCACATCACATTATCTTTCATTTTTACATGAAGGATTATTCACACATTAACCCCAAAATATAAAGTATGCTGTGTCAGTAAGTGAACAGTACCCATTTTTATTGTTTTCTTCACACTGTATTCTTTAGAAGCATTGCCATTAAGCTTCTGCAAATCAAATTCTATTCTGACACTCAGCTTTAAAGAACAAAAAAGAAATCATGCAAAAAGTACATTTAAATTGTGAGAAGTTGCTAGCATATGGAGTGCTGACTTTTAAAAAAACAATTTTACTCTTGTCATGCTTCTCTCTCAGAAGACAATATCAGAATGACTAATGAGACATTTGCTCTTTGTTAGCCATTCTTTCTCTGGGTAACCAAACTAAAGTTTCTCAAGGTGAAATACAGAGAAAAGCTAGAGCACCAGAGTCTCCTCCATTCTCTCCATATGCAATCACTACACTCTTACTTTTATAGACCTAGGAGTTTGTGGCATGTCAAGGACTGATGAAGCAAGGATCTTCAGAGCCTGCATTTGTTACAAGACAGGCAACAATGAAGTAGGCAAACAATGAAGTATGGTCAAAATGTTCCCTGTCAGACAGGGAAGTACCAAGGAGAAGTTACAGACAGTGTTGTGATTAGTGTTTCACCAGACATCTCTGTGGATGGAGGAGAGACACATGGACCACATAAATTAGAACAAGGTGGTCAGCACAGGCATCTTTGAATCAAGTGGCACATGAAACAAGATTGGAGGAATAGAAAGAATGAGCCATGTACAGGGAGACTACAAGGTTGAACAGTGGGAATAAGCTTGAGAAACAGCCAGACAAAGCAGAGTACAGCACAGTAGGGTGTTGGGCAGAAACAATACAGCCAATTACTGGGTGCTTTCTATGGCCAGAGAGATTCACAGTGGATCAGTCACAATGTAGATAACCAAGGTCAAGAGGTTGTCAGAGCTCTAGGGACAGAGGGGAATCATCAATGTCCCCTTTGTAGTATGGCGTGGATCCCTTGTATTTCAATCATCACCAGTGAAACTTTGTGTTAGGAAAATAGCTCATGGAAAGGCAGGAGTAGGTGCAGAATCTAGCTCTGGGGTTCCATTCAGGCAGTCTAGTTGGACATGTGATGTCCAGGATGGGGTAATAGATGTGGTGACAAAGAGGAGGCAGAGCCCAGTTCAAAGCATACATCCAAAAGTGTATAAAGAGTGAGGTGTGAAGAACGGGTAAATAGGAAGAAGTAAAGAGAATGCACAGACCTTTGGATGAAGCTTCTATTAAGACAATGGGATGGGGCTGGAGGGATGGCTCAGCCATCAAAGGCTAGGCTCACAACTCAACACATGACAGTGGAATGACTGACTGACAGTGATGAAGGAAGAAGGAAGCATCCATGGCCTTAGATGCTGATCTTGTAGTTTTCCTTATTTAACTCATGCCCAGTGAGCATCCGAATTGTTTCCTGAGCTACTTCAGACTCCTCAGTTGAAGGGATGCTACTGCTGCCCCAGCTTATCAGTGCTGGAATACAGGCTGCTGTGTCCACAAAAATATCTGTTTTGGATGTGTTTGAGATGTCTATTAAACATGAACTGTAAGTATGGACGAGCTCAGAGCAGAGGCTGGGGCTAAAGATACATGTTTGGGAGACTATCACATAAATATAAAGCTAAGACAACAAATTAGATCAACAAGGCGTAGGGTAGAAGTACAGGAATAGAAAGAGAGAGCCTGATGGGAGGAGAAACAAAAGTAGGGCCCCTTCATATTTAAAGGGTGAAAAGACACAAGCAGGATTCAAGAAAACAAAAACAAAAATCAAATGTATGTGGTGATTTAGGCATCAAGGATTGTAGCTGATTCACCAGCTTGTACCAAAAACCTTGCTTGCTGATTAAGGGGGGTGGTGAGCATTAATTCTCACAAGTAACTCCCAAAGTTGTTTTGACTGGACAACAAAGCTAAGCAACCCTGCCTCATAAGCACATTTCTGCAGGTAATCAATCACTCTGTGCATCTACCAGAACAGCAACATAATCACAAGCTGATCTGCTTGCTTAACTGCTGCTGCCACTGGCCTTGCTATCACCAAGCTCATAATTTGTCACTCTTATCATATTCAAGGTCACTCTTGGTGACAAATGCATTTAAGATAAATTTCATTTGCTGTTTTGTTGTGGAATTGTACAATGTTTCACATTTCTCATATGCTTTTTTAGTTCACTAAAGCAGCCTATTTACCAAGATCACCAATTCTTAAAGCCTTCCTTCTTTTGACAGTATGATAAAAATTCATTATTACTGATTTCAGTTTTCATCCAAAATAATTTTAGCTCCCCTATACTATCATCTGAAATTCTTATTGTATAAAACGCAGTTTATTGACTTTCAGCTTTTCTCTGATTTGTTCCAAACTCAAACTGAACAAAACTATCTGTAAATAAACAATGACTTACTATTTCCTTTTACACTCATTGACTGAGCATGTCTTTTTAACCCTTGCCTAACATTTCTAGCACAGAGTCTAGTAAATGTTAACAACTAACTTATCCACTATCATGGAGCCCTTATCTAGTACCTGTTGGAAACAGAAGCAAACACCCATACCTAAACACTGAGTCGAACTAGAATCCAGATGCAGAGGGAGAGGACAAGAAACACATAGAGCCAGCTGACCTGAACAAGGAGGAGCTAATGAGCCACCACCCCCCCCAGACTGATAGCTGAGAATCCAGCATGGGACTAACTCAGACTCCCCTGAACATGTGTCTCAGCCAGAAGGACTGAGCAGTCTAAGGGACCTCAGACAGTGGAACCAGGATGTATCCCTGGTGCACAAAAAGACCTTGCTGACACATCCCCCATGGAGGGATACTGCCTTAACCTAGAGACAGGAGAGAAGCCCTAGTCCCTACTTCAAATGACTTGACAGATTTACATGACTCCACCTGGATGGCATTGCCCTACACATGGAATTGGGGTGGGGGGATGAAAGGGGAGGGTGGTCAGGGTACATATGAGTGGGTAGAGAAGATAAGAGGGAGGGAAAAAGGGAAGGAGGGAAGAAGGGGGAACTGGGATCGACATGTAAAATAAAATAAATAAATAAAATATTTACTGAGTGTGAAAAGAATTATAGCATCTTTGAGATTTACCAAAACTATTGCATTTCAGTTTAACAGGAAATGGTAAAGATAATAGAAGTCAATGTTATTATATTTTGAATTGCAATTCAGTTTAAGTAGTCCTAATGAATCTTTATTGAATAAGTGATGTGCCAAATATTAATCAGCAAATTAATTTTAGTGCTAAAATTTGTAATTCAGAAATTTTATTTTTTTCTCATATTCTCTTCAAACAAACCTTACTTATAGATGAGTTGTAAAACTTCATGGTGAATTCAAAGTACTGATTTTTAAATGGGTAAGAAAATTGCAGTAATTCCAATCATATTTCCATGGGTCTCTATGGATAATAATCCATAGACATGGAAATCTATTTGTACATTTTCTCTAGTTTAGGATGTTTAGGAGTTAATATATTATCGTTATACAGTTTTCATTTTATCTAACCTTTAAAACTGTTTGTACTTGACACCAAAGAAGAACATTCATATAGATAAATTCCAAATAACACTTACTAGAACATGTTAAGATGAAGGTTAGATTCACAACAAAAGTTCTAGCTGTTAGAAAGTACAATTAATGAGCAGACAAGTTAGTTCTGTGGGTCAAACGCTTACAATAATGACCGGAGTTTGATGAATGGAAATATCTGATGGATGGATAGGACCAGTTCCTCTGATTTGTTCTCATGGCTCCCTGTCTACAACTGCACACGTGTGCATAAGCTTACACTCACTTAATACACATAAAAAATAAATAAATAAGAAAATATGAAGAATAATTACTATCATCTTACAAGTGAAAATCATTTATCAATTATATTCTCATTTTTATTATACACTAATATAGAGAAAATTTCTAAAAGAAACTCAAACTAAAAATTGTAACTACCAGGAATTCAATCCACACCAGGCTGTACAATGCATGACAAAAGCTATTACTGGTTATAGTCGTTGAAAACCTTACCACATATTTACAATGCTCAACATTGCCTAGATATCTTTTATTTGTCTTTCAGATCTGATAAATTTGCTCTTCAAGTCCTGACTAATAATGGCAACTTTTATATTTTACTAAGATGTGGGTTTTAAACACACACAATAAGCACAGTCTCAAGTTATCACAACAGAAGCATCAGCGTTTCATTAATAGGTCTATACTATATTTTTACACAGAAAAAAAAAACTCCCCTGTGTCTTTCTTGTGATAAGAAAACAGACAACTTCATCAAAAGAATGTTGTTGACTTTGACTGTACATGCTTTCTGTTCATAAGGATGTCTCAACTGTTCAAGATAACGATCATCATGATGGCATGCAATGCAACAAAGACCTGATAGTGATAAATTCTGTTTCACAAATCAAAATTTAAGTATAAATGATCATTTAAGTAAATATTGATGAAATTCATATTATTATAGTTACCTCCTTAGAATATAAACAACAAAAAATCTAAAGTATACAGAGACTTACATGATGGTTATTAGTGTGACTGTTAATTATAATCTTCACATTCCTTAGTAGTTTTAAGGAACATGAATATTATATTAGCACCCTTTGTGCAAAAATGTTATGTTGTGTTTGTATATTTTTTTGAATACTGCTGTGGACTATTTTGACTTCTGAAAGCATGTCAAAGGTAGGGCAGAGTTTAACAGACATTTCCTGGTTTCCTGGTACCTATGGCATTTGCTTTTCTGTTTAGTCATATGGTCAGTGGGAGTTGTAATTGATTATAGAATTTCTGTTAAGAAAATAAAATAACTTTTGAAAATACTGATATTTATTTAGATTTACTAAATCATAAAAAGAAGATGATAAAGTTATTTGTGGAAAAGGTATTGAGTATGAAGCACAGGTATATGGAAGAAAATAAATACATCAGGGGAAAAGAAAATATTTCTAACTCCTTCTATGAAGGAAATAAATGCTGCATATCACCCACCATGAGTGAAAACATAAGTACCCTGGGTGTAGACCATTCAATCAAACTTTAGTGAATACTTCAGGAAGTTTTGCAAACTTTCTTACAATTAACACTGAGTCATTACTAAATATTGTTGAGTATTTCTAGCCAATTAATTATCCCCATAAAAAATTTAGGACTAGCACTGGGTATAGTCATCTAGTGGAGAAGAGTGAGAAGAGGCAGTCAAACATGATGAAGATACTAACACTCCATTCAGCAGGGTGATGTGCAATGGCCTCTGAGTAGCAGACAGCAATCTTCAAAAAAAGTGAAGAAATGGCATTTCTCAGACACTCAATCTTGGTAGCTCAGGTTCCAATGAGCTGATAAGGGCAAATGAATCAAAGACTACTGAAATCGGAGTGACTAAATATTGAAGCAGGGGATAGGTGAAATCTTGGTTGAGGACACTTTGAAGAGTCAAAATTCTAAAGGGCTGTTGGAAGTCATGTCCTGTGAGTCTGCACTCAATCAGGGTTGCTAGGTGGCTGACACTAGAAGATACAGACCTTCATCCCTACCCTATACCTTAGGTAACACTGTTGTTTTCCAAACACTATAGCTGTTGAACTTAAGAATTATTCAGGCTAGATATTAAAAAATATAAAAGAACTTAAATAATTCTTGTTTATTCAATCAGTCATTGACTACTTAAGGAGCTTGATGATGCATCAGCTCTGAGAAGGCAAAAACAGTAAGACAAAACTCATCTTCAAAAAGCTCAGAGGGAGCTAACATGAGCTCTAACTCTAGAGAAGACAGGAATTTTCACATCTTATCGATGCTTCTTGTTTTGTTACTTATTTCATTTAACTAAAAATATCCTTGAATATTTAGTAAAGCAAAACAAAATTTTAGTTTGAATGTACTCGTTGCTTTAACTTCAATATTCATCTATTTGTTAGTACAATCAGCAAATACTCATTTAGTGCTATGCACTAACATTTTTACTTGGAAAAAATATAGGAATAAATAAAATGCACATAACCCCTAACAATTATTTATTGTGTGTCCATGGGTTATAAGAAAAAACTCTTTTAATAAATAATTGTAAATATAATTGTAGCTTAAGCAGAAGGGACTAGGATACAATCATCATACACAGGGTGAGGGGATGGTAGTTATGTGGTGCTTGAAAAGAACCTTCTAGAGAAATACTCCAACTAAAGGAAATGAATGGTGGAAAGTTCCACATTACATGATTTAGTTCAAAATAGAATACACAACGAGCATGGTGGAGCCAGGTACAATAAACTAGTCAGTGTTCTAGTTCCATTCTCTTGCTATAATAAAATAATCTGATCATGAGCAACTTATGGGGAGGGTTTATTTGTCTTATATTTCTAGGTCACAGCCTATCACGGAGGGAAGCCAGGGAAGTACCTCAAAGCAAGAACTTGAGAGCAACACCATGAAGGAGTACCATTTGCTGGACATGCTCCTGCCTAGCTTTCTTATACAGCCTAGAACCACCACCTACCCAGGAGTGGTACTACCACCCACAGGAGTTTGGATCCCTCTATAGCTGTTAGCGATCAAGACAATGCCCCATAGGCACCCCTATAGACTAATCCAATCTAGGCAATCCCACAAATGAGACTGGCATTTTACCTGATTCCAAGCTATGTCAAATGAACAGTAGAAGCTAACTAGGACAGCCAGTTATGGTAAATCAAGAGCCATTACGCTGCCATACAGCATGGCTTCTTAACTCTGTATCCTACAGAGAGATCCACAGAGTGGTGTGAGCTGATTTTTCAGGCCATGGGGTCTGATGTTTTAGAGTTAGCAGTGTCTTAAAGGAATAAACCCATGATCTAACACAGAGAAAATAACTTCTAAAACATTATAGTTTATATAATTTATATATATCATTTATAGTTATGTAAAAGTAATGTTAACCATAAAGGCCTAGGGGGTCTAAGGAATTGGAGAAGTTTATGGGCTCTTTTCTTGATCAGGAGTGTTTCTCTCATTCTTGATAAAAATACACTGATAAGTGATAGTAGGCCCAGTAAGGAATAGGAACTACCCGATGCTGTCTAAGAAAGAACTGGCTTCACGTGGTTACAGTAACAATGAAAAGAGCTATTAGCAGGGAATATTAACATGTTTAAGGCCATAACAAGGGCTTTTGTTTCTAGGGTTGAGTTGGAAGAGCAGAGAAGGACCATGCCTGTCCATATCGGTGTTGATCGAGACTCTGAAAGCACTGAGTGTAAAATTCTGTACTCAACACTCAAGGCTGGCTGCAGTACTTGGGGACCATCAAGTCCTCCTCACAACAAAGTACAAGAGGCAAAATTTAAGCACACAGCCAGACTCCCCCAGCTTCATAATTACCCCTACTCGTTTGTTTCCACTCTGACACTGTGTATTCTGTTCTGCTGCTTGGCTGAGACATCTGGCTTTGTGCAGTGGAAAAATCTATCACCAAACCATTCCAACCATCACTTGTGATCTTATTCAGCTCTAGCACTCTCCTGCCAACTACAGCCTGAACAAATTCTTCCTTCATTCTGCAAACGTGTCTTAGAAGGTCTTAGACAAAGCTATCCAACTAAGATGGAAAAGGTTTCAAGTGAATCATTAAACTGCATTCCAATAAGCAGAGGACGGGTAGTGTCTGCTAAATTCATGCTTGGCCTTGGTTATTGGGAAACAGAAGAACCTGAATTTGTTGGAGGGAGAATACCAGCCTAAATTCCTAACAAACATGCATTTACATTTTTGGCTGTTGCAGAATGAATCAACATCGCAGTCTGTTTTGATAACCCCACCCAGTGTAAGTTCGCTTTTCTTTCCAAAGGCAAAATGCAAAAATCCTGCAGTGTGAGAATTGAATGTTGAGTAGATTTCTCAGGATTCATTCAAGTTCCACATGGAGCTAACCACACTGCCTTGTCTCCTCTATGATCAATGACACTGTTTTAAAATGTGTCCCATGCTCAGGGGTCACAGTCATGTTATGGAAGAAACTGTCTCAATATTAAGCCATCAGATATATCTAGGAAGCAAACACAGGCCTGTAACCCACAAGCTACAAAAGCCCATCAATTGAATCCATGTGTATGGAAATGCTTGGTAAGGAAAGCTGTTTTCAAATGCTGATCAATATCCCACTGGCAGGAGGGAATGCTCCTTCAGAGAAGAGATAACCTCTTACTCATCCTTATAGGACAGATCTGTTTACTAGCTAAACAAACTTAGTTAAAGCTCAGTTAGGCAAAGCAGCAGAGTGCTGTGGGAACCTCAGAACAGTGACTTCAGTGAGCCATAAACCTAAAAGTAGTTCATTACCACTTTCAGGGGCCACCATCTAAACATCATTGCTGACTTAAAGAAAATGATTAAATGATTAATTTTTTTAAATTTTACTCTGATGTTTTATTTTAAGAGTTTCATAGTTCGGGTTTTTAAAATTTAGAACTTTGCATTAAACAATATTATCTAGAGAAACAGAGCCAAGAGAATATATATATATATATATCTGGATACTCCAACAGTAGTTACGTGCATTCTGGATGATCTGAGAACCCAGTAACTGCTTAGGTCAGGAAACAGAGTGTGTCAGGTGTCTTGTATGCTGCTTAAATCCCAGAAGAGACTGGGAGAGCTCCTGACCTTCAGGCCACAGTAGAAGACTGAGGAGGCTGGTCTGTTGTCAGTGAAGGGGGGCAGCAGAAGGAGCAAGAATAGCAGCATCCGCACCAACAGTGAGAGATAACGTCCCCAGCAAGGAGCAAAGGCAGGCAGGCAGGCAGGCAAATAAGACTGGCTTTTGCTGAGACCTCTTTTTCATCTGGACCACCTGTTGGAATATGCCACTCATTCTGAGGGAGGGTCTTCTGCTCTCAGTTAATCTTTCTCGGGAAATGCCTCACAGAACCACAAGAGGTATATCCTTTAGTTGATTCCAGGGCCTAGCAAGATAATCATAAGTAAACTTTTTTCTTTTCTTTTATGTTTTTTTTTTTTTATAGTTTTGTTTTAAATTTTACAATCTTTTCTCCTTTTGCATACAAATCCCAATTCCCACTCCCTCTCCTCTTCCTCCTACCTCCTCCTCCCCCAAATCACCCCCCATCCACACCTCTGAGAGGGTAAGGTTTGCCATGAGGAGTCAAGGCTCTCTGGCACCTACATTGAGTTTCCTGACATTAGAATTTATCCCTTCCGGTACGCAAGCCAAAGGAGGATGGCACCAATGGCCATGAAAAACTGGACAAAGAAAATGAATTTATCAAACATCAACCATAAAACAGCAATGAAACCCAGAAAGTTACAAAATAAATATCATTTTAAAACTTAATTTGACAAAACAAATCACATACATAAAGAAATAATGTGAAATAAAACCCATATTGAAAGCTTGGACTATGTTTTCCTCATTTTTGTCCAAAATAGAAACCTACATGTAAGTTATATTAATGCTTTTGTGGAATTTTAAGTCATGACTTTTCTAACATATATAATTGTTTGTTTGTTTGTTTGTTTTTGGAGACAAGGTTTTTCTGTGTAGCTGTGATTGTCCTGAAACTCATTCTGTAGATCAGGCTGGCCTTGAACTCACAGAGATCACTTGCCTCTCTGCCTCTTACTGGGATTAAAGGCATGTGCCACCACTGCCGGTCCATAATATTATTTTTAAAACTATAAAAGCAGTCCTTACCAAAGAACAAAGTTTTAACATTCGAGATTTAAGAAAAAGAAAAAAAGAAAAGAAAAGATAGAAAGTGTTCAATTTTAAACTAATTTCACCTTAAGTACAAACAAAAGGCAGGATAAAATCTGACCATAAGTCATATTCTTCATTTAAAAGGCTGATACCATTTTAATTGTGCATTCCGTGATTATTCAGATTACCAGTGATCAAATACAGAAATAGCCATTGTTTTAAAATGTATGCTTTATTATAAGGTCACCTTCACTTTTGGAGCAAGACATACTTTCACCACACTCCCAAGTATAAAAGCATGGACACATAATCGAATTAGAGTGATGAATAATAGCGTCATCGAGTGTATACCTTACCTTGGATCTTCATGAAGTATGCACAATGCCCACCCAACAGGAGTCAGAGTTGCAGAAAGCAGTACAGCTGCAGTGGCTTTTTAACTCCTTGACCACATCACTAAAATGTGTATAATGGGTTTTCAAGGTCAAAATCTGATCACATCCTTTCTGAGCTCCATTGTGAGGGAAAATATCCATTAATAATCAGTAACGGGTTTGTTGAAGCAACAGCACACACATACTTCACTCATTATTGCAATTAAACAACTGTGTCTGTTAGCATTTAAAAAACATATTTTAAATGTAATCAAATACTAACATATTTTGAAAGAAATTCTTTAAAGTATATTTAACTGTAAAATTACCTGAAAATTGAAATCTCATGTTGCCATATTAAGTACACAGTGCTTAGGTAGAGAGTGGTTTTCGTGTTGAATATTTCAAAGCAATGTTTAGGAAGCCCAGTTTGTTATATGGGTGCAGGCATCAAAGCACAGGTCTCATGGTGACCAAGGAAATATTCTTTACTGATGAACTATCTCTAGCTCTTTGGATTTTTGTGTGGCAGGGGAGAGAAGGTTACTAATATTAAAACTTTCGTTGTCTTGTCTAAATTAGACCTTCCTTCTGAGATTATCATGCAATAATTTGGCAAGCATCCTTAATATTTGAAAAGGGAAGCCTAGAGAATGAATGTAAAAAAGAATATCCTGGTATCATTTTTAAGAAAGTAGATTAGAGGTTTCTAGGAAATCAGGGGAGAGTACTAGTTAATGACCTTAGAGTTTTCATTTGGGGTGATTAAAAGATTTGAAAACAAATAGTAATGTTGATTGCACAATACTGTAAATGTAATTAATATTACTAATCTGTGCACTTGAAGTGATAAAGTGATAGTTTTATTTTATGTACTTACTTAACCACATTTTAAAAGTTAATTATTTAATATGCCAAGTTACTGGTTTGTATAAATTTGCAGGAAACATATATACCTTGTCCTAGAAGCTTCAGCTGTCAATATGAATCAGTTGAGGCCCTTTCAATTCAGGGATTGCCTGACTCAGATTGGCCCATGGCCATGTCTGTGAGGAACTGTATTGGTTGCTAATTTATATAAAAGGGACTAAACCACTATGAATGGTGCCATCCCTAGGCATGTGCTCTTAGGCTGCATAAGTAAGCTCAGTGAGAGTTAGTCTGAGAGAAAGAGAGAGAGGGAGTGAGAGAGAGAGGAAGAGTTCCTTTATAGTCTCTCTCTCTAAATATATATTATATTTATAAATATAATATGTTTATACACACACACACACACACACACACACACACACACACACACACACATACACACATATATATATGTAACAATGGGCAAGAAGAAGAAACCACAGATGGCCAGATGTCACACATGCAAAGGGTAAGTAAGAAGAAAGGGGAGCAATGATATAATTATACCTTATTAAACATTTTAAAAGGGAAACTACCTCTCTAGTCCCAAGGAAAAATAAATGGAGACTGATGTTACACTTGCTACAAGGCTGAGGAAGCACAGGGCACACCCTCCTGACCAGTATCAACCCTCTGGGCTGTACCCCTGTTACTATGTGTAACATATGCCTTTAAATCTTAAACAGAATCAGTGAAATATTCATTTCCTTAATGCACCTTAAATTACCCAGTGATTTATTCCAAGACAGAAAACATTAGCACACTTGAGGCTGGTGGATTTGGAAGTTTAATAGCCTAATGTTAAAGTTACTTCCTCCCTGGGTGGGGTGTCAAGCTTAGATAAGGCACATATGCACTCTAAATTGTATTTGTTTATTTATATTTTTATTTTATGATTTGTATGCATGTTTATGGTGTATATGTGTGTGTGCATGGAGTCCAGAAAAGGACACACGATGTGAAACTTTATCATTCATCCATTTATTCCCTTGAGACAAGGTCTCTCTCTGCACCTAGAGATGAGCTGGTGGCTGAACCTCATTCCAGTAATGTTTCAGGTGCTTATGGCCATACACAGTATTCTACCTGGATGCTGGGGATTTGAACTCTGGTCCTCATGCTTGCACAACAAGCACTATTTACTCACTAATTCGTCTCTTTCACCATATACATTTTATTTTTAAATAGCAATTTTTATCCATTTCTAAAGACAATTGCTTTCTTTTGCTTTCTTGATTTCTTTAGAAACACTCTTGTGTCTTTTTTTTTTTTTCAGCTGACTCTGTGATCTACATTAACATTAACTTCTTCAGGACAGTCATCATTTTGGGAGTTTCTTTTGCTGAAATTTTCCAATCCACTCCTCATCCATTTCTCTCACTTCATCGTTACCTGGTTCACCTCCCAGAGACTTGCAGTTTAAAACCATGGATTTACCCACATTGTCCATTTGTTTTGCACTGCATTTTCTTTCTCTTTTAATTTGAAATAGAGTCTTCTATATCTCACTGTAAATTGCAGTGGTTCATGGCTGTTTAACAGGTAGGTCAGCTCCTAAGATGCTCCGAGGCAGTGATTCCTAACCTGTGGGTGGTAACTCCCTTGACAAACCTCTACCTCTAAAAATATTCACTTTACGATTCATAAGAGTTGCAAAATTACAGTTTTGAAGCAGCAGCAATAATCATTTTACAGTTGGGGGGGTCACCATAACATGAGTCATTGTTTTAAAGACTCACAGAGTTAGGATGAAAACTGCTTCTTTAAGGTCTAATAGCTGCTAAGTTGGAGAAACAAAGGACATTTCTTTAGTTCTGCTGTAGTTGATTCAGCCTTCACCATTTAGTCTGACTTGGACCCTCAGGAGAGGATCTAGTCCTGGAAGTTTGTGTTAGTCCAGAGTAGTATATACTTCCTGCTTTCATGTCAGTGGCATTGCTGGTATTGCTGTGGTCCTGTTCATACCTCTCATTTTTATTGATCAGTGGAAGGAAGATGGGTGTCTTTAGTCTGCCAAAGAATGTCAACATTCAGACATGCAGAGAGAGGATCTACAGAATCCTACTCAAACTGACACTGTTGAATCATTGGCTACCCATAGGTTCTGAGAAGGGTGTCAATGCCTCTAGTTGTCTACAGCTGATGAAGCTGTCAGGCTCTATCAATGTCTCCAAAGCTATGGTCATGCAGATAGCCTTGGTTAAATTCAATGAGTCGTAAAACAAAGCAAAATGACATGAATCTCAGAAAATGACTTGAGAGAAGGAAGTGAGATTGATAGAGATGGGTGGAACATATGAGGAGATAGGAGAAAAGCAATCATGAGACATTATAAACATTTATACAATTTTCAAAGAACACAGAATTGATTTAAAAAAAAAAGACATTACCTGAAAAGTTACAACTGAAAGTTGAAACTTAAATATAAGGAAACAGACTTAAGAAAATATCAAGTAAAGTTTTAAGCAAAATAAAACAATCTAAGATGTGAAGTTATCATAATAAAAAGTTCACAGTATAATAAAACATTTCCCCATGTCCTAAACAATAATAAAAGGTTTTGTGAGAATCCATATGATTAGGTAAGATAAGGAAACAAATTGCCTCAACTTAAATCTTAAATTTTGAAGCATATTCCTTCTAAGGATTGGCCGCAGACAGTGTGGTCACCAAAGGAAAGGGGAAAAAAAGTGTAAAAAGTTGTATTTCTAAATATTTCTGAAACTATTGCAAATGATCATAGTTCTTTCAGTGGCTCAGAGTCTTTGTTCCTTATGGTATTGTTTTAAGTACTTATTTTATTATTGATTGGTGTTATGTGTGTGTGTGCATGTGTTTGTGAACCCACAGAGACCTAAGAAAATACTGGATCCACTAAAGACTGATCATTACACACTGCAAGCCACACAGTGAGAGTTGCAGGAACAGAACTCCAAATCTCTGAAGGACAAGTAAGTACTAGCAACCCATTTAAAAATAACTTTGTTACTAGAATGCATTAAATTGTAAAACACTAAGTGCCATTGTGATATTTTCACGTAGCTTACGATATAGTTTGATGGCATTTACTCCCCAGTTTCCTCTCTTGTCCCAGCTTCCATTTTCCCTCATTTCCCAATTCCTTTGCTTGTCCCAAATAATGCTCTTTTTGTTTTCATGTCCTTAATAAATATCTATATTTTGCACATGAAAAAACAATGAAGCAATAACTGTTTCCTGACTCTGGTTATGTTCTTAAAATCATAATTAAAAAGAAAGATGATTTACCAAGCTCCATATAATACTGCAAAATAGTTCTGTTTCATTTTCTATGAGAGCAGATTAGGTTGAGTTTCCTATCAGTTCTAAGGAAGAGCATTTTCTTATAGACCCAGTGATCAGAGCAATTCTTCTCTAAACACATTTTGAATTTTGTTTTCCAAACCCACATGTACTTATACATAGCATTAAGAATACCTTTTTTTTTTCCTTCTGAAATGTATACCTGAAAGAGAATGCTGTGGAAATGTATATTGACTTCAACCAAGTAACTTTGTTAGCAAAATTTATGGGAAGATAAGATGAGATGACACCTTCATTATCATCTGTGACAAAATTATAACAGCATAAAATGTCTAGTTACACTAGTTTATCTTTTCCAACCATGATGACAAAAGTGATAGACAGCCAAAATACCACATAAATGTTCAAGCTGTTGTATTGCATGAGAAATAAAGGGTACGGCAGTAATGATTGCATTTTCTTTTCATCTGCAGCAAGTGAACACATAAACTATTCCAGCAAAGCTGTGGCATTAGCAGGTTTCAGAAGAGAACCAAGACATTTTAATGTGTATAATCGAAATTCAAAATAAGAAATTCTGAGTCCTTCATGCATTTTATTTAAAGTGTTAATCTCTGATTTTACTATCTTGAAATTACTCTTAACATATTATACAAGTTTCCATGATTGTGAAAATTGTATCCATCAGTACTATTTACGTACTCTAGATGTTTTGACACTGCAAGCAACTATGGGAAAATGTGAAATTATTACAAACACGACTCATAAACAAAAAAATGAACAATCAATAGAACAGCTTTTTGAATTTACTAAATCAATGGAATAAAAAAAAATCCACTTGAAGAAGCAGACACCCACAGCTAAACACTGAGCTGAACTCCTGGAATTCAGGTGCAGAGAGGGAGGACTGACAAGCAAAGGGGTCAAGACCAGGCTGGAGAAACCCACAGAAACAGCTGACCTGAACAAGGGGGAACTCATGGACTCCAGTCTGATAGCTGGAAAACAGCATAGGACCTACCCAGATTCCCTGAATGTGGGTGTTAGGAGGACTAGGCAGTCTATGGGAGTCGAGCAGTATTTATCCCTAGTATACAAATGGACTCTGGGAAGCCATTTCCACATAGAGGGATACTCTTTCATCCTACACATGAAGGAGGGCCTAGGCTCTGCTCCAAATGATGTGACAGACTTTGAAGATCCCCCATGGAAGGCCTCACCCTCCCTGGGGAGCAGAAAGGAGATGGTATGGGGGTTTGTTCGAGGAACATGGGAGGGAGGGAGGTTGCAGGAACTGGGACTGGCTTGTAAAACAAGCTTGTTTCAAATTTAAATTAAAAAAAAAAAAGAGCTTAAAAAATCTGGTTGATATTTGACTTTATAATGTAGAAATCATTTACAATACCAAGAGTTCAAAGAACTCCATCATAATTTAATTTGGGCACATGCATTTATAAAAATAATGTACATAGTCTCTTTTGGCTGGCATAGGTGTTTCTATATGGCATATATAAGAGGACATAATATGTGTGCCTGCATATGGTGTGCCTGCATATGTGTGCACTTGTGTTTAAAGACTAGAGGTTGACATTCCATGTCTACTTTAGTAACGCTTTGTGTTTTCTGTTTGTTTTTGCTTGTTCATATTTTTATTTTGTTTTGATTTTTATGTCTAAATGGATTTTTTTTTTGTTTTTGAAGATTTTTTTCCTTTATTTTACACAGTTTCCCCTCCTTTATCTCCCTATCATCCCTGAACCTCCCAATCCTCTCCCATCCCCACACCTCCATCCACTGCTCCTCCATCTCCATTCAGAAAGGGGCAGGCCTTCCATGGGCTTGAACTTAGCCTGGCTCATTAAGGTGAGGCAGGACTGTGCATAAAGGCTGGGCTGGGAAAGGTAATCCAGTTAGGGAGACAGGTTCCTAAAAGCAAGCCAAACTCCAGGGACAGGTCCTGATCTCACTGCTAAGAGCCTTGCAAACAGACCCAGTTTTATGACTGTCACACACATGCAGAGGGCCAAGGTTGGTCCCATGCAGGGCCCCTAACTGTTGGTTCAGAGTCCATGTGCTCCCAAGAGCTCAGGTCAGCTGTTTCTGTGGGTTGTTCAGTCATGACCCTGACCCCTTCCCCCTCCACTTGTAAAATCCCTCCTCATTTTCTTCAGGATGATGGGGGAGGGTAATGAAAGAGACATCTTGGTGGGGAGGGCTAGGGGGAAATCTGGTGCTAGAGAAACTCCCAGGGATCCACTAGGATGACCCTAGCTAAGACCATTAGGAATAGTCAACAGGATGCCTGATCTGACTATCCATTGTAATCAGATTGGTGACTACCCTAATTGTCATCACAGGGCCTTTTACCTGTAACTTATGGAAACTTATTTACATCTTTTAAGACAGGCTGTTTCACTAAATTTGAAGATTATCAAGTGAATGAACAAGATGTACCTTAAATACCAGCGATCAGTCTCCATCTTCCAAGCTTTGGGAATATACAGATGTGCCTGGCTTTTCATGTGAGTGCTAAGAAGCCAAATTCAATCTTTGTTGTTCTATGTAAAGAACTTTATTGAGCATCTCCCCAGCCCCTATAGATTAAAACAATGATTATGGCATGAGAGATAAGAGTTGTGCGTCTGTGTGTCTGTGTGTCTGCGTGTCTGTGTGTCTGCGTGTGTGTTTGTACATGTGTTTGTGTAAATATTTCCTCCCAGGAAATTCTTGCAATTCAAAGAGCTACTATAAAAAGTATAACATAGTATGATTATTTAATGGTATCAGAAGAGTCAAGATTAATGATTAAATCTAAGTAATATAACATGCAACAAAGAACAAGGCTTTTTCTTCATTGTGCAGAACTATATGTCAGAATTGTGATGGATAAACATAACGGATACATGTAGTCACATCAATACTAATATTAATATTATCATTACTAAACAAGCAAATGTTGGTGAATTCTCTCCTGAGCCAGGCATTGACTTTTCACTTGGACCTACAGGTTTTATTCTTATTTCTTAAAAAACAAACAAACAACAAAAAAAAACCTTTATTTATTTATTTTTGAGACATGGTTTCTTAGTTTAGCCTTGGCTGTTCTGGAATTTGCTCTTTAGAACAGCTGGCCTGGAACTCACAGAGATTCTCCTGACTCTGCCTCCCGAGCGCTGGGCCACCACTGCCAGGCTATTTATTTTTGTTTTTGTGTGGGTGCATTAACTACATGTATGTTTGGGCATCATGAGTGTTCCTGGAGGCAAAACGGGGACATCAGAACCCCTAAAGTAACAGATGGCCATGAGCTGCCATGTGCATACTGGGAATTAAACTAAGGCCTCTGGAAACTCAGCCAGTGCTCTTAGCTACTGAGCTTCTCTCCAGTTACAGCTGTCTTTTCTATCTTCAGTTATAGAACCTCGAGGCTGCCTAATGTATGCAAATGCCCTCATAGAAATCAAACATTATTCAAAAGGAACTCCCTCACAATATAGAATGAATAAAAATCAATCATTTGCTTTTGAACAGAGAACAATGGCATGGCTATTGTTATAAATGTATAAGGAAAATTATTCTTGATTCTAAGCTGTCTTCTAGAGAAGATAATTCATTTTCCCTTGCAGCCTTTCCCACCTGGTCACATTGCTAGTGTACTAACCCACAGCTTCAGACGGAGCTTGTGATGTGAAGAGACAACAAAACTTGTGTCAGATTGGCTATCCCTGGTTATGCTGTGGCTGAGATGGGTTACAGAACATGGAGATGGATATGATAACTGAAAATTGAACAGAAAGTGTGGAGAGAATAGGAGCGGCATCAGGTAATGTGAGAAGCCAGGAGCCAATAGGAAAGTCAGAATTAGGCACTCTCCTTGCCAATTTGAAGACACATTTTCTAAGGCAGAAAATATTTCAGAGAGTCCCTCCAAATTAAATACTAAAAAGCCTTGAAATCAGGTCAATGATCTTAATTTTTATTACTTAATAAAATATGCTTATTCACTGAAACCTATTAAACCTATGAAGTGGGCTCCATTATTATATCTATTTCATACTAGTAAAACTAATTCAGAGTGGTTAAGGAGTTTAAACCTACATTTGGAAGGAAAATGAAGGCAAATTTTCTAAGCTGGGAAGTTTACTGGGACGTTCTCCTTGAAAAGAAGTTTTTAAGAATTAGTTTTAATATGAATAGTATGAATCCTATTTTAGATAGAGGAAAATCAAAGCACTGGTTGTTGTATTACAATTTTACTTCTATACAGCTTTTCTTTCTTTCTTTTTCTTATTTTACATATCGATCCCAGTTCCCTCTCCCTCCTTCTCTCCCTCCTGTATGTGTGTGTGTGTGTGTGTGTATGTGTGCATGTTTTGTTTGAAGAGAGGGTGTCATAGAGTATCCCAGGCTAGCATTGAACTTTTGACCTTGCTACTTCAAATTCCTGAATAGTAGGATTAAAGACATAGGCCACTATGACTGACACTGTCCTACTATTTTAAGTCACAAATAGGAAGGGATAAATAAGGGTGACTGAATAGCAGATGATGAGTCCATTGTTAGAATTTTAAGAACCAATTACTAAAATTCATAAATAAATATAAATGAGACTTAAAATATCATTTTAGATAGGTGTTTAGTGTTAGAGTTTAAACAAGGGTAATACTATATTCTATTTTGACTTAATGGATTGATCACTTATTCTATTTTTACCTAGTCTATTATTACCTAGTTTACTATTTCTAACAATAGCTAAGCATATTACTATAAATACTAAAATAGTTTTAAAAGTCAATTAAAAGTATTTTGTATATACTTACTCTCAACAGAGCAATCTATGTGACAACAAGAATCCTAAAAAAAAATATAAAATAAATGTCCAGTTCTTACATGCATCTGAAACATACAATTATCTTGAAATACTAACTTCAAATTTTGATTAAGATAGACATATTTCACAATCCAATATATAATACAGGAGACAATAAATTAATCTACAGTGTGTGCCTACAAGGAGAAGGGGAATGCAAGATAACAGAGAACTATTCTCTTATGCTATATGTGGGTGAATGCCATTATCCACTCATTGAAGCTTAATAGTCAGCACTGTGCCCATGTTAATAAGAAAAGACATGTACTACATTAGACTGACATATCTGTTTTATTTTCCTGTACTATTTCAAACTCTGATGACCTTTTGCATGATTTTTTAACAATAGAACCTTTCCTTCACATAGAAAAAGGACACTTTCTTTGTTGAATTTTTGAGAAATGATATATTTAGCTCTTAATTTTTTTTTTACAAACAAAAATGAACTACGTCAGTTTTCCAGCCCCGCCCCTACAGCTCCTCCTAGCTGCACTTCTTAGGGAAAGTCTTTGAGTGTCTGAAAACAGTTGGCTGCCACTCCAGTTAGAAAATGCCTCTGCTGTGTGGAATGAGTATTGTGCTGTGTTGAAGGTCTTGGCTATTCCCTTGCACCAGCCATCTCACAGAAGGGATGGGAAGAAGACAAAGACAGCACACTGCAGTGACCTCGCAAACTTTTCCTGCTTGCAAGCCTTTTGTCTGAGAATATTTTATGTAAGTTATTTTTCTATTGCTCTGATAAAGTACCATGACTACAAAAGAAAGCACTTTGTCCTAAACCCTAACCAAACTCATTTAATAATTTATGAAATTCAACTCAGGACTCAAAGAGTAATTTTTAAAATCAAATATTCTAAATTAATGAAGTCCAGGTTTTACTAATTCATTACATGCCAAGGAATTACAGTAGGCAGGACGTGAGGAGACCTTATTTGAATTTTGCAATCAGTAAATACTCAGAACTGAGATCTTTCAGTTAGAAGTCATGCTGCCTGGCATGGCAGCACATTTGGGGATAAGTGTATAGTCTGTTCAGAACCAAGGCTGCTGTGAAGTTATGTGATGCAACACAATCACAGGCTTCCATAAAACTCACTGTGCCTTTGATTCAGAACTGACTTTTGGTCACTGTGCTGTCAGGAGCTGTTGGCATATTCTTTATGGCCTTCACATCTCATTAAGGACTTCTGTGAGGTCATCACCTGCATTTTTAAGAAGTTGGGCTTCAAGGGACATCCTTTGTGGAATACAGACTACTATTTTACATGCTATTTTCTTGATATTAAATGTTATATTTGAAATCACAAGCAAGAAAAAAGTTATTTCTGGCACTGGAAATTGCTAAATATTTCATCTTGGGCTCTCCAAAGCTCACCTAAAATAGCCAGAGTCCATTATAAAACTGAGACAATGTACTCTGTGTACATTTAAAGACATTGCGTAAGCACCAAATTTCATATTGTCTAGTCACTAAAACCAGCAATAAATGAAGTATAATAAATTCAAACAGCATTCATAAATATGTTCTAAAACTCAAGAATAAAGGCAAGAAAAACAGCAATTAACTTCGGTCTGTTACTCAAGTATGAGATAATTTTACTTTACAGACAAGCTTACTAGCCTGTACTTAACTAAGGTTCTATAATAATGACCTGACCTCTAAGATTCTTTCTTTCCTATTCCTAAGTTTTATAAGTGTTAATGTCTTCTTGTCAAATTTGCTTAGTCAGGCTCTACACCAGAGCTCGGGCAAATGAAACCATTGCGTTTTATGTTTAGTTCAGATAGCACTTTTAAAGAATAAACAGTAAACTTCCTCTGTGCCCTAGATGCTATGTTACTTCCCAGCCTCTAATTACATGGAAGATTCTAATACCTACGAGGAATTCATGATACCACAGATAGCAACATGCTTAATAATTTAATGCTCTCCTTTGTGATGGCTTACCACTCACTGTGGCTGAAAGTTTTGCACCTGAAGATGCAAAAGTAAAAGAAGCATATAGCTGTCTTTCTTTTTTCACAATTCCATGAATGCAAGTTCCATACTCTCTGTATGCTTTTAGCATCTTTATTAAATTGATAACTTCCATCTGCTCATTTAATTAAAGACATTTACATCTTTTCCTTTGGCATTTCAAAATTGCCAGCATGACCGCTCTTGTGCTTTGGAGCCATTATCAAGTAAAATCAAATTTGCTTGAACAAGGTATTGCAATACTGTCTTAGGTAGGGTTGCTATTATTATGATGAGACACCATGGCCATACCAACTCTTATAAAAGAAAAGCATTTAATTGGGACTTGCTTACAGGTTCAGAGGTTTAGTACATTTTCATCATTGTGGGAAGTGTGGAAGCATACCGCCAGACATGGTGCTGGAGAGGTAGCAGAGTTCTACAACCAGACTAGCAGTTAACGGGAACATAACAGACACTGGGCCTGCCTTGAGCATTTGAAATCGTAAAGCCCACCAACAGTGGCACACTTCCCTCAACAAGGCTGCACTATTCCAACAAGTTGACACCTCCTGATAGGACCACTTTATGGTGACCAAGCAATCAAATATATGAGCTTATGGGGCTATTTTCATTCAAACTACCACAAATACCATTAATGACAATCTGATAGCCAAAAGGGCTATTAAATGACTGTAAGACTGCTAGCATATACAATGTGAAATCCCTGGACAAAGATAATTCCTATATAGGGGTGTGATAAATATGAAGGAAGAAATTTTTTTTCATGTTATTCAGAAAAGCAAATGATTTTAAGGCCAACTGGTTTTTCATTTCTGGAATTTTCTGGCATGTTTCAGGTATGAAATGTCTTAGCACAAAGACTCAGTTGTTAAGGCTAGGTTGCCAGTCTATACGTTTTTTTGGGAATTAATCAGTTCCTGGAGATTCTGGCCTAATCATTGGATGAATCCTTTGATGGATTCATAATATAATGCCATTATTTTGGCGAGACATTAAAAGGTATCTGTTTTTATTTTCTATTTCCTATCTCATCATAAAATGGCCTGTGTATACTCTGTTTTCCTTAGAAGATACATTACTAGATCATTAGTGACCTTCACATTTAGATCATAAGACACACTGATTGACCCGTAACAACTATTTAGTAAGTTTTTAAAAAAAAAAATCAATAAAAGTCATGGCATCTTTGAAATGCTTCAAATTCTCATGAATACCTGAAGCATCCTGGATCTGTCACCTAAATGATGACAGCTATTGTAGCAGTGCGCTGAGAACTTTCATAGTATCACCCAACTAGAGGCAGCCTACAGCCTGGGTAGTCAGAACTCAGGAGCTAGAATTTTCTGCTCATGGACTAACCAGGGAAGCTGTCCTTGTGTCAGGCAACTAAGTTTAGACTTGGCAATCTAACACATCAAAATTTCATGAGGACTGCAGTACAATATTCACCAACATAGAGAGGCAGAAAAAAGTCTTCCTTTGTTGTAACCCCTGATGTGTTTAATAAGATACCTCCAGGAGGTTAAATGTGACTCATTGCTTCCTACCTTGTAGCCAGGTCTTGGGAATTTTTAGAACTCTCAGATGGAATGACAGATTGCATTTTCCAAACATGATGGCATATGATACACACAAACACACACCACATGCATACACACACACACACACACACACACACACACACACACACACACACACACACACACAGTCATATGCCAGGAATCTCACCTTCAGAGTTCCTATTAAAACGAAGTATTTAGCAATCCTACAGTAAAAAGTGAGATTCACAGGTCTTTTCTGCTGAAACTTGGTATGGTACATGAAGGCCTGAAAGAGGCTATTGTGTTAAACTATGAAGGTGAAACCTAGGTTGCATTGGAGAACTCAAGATGTTTGAGATGCTAGAGTCATGGGGTACTCACTGAAGAAAGATGCTAAGAGGCAGTGGAACCAGCCCAAGAGAAAGTAATGTGTTTCAGTCAATAAGGCTGAAAAGAGTTGTAGATCTGAAAATGGATTTGACATCAGACATGGAGATGCACAAAGGTTACGGTGTGTACTCACAATAGAAACTCTAAGACACTTGGGTAGAACTTTGTAATTGTCTCTACAAATACAAAACAACAACAACAACAACAACAAAACAAACAAACAACAACAACAACAAAAAACAGAGAAAGGGATGCTGAGTAGAGTCTGGTGTTAAAATGTAAAATGACCACATGACTTTTTCATTGCTCATTCTCTTAAACCAGTGGTCTTTATAACCCAGCCATTATGTTGTCAATAAGAACAAGCTACACACAGATGGCCACATAGATATTCCAATCAAAAGCCACATCAGAACTTGCAATTTTGTGATGGAATAAGAACATAGATAATTCTAAACACTTAACATTTGAGTTTTCTAGATAACAGGAAAAAGAGATTACTATTGCTATGTATAAACCAGCAGATGATGACATGACTTGTTAGGTATAAATAGAAAACCAATATGGACCCAGAAGATTGCTTGGACTTTGAAACAAAGATTTACAACTAGAATTAAAGAACTCTGAGGTGTCCTCTACCTTATGGATGTTTCTTATTGACAGAAATTATCAACTGTGAATTTTACATTACTATAGTTAATATAACAATCATGTAATATTCTAAATCCCTGCTGGTGAAATTTTCTAGGCTGGCTCTAAAGGACTCTGCAATATTCTTTCTGCGTTTTCAGCCATATCGCTCTGACAGGGTTTAGTAGTGCACAGGTACTGCTGCCTTTAATATTTTGCCTTAGTTTACACATTTACTTTTTACTCTTAATGAAATATAAGTCACTCAAACACTTTGAGTCAGGAACTCATCTTTTTGAAATGTGGTTTTGCTCGCTGACCCTGTCATGCTATTATAATGTCTTTGTTTCTTTTCTTTTATTTAAGTGCTAAACCTAGAGCCCATGGCTATATGAATGCTATGCAAATGCTCCACCACACAGGCCCTATGATGAATCCTAACATCCATAGAATCCATTACTCACCAACAAATACATTCAGAGACATTCCACAAGCCTTCTTGAATCATGCCATTCCAATCCACTATATAGTGTACTCCTGAGGCCAATATAACTCAGCTTCCTTTCCAGACTAGAATTTATATTTTAATCTATCTTTCAGTACTCCTATTTCTAAAGGGAATAATAGTACCTTGTTACTAAGGTTGCCATGCCAATTAAAGAAAAATATCAACTGAAGTATCTCTATAATATAAATCGAATTAAATATACAGTTGTAAAGATAAGTAGTAAAGATGATCTCTGAGTGGTCCCTTAATCTACCTTACTATTGTGCAGTCACTTAATCCCAATTATATATGATTATGCACACATATATTGAGAACATAAACTTGTAAGTAATTGATTTGTAGGGAAAAGGGAGATACTCAAATTCAAGAGATGTCTACAATTTATAATGAAAAAGTGATGTGTTCCCAGCACCTGTGCAGAACTTACCCTGACAAAATGTATTGAAAATTGAAAGGCCATTTAATGGCTTAATTAGTAAAGGGATTTTTATGGAGCAGAATCACATGTGCCAGGAGCTCCTCCCTGAGAAAAGTGCAGCCTCCAGCTCATCTCAAGGTGATGAAAGAGCAAAAACAAACAACTTTTTGTGGGTCTCTGTGCTCAAAAGGCCAAGGCTGGTGATGGTCTTCACATCCAGTGGAGGGAGAGGATTTTCAGCAAGGGTGGGGATAATGGACGCCTTGGTAATCTGAATGTGAGGGTATCACAAAAATGAGAGGTTCATAAACATAATGTGTACTTTGAGAAAAGTTAATCTCCATCTGAATGGTCCCAATCATATCATCGCGGGACTTTCTTGAAATGACAGAGAAGAGAGAAGAAAAAAGAAAAGAGGAACTTGGTAAATGTTTTTACTGTGCTAAAGGAAAGAGTGTCCCCAACCAATATTCTGAGCTCCTACAGTCATCCAGTAAAATAACACAGAGATATTTTATCTTAAATGCCCATAGTGGGTAACTTTAAAGAGGTGAATTATAACTACTTGCTGGTTTACTTTTGTTTTGTGAGACTGGAGGCTGAGGCTAGAGCCTCCCAAGCAAGTATTGAAACATGGAATCACATCCCTGACCATAGTTGACACTGTGCTCATTTATAAATTTGTGCATCGATATGCTATCTCTAAAATTAAAACTCCTATGACGAAACAATGTAGAATTTCATGTAAAATAGATACTTAGAGGAAAAATACTGTCCCAAATTTGAGCAAAAAAAAAAACAAAAAACAAAACAAAACAAACAAACAAAAAAAACCCAACACTCTACTGCTATCCTTGTCTGTTCTGGATATCACAGTGATAGACAGATGACAGCAATGAAGATAATGTTACTATAATTACAGTTCACTTATTCAGTATAATTTTGTGCAACACTAAATTATTTACACTAAATCACAGTACCAGAAAATTCCTAATGTGAGGACTTTACAATAAAATGTAGCTTTACAATAAAATGAATGTGTGAGCTGCATAATAACAGAGGGAAAATAAAAGTCTTTATAGTTGGGGTTTATATCTGAGTTTCTTTCCCCTTTACCTTTTTTTTGTTATTTTTCAAAGTATATCTAGTGAAATATCTATCTTCATACTAAGTCGTTGTTAATTTAATTCTCTCTTCTTGTTTTCTTCAACCTTTCTCTCTTTTGTTTCTTCCTTTTGTTTGTAAGTTACCACATTAATTAAGGATTTATCAAAATATTCCAAATTGATTGGCTTTATATGATATTTCAATCACTTTCTAACAGTGTGAACTCAGTCCCCAGTCTGTTAGGCTCATAATTAAGTCATCTCTCACTCTGATTCTCAGGAAAATCAAGGGAGCTCGCAGAAATAAAGGTCGTCCTATTACACCTGATCTGTAGCTAATATATAATAAAAGTATTGGGTTTTGTCATCTCCCACTTCTCATGAGATTTACGGTAAACAGAGGCAGAAGGAACATCAAACATTACGTAACCAAACCACACGTTGTGCTTCCTTTCATGGTTCATTGACTGGTGTGAGAGATTTCTAAGAGTGCTGTGGAAAGCAGCATTCAGATATCAGAAAGCTATCTACTACTACAAAGACACAATACTCAAAAAAGTATTTGAGATACTGACAGTGCAAAATTTAACGTGAAGTCCTAGTGTCTGTTCCAAATTCTAATCATATAGAAGATCATTGAGTAGTGTAAATTTGGGGTCTGCTTGACTTTGATGTGTGATGTTTACATTTATTTAAAAGACTTTTATTTAAGTTTATAAAATCTAAAAAATAAATTATCAGAGCACAGAAACCTGTAGAACTGAAATCTGCCTTGAAGAAGATATTGTTATTATTTCTTGGCTATTTCATTTTCTGAAAAGTGAACTAACTTACCTATGATCAATTTATATCCTATGAGAATGAAGACTTGCCAGCTCACTTTCTAGATCTCTGAGAACTGCTAACTCCCTCCCCCAGCTCTCTCCTTTTCTCTCTAGGTTTTTTTTCTTTTCTTTTCTCTTTTTCAGAGTTTATAGCTCTTGCTGAGATTTCATGTTAGTGATCTTAACATGGACATACAAGACTTCAAACAAGGATACTTAGATAAAAATACAAAACTCTTTGTGCTTCAATTTCTTTGTTAAAATTTCAAAGAACATCCTTGGAATACACCTTGCTTTTATCTGTATATGTGACTATATATAGTTTCATATGGATCACATTTATGTGAACTCATAAGATTATGCAATCATTTGCTCCCATTTAACCATTTCCTGGAATTAAGTCTCTCAACAACAAAAAAAATTGTATTCTTAAAATGATTTATAAGAATTCTCCAGGAGAAAAAGGGAAAATTATAAACATGCACATATATTTATGCATATGTATTCATACATACATAATAGATGTGGCAGTGTTATTCTACAGAGTCTGATGACTTGAAAACCAGGAGAACTAATAACATAGGATTCCAATAAAAAATAAATAAAACAGAAAACAAGTTGTTTTCATCTGATTCTAAAGGAAAGAAAAGAAAGGTCCTGTAGAACAGTTAGGCTTTCACTACTACTTATCTAAACTCAAACATTTTATTCTATTAAGGATTTTAACATAAAGAAAAAAGCCTGGAAATTAGGATGGGCAATATGTTTTACTCAGTCTATAAGTTCAAATGTTAAGTCTCACACAAAAGAGTCTCATAAACACACTCAGGGTAGTATTTGTACCTGGACACCCCATAACCCTGTCAAACTGCCACATTGAACACAATACCACAGTGTTGGAGTCAAGTGTAAAAGAGCCTTAGATTTCCCCTAATGCACACCAATCTAAGTGGAAAGCAAATTATCTTTGGGCAAAGCCCATAGAAAATGTGTAATTTTCAAAAGAACTTTAATATATTCTGTTGACTACTTTCATGTGAATTAGAGTGAAACAATAGATTTTGCAATTTATTTACCTTTCTAAAAACACAAGAAACAAAAGTCAAAAAAGAACTAAAGCATTTCTTATAGTCAAAGAAAACGTGCAAAGGTAGCATGCAGAATAATAAAAGAAAATATTTGCAGTAATTACATTAGCCAAGGGTTTGATATGGAGAATATAAGGGCAGTTATAAAACCTGAAAGAATATAAACTAATTTAAATAAGCTCAATAGATGTAACTATAGACATTTCACAAAGGACACTAACCACAAGATAAAAACTACAGTGCCACTAATTAGAGAAATGTACATCAAACTCCAAATGAGATTGTGGAAGAGATAATCAAAAACCTAAAGTCAGCAATAAATGCAAAGGATGTATTGAAAAATAGTCTCATATTCTGTTGGTGGGGGTTGGTAATTACCAAAGCCACTATAGTGAATGATATGGAGTCATCTCAGAAATTAAAATTTGAACTATCTCACTTTCGAACAATCCCACCCCTGGGCATGTACCCAAGGAAATGACATCATTATGTAAAAGAGAAATTCTCAATCCCATGTTCAAATTGCAACACTCTTCATAAGAGCCAAGAATTGGAAACAATGCAAAGGGTTATTCACTGATGAGCAGGTAGATTTTTACGTAAACACCAGCAGACCTGCTCAATGATCTCCAGGATACAAATACAATGGAACCCTACAACTTGTAGAAACATAGGTAGAACCACACATTCCATTTTATTAAATAAGCTAGACACAGAAAAATAAGTACTGTGTGATCTCACTGAGATGCAGAATCCAAAGGGAACTGCTTTGAAAGAAGTTGAGGATAACAGTGGGGAAAGGGGTTGGGGAAAGGAGCTAGGAAGAAATGGAATGGGGTGATGAGTGAGTGTTGTAGAATACTGAAAAGAAGCAAGACACTCTGGACCATTAGTATCAAACATGCTGACTCTGAATATGAACATACTCTACGTTTTAAAATGCTAGAGGAAAGCACTTTGAACATTTTACCACACAAAAATGATAATTTTAAGGACATTAAAAATTGTAGTGTCCTTTAGTCCCAGCACTTGGGAGGCAGAGGCAGGTGGATCTTTGTGAGTTGAAGGCCAGCCTCACATACAGAGCGAGTTCTAGGGCAGGTTCCAAAGCAATACAGAGAAACCCTGTTTCGAAAAAAAAATTGTAGTTGAATGTTTTGCTTTAACTTATTGTTCCCACGGACCTGTTTCCCTCCTGCACGCAGGTCCCTGCATCCCTGCAGCTGCTTATGCAATATTCACTCAGAGGCTAATATTAAATATAATTATTTGGTCAATGGCTCAGACTTATTAATGGCTAGCTCCCTCTTATAAATTAATCCATTTTTAATAATCTGTGTATCACTATGTGGCCATGGCTTACCATTATTTTTTTTTGGCATCTTACCCCTTCAGTGGCTACATGGCATCTCCCTGATTCTGCTTTCTTTCTTTCTTTCTCTGTCTCTGCTTTGATTTCTACCTAAGCTTTATTCTGCTTGGCCATTGGTCAATATGCTTATTTACCAACCAATAAACGCAACACATATTTGCAGCATATGGAAGGACATCCCGCATCAAAAAATTGTTGTACTTTATTTAAGCCTTACATAGTGCATATGATAGCTGTGATAGCTCTCAATCAATATGTGCAAGGTAAGTTTTTATTAACAGTAGATACTTAAAAATAAAATAGGATAAAAATGTAAAATACCATATTTTGATTTTTTTTCTATGTTGGGGGTCAAATAACATTTAAAATATCATAGAATTACTTGACACTTATAATCTGAAGAATTGCAGATTATATGTAATACATATAATCTGAAGAATTCAATTATAACCATTTAGTAGTATTATGTGTAATACATCTAAGCAGCTTAGGGATTTTTTTCCCTTATCTTTGTGACACTGAGCAGCTTAGAGAGAAAAATAATAACATACCCATATTTCCCAGGCTCAACAAAACCTTGCTTTCATGAGTACAAGCATATGTGTAAGCAGGTTGTTCTGAGAAACTTACATCAAAGTGAAGTGAACATTATGCAACGATTTGGCTTTGATGGATAAAACAGAAAAGGAACACAGAGGGAAGGGTACTCCAAGATGCAATAGGCAGGAAAAAGGCAGCATGCTGAGAAGTGTGATTGAAGTTAAGATCATAATTGTTCTGATAAGCCCTGAAATTCCTGATACGTCCACCTGATACAAGCCCATTATTTCAAATATCTTTTCCTACAAATCAATCATAGCAAACAGGACTCGAGTAAGACCTGTTTATTATGTGAGTATTGGATTATATATACAAAATAAAGCCCCTTTTGGAAAAAAAAGTCCATGATTTCCAAATTATAACGAAATAGAACATATTTTGAGTTTGTTAAACCCAATGTCTGACTATCTAAACATAATATTTATATTTAACTCCTATTTATTAAATAAACTCCTAATCTTAAATATCAAGAAAGCATTTGCTATTCATGATATGAAATAGTGTGGTGCTTTCATAGCAAAGGAAAAAGCAAATGAAACACTGAAAATGAAAAAAAAAATAAAAAGGAAATCCCTTGAGGACAATTCAAATGTGTTATTCTCATCAATATGTCTGACTAGGCAAAATTGATTTAGAAGTGTCAGAGTATCCAAGAAAAAGTTTCTGGTAAATTCCTTAATAAGAAAAAGTCATTTTAAATATTAATTTGTAGTCATTATTTTGCATTAATAATTTTTCTTTTCTATATAAAGATGAAAGAGTAAGGCACTAGTGTAATTAAACATCTTTGTAGGATAGTAGCTGGAATGGCAAAGAGCAGTGGATAAAAGAGAACTTTTTCTTACATACTAGAAAGGGCTTTATTATTTAAAAACAAGCAAAAGCTATGGTGGGCATTATATTAGCTGCAAATAGTCTTTCTTAATTTCTCTCAATTGTTTTAACCTTCAACAATATTTCAATTTTATATAAATTAATTTACCTTTCATATATGACTTATTTTGCTTTATGTGAGTGAAATATAAAGATTAATGCCTATTGTGGCACAGAATTTATTCCTTGCCTATAAAGTATTTCATTCCTCACACTTTGTCCATTCTACTACTGCTCTAGGTTTCTCCCCGTTTTATGCAACGAATTGTCTTTGATGGATAAAACAGAAAAGGAACACAGAGGGAAGGATACTCCAAAATGCAATAGGCAGGAAAAAGGCAGCATGCTGAGAAGTGTGATTGAAGGTAAGATCAATATTGTTCTGATAAGCCTTGAAATTCCTGATATGTCCACCTGATACAAGCGCATTATTTCACCTTCTGTCTCATAGGTATTTCCTCCAAATTAAAACAACACTTCCTAAAGGAAAGAGGGAGGTCAGTAAGACCAGGAAGCTAGTGAAATTTACAAGGCCTAAGAAACCACAACTATAACAAAGTTCACAAGGCTCCTGCCTGAGTTGTAGACATAGCAAACAGGAAAAAGAAACTGAGCTGGAGCTGTCTGCAAATTGGCATAGGATGTATCCTCACATGTCCTCACCCATGCTCCTTCTAAGTAACCCCAACAAATTCATTGGCTCCCCAAGCTACACTTGGGTGGGATTGCTTCTTTTATCTGATGGGGTGCACTATCCAGATGAGAAGAATTGTGTTCACATGCCTCCAGCAGCAGACATTAATTACAAGGACAAAATATTTTAGTGTACACCTAGAGCTAGGGCTCAGTGTATTTATTCTTTGTGCTTCAATAGGCCCTAAAACACACTTTTCAAAGCACCTAAACAATTTGCATTTTCACCAACAGTATATGAAAGTTCCGATTATTCTTTATCCTTAACAGTATTCCATATGACTTATTTTCATGTTTGAATAATTCTGGTGAATGTGCAGAAATTTTGTAAAAACTCATGGTCACTCATGATGACCATAATTCCAATACTTATGAGACCATGGCAATAGAAGCCAGCTATATGTTTGGCCTTTGTGGTGAATTTAAAGACATCTTATGAGACATTGAGGCCATTTCTAAAACAGAACACAGAAAGAAGAGAACAAAAAAGAAAAAGAAACTGTGTAGAGATTTTATTTGTACACCTCTTTGACTAATGAACTTGAGTAGCTACTCATGTGTTCTGGCCATAAGAATGCCCTCTGTTGTGATGTGGCATTTGTATACTTAACATGGCTTACCTTTATCAGTTGGTGCTATCATTGATTTTTTTAGTTATTATATTCCGCAAATAAGCTCTTTCTCAAATATCTACCTATCACTCACCTTTTCTTCTCTGTACTTTCTTCTATTATTCTATTTTTCATTAAGCAGTAATTCAGCTCCATCTAGTACAATTTGTTACCGATTTCCTAGTAAGTTAGGGATTACTATCATTTTGAAAATTACATTTTTAGATAAAAAGTCTCAAAAATATTATATTTTGTCTAACATGTATAGTTTTATCTTTGAAATTTTAACCAGCATAGTTAATATACAAATGTAGAAAGGAAATATTAAAGATATTTCTCCTACTCTTTTAAAAGTATTTAGAAGATAATTTGAATCCCTACAAATTACCAGTATATTTTAATTATTTTCCCAATTGTACAACTTTGTTGTTAATTTAGACAACAAAATTCAAAATCTCTTATTATCTACCAGAAATGATTCTGGTCAATATTTTTTAATTCACAGGCATTCACTTCTGCAGTTTTACCTAAGCTGGTACAGTGGAAGGAAACCTGCTATTTAACCTCTGCTTGGAGAGCTGGCCAAGACAGAAAAGAGTGGCATTTCAACTTTGGCAAACCGCAGGTACAGTGGAAAGTGTATCATGGACTTTGCCCACAGTAGTTTTCTCCATATGCTCCCCTCACACGTCCCTTGAGAACACTTCCCATCGGCTTTCTTTTTAACCCTGCTGAAGCAAAACAGTGCCTATAAAAATATCCAGGCCCCAAATGGCTATTCCATTTTCAGTCCTTACCTAACAATCAACAGAATATGCCAATTAGATGGTTCCTATTCCTTCGGGTATTTCACGGGGTTCCTGGACATCCTGTCCCCCTTATTCTATTTCCTGACCTACTTTTTCTTAGTCCTTTTATTAGCTCCTCATTTCTGTAATCACTAACATTTGAACTTCTCAGAGGCTCAGTAATTGCACCTCTCTCCTCATCCCTAAGTGAAACCCATCTATTCTCATTAACTCAGATAGTATCTATAAATACATAGCTCTCTGCTCAGACTACTTTTCTGAACTTTTCATCCATGTATCTCATAGGCTACCTCTATGTCTGCTTGGGCATCTAACAAGCAACTCAGATAGACAAAGTGTTAACTGCTGAATTTCCTCCCACAGTGTTACTGCAGACAACCACGGTGCTGCTTCTCTGGTTGCTCAGGAAAAAAAAAAAGTCACAGAACCTTTGATTTTTATTTTTCAAACAGATGCCAACTTGATAAATCATACCAATAAGATATTCATTATAATATATCGAGAGCTCAAATATGTCTTGTAACCGAAGAAAGTCACAAATAGCTGCTTATAGTTGAAGAGTTCTCCTATCAGGTGGTGAGATTTACCAACAGCAGAGAACAAGGAGTGTCCAAGAAGATGAAAACGATAATTGCTTAGGCATGAATATTAAACACTGGTTGAGATATTATACTTTGCCCATAAATACATGACACTCTTGTGTCAGAAATAAAACTAAATGATATGAAATTTAAAATATATATATATGTATATATATACATATATATATATATACATAATCACCCTCATAGATGTCTTTTTCTAAAATTAAACACAACAGAACACAAATATGATACATCTGAGTGCCATTATTGTTTACATTGTTTACTGGTATTATAAGCTTCTTTCCCACAGAACCTGTATTATGACAGTTTCCTTTACTCTGTCCACTTCCATCTATTTCTAAGATACACATTCCTAAAATGTTGAAAATGATATGCTGTTGCTACATGAATATCCTACAGATTATTGAACAACAACAAAAAGCTTCAAAATACTCTGCAATTAAGTAAAACACTGTAATTTATTTTCATCCAAAATAAAAATTAGAAGCACTAAAATGGATAAAAAGTGAATGAATTGAATAATAGCAAAGTTAAAAGTGACTTCTTCATTGAAAACAACATATATAAAAACAACAACAAAAGCAATGGTTTGGCAGAGTTTCCCAAAGCATCTTAAAGATCTATGGAAAATATAGACATTGCCTTCTGTTTGCTACCTCATTTAAGTAACAAAATGGTCTGTGGAAAAGTAGTATTTCTTCCACATTTCAGAAAAGTGATTAGTAACCTTATATTGCACCATGATAAGAGGTGATAGAGAGGGTGGGGTGAATGGGATTGGAAAGGGAAGAGAGAGACTGAGCACACTCTTGAATCTGAGTAGATTGCTATTGTAATAACCAATGGGAAGCAATAGAAGTGGTGTATGCCTAGCTTTTAAATCAAGGCTTTAAAACACTGGGAGATAGCACTGTGTCCCTTTGTGAGCTTGTTTTTTTCAGTCATAATCTTAATGCAAATTCTCTGAACACCATATTAGATAAACCATGACAGAGGTCATGAGACTACATGAGGAAAAGAAGGGCTCAACAAATCCTAGCATTCTTGATGTTCCTACAAGCATATGTGTAAAGGTGCCTTAGATATTCCACACCAACCGTCCTCAAATGGCCTCAGTTAACCGTTCATGAAGCAGAACCATCCATATAAGAGCACTTCGCATGCCACTTAAATACAAAGTACACTACATTATAGAATGACTGTTAAAAATACCAGTGTTAGGAATCGTTTTCCAATAAAGCAGATAATCAGACTGTGAGGATTGGAATGAAATGTCTTGCATAATCCTGTGTGTTTAAACACTTGGTCCTTGGTGGAGCTGTTTGGGAAGATTAAGAGGGTGTGACCTGGCTAGAGAAGTATGTCACTTGGGGCTGGCTTTGAGATTAAAAGACTTTACATAATTATAGTTTCCTCTCCCTGCTTTGTGCTTGAAGTTGAAGACATGCACTCTTAGCCTCTAGTTTCTTCCACACTGTCTTCTACCTACTCACCATGTCTTCTGCTGTACTCTGCCAGCCACTATGGACAGTAAGCTGCTAAAACTGCAAATTAAATAAATTCTTTCTTCTGTGAAGTTGCCGTGGCCATGGTGTTTTGTATCAGAAACACAAAAGTAACTAAGATAGAGATCATCCTCTCTTAAGATAATATCACCCCTGATTTTGGCTGAGTTTAAAGCAAATTAAGTAAACTCTGATCCCCTTGACTCTACACCTCCCTCTGTCTTTTCCAAAGTGTCCTGGGAATCTTTTCAGATGGCATCAGTGCTCTGATCAGAACCCCCTGATGCATTGTTACCTCATTTATGTTATTAGCTGGATCCCAAAACAAAACTTGATAACCTTGTATGTTATCAATCCTCTCTAATATTTTGATCCTCCCTACCTACCCCAAATCCACATTCTTTCTTGCTTTCTTTCAATAGTAAACAAAGACACAAAGAAGGGGGAGGAGGAAGAGAAAGAGGAGGAAGCGGAGGAGGAGGAAGAGGAGGAGGAGGAAGAGGAGGAGGAGGAGAGATAAATAAAAGCCAAACAAATCAAACAGAAAAACAAAGAGGCAATGAAGCATGAAAACACATATAGACACAGAGAACACATAAATCCAATTGAAACACACACAAACACACACACACACACAAACATACACACACACACACACACATACAAACACACACACAATCAGAAAACGAAGTATTTTAACAAAAGACCTGTAAGGAAAGAAAAGTAAAAGCCCAGGCAAAGCACTATAAGACATAGATAGATGATAGACAGACAGAAAAATAAGTAAATAAATAAATAGAAAAAACAACTCCAAAATTACCATTGAGTTCATTTTTTGTTAGCATGAGGCCTACCCTTAAAAGTGGTTTACATACCACTCCTGGTGAGACTCCCTCAGAGAAAATTACTTTTTTATTTGTGAATGGTTCTCAATTGGAGAAAGTTTCTGGGTTAGGAATAGGGTCTTCTGTCTGTGTCTCTCAGTGCTGGGACCCCATCTGACCCAGACTTATGTACACCCTGTGCATGCTGAGACAGCCTCTGTGAGTTCAGATGTAAATTGATCCTCCTGTGTTTAGAAGTCCTTGTTTCCATGGTGTCCTTCATGCCCTCTGCCTCTTACTATATGTCTGCCTCCTTTTCCATGGAATTTCTGATCCTTGAACACAGGGAATTAATGGAGACATTGATGGGCTCGTTTAAACGGTGCCCTCTTTTTCTTCTATTGTAGTCCCAAGATATTTCCATGATGGGTTTACTCCATCTCGATTGTAGGCACTTCAGGTGGCTATAGGAATAGAACTGTGTGGCAAAAGACATTCTCACAAATTCCATCCCCTCTGTCCACAGTGACTGATTGGAATAGGCTGGGGAGACTGTTAAACATATATGCCTTGATTTTGGAGGGCAAGAGCTTTATGTTTATAACAGAAAATGCTCTTTCTTTGGGATTGATAATGAACAGTATGAGGTTTATAATCCAGGAAGGAAATAATCCCTGAGCATCCAAAATCAAGAAGCAGGAGCAGAGTATCCAGGTCTGAGTTACAACTTAAGGTCCTAATAAATTACAAAGTGAATCCATCTCTTACCCCTGAGGTGTTTTTCTGAGATGGGATCTCATTATGTTGCTAGATAGGCTTCCAACTCATTATCTTCTTGCTTCTGCCTTCCAGGAATTCTCAGAGAGACCTAATCATACCAGATTGCCCCTGGAAACCTAAACAGTCAGGATTCCACACTCCATGCTCATGCTTTTCTTTCACTGTGATTCCTGTTACTTGTCGAAAAGGTACAATACCACCACGGTTTAATCTCCAATCACTTCTTTATGTTTGTCCTTACCCACAGTTCATAGGCAGGTCCCCTTAACTCCAATCACGGTCCTGACACCAATGCACAACCACAGTGAAAACCCAAGCTTAGTTTCCATCTCTTTCATGCTGACACCACTATTCTTTCCTGCTTCTCCCTGTAGAGAGATTTTTCTGCCTTCATCATTCTTCTGAGAGTTCTATTTCAGTGGATAATTTACTGTGTTCTGTGCTTTGCTTGTCCCCTTGTAAAATTTGTAAGCTTTCAGAGGTCATGAATTTTATTTTGTTATTTCTTCCAAGGCTACTGCTTAATGCCTCTTAATTAAAAACACTGTGTCTGTGCTTATTCCACGGGGCAGGGACATTTCTGATTCCACTTTCTGTGTCTAACACATAAAATTCTATGTTGAATGCAAAACTCTTATGTGCCTGTCACTGGTAGGACTAAACTAGTGGTTCTCAGCCAGCAAAGGTGTTTCCCCAGAGTGTTTCCACAGATGTTCTCACAGTGTGCTCCTCACTCTTGTGAGTCTTGACAGGCATGCAAATTGCTATACTACAAACTAAAGTATTTTTAAATTAATTTCTTTAAAGATAATAGAAAACAAAATCATAATTGATTTTTGAAAAGTGTTTTGTGAGTGGATCAATACAATGGCAGGTGACTGTAATTTCAACTACTGGCTACTCTCAGGCTGAGCAAAAGGACTGGGAATTTGAAATCAGCCTGGGCAGCATGGCAAAATACTGCCTCAAGCAAAGTGTTTTGTAAGTATGCAATAGAAACACTTAATTAAATTGATAAAGTGTTTACACATATTTCTTGACTAAGAGGTAAACAAATGACCCATGGGAAAAGATTGAGATGTGAGCAAGTAGTGAAATGAAAGTGTATGAATAAAATGAGTGATCCTTCTACAACAAAAAGTAAGAACCTGCTAACTGAGACATCAAATGGGAATTACATCTTGCAGACATAGTTTGATAGTCTATCATATCTCCCAAAAATTTGCAACAACATCATTCCAAAAATACCTGACAGCTTTCCTAAAATGTGCTGAATTCATCTTACAGAAATTCTACAGAGATGGTCGGTTCTGACAAGCTAATCTCATCTACCAGAGAGTTAATGTCTAAATCTCTCTGTTAAACAGCAAGAAAATCTCATTTTCAAAATTATATTTCTGGTTGGATGTAACCTATCATTACAAAAGAATATTTCATTCTCCATTTTGCATTATCTTTTCACTATATATAATAAAAATATAATAGATGTGAAACACCAGAAATATGAACAACATTTTCCATCTACAATCATTTTCCTTTGATTAGGTGGTAGAGAATGTAAGGAAACTGAGGATGAAGAGTAGAGTCTTCACATTGTTTTTTTATGCAGTCATAAAAATACCATCTTCACAGATGGCTATATTTTAGTGTCTTTCAAGGATGCTCTTTCCCAGAAATAATGTGAACCCTTCATCATAGCTAGTCACAGAAAGTTCACCCCTTGCCCTGTGGCATAGATAATCCTCACCAGCTCCAAAATTTTGGTTATCTAGGAAGATTGTAATGTACATATATTGAGGTTGGTCTCAACCCTGTTTATCTCGCTGAGTGGGATATGGAGATGTGTATTTCTCAAACAAACAATAAACGAAAAACAATGCAGCAAAAACAGTCTGGTAAGAACATGACTTGGTATTTTCAATCCCTGTTGTTGTACTCTGTCTGCCCAATCTGCCTCAGTTCTTCTGGTTTCACAGACCTTACATGATGAGGAATATGCAAAGAAAGAATTGCATCACAGTGCATTTCATTATCATCTATTCATCTGGTTTAGGCAACTAATTGATAATAACTGCAACAGTGAAACAGTGTATTCAAACTTTTGCCATAAAATACCAGAAATATACCTGCCAGTGCAGCCTCATTCACACAGACATGACCAAGAAGGGTTAAGTGGGAATTCCAGTAGCTATCGATGAATCTGACCTTGCACCAAAATGATAGTTCGTTATACAAGGCTGATTCCTATAAGGTAATTTATTTCAGATACCCTGTCCCCTGTGAATGCAATCCCAGGCAATTATTCTAATTTATTGAGTCAGATGTGATGAGTAATGCTCCATGACAAACAGGAAAGCAAAAGGAAGAGTCACAACAAGATCCAGTCCCCTAGGTGGTAAGTCCTGAGAGCTCTGTGTGTTGTTAGGTTTCTAGGCAAGCCGCCTATGGCCTAGGTCACAAACCCAGCCACACAGATGGGGCATGTATTTTTTCCTCTAAGGTTGCCAAACTATTCATTAGTAGATATATGAGTGTCACTTCAGTGTTGAATACTACATGTGAGATACTGGACTTAGGACAATACTTTCGTTCTTCTACATCTGTTTATAAGATGTGATAACCATGAAAGTACAACACACCATGCCCCATGCCTGGTTAACTAGAAAGGCCAAAGCCAACTGCAGAGAAGCTGTGTATTTGAAGTTGTACATGAACTGACTAAGTCTTAAAAATGTAAAAAAAAAAAAATAGTTGAGAACGTTTCAGGAACATGTGGGAAAATTTGTGTCAATTTGAGAGCACTATAACCAAGATCAGAGAGAAACCTAAAATAGCATAACACTGGCTAGGTTGGAGTAAAGTACTTCGCTGATTAAATTCATAGAGAATTACTTCTAGACTGCAGAGAAACTGTTGGCAGTCATTACTTCCCAGGGGAAGGAGGAGCAAGATCGTCGACATGGAAAAGATGTAGCACAAAGTTCATACCCTTTTGAAAGATCTAAATTCTGAAGCACATGCACCTAGGTACCGACTACACTGTTAAGACAAAAGAATAGATGCTTCTGTTTCTATTATGGTATGTGCATTATTTACGGTTGTATGCAGGTGTGTACAATCACCCTCATATGCAAGGCCTCCTGTAGAAGTCAGAGGCTCACATCACAGCCTCTATTGCTATCCACATTATTTTCTGAGATGGAATTTCTCACTAAACCTGGAACTCAGAGTTTCTTCCAGACTGGTTGCCAGTGAGCCCCTGGAATTACCAGTCTCTGATTCCTGGCTCTGAGGTTGCAGACAAGCTCCGCAATATGCAGTTGTTTACATGGCTGCCAGCAAACCAGACAGAGGGCCTGATGCTTGCACAGGAAACATCTTATCTACTGCATTGTATCCCAGGCCTCTCCCAAACTTCTATTTTCACACATTTATATAACCATGTCTGAAAATGGTATCAAAAAGTCTTCTACCTATGAGTCACATTCTTCTTTCAAAAATACTATTAAATAATATAAGGCCCAAAGATTCTAGAATTTAAAAAAAAAGCTCCAAAATAATACATAAAAATCAGCAAAACATGGCAATAAAATGTTTTTATGACAGGCTGGGATGAGTAATAGGGGATGCATCCTAGTCGACCTTAGTGTGTTCTTACATAACAGATTGCTCTATGATCCATGTGTGATGTGCAATTTAGCCTCACCAAAATTCAGGAGGGAAACCATTTGAAATATATTGAAATGTCAAAATGCTATGAAAGAAATCTATGCATGATATAATTGTAAGGTTAATTGCACGTATAATAAGCCCAATGCTCACAATAATAAAACATACTGAGATTTTTAGCCATGTTGGGCTTTGAGAAGATAAATACTATGTCTTGAAGTGTGCTGTGGAATAAACAAAGCCATTTTATAGAAAACCATCTACCATTCTTGTATCAGAGAATACTTAAAGTTTTAGTACCACTTTTACTTCTTATATAAAAGAAAGCTTGACTAGAAATCTTCCAGCCAGCAATTGCAAAAGACAGACTCTAAATCATTGGTTTCCAACCTCTGGGTCATGAACCCTTTGGGGGCCACATATCAAATATCACACATATCAGATATTTACACTACAATTCATAACTGTAGCAAAATTATGGCTACAAAGTAGCATTGACAAAATTTATAATTGGGGGGGTCAACACAAAATGAAGAACTGTATTAAAGTGTTGCAGTTGATTAAGCACCCCCAGTTTTTTATATGTATATAAAATCATGTTTTAAATTAGTGTTAAAAAGACAAAGTTAACCAGTGGTAATACTTTATTTCTAATATCTCATTTTCCCATATTGTGTCTCAATGAGCTAGAAAGCAAACATGTCAGAACCAGTCTTTTTGGCATTATTCAGTCTGCATTTTTCTGCAGTTTTATGCAAAGTTAACTAATCCCTTGAGCTAGTTTGATAGCCTGGTTTTTCACATGAAGAACATGCCATTTTACCCCAGTATAATTGTAGTAGTTTATATGTATACTAGTTTTCTGCTTTTTCAACAAGGTTAGCCAGGCTTCTTACATTAAAACATTTTCTTGTCCTAGTTAACTTTTGACACATGAAACCACTGAGCACAAGCCTGAGTGTATGCATGGCTCATTGGCCTTTCACTATCCAAGACTGTTTCCCACCTTTCATGTTCCTCTATAGTTCAAATCTTCCCAATAATAGATTATTGTCACAAGACATTGGATGTGTATAAAATATTAAAAATTACTTACAAATGTTGGTTATTGGAAATTGTTGGTAAAGGAATTTAGATGTGTGTTAAAATTATTTCTTAATATACATACAATTATGATTAACCTTTAATTAAAGAAATATATTGCAAAAATCATATTCATAATTCTATAATTATTTCAAAATGTCCTTTGTCAAAAACAAGTCACATGACAGTAGTCTACAGTGTTAAGGCTATACCGGCTTCTTTCTAATCTGTCCTTTATTGAATCCTTAAAACACATCTGATCAGTTCAAGAACTTTATTCTGGAAATCATAGAACAATGGACTTAAACAGAAGGAATTTGATCACAAAAATTCTGATGTGAAAGACTTCCCACTAGGAAAGTTGGCATGACAGTAAGGAAATCAAAGAATGACACTGATTCTAGGGTAATTAAAAATTAAGAACTCTCACTGGTAACCAGAGGACATGTGAGTGACTTGTGGCAGATTCTCTTTCACAACATGCTCTTTGTATGATTCTGTGGAGCTGGTGAATGTGGAGGTTAAGCTAGAACTCTGCTTTATGGCTTTTAAACTGTGCACTTTCCATTCATAGAATTCGTATCATTTTGGAATGGCGTTGGTGAAAATTTGATGAATTCAAATTAGGACTTGGCTGGCATACAGTTCCCTACTCACAAAAATAGGGTCCCACAATTTTTAAAATACTGTTTCTTTTTCTAAAGTATATTAAAAAATGTGACAATAGTCAGAATCATGGTTTTGAAACCAATACTTTGCTGAGACTCGTTGAAAATGTTAAATGAGAAATTCAGAATAGAGGCTTAGAGGGTTATATAGTAGAATGTGTCTGCTATTTGTAAATCCATCTTGATGCCTATTTTATACATGCCCTGTTCTGTATGAATGTTGGCATCTTCCGCGAATTCTTATGTTGGCACTGAGGTATGGGGGAAGAAATTGGGCTCAGATAAAGTAATGAGTGCTCCCCTCATAATTAGGATTTTATATTTTTATTATTTTTTATTTAATATTTTTTTCTGATTTTACACATCAACCCCAGTTCCCTCTCCCTCTCATCCTCCCATTCCCACCACAATCCTCCCATCTCCCCATCCCATTCTCCGTCTACTCCACAGGGAGGTTGAGGCCTTCCATGAGGAATCATTAAAATCTGTCAGATTATTTGGGGTAGGCCTACCCCCCCCCCCCATGTCTCTAGGCTAAGGGAGTACCCTTCCATGGAGAATAGGCTGAAGTCCACTCCTGAAATAGAGATACATCCTGGTTCCATAGATTTTTTTATATTTATAAGTGTATACACACACACACACACACACACACACACACACACACACTGCATGCATGCTGATATCAGAGGACAACTTAAAAGAGTCAGGTCATGAGGATGGAATTAAGGTCATCATGTTTGGCAGCAAGCACCTTTAACCAGTAGGCCACCTCTCTTGTTCTCTCTTCCTTATAGGAAGAGAAAGTGACCAGAGCTCTGTATTCAACAGTAAGGGAGACTTTTGTAAATCAGGAAAAACCCATGCATCATGGTTTTAAATCTATTGTTTCAAGACCATAAGAAATAAATTCCTGTGGTTTAAACCATCCAGTTTATAGGCTTTTGTCATGGGCCCCTCGCTGACAAATGCACAGGCCACAAACAGGGAGCTCAAAACATTTTTAAACACAGTTAATCCCCTTTCATATAATTCATTCATGATACTTATGGGATGTAAAAGCTCCTTTGAATTATCACATGAGGAAAAATTTTGCTACAGTTGTCATCAATGAAAGAAGTGTCAATCAATAAATACACTTAAATTGTTTATAAAATGCTCTAGAAGTAAGTATAGAAACCCTTAGTATCTGTCCCCTCACATTACAAAATAAACTCACATAACCAAAGGGCTTGACAGAGCAAAAACTTGGCCCTTTCCTCACACTGGTAGAACTCTCCAGACACATCCCCTCTGACATGCATTCTTCTTGGTAGCATGTGAAGAATGTGATATGAAGGTGTTTGCACTCTGCCTGGTACTGCTCTTGCATTCAGTAACTTCAAAGCCACTGCAGCAGGTATCTGTCTGTGTTCCTTTCTTCTAATGCAGCCCAATTCCCAATGTCTTCAGAGCACCCTCATAGTAAAGTTAAAGGTATCAGAGGAAATGCTTCAGCTAAAATGACCCAAGTAGACTACCTTCTAGGCCAGCATGAGGATTGGGTGGGGCTGAATATGACATAGAAGTATTATTAAACCACAGACACAGCAGTTAATCAGTGTCCATCACATATTTACAGCTTTCCAGTATTTTCCCTGTTTTACAGAGAAGAACACTAGGGTTGGGGACAATATCCATTTCCATTTGTTAGCACTTTTTCATCCTTTCCTGGAATTTCTGTGTTCTATTTCATTCACTCTTGCCTAGATATTCAATGAAGCAGTGTAGTTCTCTAATACACAGTTTTATTTTCATAAAAGCCATTGCAAGTCCTATATTTGCAAAACTGAATTATTTGAATTACCCTTTGATTAAATCTGGTCATAATGTCCATCCGTGGTGGCAAGTTCTATCAAGATCTTGCAACAAACAGAAAAACTTATTCAGGTATAGATACTTTCTTGCAGACTTGGACAAAGCTTATTGGAATGAACCTTTCCACAGTGGATAGTAATAGGGAGAGCCTATAAAATCCTCTGCCTCACTCTTGCATGTATACAAGATCCTTCCTAACAAAGATTACACCTGATTTTGGAAACTGGATTCTAAAAATCAATGTATCTTCTAGTCTCTCTTGTTTGTCAATCATTTATAAATATATCTTATATTCATTTTAAGGGCTTAAGCAAATGAAGAATAAGAAACTTAAAAAACAAAGCAAAACAAAACAGATGGGCATGAGGCTACATAAACTGTTCTGGTTCGAGTAAAATAGGGCATTTTTGAAACTCTTAGTGTTTGATTTGCTGGACAATTACTTGCATGCCACCTTATTCCATGAAAAGTTGTCCACTGATGATATAGGAGTATACTTGCTTCATTGATAATGATTATACCAAGCTATATGCCAATGAGGAGATTATTTCAAACATGCTTTGCTAGAAATGGAGAATTAAAATAGTACTAACCAGAGTGCAGAGACAATGGTCATCTGAGTAAATGAACTTGTTTTGCCTTGAAAGACAAGAGAGTTCAGTTTTTATTAAGTGGACTCAGCAGTTTTGCTTAGGGTTTGACCTTAAATTTCTTTTTTTTTTTTTTAGCATAAGTTCTTTCCAATTTTTTTCCTTTTTTAATCCAAAGTCCAATTAAATGAAAACAAACATTTATACACAATATTTGGGAATTTGGGCGTCGTTCTTTCCAAACTACTTCCTGCTGGTAAGGGCGCTGTCTTGGGGGATTCGAAGAAGATTCAGATATCCTAGCTGTAGTCTGTAGGGCTGTTTTGTCCAGCTGTTTTGAATGTAGGATCAGCTTGGACTCTATTTCAGGCATTGACCTTAAATTTCTATGTAAGGGTTCAATATAAAGATTGTGATAATCAAATGACACTTTAATACATTGTGAAGTATCTCATATTTACCTAAAATCAATAAGTCAATCTTGAAAACGAGTTTTAAAAAAGACAAAAGAAATAATTTTAGGGGGAAAAAGAGCAACAACAAGAACTAAGAACTTTTTTTGCTATCTACGGTATAGGAAACACGTGTGGAAAATATCAGTTGAAGGGAGACATGATTGATCCTGGCTCACAGATTTCAGGGTTTACTACCATGTAAGGGAGTGTGTTGTATCCAGGAAGCAGACAGAGAAAGAAACCCATGTGGCTTGGCTTTCTTGTTTCTTCCCTTGTATTGTTCCCAGACCCATAGCTATGGAATGGTGTCAGCAATATCACCTCCATGGTAAGTGTTCTCCTCTTTAGTTAGCGCTTTTCGGAAACACCCTTGCAAAACACACTTGAAGCTTTGGTAAAATGAGCATCTTTCAATTCAATCAACTAAACAGTTAAGATTAAACATCCTGCTCCCAAAACACACTGTATACATAATTTTCAGAATGATCATACTTTTGATAAACCAAGTAAAAATATGAAGGAAACCCTTTTTCCTGAATTTGGAGATAGTTTCTTTGTGTAACAAAGAAATTATGACTCACTCTTCAGGGTGCCTCTCTAATGTCAACACATGGAACAAAGGATGCAATTGTTACTAGTACCCGATGGAAGCATTACATGAGAGTGGTTATGCTGTTCCTAGGGAATCTATACTACATCCTGGTCATCATTGCCGTTTTTGGCACCAGATCAGGGTATACAAAAGTTTGTAAGAACACTCACCTCTTTACATACATCACATGCTAATTTATGTCATAACATGAAAAGATGGTCTGTTATTCAATACTCTGTGGTCTGTGTCAGTTTTTGTGGTGTGGAAGCAGAACTGAAGCCAAGATCAGACCATTTAGAGTCGTGGGACTATTGCTCAGATAAATTTGTTTTGAACAAGCCAGTGAAATCCTCAGGGCCTTCTAATAAGTGACAGAAGTTGTCTGCTTTCTCTGAAATGTGATTGAGTCATGATCAGCAAACTGGTTAACTGCACAGGGGAGCTGAGAACTCCGGTCTGCTACTGCGGATTCTCATCATTATGGCACTAGCAGCACACCCTGCACATCTCTAAAAACCAGCAAGAAATGAGCTCCAAGAAAGTTTGTTGTAAGGAATGAAATTCGACAGAAAGAAAAAAAAAACACATTTCATATGCAAAATTTTCATAATACTAAATACAATTTTATATAAATAAACAGAAATAAAGGTTTGTCTACTCTTTGATAGTAAAGGAACTATCATATTAATTCCATAGCAATTGTTCCAAATTATAAGATAGGTAATTCATGAAAAATACTTGTTTACAAACTATTTTTAACTAAAAAGACTAAAACCTACATTAATTGTTAATATCAATAGTTAAGATAGTCCATATGATCAAAAATATATTCCTTATTTATTACTCTACCCTAAATGAAATATAAATGGAATAAATGCTGAATTGTAAAAGAATAAATAAACATTATATTTCATTAACTGCTTTACAGTTTCTGATTTTGTATACTATACTTCAACACCATAGCCAGATAGTAAATGCTCACCTTACTATTATTATGCTATTTATGATTACTTTTTGATACTGTATCAATGTTAACCCCTTAATTCTTAATGCAATGACTTGAGGTGATACAATAAACCTAATAAATGTTTTACTACTGAAATAAATGTCACTAGCCATGCTGTCTTAAGAAAAGATTAGAAACCTTCCAAAGACAATAAGGGATTTTTCAATAAGTAAACCTTAGAGGTTCACTAAATCACACAAAACCTAGATACTTGTAGCTGGGAATGGTGCTACACATCTGTGGACCCATCAATCAGGAGATTTGGGTAATGAGATTCTGAGTTTGAAACCAGCCTGGGCTACATAGTGACTCCCATGTAAGCCTGAATGAAAATGATAGGTCCTTTCTTGGATAAAGACAATGGCCACAAACTACTGTGAGCTAAGAGTGGTGGTACATATCTTCAATCTTAGCCCTGGGGAGACAACAGATTGATGAGTGACAGGACCAGCCTTGGCCATGTAGCAAGATCTTATCTCAAGTAAACAAACATAGCCTTCTCATTCAATAGCATTCTACTACTACAGCAGTTACTTTTGTCTCCAAAATGTCCAAGGAGATTGTGCATCTGAAAGGTGGGAAACTGGCATTTGTTTAAGGTTCCAACAGTCAGTAGGAAAGTTTTGTGTGGTAGTAAATGAGTAAGCAAGTCCTCAGATGCTCTTTACATCCTAGGATGAGCTCAGTGAAATTCTCATTCCCATAATCAGTCATAATTTAAATGTGTAAGATATGTTACCAACAATAGAGGATATTCCACTAACTCAGAGAAGCCAATAGGAGTGTCTTCCTGTGGTGAGCCAAGAAATCCCTTGATGGTGCCTCCACACTCACCTCACGCACTCATTGGTTCAGCATCAACTGCAAGTCCTCTAGCATGATTTCCTTTTCCCACCGCTGCATGTTCATGTTTATCAAAGGAACCCTTAGCATTTGTAGGCAAGCACTTGGATTTGAACACAATGACATTTGAGGAAACAGAAGTTTAAATTTGACTTTTCTGTAGTATTCAAAGGGAATGAACATGACTTGCCATGCATTGATTACATGTCATGTACTATGCCAGCAGAACAGCAATTTGATGAGGGAGTTCTTATTATCTACCCTTAATAGGTAATTAATAAATCTAAAACTGAGTATGTGCACTACAGTTTCACAGTTAGTTAATAAAGGAAGCTAGTGGCAAAAAGGGGGGGTTGCTTGCTCTCATATGTGGGATTTTTAAATGTGAAACTCTTAGAAATAGAGAAGAATGGATATCAAGAATCAAGGGTAGAGGCATAGATGAGCTGCTGGCCATATACTTGAATAAGTTATGCGTGTCTAACATAGAGCTGCCACTGTGATTTACAACATTTATATATTCTATACTGGAAATTTGTTTAAAAGAAGGGTTTTTATATATTCTGATCACACTAAAATTGGGAAATATGGCTGAGGACAAAAGTCAATTGGACAGTTCCTGTGTAGCACAGGAGGATCGAGGTTCCATCTTTAGCAACTGAAAACTAAAGAAAACCACATAAAGTAATGGATATGTTAGTAAGACTGCTTGGGGCAATGATTTCACAATGTATTCATTCATAGAGATGGTGTATTTTATACCTTCAATGTATGTAATTTGCATTATACAAGTGTCTTAACTGAAAAAAAAATTAAGTAAACAATACTGAGAGGGCCGAAAAGTAAAATTAAAATTATCAGGTGCTTCCTGAACTCTTATCCTTCCTTATATGGTTACATTGCATTAAAATGTGTCAATAATGAGCAAGAAAGGAATGAAGTGAGAAAGATAATAACAGAGAAATTTTCTGTTTTCAAGATATAACGCCTAGGACTTACAACAATAACAATTCAACTTCCTATATTATTTCTGTTCCACCAATGGGGAGGTTACCCGTGGAATAGCACCAGGAATGTCTGATTGAGATAGCACACTCTCCTCACTCTTGTTTTGCCTGCGCTGGGAAACACTTATGCCTTTCCTCAGTCCTAATCCACACATGAGGCAGGGAAAATACCCTTGCTCTCCCTCATACGGGAAGGAATGTGCACCTGTTTTCTAAAACTTCATTTCTACTTCTCCTCACCGCCAAACCCATGAAAGTCCCTAGATCTCAGGTTTGTAAATTTATCTTTCTCATACTTCCTAGCTCTGCTTTATGTTTTTCCAAAGTCAAGTCATTTCCACTCTGCCAGCCTCTGAAAAGCTAAGGCAAGTTCTTCAAACTCAGTGAACAGGACTGTTATTTCTCGGAAACAAACATAAAATGTCTTGAGACTTGCTACCAAGCAGAAACAGAGGAACATGTGTCTCACGATGCTGGCAGTAACAGTGGGAATGCGTATGAGGAAATGTCTGTTGGAATCCCTCCTCTCCCTGATAATGTGCCATCAATGGTTTCTGCCTAATGGATGTTCCTCCTCTAGTCATTTACCTAATTTCAATCTTCTCATATTTTCTCCCCTGAGTAAAGCTGGTTCTCACTTAAGTGTTCATAACTAGATAAATCCTTTTATACATCCTAACCATACTCCTGACAGACATTCATATTGTTAGTTCATTGAAGGATTACAGAATTTTAGTCCACTGGAGTCTTCTAAGAGGAAGGGAGCTGACTGTACTTAGTACTGTATTCTCAGTTCCCTAGCAACAATCTGGTTTATTGTGGTTGTTCCATGAGTACTTGTTTAATTAATCAACTTAAATGTTTGTCTTCTGAAGTTAGAATCACACATCTATGACCATGAACTATACTAAATTTTACTGGACTATTTCTTTCTTTATTGCTTGATAGTCAAAGTCCTCTATGTAGCCCAGACTGACCACCAACTACAGATCCTTTTGACTCTGTCTTGCAAATGCTGGGATTACAGACACATGTCACTAGCATATTCATGGCATGATTTGAAACTCGCCTGAATTGAAACAGTGTCCCACCATTGGTTTGCTAGCCCTGACCTATCTGCATCCTATATCTGTAAGACTATGTCAGTTTTCTCAAAACCAACAATGCAAATGCTTATTCTAAGTAATCAATAAGTAAATGCTCAAAATCTTTATGCACATGAAAGTATTCAAATGTATAAAAAAAATGAAAACCATAGATCCTTGTCTCAGAGCATGATTAACCTATCAATTGCACTAAGATGTCCAGAGCAAGGGGGAAACTTAAGGATGTAACAACACTAGATATAGAGTAAGAGAGAGCTCACTAAGGGACAGAGATTTGGTCCTTAGACAAGGACACTGAGGGGAGAAGGTGCCATGCCAGAGCAGGAAGGGTTAAAGCAGAGGAGGACTGTGGAAAACAAATGAAAAGGGAGGAAAGGAGATTGGCTTGGTGACTGGAGGGGTGAAAAATGTTCTGCACAAAGGAAAATCAGAGCTGAATAATGATTCTAATGCTCACCCTGTGATCTCAGCTGATGAGATAGACTACAAAGAACTGCTTCTAATCTCTAACCATGTAGGAGACAATTCTAATACATTTCTCTTTTCAAATAACAGAAAATAGAAATTTAGGAGACTTAGAAGTATGTAGAAAACATGCCAATGTGGTTTTTTTCAAGAAAGATAACATGGCTTTCTTACAGAAACAAACAAACAAACAAACAAAAAAGAAACAAGTGTGTATGTGTGAGTATGTGTGTGTATGTGTGTGTATGTGTGTGTGTGTGTGTGTGTGTGAGAGAGAGAGAGAGAGAGAGAGTGAGAGAGAGAGAGGACATGAAATGGGCTATCATGCTTCTAAGACCAAACAGGAAAAGGTCTGCTGGTTTTCAGTAGCTGAGAGTTGGGGGACAAACTTATCTCAGTGCATAAAAACAATCCAAAGCAGACAGCATGGCAATCATGCACTGTGTACATCACTGTCATTCCCTAACTCCATTGTCATCTCTTGGTCAGTAGCAAACCGGAAGCCATCATGATGGTACATGGAAAGACAGCACATCCCAACCTCAACCTCCACATGGATTAAGGCTGGACAAGGTGACCTAGTATAAGGAGGTACTTACTACAAGTTGATATGCCATGTTCTGTTGATATTTGTGGAAGACCTGCACTTTCCTAATCAGAAATGGAGGAGGAGTAGTTGGGGGCAAAGGAAGAGGAGAGATTGGGAGGAAGGAACTTGGAGGAGAGGAGGGAGGAGAAAGTAAAGGCCATGTTGTAAAAGAAAGAATCTTGAACTGCTTCCCATGAGAAGATAGTGTTGAAGAAGGATCTTTTTTCTTTCTGCCTAACTCTGCAACTGAGATTACGTTGCAATAATTTTCAAATTGATTATCCCTTCACTTTAATATTATTTCTTTGTCTGTGTGGGTTGTTCTCTCTCTCTCTCTCTCTCTCTCTCTCTCTCTCTCTCTCTCTCTCTGTGTGTGTGTGTGTGTGTGTGTGTGTGTGTGTGTGTGTGTATCTGCTACTCTAGAATGAGCACAAACTGTCTAGCTGATCATAGACTGTTCCAACAGCTCAATTTCTGAAATATAAGGCAATAATCATTTATCTAATGAATCACAGAAAACATGTTGATGGTCTTAAGAGAAAATCAGAGGGCGGTGGGGTGGTCTGGCCAACAATAATCTGTTATACTACATAAAAACATTTCTTTATTTTCATAACACAAGATATATATCTGTACTGATTTGTGGTAACTAAACATTAACTATGTTCTTAAGTAAAAACACCCCCCCCCATATTCAAGAAACTCTGGTGTTTTGATTTCTAGCTTACATGTAAATGTCAGTTTAGCTAAATACAGAGACATATTATCACAGTGGTTTAAAACATGGGCCCTACCACCAACTGTGCAGAATTGTTATTAACTCCAGCTTCTATACTCATAAAATGAAAATGGTAAAACACTCTCAAGTAAGTGCTCTGAGAATTAATAAAGTAATGTATGAAAAGTACTTTGCATGGTGAGGGTTTCATAAATCTGGTACATGTCTACTTCATTACTAAAGATCATATCTTTATCTAACTTGTACTGTCACAATCAAAGAAAATTAGAGCCAACAGTATATGCTAAATTTATATAAAAGAAATTAAGAAGAACATAGCATACTTTGATACATTCCTTGAACCTTAGTTAGAATTGAGGAACAAGTTTACCTGAAAGCAGATACAAAACACTAAGTGAAAAATGTGGCTAGGTAGTGTCACCCTAATTATATTTTTTAATGATACAAATGATTCATTTTTAGTAAAATAATGACTGAGTATTCTATTGGTGTGAAGAGACCCCAAGACCACAGAAGTTCTTTAAAAGAAAAACATTCAATTGCTTACAGTTTCAGGTATTTAGTCGATTGTCATCATGGCAAGAAGCATGGCAGCATGCAGACGGACATGGTACTGGAGACACAGCTTGAGAGTTCTACATCTGGATTCACAGGCAGCAGAAAGAGGATGAGCCTGGCCTGAACATGTGAAACCTCAAAGCCCACCTCTAGTGACATACTTCATACCTACTCCAACAAGGCCACACCTCCTAATACCTATCAAGTTGAGCCATTTACTAGTGACCAAGCATTCAAATATATGAACCTATGGGAGCCACAAATAATATGGTCTTTTAGTCAACAGCTCATTAAGAAAATACATAATATTAGCATCTTATGAGTATAGCAATAAAACTCTAACATAACATATAGTATAGACAAAAGTTTCTGTCCCATCCAGTCGAGTAGCCATTCGGTCCCAAATAAACACACAGAGGCCTATATTAATTATATACTGTTTGGCCTATTGCTCACAATTATTACTAACAAAGTCTACAACTTAACCCATAATTCTTATCTATATTTAGCCACGTGTTTTGGTATCTTTTCTCAGTAAAGCATTCTCATCCTGCTTCCTCTGCATCTGGCTGGCATCTGTGTCTCTGCCTTTCCTCTTCCCAGAATTCTCCTAGTCTGGTAGCCCCACCCATACTTCCTGCCGGGCTACTGGCCAATTAACGTTTTATTAAACCAATGCAAGTGACAAATCTTTACAGTGAACAAGAGCATTGTCCCATATCAATGTGGCATTGTATAAAACATTCAATTTTGAATATTAAATGATACCTTTATCCTTAAAAAAAGCTTAATCATTTTTCTTTGCCTTTATTTTCCCCTAGGAATAAATCACAGAAAGTATAAAAAGTTTAATGTGAGGTTTCCAAGTCTTCTTTGTGACTGCTGAAAGCTATCAGCATGCATGGACTTATCAAAAATAAAATATATTACTCTGAAAGAAACTTTTAAAATGAGCTTGACATTATGCAAAGAGTATTAATCAATTCCACATTAAATTTCTGGTAAAATATAAATTACATGAACAGAATCCAACACTTGTAAAGACACTTATATTTACTGTCTGGTGAAATCCACATTTATTTGCCAGATAACAACTTCAGACTTAGAAACTGAGTTGCTTATCTCTACAGAGCGTGTGAATGAGCACCTGCACAAGTCATGTGTGCTGACTAAAGGAGAGAAAATGATCTCGTTCATTAAGAAGTAGTGTCATGCTCAGTTACATGTTCATATACATAGACCTAGGCTTTCCTGTGTCTTTCTTTTAGTCCTGTGTTCCATCTTAAAACTATTAATTCTAAGTTTACTAGCTATCTAGATTGCATAGAATTCACAATTCCTTATGTTCTATTACTTTTATTTCTTGGGGATACATGAATAAAGTTTCACTCAACTCAAGTAAGGTACCAATGATAGGCCAAATAAGTAAGCAAATGAGTTTGTTATGCTTGAGTATAGGATGATGAGTGAGTGGATACTCATACACAGATACACATCCGTGACTCAACCATAGCTGTATAACTGAAAAGTCCTACCATGACTAGGGACCTCATGGGAGCTGTATCATAATGTCCTGACTGAAGTAAACCTCCTCCATCCTGTATGCAGCATTATCTTCCAAGACTATGTGGAGTTGGAAGGCGGGACAGAGTACTGGTGGACAGAATCTCAAGTGGATGTTGCCTGGTACTGCCTCTTTCCTATTAGGCAGTAATAACAGCCTCTTACCATTACTGTAAGCTTAGCTGCGACTGTATTATTCTGCTTACTTTGTTGTCATGGCTACAGGGTCAAAACCATCTCTGTTCCATGCTGGCGGATGGCAGGTCAGGTCTAGTGGGAGGAGACTTTACCTTCAACTCAGCAGGCAATATGTTCACAGTAGATATGAAATGTTCCTTAAAATTCTAGGCTGAAGGAGTTGCCTGTAAAATATTTTGGAAGTCTTGTTTCTATGCAGGAATTCCCAAACGTGTTGAATTACTTTTATAGTAATTATTTTTATTTTTTGAAGTTATAATTACATTCCCAGTCCCATTCAAATACTACATCTAGTTTTATTCTCAGAAGTAATGAACTGAATAGCCAACTGGTAATCTGTTAAAACTATTTAATAACTATAGGAGTATCTTTGAAAGAAATTTAATATTAAATATGGAATATGCAATATAGAAAAAAATACTTTCTGAAAAAAGTCACACATCTGCTAAAGGTTCCTTTTTGTTTTTGTTTTTGTTTTTCATATATAGATATATATTTGTGTGTATGTGTGTGTGTGTGTGTGTGTGTATAATTTTTCTTATTTTACATGTCACTCCCAGTTCTAAGAAACTTTTGGACTGACCAGAAATTCATGACTATATGGTACTGGGATGTTGAAAACACAGAGCTAAATTATCTTGTGTAATTCTGATGATTAGCATTGCTTATCAAATGGACAGGACCATGAATCTCCAAGAGACAAGTCTCTGTGAGGAATTATCCAGATTAGGTTAATTGATATGAGAATATACATCCTAAATGTGAGTGGGGCGGGGGTCTCAGACTGCATAAAACGATAAAGCAAGCTGAACACCAGCGTTCTGGTGTTCATCTGATGAACATCTCTCTTTGCTCCCTGATTACATTCATGTGCACATAGCCCTATAAAGACACACATAATTAAGAACAAAACTAAATGATCTGGACATAAAAGTTCAATCCTTTCTGAATTTAAAGCCAGCCAAATCTTGTATAGACTTATGGCTATAAATCAATGTGATCAAAAATAATCTAGAATAATATAATGGGAAATTGACTCAGTAATTTGTATATACATGTATACATGAGGGAAACAGGATAACAATTAAAGAAGAATTCATGAATTTGGAAGGGAAAAAGGAGGGCAAAAATAGTATATATCAATGACCTTGGTTGAAGTTCTGAAAAAAAAATAATAAAGTAATAAACCATTTCAAACAGACCAAACATCAAATAAAATAGCTCACAAAATATAAACAACTAGACATGGGGAGAGACTACATATAATTAATTAGTTTGCTTAAAGAGTGTGGTTTTTGTACATTGAAATGTTTGTTCCCTTCATCTGTTGCTGAGGGTTTTTGAACTTATGGTATAATGCTACTAGTGTAAGTGTATGGATGTTATGACAGATGCATTGGCAGAAACAGAGAGAACATCAGACTGAAATGACCAGAGATATTCATGGGATCTGGGGAGGCTTTCTTAGGGGCTTTAACATTATTCTTTCCTAGTAGAGACTGCTTTTTTGCCTACACAATGCTTATCTTTCTGCTATCCCAGAAATAAACTTTCCCTGCATCATCAGTATTTAGCCTATTTATGCACAAAATGTGATGTTTGACCAATAGGGGACCTATGAATAGAATATGCAGAAAATGCCATATCTACATAACAGGTTCTACAAAGCTGAGTAATAGAAGTATGTGATGAGAAGATATGGAATGTTGTAGAATCAAAAGAATTGATGGTACATACACAATGAAATAATCCCATGTTTCAAATCCAGACTCAAATTATCTTGGGCTATTATTAGTCCCCATAGTCATTCACTGCCTACCTCTACATCCAACATACATTTAAAAAAAAAGTCATTTTTGATGTATTCTTAGCAGACCAATCCCTCCTACTAACTCAAAAGCTCAGCTCTGGTATCATCTGAGATGTATGTAGTAGATATTTTCACTGTAGCTTGCTCACCTTTATACCTGCTGATACATTTATAATTGCTTTGATTTACACCTTCCTTTTGTTATGTCACTACTAAAAGTTCATGAAGCTAATTTCAATTATAACTTGTTATTTGAAGTATCCTAAACCCATGTGCTGTATTATGGCAACTCACACTTGGCTCAGAATAAACTACTTCTTATTATCTTTGAGGTGGGAGTTGTGCTTTGCATAGAAAATTCTGCACTATCGAGTAAAATAGAAACTTAGCTGTATTACATATGCTGCTTCAGAAAATTGTCGTTTCACATAAAAACACACAGAAGCATGGGCTTACAAATTTATGATGGAGAAGCATTGTTATTGTTGCTATGGGGGAAATTGTTTGATAACAACTGGAATGAAGCAGAAGTCCAAACCCATGTGCAATGAATTAGTTCCAAACTACAGAATCTTTAATGTAATCTACACTGGGAGTTTCTTGAAATTGTATTAGTTGCTAACATTTAAAGATTGGAGTGTTCATACAAAAGGCTGTTTATACAGCTTTCTTTTAAAGGTTGGAAGATCCGATGTTGATCTGAAGAGTAAACATGTGTCTGCTCAGAAAGACCACTTGCTTGCTGGAGCACTTGGTTTCTCTGTCTTCACACATTTCTGCAGTTGACACAAAACCCCAGACATCTGAACATGTCACCTATGACCTAGATCTCTGCTTTCACAACAGCCAAAAAGTGTTACAGAAACCCACCAGTTCCCCCACATATCTTCACAGTTTGATGGGCACAGAAGTCATACATGACAATGACAAAATAAAGAAGTCATCAATCAGTAATGCCAATATACTCCTTAGTATCTCTCCATTAGAAGTTCTTACCTCACCTTCTCATGTCATATTCAAGGCAACTAGACCCACAGAGAGCAAATGCAATGCTAGGGTTCTCACAGTTAACAAAACATACTGCTAAGCTATACTCACCCTCATACAGACACCTTTCAACCATTCATTGCTGCTGTTGGCCATGCATTCTAAAACAGCACACAGTCTGCTCCTGCAAAGGCACATTAAGCCAGGAAACTCTGTCATGTAGACAGTACTGATAAAAAGCAATGTTCTTTTAATCACTTCTCTACTCTCACTGACATCTTATCTTGCAAATGTAGATAACACTTGCCAGAAGCATATCCAACTGAAATAATATATCCTGCTATAAATCGATTACTACAAAGGCACATTCCTTCTCACATGGCAGTATTTGAGAGTAAATGAATGACTTCCAAGTGAACAGAAAAAGAAGCATTCTCCTGGTCTGCTTTGATCCAACAACCCTTAAGTGAAAGTCCACAGCAGACTCATGAAACTTCTTCATTCAGAAAAAAAAAAAAAAGTCACATAACAGTCACTAATGCTACACAGAAGTCCTGAATCTAAAAGTAGGTCTTAAACGTGTTTTGGATAATTTTGATCAAATTTTAATTGCTTTGACATATTTAACAAATTTCCCAGAAGATGTCCTTTGGCATATAGAAAACAGTCAATTATTTAAGAATTTAATACAATGTGAGTCTATGCAGTAAAGTGAGTTATGTTTAAATCCACAAATTAAAAAAATAATTTTGACACATATTAGAATCAAATGAATAATTGTTAATAGACAGAAAATGTAACAATGCCATGAAAAATTTGTCCTCCTTTTCAAAAAGAGTAGCTCTTAATTCATAATTAAAGACACAGCAATTAAATTTGAGGTTGTATAATCACTCTTAATGATCATCTAAATTGTCTCTAATCTTGATTCCATAAATAATGGGTGCACATGATATAAACATACTTAAGCACCTACAAAAAGGCAAGGGATAATGTGAATAAGCAAAGATGGATCTGCCTCCAAACAGAGGGATTCTCAGCACTGGGCAGATACTGCAACAGATGCCTATGAACTGTGTATCTCTTCTCAACAGTGATGTTATCCATGACATTTCCCATTAGTCTTTTAGGTGACTATCACTCCATATTTTATTCAGCTGTGTTCGTGCATTGGAAAACTGAGGACTGACTGAGTACCACTCATTAAACTGGATCACAGAAAAGTTAATAAAAAAAAACACTCACATTTACAGCCATCCAGCTCAGTAAATATTAAACAATTGATGTTGCTTATCACTTAACAAATTATTTTTTAAAATATTTTCCATTGTGTCAAATAATGAAATATGCTAACAGGCTAACCCACTGGTAGAGACTACATATACAAGAATTTTCTGTGGTGTCTTTGTAAATTTTCTATAACTGTAGAATTATTCAAAATTAAAATTCATTAATATAATTAAGAAACTGTTAATATATATGGCATGTAATACCCTACCATTTAAGTGTCTTTTTTTAAATGACAAATTTAACTTTGAGAAAAATATCTATTTTTTAAAAAAGGCTTCTCTAGCCTAAATAACATCATTTCTAAGCCGTAAACCAGGCTACCTTAAGACCATCACCAGGTACAAGTTAAACAAGCAAACCACGAGAGAAAACTAGTGAAGAAATGCCGATGATGTGATTCCAGCAGTTGTCCAGTGGGTGACAGAATCCATTTTTAATCTGTGCTTCAGAAGAACTTTCAAAAAAGGGAGAAAGGGCCCTCCCTCACAGTTTCAAGGAAGATCAAGAGAAAGCCACCAAGTAAATATCTTAGAGTCAAGCAAAGTCAAGCTGCATTATAGAAAGAGACCCATTTTAAAAACAAGTAAAGACACAAAATAAAGCAACACAGGGCCAAGAAATGTAGTTCAGTGGTACTGTGTTTGCCTAGCACGTACAAGGAGCTGCAAGTAGTTAACAACAAAATTTAAAAAAAAAGAAGTGAGAGAGAGAGAGAGAGAGAGAGAGAGAGAGAGAGAGAGAAAGGAAATAAAGATCAGGTGGTATAAATTGAACTGTCCTAGAGGAAAATGCTTTTCAGATGATGAACACATTTATTCCCAGAATTCAGCTTAGCCCTGTACATTAACTTCATGCTGTAATTCTGGAATGTACACTCTATGTCTGGAAGCACAATTTTAACCAAAGGCTAAATACGTTATAAAAAGAACCATGAACATAAAAAGTAACTTGGTTTCTGAATCCTGGGAAACAAATAAATTGTCAAAACACCCTTAAGCAATAATTTACAACCTCAAGGGTCCTATGACAGAATATACTATTTAATTGCTTGACATTAGTTCTCACGGGTGGAAAGCACAATCTAATGGATAGTTTAGTTTACATTTCTCAAGAAAATGTTAACCTCAAAACTAGAAATAAAAGAGTGTTGAGAAACAGTGAAAACACTCTGGCTTCCATATAACAGTTACATAGTCCTGCATGTTGATCTGCATTGCCCCAGGTCTACCACAAATAATAATGTATAAGCGAATAATGTATGCACAGCACACTGATAGATGCATAAATAGAAAGATGATATATATAGATACATAGGAAATACAAGATAACCCCCCACACACCCATGCTTATGATTCTGAATGAGTTTGTTACATATCTTCTCTATGACTCTCCTTAATTTACCTATGTAAGATTTATATTCTCTCTATACCAGCAATATTAATGTACTATAAAGAAAATTAATAATCATTCTCAGAGAACCACATTTTCTGAAACAAAGAAGCTCCACATATGTAGTACTGTGGAGGGCAGAGATGTCTTCATATTTGTATCATGGGGAGTTTGCTATGATGTTGCGTCCCCTTTGTAACATCAGAATCTACACCCATAGACTCTCACCAACATGACTACCCAAAGTGAGCTTAATAACGATGACACAAATGGCCATGCCATAGCTGAAAGAAAGCCCACTTGGCATCAGCTGTACCCAAAGTACTACAGACGTCAAGGGAATGCTGAGGATGTGAGAAACAGTCTTCTCTAGGGAAGAGCTCACCAACAGGTTACTCAATACCAAATGGTCAGCTTTGTAAACATGCATACAAGTAACACTGTATGACTAAACAGGTTATATTTAGGAATACATTGATATATACATATATGAATGCAAATTAATGAAAAGGGCATGAATTTGAAAGATAGCAGGGAAGGATGCATGGGAGATGCATTTGGAGGGAAGGGGAAATGGTATAATGATATTGTAATCTCAAAATTAAAAACATAAAAAATAAATTTAAAAATAGGAAGATCATCATGGCTTCTATGTACAAACAATCAAATCAGCAAACCTGAGCCTCCACCTGCCCTGATGATAATCTGTGCTGCCCGAAGCAGCAGCTGCTAGAAAGGAAAAATGGGTATTAGAGTAAGTTCTCTTAATCCCAGAAACAGTGTTTTGACAAGGGTCTTTCCAGTCTAATGAACTGATCACAACAACAGTAACACCTGTGAGGTTCACCAACACTGCATTCATTTCTAAGAAAAGTCAGAACTTGGGCATCCCTTCACATGTCTGAGCCTCTGGAATGCCTCTCAGACTTTCAGAATTCAGTTTGAAAGGACTCTAAAAATGGATGAAGCACCTTTCCCACTTAATGTATTAGCTGTTCATCTAGATAGAGGTTAAGAAAGAAAGAGCTGTATGCATACAGCTTTGTTCATAACAACGCTTGCATAAAATAGAAATGTAATGTACATATACACATGCATACACACATGCATGTGTTACGTTTGCTATTCAAGCTGGCATATTAATTATTGTTAAAATTCAATACTTAATTGAATTACACTAAATTGATTGTTTTAACACTCACTAATAGGTAATATAGAAATATTGGGACTCATAATGATTTTTCTAAACAATTCTTATCAAGAAACCCAGTTAAATTCTTGATAAAGAGAACACCTCAATCCACAAGCAATTGACAATATTATTCATCTTAATTTTCCAAAGTTACAATAATATCCATATTAAAATAAGTTCAAAAATCTATGGTCTTTCTACCTTTACTTTTTCATCCTATTTTTTTTACCTCATTCTTGTTTCCATTTTAAATAATTTATTCTGAATCATAATATATTTAATTTTAGATATGTTTACCTTAAAATAATGTTGTAATTTGACTTTACTAACATTGTGACTCCTGAAATCCCTGTGTTCTTCGGTAGGAAATGCCCCAAAGAGCCTGCAGTGGTCCTTATATTCTAGGGACAGTCCTAGTCTGTCTGTCATGAATCTCACTAAGAGCCATGCTTAGTTCATCTTCGCAGTTTTCTTGGGAACCACGATATTAAAACACAACAACAAAGAACAAGGGGAAAAAAGCATTCTTTGGCCTTGGGAGTCTTCTCATCACCTTCTAGATTAGCCATTTTCCTTCATACCAGCCCTCTCTGTGTATTTCATTTTGCTACTTTTTTTTCTCTACAATCTTATTCCCAGGGACAAAACTCAAAATACCATCTATCTAGTCTCTGTGAACACTTTCTTCCCTAAACAGGCCGAAAACATGCACATGCCCATTCCACCCCAACCTAGATGAACTTGGAAAACATGAACATGCTCTAATGACTGATTCCCTGGAGGGCTGAATTACTCTGGAGCATTTAGCAAGCATGTAAAGTAAGGACAGCATTCATCTCCATCTGCTGAAGCAATACTGCAAATGCTGGTGATATTCTTTCTTCGAAGACACTCTACTGCTTGTCATTTACTCTGATAAACTCAAACCAGCAAACAGTTATCAATTTGTTTCAGCAGTAGGCACATCTATCCAACCCCCAAAATCTCTACTCAGAGAGGCATTTAAAATCAGTATCTTTACATCTATTAGTTCAAAATGGTAACATACATTAAGTTGAAATGAGGTATGTTTTCATAATGTAAAGCTTTGCACTAGGGATTACAGATGACAGTGGCTTGGAGAAATAAATGGTTTGTAGATGTCACTTCGGTTCAAAAGTAGTGACAATACTTACTCATGCAGAAATAAACAGACATGTCAGGTTTTCTCAAGTACTCTTTAAAATCTAAGAACACTGCCACTACTTGGGAAGTAGAGGTTGTTGGGTTCCATGAGTTTGAGGACAATTGGTCTACATAGTAGTTCTATGCCAATGCAATAGAGTGCAAAAAAAAAAAAAAATGCCAAGGACAGAATGTTTGATCTGTTAGCGTGAAGGCTGTCAGAGCATGGCTTTTATTTTTCAGTAACTGTGTAGTTCTGCTTCTCAATTCTGTGGTGCTAAGGAATGTTCTTCATGAACTAATATGGCTACAGTTCTAAGGAAGAGTCTATCATCTATACCTATTGCAAAAACAGTAGTCCTCAACCTTCCTAATGCTGCAGCCTTTTAACCTCAAAGCCCACCCCAATGACACATCTCCTCTCAACAAGACCAAAGCTCCTAATCCTTCCCAAATTGTTCCACCAACTGGGGGGCAAGTATTCTTGGGGCCTATGAAAGTCATGCTCACTCAGATCACCACAATGTCCAACATAAGAGGTTACAAAACAAGTTGTATATATAGAAAAGTTGAAAGTTCAAGAAGGAAGGACTGACGGAAAGGAAGTTCGGAAACAGGAACTATTAGATGATACAAGGACTTATTCTGGATAAAGCACTGTGCCAATTGCTTTATGTTCAGTGTTTGTGTGTGTTGTGAGTGTGTGTCAGTTTATATATTTTTATGCATGTGTATAGGTGTATGTGCATGTGTATGTGTGTACTTATGAGTTTATATGTATATTTCTATTATTGTACATATGTGTTTGTGTATGTACATGTGCTATTGTTTGTGTAAATGCATAACTGTGCATGAAATGTTTGTGTATGTGCGTACGTAAATGTGTTTTGTGTGTGAATGAATGTGTATGTGTTTTGTGTAAATATGTAGAAACTGAATGTGTATGTATATGTGTACATTTGTTTGTATGTATGTGTTCATATGTGTGTGTATTGATGTACATGTGTGTATTAGTGCAAGTGAGTATATACATGTGTATGTGTGTATTTAATCTATGTGTGTACTTATGTGAAAGTGTACATCTGTGTATATGTGTTTATGTGTGTGAATGTCTGTATATGTGTATTTGTCTATACATTTTTGTATAATGCGCATGTGTATGTGCATACATGTATGTGTATGTGTTTATATGTGTATGCATGTGAATTTGTATAATTATTTGTATATGCATGTGTTTGTGTATATCATATTTTCAGGGAATATTTTTCCATAGTAACAGTTGTTTTTAGTTCTTAAATGGTCAGATTGTATTAGCATTTCATACACCAAGAAAGCAATAATTTAACAGAAAATCATACTTTTATCAAACTATAATGAATGGTTCATAATACAGTCTTTCTAATTTCATTCTAGCACCTACAACTTAATTTTATATTACTTTAATATAATTAAAAAAGGTTAATGCTGAAAGAAAAAAATCAGTTAAATTGTATTCAGTGTTTTCTGGTATTACAATTGAGTGATTTTAGTTACCTGCTCTTAAAAGATGTATCACCATGGTAACTAGATCTTCTGACAATTATTCTATTTTAGTGAAATTCAATACAAAGGGGTTAAAATGTCTTCTCCTAGAATCCTGATATCATAATCACTAAATTTATCCTTACTTAAGCCTTTCCATATTATTCACAATGATGTTTAAGAAATGTATCTATTCTGTCCTGTTTTACTCCTTGTCAAACTGACTTGTGTAGGAGCACTCCATACAGTTAAATCTGATATATTCCGTGATGCCTAACACCCAAGCAGAAAAATCTGTATCTAATTCAAACAGTCAAATACCAAAGTAATTGTTTATATAATTCAGAAAATTATTTATTTTGCTTGTGGTTTTACAGAAGAAATTTTGAACTTTGGGTTAGATATAGACACCTTTAATAAACAAGTCCCTATTGTACACTTTTATGAGGTATGTCATCTGAAAAGCAACCCATGCAGTGAATAAGGCATTGTTGAGAATTCAGAAAGGAAAACAAAAAGTTAGTTACTTCCTTCTCTATGGTTCTACAGTAATTTTACCTCTGTCTTCATTAGCAATAGCCATTATTCCCTATGAAAACTATTCTCTCTCAAGAACTCATGCCAAGTTCATTCTTAAAGTGTTGCACAGCACTTACTGGGTCCTCAGCACGTACTAAAAAGAGAAAATCAATTAAAATGAGTATGGATTGCTTTGATGCTCATAAATGGCATGCACTGCTTTAATATGCTCCAAGAACAGAAGCCTGTTGCATTGAAATGAAATTTATTTCCCAAAGAGGATATAAAAATTAAATCCTCAAACTTAACTCTCAAAGGGTTACAAAGCACATTATTTTCTCTTTAAAGTGTGCTGTCATCCAAATAATTTGTCTCTTTCCACAGACCCTGTCTTTTTAGCATTCCTATGAACAATATTGAGATGCTCTTGGAGTTTGGGAAACCTATACTACTCCTTCTTGTATACTCTTTATGAGTCTATCAGTCCTAATTCAGTTTAATGAACTCAACAGAACCCAAAGAGCTTCCTCAGCCTACTTCCCAGGGTTTTTAAAAGTACTTTCCTACTGAAAGCACTTGGTCCAGTCTTATGCCCACCAACCTCTGCATCATCTGTGGACATCCAGCCTCTGTCATCTCTCCTTTTTCTCTAAATATACTCCCATCCTTACCCATTCTGCACTGAGGTCCAGGATTCTGTTAGAAATTCTTATGCCTTTCCTGAGCTCAGCTTTATAACTGAGGTGTGCATCTGTAATTCCCCCACCCCACCCCCAAGATACTACTTTCCCTCATTCTTTCTTTTTCCCTGAACTCTTTGACACATCCCTCCCCTTGAACAGGCAAAGTTGGCACAGCCGGTAAATGTCCTGATTCCAACAAGTGTGTGGCAATCACCATTCAAGTGTACCCCAATAATGGTTATTTTAGGACAATGTTGAGTTCATCACACTGGAACTAACTCTTCAGGGGTTCCTCTGTAGCAGAGTCTTGCTTTGCCAGTGAACTTGTGGTGGCAGCCACACCAACAAGGTGCCACTACAGTTCCTCTCTGTTACTTTCCTCTAAAGATGCCAGCTCAGTCTACAAACTTCAATGGGAAATGGAGAAATAGTTCAGCAGATAAGAGTACTTGCTTTACCAGAGTAGCCAACTTCAGTTTCCAGCACTAACATGTGGCTCACAACCATCTGTAAATCCACTTCTAGAGGATCCAATGCCCTCTTCTGGACTCCGTGAATAATACATACACGGGATATGTAGGTGTGTTTTCATGAAAAACACTCAAACACATAAAATAAAAATAAAGAATCTCTCAATTTAAAAATGTAATAAAGATTCAAGGGTTTCTGTTCCTTTGAAGGGTCATTTAGATTCTTTACATTAACTCCCCATTTGACCCAATGTTTAAAATTTTCCACAGCAGCAGCAGCAGCAGCAGCAGCAGCAGCAGCAGCAGCATCATCAGGAAGGAAGACAAACTTTGTCTTCTGGGGACTCACAGAATGTCCTTCACGGCATGTCAAGAGAAGCAAACCACCCTACCACTACTGAGCCTTCTGCACACATCTTCTTGGTGACCTTCATCTACAGCAATATAGATGTCATTGCAACCTTGTTATTTACACAAGGGTTTATGTGAATACCCATGGATTTCTCTTCCCCTCTTCATAAAGAACAGTGTTTTCATAAAGAACAGGCAGAAAGCAAGGGGTAAATTTCTTTCAAATTGTCCATTCTCTTTCATGTTCCCTTCTAATAGAGATGAGATGAACATCCTTCAGTGCTGCCTTCAATTAGCTCTCTTCTTTCTGCTAAATTGGCAACAGTCTGTAATTGTGTTCACAGAAAGACTTTGTCAACCCTATCTAATCTCTTCATAAAAATGAAAAGTCTGAAAAGACAAATGAAGCTTAGTTATGAGTTTTAGAGCTTTTCTTCAGAAACTGCAGGTCCACAGCATTGTCTCAAATGCTCACTCAGATATGGTTAGATGCTCCTTCGATGAAGCCTTTACCTTCATGATCAAAGTTTACTTGCAGCTACTAAACTGTGTTCATCTGACCAGGGTAGATTGGTTCCCCTGTTTTCTGAATCTTCTAAGGATAGTCAGCAAACTACATCCTCATACCAAATCAGGTCTGCAATGACTTCTGTGTGAAAACTAAGGACATTTGTAGAAGGGAACACTAGCAATCAAATTGTTGATAGATAAAACTAACTTGAACCACAATTAGGGAGAACATTACCCTCTCCTCCTTCAATCCTGTACACAAAAACACCCTTCTTAATTAGTCTCTTCTGTAGATTTCTTTTGTGAAAAGTTGAATGCAATTATTTTAAATTCATCAATAAAATATGTGGAATGTGTTATTGTTATATAAGTATCAGCATGTTATCCTTGATATTCTTTCCAGCTCATATAGTATAAAATGTTTACTATGTAACTTTATATAAAGATATGGAGAATGGCGATATAGCTCAGTTAGTAAAATGCATGATAGATATGTATAATGTCCTTTGTCCAAGCCATATTAAAAAACAGTACATGTCTGTCCTCCCAGTGCTGGGATAGGAGGAGAAAGGATTTCTGGGGTTTAAAAGGGTTAATTTGAGACAAGAAGAACAAGGAAGGATTGAAGCATTGGTCAGATCTTATAGCTATCAGTGAACTCCAGGTTCATTGAGAAATCCTATCTACCAAAAACAGCTGCCTTTTCCAGGTGCATTCTATACACACACACACACACACACACACACACACACACACACACAGGTTTAGCAATCTTTGTCTTTCAGGAGTAATTATCGTAATCAGAGAAAACAAAAACAGACAAGGAATAAGGGATTACTCAGGTTGAGCTGAGCCATCATGAAGAGTAAAGGAACATTTACACAGCATTTAAATCAAAGAAAGAACTCCAAGTTTCATGTAAAGTTTTCCCATATTATTCTACATCCTATTAACTATATGCACAACATGGTAATTCTTTTAATTTCTTTTTCTTATTAAAATAGGTGTTGTCGTTTTAAATTAATAATAGTACTCCTTCCTAGCACTGAATGCTTTTATGATATTAGTTTTTATGCACTGCAAAACCCTATACAGAAGGCATCACTCTCTTGAAAAGAAGATAATATAATAGAAACCTTGGAGAGCAGACTGGTTTATGCCTGATACAGGTGAGCTTGATCCTAATTACAATGATGCACTGTATCCTTGCTATTTAGCCTATGTTCCTTGGAGTTTCTTTAACTGTCACCATCCTAAAGGTAGCACTTCTTCACTGTAGGTCACCCTGTTCTTTGGTTTCCCATCAGAAATTGCACAAAGTAACCTTTCTGGCATGGGGATTTAGGACTGTAGCAATAGCTGTGTCACAATGCTAACTGGAACTTCTGGTACCCTGATCTTGTTTGAATTGCAAAGTCAAAACAGTTCAAAGTGGGCTGAGTCATTGTCAGATCTCAAAATGGAAATTTTGACCAGAGGAGCCTGAGTTGGTCTAATTATTTAATTGCATCTTTTACTTTGAGTCTGACTTAAATAGGCTGTATCCTAGGGAAAACTATCTATCCAAGTATCATCTGTACCGATTATAAGAAATACAAATTAATGCATCACAAAAGGGCTCACTTTCACAGTAAGCACCATCTACACTCCACCCTAGATGTTGACTCACTTGTGCCATTGGCTTCATTTTGTATTATAACTTTTAGTTTTATGTGGCTGTTGCCTTTACTTTGATGTTTCAATATTACCTTTCTATGATTCAAAAGCCACTAAGCCCATGTAGTGAAATAATCTAGAGCAGAATACTATGTGAGAAATGATCCCAAATGGCCAATCAAAGCACAATTTGTTGATTCTCCTCAAGGATTTCAAATAGTTAGGGTAATTCTCTGCCACAAATTGACTGAAAATATAAATAAATGTTGTGACTGCCTGGAAACTTTTGGCAACTAATAAATAATTATATATTCTTTCACCTGTTACCTTGCTAATTGTATTCTTTGTTCACAAATTTTAAGGAATATGGTTTAACCAACAATCGCTCTTACAGATATTATATATCTTTAATTTATGATAATGAAGTCTCTAGTAGAAAACAAGGTTGATACAGATGGCCATGATTAGGTTGACTTAATATGCCTCGCTTAGGCAGGGACAGAAAGGAGCACAGTCATTGTATCATAATACTGATAAGCAACAAAGGAAGTGAAATAATGAATACTATTGCTGTGGTTTCTTACATGAAACGGAAATGGTACAAAGAAGGGGAAAATAGCACATAGCTATAATTAAATATATAAATGTTTCTTTACAATTTACACATCTTAAAATGCTGAAGGAAAAGGAATCTTCTATTTGTATTCATTATTGAGAAGGATTGTCCAGATGGGACCTGGTGAATGAACAGGAAAAATGTCAGCGAAGCTCATAGCAATGAAAAGAAGGTTAGCATACAGACAGACCTTTATTAACCTGAAGCACAAACTCCCTGGGAGTTATATAACAATACATCCTTCACATATTGTGCCTGGTATGACTTTCCCTACAAGACAGGAGTAATTTTTATAGTGCATAAATCCTTGTTGCTAGGCTTCTTTTCCCAGCCAAGGATAGAGTAAATCAGACTTAACTTCAAGTCTAGTTTCTGCTATTATTGTATTGAATAGGAAAATTTCTGCCCAAAAGATGATCCTTAGAATTGCTGAATTAGAGGGCAAGGATTATCATTGCCTCATGTCTTTCATTGCCTCGTTTAAAGAGACAAACATGCTTAACATCTAATTGTACCAACTTGGCCACTTGAACTGGTAAGTCTTTGGTATAGCCTAGTGTTAAATGGTTAAACATCATTTTGTTTTGTACACCTCTTTTATCACAGTGTATCTCTGAAAGTATCGCAAAATTTGTCAGTATAGATTAAGTTAAATATGTATAAACCTATATAAAATAATTGTATTATAAATATACAAATACATATAGTCTGTCCTTGCTCTGAAAATACTGACAGAAGGTGACTTCCACCAGAAAACACATGTTCTGCTAGTTTAACATTTGTATAAAGTCAAGCATGAAAAAAAAATGTTGAATGTAGGGACCAGACTATAGTTAAAAGCCCTGAGGAAAAAAAAATGTATTTTAATTGAAAATAAAAGTAGAATTACAATATGCTAAAATTTTAATGAAAACTGTTAGAGTTTAAAAACCAAAAATCTCAATACTATAAGAATACAATACTTGTTGATAGCAGCATTAAATTCTGTTTACTATAAAGTTACAAACACAAGGGAATTTAACACCATTGTAAGACAAAGAAGTGTCAACAAATTCATTTGCATACAAGTGTCCATGTTCAAAAAGCAGCAACAACAACAAAAAAGACCCATGATGAGAACCAAAAGAAAGACAAAGCAATGTTTGCCAAAGTTCAACAAAAGAATTAAACATGTCAGATGAACACTGTACTTAACAACATGTTTGGTAGGGGGAAAATCTATGTGGATAAGATCCTCAAAATTTTCAACAGGCCATCTTCATGAGTGCTTTTATTCTATACACATGATTATCACTGTGCCATATATTTCAAAACTAAATAAGATCCTCAATTGACAAGAATAAAATGCAAAGACAAAAACTTCACCTGAACCCAAAGAAATGTTTATGCCCTACAGCTGGCAAGATTGTCCTGTGCTTCAGGTGTTAGGAAAGTGCTAGCCTGGACCCTTCTAAAGTAAAAATGGATCTACCCACCAAGACCCTTTGCCTTGCTTCCCTTTAAATGAACTAACCTATGATTTCAGGAGTGGAATTGAGTTCTGTGGGAGAAATTCTAATAAAAATTTTCAGGAGTGACAGAAAGTAGAGAAATTAAGAAATGTTACTCTAACTAATTCAAAGATAGATGTATAGAAGAACACATTTATTTATTTTAAACTTTCTTTTCATTTGTTCTTTGCCTTTCACATCTTGCATCTTGATCCCATTCGTTTTCCCATCCCTTCATATCTGCCCTCTGCACTTGCAACCCACCCCCCAAAAGAAATTTAAGAGGAAAAAGGAAGAAAAAATAGCATTGTGGAACCTGTAGTGTGAGATAGTGAATCAATCATACAGTAAACTCTGTTGTCCATATATCTTTACTTACAAGTGTAGAAAAACAAATTCAAAAAGCTAAGCCCCTTCCAAAAACAGGAAAGAAAACTGAAAAGTGCCATAAACAACGGCTTAAAAAACAAGAAAAATCAATGTAACATTATTTTTCAAAAAGGACTCTTACTTGTGTGTGTTTTCTTAACTTAAAATCTTAATAAGCAAGCAAAATATCTTACGTTTCCCCTCTATAAAAATATGTCAGAGTTTGGGACACGGTTGACATTTCAGTGCTGGTGAAAGGTATATTTTATTTGAGACCTGTAGTGAGTTCCTAAAGAACTGAAATTAACAACAAGAGAAGCAGAGTTAACATTTACCACAGATAATGTCATATCACACAATGGTGGCTTTTTTTCACCCTGTGAAATCATGGTTGGGTGAAAGAAAAAAAAGAATAAACCAGGAGTACTTCCCAAGCTTCATTCTATGATTCACATGTACAGAAAAGAAACAACACATTACGAAACTGGCACTTCTTCCTTGCTCTATATCTCTGGTACTATTTATGACGCAAGTCCCAATCAGTTTAATGCTAAGAAACTATTATCCTCTCTCTGATTATGTACTTCTATTACACACCATACAGTCTTTCGACATTCCCCACTCCCACAAGCAAATTTTTTTTCACCCAGTGTATACTAAATATCATATCAGATGACTATGAATCTTTCTCCTAAGAGGCATACTCCTACTATTTGTCTTCGTGTCCTGGGCTCAAGATTTTCACCATACCCTCCAATTCAAAATTCTGAGAGGAAAATAATAGTGACTATTCCCTCTGTGAGTTAAAAACACGGTTAGCACACAGGAAAGTGGGCCCTGCAGTCCTCCTAGGCAGCACATAATGCTGGGTGGTGGTGGCGCACACCTTTAATCCCAGAACTAGGGAAGCAGAAACATGTGGATCTCTATGAGTTCTAGACCAGCCTGGTCTACAAAGAGCTATTTCCAGAACAACCTCCAAACCTACAGAGAAGCCCTGTCTCGAAAAACCAAAAAAAAAAAAGGGGGGGGGGAATAGAATGTAGCGAGCCATGATACTTTCAGTGAAGGATAGCTGACCCTGCCCCTCCCTCTTATGTTCTCTACAGCAACCGGGAGAGAGAAGCCTGCACCTTTTCCAGGCAAACCAGTAAAGCTGGTGCTGGCAATATAACTGAGGGAGACACAGATCTGAAGGTCCAAGAGCAGGAGATGTCACCCCACTTTTTTCTATAGGCTGCATTGGGTGAGCTAGCTTAGGCAGTACTGAACAGCTCATCCAGGTAATGATGATGAGAGAAAGCTAGCAAGTTGACCAACCTCGCTACCACCCATGCCCAGAACCAGGGCTATGAGTTGACCTACCCCAGCAACCACCGAATCTATGAACACTTGGAACATGTGAAGGGGACAAATCTAAAATACAAAACAGCAGGCTTTCCACAACACAGGAAAACAACATGAGGTGCCCCAATGAGAGCCTATTATCAGAGGTATAGTAGGAGCCAGAGTTCTCCAGGCAGACCAATGACTTGAGGCAATGACTACTTGAATGTAAATATGAAAGGGTAAACTATGTGTCTCAATGCGATCCCCTAGAGCTTCGACAAGATTTTCTTCTTCTTCTTCTTCTTCTTCTTCTTCTTCTTCTTCTTCTTCTTCTTCTTCTTCTTCTTCTTCTTCTTCTTCTTCTTCTGCTTCTTCTTCTTCTGCTTCTGCTTCTGCTTCTTCTGCTTCTGTTTCTCCTCCTCTTCTTCTCCTCTTCTTCCTTCTCCTCCTCCTTTTTATTTTTTTGTTTGTTTCCTTTTTTTGCTTTCTTTTAAACTTGGTTTTGATTTGAGGGGGTGAGTTACAAGGGCAGAAGGCAGATACAAAGACATGGAGAGATAAGTAGGATCAGAATGCATAATGCAAAATCCACAAAGAATCAATAGAAGTTGAAAAACAAACACTAAATGAACAGCAATAGTACTATGTATTAATGAATTCATATATTTAAGTAATAAACAATAACATCTTAAACATGACAACAGATGATAGTCCAGAAATGAATAGTCTATAAAATGAGTACTATTGCTTGGTGTCAGATATTCTTGCTTATTCATAACTGTTGCGGGAAAATACATAATTGATTTCTGCCTCATACACCATGACTCTTCTACCACAACCATGTCATTTATTACCCAGCCATTATAAAAGATAAAAGGCAAGATAAAGTCACTTTTATTATTTCACAGCAGAATATAAAAATGGTACTGTTCATACCCACTTGGCAAAATTACCTGACTTTATAAACTATATTAATGAAAAAACTAGAAATTCGCTTTTTATGCAAAAAGGTTCAAAAAGACCACTTCTCCAAGAAAAAAAAAAAAAGGTAGTTTCAGAATGGCTGGGCAAATACCAAATAGCAGCCTGTGCAGACAGAGTTTAATGAGGAAGTGGTTTTAGTTCACAGGTCTCTTGCTTTATAGAGTGAGTGAGCTCTTTAAGGGTGATGGGGTCTAAGACACATTTTAATAAAATCAATGTCAATGCTGTTATTGAATCTCATATAGAAAAAACATCATAGTCTTTCTGTACAAATAATTCTATCTCAACGGCCCCAGAGTTCTAAAGATTCTGCAGTCTTACACTCATCCTATTCTTTGATAATACCTATCTACTCTGTAATTAAATAAATTAATTAATTGTACTAAGATCACTGCAGTCATGAAAATCATGTATGCTGATATAACTTCAAACTTAATAAAAATTCCAGTACACTAATTGTTGTAATTTTTTTAAAAGCAGCAACAGAGTTTAAGTGAAGTGTTTTGTTTTTATTAGGGAAAGGGACCATAAAAAGGGACAGGAGGAGTGGGAAAGAGGAGCAGAGAGAGAGAGAGGAAAGAGAGAGAGAGAAGAAAGGCAGGGCCCTTTTAAAAGGGAATGCAGTGGCTGCAGCTGAGGGCATTCCCTGTCAGAACCCCAAGGACGGGCCAGTACAGATGCCTGAATAGTAATACTAATCAGTCACTTATCTTAATGTTTCATAAATATATTCTCAGTTAATCCTTAAGTTGACTATGAAATATGAATCCTCATCCCTATTATATAAAAACTTTTAAAAACTTGAAAGATAAGGATGCACACAAGATATGTAACATCTTCTGACCCTTGCATATCTGAAAGCAAAGAGGAATGTTCTGCAGTCAGGTGACTGAACTGGAAACCTTTTGGCCCAGAAGGTCTCCATCACTCATTGCGATGAAACACAACTTTCTACCAACCAGAACAATTCCTTCAACTTGCAAGCATAGTAAAACGGTGTACAGAGTTTTAGTGCTTTAGAGACTGGGGGTTCCTTGTTGCTCCCCTGGAGGAGGAAAGTGGAAATTGTTACAACAAGAACAGTGCAGACTGAAACCTAAATCTCCTGGTTTCCATCAGAGTCCAGTGAGTGAGGCTTCCACAGAAATTTCTCTCTATGGACTCCAGTATAGAAAGAATGCCTGAGACAGAAAAGTAGTGACTTGTCTGGGAATGCTCAGTGGAATGTTAGCAGTGGACCGGCCTCCTGGACGGCAATCCCTGGATATCCTAGCAACATTTTGGTAGAAACGTTGCCTATGAACTTATTATTTTTTAATCCTGAATTTTGTATGGAGATATTTCCTATTGTCAAATATAATTTTTGTTTATTTGTGTTTATATATTTCATGGAAATCTACTTATGTCCCTGAAGTAGGTTCTTGATGTATCTGGAAGAATGCAGCAAAAGCATTTAGTATAGTTGAAGTTCCGGTGGGTGGGGATGAGGGCCAACAAAGGAGAGAGGTCACTGTTCCTTCCGTGTTTGGTGCATAGTCAGGGCAGGCATTTGCCCATCTAACTCTAGCATCTTGAAAGGGTGCATTGCATTGTGCATTGGTTGCATAATAAAACAAACAGAACATTAAAATTCACATGTTACAATGAGGCACACTAGAGTTCAAAAGGATTCATGTGAAGCAAACATGCCTCAATCGGGTTCTCAGTCATTACACCCTCCACCCCTGACTATTCCAGCACAGCAGGGTGAGCTCACATTGCCAACTATTTCTTTCCACCAATTTTTAACTTGGACTCAGGGAAATCCCAGAACAGCCTCCTCTCTGGCCTGTGTTTACCTTGTGGGTATTTCTCTCATAGCTTGCTAACAATAGTTGTTCTTGGTTGGAATACAGACACGGCAGGATGTTCAAACTGCCACAAGCAAAGCAGTTGGCCTGCCTGGCAAAGCTCACTGGTAGGTACCACAGGAGCCATATGGAAACTGCTAAAACAGGAAACAAAGCAGCAGGTTCTGGAGCGACTAGCCTCCCTTGCCATGGAAGAGTCATCATTAGTCTATGATGCAAAACACCCTTATCTTTGGAAGGCCTGTAACCTTTGGATTACCACTACTTCACACCAATGCTGTTATCAAGAGTTGCAGCTGCCATCCACCTGTATATTTTGATCTGTCCTTGACTGTGAAAAGTATCCATGTGGGGTCTGGAATGCTTGCAGACTTAATATCCTATGGACATTAAAGTTTTGAAAAAGATTTTAAACAAAATTTAAATGCCGTATAATTGCTAATGCATGTGTGCTTCTCCCCTGAGTATAATATCAAACACATTACTTTCACTTCTTAGAGAAATTTTTAAGTTTTAAATTACAGCATGAGGACACTCTAGAGAAGCATACAAAGAAATCTTTAAAAACTTAAATTTATTCACCGCAAATTCTCGACACACACACAAAAAGTAACAGATGTTAATCTGAGAATAAATGGTACCAATAAAATGTTCAAAAAAGAGACTACTGACTGAATAAAAGCTATACAATCTAATAAACCATAAATGGTACTGGCACTGAATCCTAGTCTACACACAATTATTGTACCTTTCTATTCTAAAGCCTATGTTAAAATTAATGATTGAAAAGTATACTTTGGTTACTGTTTGAATCAACATCACATATGTATAAATTCTATCAAAGATTCATACAAAATGCTATTCAGTTTTTCTTGAGAAGAATAGTACAATTTTAATAAGAAACCAGTATGAATGGAGGTTGTGTACAAGTTTCCTATTGCCCATGTTGCCAATCAGTTTACATTACCAGCATAATTAAGGCCATATCAAAGTTTGAATGATTTATAAAATGCATCAGTTTAGAAAAGGGTTTTCATGGAAAATGAGATGAAACATGTAGTGTGTTCTTTTATTTAGAACAATGAAGGATTCAACTAATATGTAAATTCTGATCACTAGAAAATACATGACATATGTAAATTTTCAGCAGCTAAAGAAAACATATTAATATTCCTTTACAACACATTTAGAAAGAATCCCAAATGGACACAGCATTGAATTACACATTTGGATGTACTTATTGTGCAAATAGCCCAGATGGCAGTCATTACAATGACATAGAGAAAAACTGGACACTGGAAAAAAAGAGGGGAATCTTGAGTTTATCCATTAGCATTCATTCAAGAGTAACTTACTTTGGTGCTTACTATATGCCCAAAATGATGCTAAATGATGGTCATGTAATAATATAAAACGCATGTGACCTGTAAACTTACAATAATGAAGCGGAATATTAAATACAACTATGACTAAATGGGCCAATACAAGAAATGGCAGGCACTATGAAAGTGAAAACACAGGGATGAAATAGCAAGTACTGTGGTGGGTAGAGATGGTGAGGTAGAAGTCAATGTGTAGCGGTAAAGACGCTGAACACAAGTAACGGGGACAGAGTCGCAAGTAGAAATTTGCCGCCTGAGCCTATGAAATCTTTGAAAACCTACAGGGAGTGAGTGTGTCTGGAGAAGCATGAAGGGAGAAGAGGTAGAATGACATTGGAAATAAAAGCAATGAAAGATTGCCACCACAAGACATATAGTCATCAGAAAGTCCTTGGAGGCATACGAGGCAAAGAACTAAATGACCAACATTTGAAAAGGGAGTTTGTAGACGGGGCTTGGAGCAAAGCCAAGTGGCACACATTTTAATGGGGTGGGGAGTGGCACTTCTGACTGAGACAGGCATTCCAAGTGTCATGTCCCTGCCACGATTCTACAGTTAGACTGAGTTGTGTTTATACCTTGGGTTGTTCATTTGTTTATTTCTGCAGACAGAAAACAGCCCCCAGAAAAATTCACATCTGGTTTCTCTTACAAATGTTCCAGAAGGCTAGTGGGAGGGCACATCAGACAGCAAGAGACTCCCACCTAGAGGTTCTTATGAGATACCTTGGCTTTACTCGTAATTCACCTCTCTTTGCTACAGTTGCTGGTGTTTTTAACCTAGGAGCAGAATCACAGCCAGGCTACTCTGATCCTTTATGTTTTTAATCATCAGGAGCCAACCCTTAAAACCCTATGCTTAGAGCTATGGGGAAATGGAAAGTTATGCCTCATAAGCAAGTTAAGGGCAGTAGATGGAAGATGGATGCTATCCATGTAGCTAGAGGGATATGTGGTAAAAGAAACAGGCTTCCATGAACCACAGGAAAGCCAGCAATCTGGTCAGCAGATGCCTGAATGTCAGGTACTGCTCAGTCAGCATAGTGGTGGGAGAAATGATTGTGAAATGGCATTAAATGCTTTCCAAACTCTTGCTGTTCCTAACTACTCAAATAAAACATTACCTAACTGTTGGACTGAGTCATAAGCCTGAGCATATTCACAATAAAGTATGAAGGCTTCAGACAGGTCTCCCTCACACCCAAACAGCAGCTTTTTCATTCCTAGAATGCCTCAAGAGAGGGAAAGTTTCCTCAGTTTATAAACTGTCAAGAAGGATGTGTCCTGAGTCAACGCTTTAGGTTTCAGGCTATGTCTATGCATCTTATCGCTTTACTGTATTAGAAAGATGCTATCATTGGGAGGTGATGAGATGGTAAATGTGAACAACTTGAATGCAATCCCCAGGACCAACTTCAAATATTTGTCCTCTGGTACACACACAATAGTCATTTTGTGAGTGCATACAGGTGCACTCACTCACACACACATACGCATGCATACACACACACACACACACACACACACACACACACATACACGTATACACATACAAGAGGAAGAGTAAATAAATAAATATAAACACACATTTTTTAAAAGATGGCATTTCACTTCTGTGGCTTTCAAAAGAAATAACCATTTTCTAACGCAGGATGAGATTGAAACTTGAGATGTCTAATTGCCTCTAAAATATCAGGTCCCAATATAAATAGACTGAGTAGAAATTGCCTGGTATGTAAGTCTGTAAATATTGAAATTAACCTATTACATGCAGTGAGGGAAGAAAATCATATATTAAAAAAAATTGCCAGTGACTTATAAACAAAAGAGATAAAAATTTCTTTGATGAAAATTAAATTATAATGTCACTGTATATAGGTCAGAGAGAAATACAAGGCAAGCCATTTCAGAGAGCTAAATATGGCTGCTAGACATGCAAAGCTGGTTATTAAACAATGGCAATCAATAGCAAGGAATTAGAAGAAGTATCAGGAACAGAAATATACAAATGTATCAGAAAATGAACATTTTCAGAAACTCTGGTCAAAGGGGAGTTGTAGATATTTCCTCTTTGTTTCTAGTGACAAAGACTTTTATTTGTACATATTCATGTCTGTAAGATTGACACCATTTAACTTACACATTCCATGCAAGCTATACAAGCTTATAATAATACTTGGGTTCTCCATGTTCTTGGCCTGTAGGGAGAAAATCAGCTAGCCCAAAACAGCTATCGCTCTTGGTAATGCTGGATTTATGATCCCGTTGTACGGGCTCCTAACCATTATCCTCTTGTGTTATGTTACTAGGAGCTTGTGCATGGGATGTTTCAAGACAGGTCTGCCTTCAGGACACAATAAGTCAAGTTTGAAGATACAAAGTTGAAAACCAGACCATAAAATGCAACACTGTCCTGCATTCCCAGCCATAATATCCATTTTATAAAACAATTAAAATGAGATGACCCACCAGTTTCACAGATGAGAGCATCAAAGTCACATGGTCATTTTATGGCAGGCCTGGGTCAAGATCCAAGCCTACTCTTTTGTTGTTCACCAATCCTTCCATGACAAGCTTACTGCATCATTGAAAAATGTAACACACCATTGACTATTTCAATTTGAGATCCGTGGTAAGCAGGGATTGTTTGGAAAGCTCAAGCCAGGGACTATGCTAAGTCGAATTCATTCATCTGAGTATATTATTTTCATACTTCCCCACGATATCACCTACTGCATTCTGTTTCTTTCATCTGGTATGTGCAAAACTGCTTCTTAAAAAATGGTAACGTCACATCATGTCTCACATCCAATATGTGGATACAGATGGCATTTCATGGGCCATCATCATCCTTTTCTACAAATGACAGGAAGTGCAAAATAAACCTCCACAGATAGTAGGCTCCGTTGCACAATGATAAGCATGCCAGACAGTAATTTTTCATCTTAGCAATTTCCACTAGGGAGCAGTTTCAACCGTTGAGGCCTATCTGTTTATCAGATTTTCATTATGAACAGTCCTAACATACATTAGCAACCTCCTCATAACACCCTGAATAGTATTATTTATTATTTAAATGGCTTTCTAAGAACATGGTGCTCTGCCATTCAAAAATACTTTGTGCACCAATACCATCTCTTTAGAGGCAAAACATTCTCTCATTTTTGCAGGTGACAAATTAACACTAAGTCAAGGTAAATTAATGACAAAAGCCAGGTCAGTCTTTAGTAACAAGACCAATTACAATGCAAGTGGTGTTTCCCCAGGTCTGTCTGTGTGACCATAAAGGCTGGTTGACATTTGCAGATTAGCTTCATTTGAAATGTCTTTGAGGCCCTTAGGCCTACCTGCTGCACTATTCCAAACAGATGCACATACAAAACAGGGTGATTGACAAGTAATAAATCAACTCCCAAGCATTCTCAAAACCCAGCATGTCCACCTGGAAGACTGTTCCTGAGAAACAACTTCAAAACCTGATAGATCACTTAGGATTAAAAGTTACTCCATACAATTTTATCAGCATCCAAAATTCCAATTTACACTACATGTTCTTTCACATATAGATCATACTTTTCAATATTTATATGTATAGAGAAATGGTATAAACATGAGTAAAGGATCAAAGAGCTAGAAAGGAAACATGAGAGGGTAAGAAACTCTGTGGTGGGGGGCATAAAAATGAACCCCAGGTATACAAAAGCAGGAAAAAAAAACCTGCAATGTCAGGTGGATGTAAGGAGGTAGACAAGGGGAGGGATGATTGTTTAAAAATTAATATTTGAAAATATCAGGATAACAAATAAAAGGGAAAAATTAAAAATAAAACAAAATGACTGGCTCTCTGTTAGTGAGACTTTCTGGCTGAATTTATACAATACAAACTGAGCAGCTTAGCATGTACCTGCAAACTGCAGCCCACGTTAATCTCTTGCTATTCCTGGAGCACCCTAGCATAAATCCAAGAGCCTCTAGCACCAAAAGACAGTGGAAATGCAACAGCCATCAGTCGCATGAAATGGATGATACGCTCTTCGAATTGAAACCTTCTGGCTAAGCAGTGTTAAATGCCACTGTGTTTAATGCTGAGGAATGGAAGGAATTATCAATAGAGAAATCCTCAATGAGGAAGCACTTGTTACCCACTCTTTCTTGTCTCACTTTAGGAGAAAAACAAAACGGCCTCACCAACAGCACAGACTTCCTTCTGTGCAACTGCATACAGGTGGGATATGTTAATAGCCCAAGATGACTAACCCTTTTTCTTCTGGTGGTCTCAGTCTGTCATTGGATCCTTCCAGGTCACCGAAAGCAGAAGGCTGTAACCGTGCTATACATGGATGGAAATAACTCAACAGAAAACAGCAGGGAAACCTGGTGTGCAGATGTAAGATTACAGCACTGTCGGCCTGTGGTCACTTGTAAACTGTGTGAGTAAAAGTATTTACAATATGAACCCAAGAAATGCAAAACATGTGTGAATGTGCAGCACAACGATTTACTGTGCTACTGCATTTTCCCAGCTAATTAGAAGCCCACCATTTAGTAATTCAAGGACACCAGTTAGACAAGAATATGCAAGGTAAGCCAATCTCTTATAGAGAGAAAGCTAGCCCCATGTCTACCTATCCTCAATTTAACAAACTTTGATGAACTAACTAAATTGTCATCATTATACCCCAAACTCAACTAAATCTGTACAGAAAACAATGCAGTAATGTTCATTTATATCCAGACAAAAATAACCTCAGAATTTCTGCTGTCTATGGCAACATATTTTAACATACTGAATGGTTAATAAAACAGATTAAAACATAGAAGTTTGCCCTTAAATGAAACTTTAAAAATCTGTAATTATCCCTATACAGAAGGGAAAACTTAAGTGAAAATCATAAAATCCTTGCTAGGAGATACAATCCAAATTAGGCTCTATTACACAAACACAGATTTGTTGAGTTCACTCCAGGTATATTGAAGCTGCATGCCTTATCTCAACAAATGACAGAGCCCAGTCCCATAGAAAGACTTCCACACTAACCTGAAGCCTCTCCTTTCTGCTCTAATTCCTAAAATAATTGAGATAGTCTAGGTTTATTACATATCAAAGGACAGCTCAAAAAATCCTAACTGCATCTTGTTACAGGGACTGCTGTGAAGAGGCTGGGTATGATCTTTGTGTTCTCCTTTATAACAATTGAAAATGTGTTCGATTACATACATGCAGGCACACACACACACACACACAGACACACAGACAGACACACGGAAAAGCAAAGCAAATAGCACTGCTGTCAGCACAGAGGGTTTTATATAACAGGAAGTCAAATTTAAGTCACCCAGGGATGATGTAACAACTCTAAGAAAACTTGAATGAATACATATTCCAAATGCCACCCAATTCCACGCTCGACCGCACCCGAAACCATGCTCGACCTTCCTCATCCCAGGCTGAAGACTGATGTATTGCTGGGTATTGCAACCCTCTGACAGGCAGGGGCCAGTGCATAGTAGAAGCTCAGACAGAAAAGGCATGTGTAGCCCCAACAGCTCCTTTTGAGCCCTTCTCAGAAGCTTCATCAAAGACCCCTACAGCAATAGTACTGCACTTATTTTGCCACATTTTAGTAAGAGAAGCTGAGAAATATGGCTATCTTTCAAGCACATCAGCTTTCAAAAAAAAGGAGAGAAGAAAGGAATAAAAATGACTAGCTAGGAGTGTCTTCTGTTGCTCTGCCCCATCCTCCAGTTGTTTCTGTGTACAAACTCAATGAGTCACAGTTTGCAAGACTTTGACAAAATTTACACAGATTCACTCATGGAATGGTAATTAATGCCCCAATGGTATCCAAAATGCTTCAGATTGACCTTATAAAATAATTAACTGGGCCTGGGGAGTAAGTACTTGCTAAGCATACAAGAGGAGTTCGTATCCCCAGAACCTATGAAAATGCTGAGTGAGTGTGTGCGTGGGAGGGGTCACCTTTAATTACACCCTCAAAAAGAAGAAATAGTTCCCTGAACAATCTGAAACTAGCCATATCCCCGAGATCTAAGTTTGATTGTGAGATCCTGCTTCAAAAAATAATAAGATGCAGAGCAATTGAAAAAGTTCTCAACACTGATCTCATGCCACCAGCCTCATATAAAAGGGCCCAGAATTGAATCCTTAAACTTAATAGTGGAGGGTATTAACTGTAGGGTGTTAATGCCTATAAAAAGTTTATTTTACAATTCTATGGTTTGAGAGTACATGTGTTGGGAAGGTTTCTCATCACTGAAACATTGGGAGGAATGAGAAAAACTTAAGAGGTATTGTTTATTTGGGCTTGTTCCTTAACATAGTCCCGCCATGGCAGGGGAAACATGGCAACAGAAGAATCTCATGGCTTTTACAATGGGAATGTGAAACTGCTCATTTGAAGGAAATGGATCTGAAAATGAAGAAGAGAACTTCTCAGACTCTCTCCTTTCTATTCAGTCTGGACCCTCATCTTACATGATGGCAACAGCATGTTTACGATGGGTCTTCCCTCCTCTGCTTAACTTTCCTGGAAATGTTTTCACCACATCCTGCCAAGTTGGCAATAAAAATAAACTATCGTTCTGATGGCAAAATAGTCAGTGCTGGAATACAACGACTCACAGTAACCTCATGGTGTGTAATCCATTTAGTATCGTATCTGGAAAGTCAATACTTTTTACATTTTCAAATCAAGCCACACTGAATACTTTGTGATGTCATATGGATAGACAAGTCAACATGAGAAATCTAGATACACTTTGCATACAAAGGGATATATACATACATAAATCTCTTTGTATATATGTTTGCATATGTATATATACACATACATACATGCATTGTGTCTCTATATATGAATATATAAAAATAAGTTTCCTGACAAACTTTAAATAAATAATACATTTAAAAATTAGATTATTTATAAATTTAAGTTGCATATATCAAATAATTCATAGACTCATTGTATTTTTCATTTTTGAGAAGTCATTAAAATAGAAATCAAATAGAAAGTTTATCTTGCTTCAAACTTTACTTTTAGCAATCTCTTTTCACAGAGGAGTAAAAATCACCATAATACTTTTCCATTACATTTGACACATGTACATGTATTGGAGGTTTCCTTAATCAGTGCTGTATAGTATGCAATCAAAGCTAACAATCCCAAAATGATATTCTGAGACTCCAGTTTTTGAGTTTTGACTTCACCTACCCAAATGATCTTTACCTGTTCTGTGGAATACAAGGGTACAATGTAGGGAGTTTATTTACATTGAGGTGCCCACATTCATCAGAGGCAAAGGCCATGTTCAACATAGTCAATGTATTGCTTGAGTACTTCAATGGCCAACTGGATAAGAGACTGCTTCTTCATTAAGAAGCCTATCAGGAGGAGCCTCAAGATGATGCATCCTGTAAGGTCCTTGCCTTACAAGAATGGGGACCTGAGGAAGATCCCTGGAACCTACAAAAAGTGGAAAGAAAGAGGTGACCAACTCTTGGTCTGTAACCACCACATGCACATGCCATGGTGCAGTACACATACCCCCACATACACATGGCAGAGGGAGTAGTTATTTTTTTTTGACTTTCTAAAAATTGTGTTTAGTTTACATCCTGACTACAGTTCCCCCTCCCTCCTCTTCACGCAGTCCCCTCCCCTCCTTCTCTCTGTCCCCTCTATCTACTCCTTCTCTTCCATTATTTCTATTTTAAAAAAGGACAGACTTACCATGGATATCAACAAAACATGGTATATCAAGTGTAGTAGTCTCACCCTGTATTAAGTCTGGGCAAGGAAACACAGTATGAGGGAAAGGGTCTCCAAAACAAGTAAAAGAGTTGGAGACAGCCCCTGTTCCCACTGTTAGGAGTCCCACAAGAAGATCAAGCTACATAACTGTGACATATGCACAGAGGACCTAGATCAGTCTCGTGGAGGCTCCCTGGTTGTTGGTTCAGGCTCTGTGAGCTCCTATAGGATTTTCATCTGATATCCTTGACCCCTCTGGCTCCTACAATCCTTCTTCCCTCTCTTCAGCAGGATTACCTGAACTCAGCCTGATGTTTAATTAATTGTGAGTCTCTACATGTTTCTATCAGTTGCTGGATAAAGCTTCTCTAATGACAATTGGGCTTGGCACCAATCTATGAGTATAGCAGAATATAGGGAGGCATCATTGACAATTTTTCTCTCCAGTCATGTTTGGTTCTATCCTATGTCTCTGAGCCATCCAGCCTCTAGGTCCTGGTTCTCCAGGCAGTATCAGGGGTAGGCATCTTGGCATGAGTCTCAGGCTGGGCTAGTCATTAGTTGGTCACTCCCACAATCTCTGTAGCAACCTTACCTTTTATGAGCTTTTCCAACTGTAGTTCCAATAGTTATTTTTTAATGAGAGAGAGAGAAAAAAAAACTCTATCAGCTTTCTTGTTAAAATAATATAATCTTGAATCTTTTGGAGCAGTCAGAAAAGGACAAAGGGAAAGAAAACAAAGAGAAAGGCAAGAACAAAATTAACTAGGTATGGTCAATTTATTTACACTATTTTTGAAATTATTGACATACAGTTTGATATTCAGATTATTTTCCAAAACTGTTCAGAAAAAAAAATTAGAAAATTTCCAAGAATGTGAGAGAAGGTGTATAACAAACTTCAGCTTATGAACCCTCCACCTATTCACATGATTGCTGGAACTCTTGGAAACACAATTATTTCTGTGCTTGTATATTTGTGACTACAGCCTTGGTGGTGGTGCAGGCGATGTTAGAGTGTGTGACTCCGTGGCACTCACCCAACTAACATAGTGTGTGAAAGTGTTCCAGTACAGCCAGGCCCTTAGGGATCTTGGCTTCAGGGGAAGTAACTGCTGGAGAGCTGGTCATCTGTGTAGTAAAGCACTGATTTGGCAGCCTCCTCTGAATTCCCATTTGGCATCCTCTGGCAAAGTCACACCATCATTTTCTCCCAGAAGATCTGCCTATCTTGGATTGAATGTTTATTAGCCATGTCAAACCTATGATGGGTGGAAGACAACATTTTTCTAAATTGGAAATACATCTAAAAATCACAATAGGCTATTTCTTTTTAAATAAATGTGTCATCAGAGTGCAAGACAGCCTTCCTCAAAGCAAGCAGCCCCAGTATAAGTGCAGAAGATTAGATGCACCTCCATGATTGCTCAGAAATGTATTAACTCCATGTCTCAAGTGCACCTGGTAGAGATTCAAAGTCCTTACCAAGCCTTTGGCTTTCTTTCTGCTATAGTTGAATGCAGAATAAGAGAATGTGCGACCAGTGACTAATTATTAGAACTTGAGATGATATTATGCAGCAACTGATCCAATTCCAGCAGCCTCAACAGCAAGGGGGAGGAGGGAAAACAGAGTCATGAGAAGCCTCTCTGCCAAATACCACTATGTCTCTGGCAGCTGGGTTATTTTACTGACAAGTTTTTCCCAAAGAAGTGTAGCTCTTACTTGAGTGACAGTAACTGTTTTCGGCCTAGAAGGCTATGTGAAACTCATTGCTTGCTCTTAATATACTTTGGGGAAGCCACTGGGTCCAGACATTCCCTGGAATGTCTCTGCATCTATTCTTTCCAGTTAGGTCACACACACTTTGGGAGTGAGCATGGTTCCCTACCCTCTTCAAGCAAGGACATATAAAAGTACAGAATTTCATGCAAGTTGAAAAATATCTAAAACATTATTTGTAAAACAGGAGATCTTTGGAATTTGAATCTCGTTGTAAGGCAGTATTTTCCTATATCTTCTTTTCTTTTCCCTCCTTTTATCCAACATAAACTGTAGGCACTCTGGTCTAAAAATAATACAATACTTTATATTTTAATGGACTCATAAAACTCTCAGTGGTGAAATGTGGTATCTTTCAGCCAAGATTAACAGGGATAATAATATTTTCAACTCAGTGCCCCATCTAATATGTCATATGCGTTAATGTATAACATGAGATTTTCAACTCCCAGAACTATTTCTTCAGTGAATTAACATGTGCTCAGGTTGCAATATGATGACCTCACTGATAAATACGAGAAAGTTTTGATTGGTCAGAGATATCCCTTTGCTTCCTAAGACCAGCAAATATAGAAAAAGACAAACTACTTCTTATAAACAATTGTGTTAACTTCAAGTTTATTCCTTATTGTATCACATTGAACCTGAAATTCTGGTATGGAACTCTTTGTCCTAAAAACTAAAAGGAACATCACCTGCTCCAAGTATTTAAAAGGAAACTGACACCAGAAGGAGCAAGACTTGCTTAAGGTGAGTACCAGAGCTGGATCTGGACAAAGGCTTTCAGATTCACACCCAGGCTGGTTTGTATTTTAAGTATACACAGTCTTTTCCTTGATCACAATTTCTGTTTCCTTTAATTGAAAACATCTCTGTCATAGCCACAGGAAGAGTTAAAGGGATTTCCTGCCTGAAGAGTTATAAGGACAATATAAATATTTACCCCTTGACTATCGATTATTTGAAGTTTAAGTGAACTAAAAATTTCATATTAAGAATACTTGGGTGAAGAGACCACATACCCAAGAGTCTTCATGGGCAGTAAAAATTGAATTTGATGGATTTAAAAAAGAGAGCAGACAACAAAGTTGGGTGGGTGGGGAAAAGGGAATGGGTAGGAGAGGAACAGGGAAGAGATAAATATGATCAAATAAAATGTTCAAAATTCCAAAAGAACTAATAAAAGCAAGAAATATCATTTCCCTTAAAATATGTACCTTTGAGGATAATATGTGTTATGGTTATTCATGATTAAGAATCAATGCCTTTTTCTAATATAAAAATAACATAATGAAATATTGAAGTTAAAAGGAAGTAAAAGTAGAACATAAAATTACTTCAGGGTTGCCCAGAGTTAACAGGAAATTGTTCCTGCTGTTCTGTGCTTATCTGTTTTTTTCAGGCTAATTCCTTGAGATAGAGGTACTAATACAAGCAGAGAAAGTTCCTGATACATGCTGACAAATTTCCCTCCAGAAATGTTGCTCCAGTTCACAGTGAATCACTAAGACATGTCATTCTGAGAGGCCTAAAGCCCCTCCTCTCCTCTCTAGTGATGTTTGGTATGTATATTAATCATCTTTCTCTCTTTAGGATGAGTCACTGGATCGTGTAATATCTAATTCTTCAACTTGGATAGTTCAACTCATGTCTATGAATGGAGATATGTCAATGCAGGGAAATAAAATCTTAATTTAACAGCTCTTTATATCATAAAGAGAATGTGTTTTAATAAAATAAAAATTTTCTTGGAGGAACAAGGTCAAGAAAATATAGTAATAATGACTCCTTTTGAACAATATCATAAACCATATTTTTTCCAAAAATTTAGTCTCTTTTTCCCAGTCAGTTTGAAGTAGGAGACCATGTATTTTAACATCAAGTCAGCTTGTCTTCCTAGGCAAAAGAAATAGTTAGCACCTAATTAAACTTGTGAAAGATATATAATTCCTTCATTATCTTCTTCATGTACATTGAAGCATATCGTTTCTTTTTTAAATTAGTTCTATGTATTCTGATAATATTTATATCATTCCCCAACTACCCCTACTTTCCTATCTCACAAATTGCATCCTCTGTTTATTTCAACCATCAAATCTAATCTTTCCTGGCTACATAGTCTTAGAGATGTGACCTTCCACTGGAGCTTAGTTGATTTACCAAAGACAACATTCTTAAAAGAAAATTGACTCTGTCTCCCAACAGTTGTAAATTAGCAACAGCTTCCAGTGAATGTACAAAGGAAACCAGACCAGACCCAAATCTCAGCATGGAAAGAAAGGTGAAAATGAAGTCCTTCCAGCAGCCAAGGAGCTGATGGCAACTGAGTTTGTTGTTTGACAATTTCATACACACACACACACACACATACACACACACACACACACACACCATACATGTATCTAAATAGTACATTCTGGTTACTATAATCTGTTGGGTAATATCTTGTTTGTGTTTTGACAAATAAAACTTGCCTAGTGATCAGAGAGCAGAGCTAGCTACTAGTTAACCATAGAGCCTGGCGAGGGGTAGTGGTACTCTCTGGGCTGTGGTATCATGAGCCTTTAATCCCAGCACTCAGGAGGTAGAGACAGGAAGTGATAAGGTGGGATGTAGGATCTCAACACCTTTTGGAGGCAGGAAGGAGACAGGAAGGAAGCAACTGGTAGCTGCTTCCACCATCTTTGATCTTCCAGGTCTTTAACCCAATGTCTGACTCCTGGTTCTATTGATTAAGATTATTTAGTCTAATGCTTCAATAGCGCCCTCTTCTATAATTTTCCTTCACACATCTATTACTTCCTTCCTTTTTTACAAGGTTCCTTTCTAATCTCATGATCTTTTGGTGTTGTTTTGATGATGGCTGTTGTTATGAGAACCACTGAGTTTAATACAAGGGTGATCGTGGGTTTTGAACTATCCACTGGAGCCTTATGGGCTCCTTAGTAGGTATATAACTAAAGATAATGACTGCCCCTCCCCAAGAACCCATCTTTAGTTAGTCATTCAGCAGGAGGGTCTCTTAATATACTCCCCAATCCATGTATGATTGTTGAAAAGAATAAGTTTTGTGCAAGCTCACAAGACAGCCTTGACTGTGAGTTTATGACTATACTGGATGTGTCATTGCCATAAGGAGAATTGCATAGCCCTTCTCCCTATTGTCTCTCTCATATATTATTCTACCCCTCTCCTGAATTTTACCATTAACCTTCAGTGAGGTAATATCAATGTTCTGTTTAGGAATGAGCATGCAGTTATCACATATTCTTAGCATCTTAAGCTTTAATGTGTCTGTGCATTCACTGATATTCATTAAAAAGAGGAAATTTTCTGATTGAAGTTGGCATGGCAGTTTAGCTAAACAACAGTATTAACATCCCCATAAAACCTAAGACCTCCTCAGCTTTCTTTTGACTGTATTTACAGTACCAGAAATGAATTCCTTCTTGTGAAGCAGGCCTCAAATACAATGAAAGGGCAGTTGACTGGTTATTACTGCAACGATTGTGCCACTATTGTACAAGTATGATCATTTCTTCTGCAAAATGGTATTATAAATTATACAGTTCACAGCCGAGTAATATTATTGGAAACTTCCCCACCCAGTAACTTATATCCAGCAGGAAAGCTTGCAGTCCAGTTCTAGTTTATTTCCCTATGCCTTAAACCAAGGTGTCTGGTATCCTAACAATAGGGTCTTATCTAATATCTCTAGTGGGCAACCAAGAAGTGTGGCAAGAAACCCTACTGTTGATGGGGGGAGGCTATGGCCTCCCTTGCAGAACAATACATTTTGTGTGTAAACAAGATGATCCTAATATTGATTGAGAAGCATGAATTGGAATAGCAAAAAAATTTTGCAAAAGAGTAAAGTAAGAAGAGTATAATTTGTGCAAATTCAAGACAAATATAGGCACACTAATTTATATCCTATGTAGTAATCATTGAAATGATAGCCATATTACATATGGGATTCATAAACAGCAATTTGTAAATGTTCCAATGAAACATCTCTAAGTGATTTTTCATAAAAGTCCAAAAGCAAGTCATCAAAGAATGCTAAGGTGTCTACCTCTATGGTATTAGATAGAGCATGTAGACCTCCACAGCAAAACAAATAGCCTCAATCTGTCTGATACCTCAAAAAAAAAAAAAAAAACCTCAAATTGGACCAAAGACTGAACTGATATGCCAAGTGCAGGACAATAGACTTCTGAGTAAAATTGTAAGGAAACATTTGTGGGAGATGGCATTTCTTAGTAGTACAGTGAATATTCTGCATATATAAGGACCTAGATTTGATCCTCAGCACTATAAATGTAAGAGAAAATGTTCAGGATATAGGGCAAAGCAGAACAATGTTACACTTGATACCTATATCATTATACATACAATAAATAATGATAAGTTTAACTTCATAAAATTGTACATTTGGATTTCCAAAGACTCTGAGAAAATGAAAAACAAACTTCATACTGAGATAATATATATTAGAAAATCCTGTATTTGACAAGGAACTAGTAGTCAGAATATAATATATATATATATATATATATATATATATATATATTATACTAAATTCAACACTATATAACAAAAACCAAGTTTTCAAAACAGACAAAAAGACATGAACAGACAGTATATCAAAGAGGATATGTGTCCACCATCATAGCCACCCCTCTATCTGTTACCCCTCTCAGGAAGTCCAAAACATACAGCAGCATCCAATGCTCACGAGGAGGGAGACTGAGAAACTGTATCACATGCCTTTCAAGTCTGACTGAAAGATGGTACAACCCCTCTGGAAAACAGTTGATAGTTTCTGATGAACCCACATATGGACCAAAAGCATGGTCCTGAAATTGTTCCAGCAGCATTTCCAATAACATAAAAAGACATGCTCACATGAAAACTTGTACATGTGTATTCACAGCAGCTTTGTGCATTATAGACCCAAACTGATGACATCACAGATGGCCTACAATGTGTGAATGTTCAACAAGAGATGGTGCATCTGCACCATAACATACAAATAATAAACTGATGAATCCCTAGCTAATTATGTAATTAGGTGAAAAGTTCAAAATAGTACATATAATTTGATTTTATAACTATCTTAAAAAGGAAAATTTATAGAAAAGGATTGTTAGTAGTTACAGCATGGATGTTGTAAAAAGACCCTTGGTGGAAACCTTTGGTAGCTTGACTTCACTAAAGTCAATATTCTGATTATTATATTTCACTGCAGCAATGAAAGAGATTTCTATAGAGAGGCCAGAAAAGATCACAGAAAGCTTGACATATTCTTTTTTATACATGAGTGTTAATCTAGAATTATCTCAGACTAAATGTCTAAATTTAAAGACTGGTTAAAGAGACTGTAAGCTTAGGCATACAATAGCGTGTCACAATGAATATTACTTTTTTGTTGTGTTTTAACTGAAGTTCAAAAACATAAGCAAGAAACATTAATTCCAAAAACTAAAATTTTTAATGTATGTAGTATATCTCCTATATGTGAATTCAAAACAAAAGGAAACAAAGGAACTGAATACTAACCTTTCAATTCCAGTTACAATTTTGTAACACTTTTTGTACTTGTGATTATGTCATTCTAAATTAACACATTCATCAAATGCACAATAATGTTTTTTATTAAGGTTTGATGATCTAGAAAACAAATCATTCCATAAAGATGGTAGTTTCAAAGCATGGATAACACTAAGAGAGTATGTGTATACCCACTCTACTTCCTGTCTGAGTTCACACAGAGAGAGAAGAGATGTTGACTGATACGTAGCAGTACTAACACATTGTCAATGCCATGTTAACAGATTGCCCAGAAAACTCATTGTGGGACCTCACTGTTTTCCATATTTAATGTGTTATCAGGGAAACATGAGAAAGAAAATTTAGACATAATTTACACCAACATCTGGAAGTGTCATAGCAACTCATAATGAGTTATTTGCATGCTATGTAACTCTTTCCACTTAGGAGAACCCAGACTATCTACAACAAGCACAAACAGATGTTATAAGCCTAGAGGTGACTATGGTGATGGCTTTTTAATGTTGGCCCTTTCTGTAATTTAAATATTTAAATCAAAATATGGATATGTAGCACCAATATACATGCTAAAAGCTTATGTGATGGCCCTCTCACAATCTATACTAATATTATTCCTAAAATTAAAGATATTTTAATTGTCCAATATTTAACTTATTCTTTTACTTTTTCTATATAACTTGAAAAGGTCTCCAAGTATTTGTTTTTGTAAAATTTCAGTAAATTTATACAAGAATTGTATAATTACACAAGAAATTGTGTAATTATACAAGAAATCAGAAAATATTTTAAAATCAACTCTAAAAAAATTAATAAAATATATAAATTTCTAGAACTTCTAGAATTTTATTTAAATTGAATACAAAATAAGTTAAGTTATATAAAATATATGTAATGGATACAATTCAGAATCCCTTATAGAATCAAGTACTACACTTCCTAATGACTATATCATCTTAATAAGAAAAAAATTAACTACAGTTGACACTACAATTTTCATTCTATAAATTCAAGACAGCATTGTGCTGTTGTATTCTAGATCCTGGTAGAAAGAGGACCCTTTCTGAACTCTCATGTCTTTGAAGTTTACAGTTTTGGGGGATGGGTGCTTCTTTGAACTTTTAATGTTTCACCAGACAGTCACATGACTTAGTCATACTCTCATGCTTCAAGCAGAATATGTATCTTCATTTGAATAAAGGAAGCAACTGAGAATTTCTTCAATTAAAAGACACCCTTTCTGGGTAGTGGTGGCACACACCTTTAATCCCAACACTTGGGAGGCAAAGGCAGGTAGATCTCTGTGAGATAGAGACCAGCCTGGTCTACAGAATGAGTTCCAGGAGTGCTAAACCTACACAGAATAACACTGTCTCAAAAAACCAAATAAAGAAAAACCCCAAAAACCACCCTTGTTTGTTCTTGGGAGCATAGCAGGAAGATCCTTGCACCCATGAATCTCCAGAGAAAGTTGTGTGAAACACACAGGATTATCTTTTAATTGAGACCTGTTCCTCCATCCAGAAAGCTGAGAACTCAAAGTGTTAATAGTCTGATAATCTGAGGTATCTGTTGGGTCAGGTTGGGTCAAGCTTCTACAACTAGGACCACAGATGACTAGTAATCTAAATGACCATTACAGCTAGAGACTCGCCAGATTTCCACAACCAGGATGAGAGGTAGCTAATAGCCCAAATGTCCTCTAAGCTATCTGTATGATTATGACTAGGCCAGAACCTAGTAGTGGCAGCCTATCTTGGGAGCCCATCTTCTTGGAGGAAATGCTGCATATTCTGAGTAGAATTTCAATGTGCTTATGTCATCTAGTGCAATTAAACTAATTTCCTGTTGTTAGACACATATAGTCTGATACAGGTTGACAAAGTCAGTCTGGCCCAGGTTTTCATTCGTATCTCTTTGTGTGGTTTGTTTTTCTGCCTGGATACCTGCAAGGATCCATTCAGTCTGTGCATTTGCTTGGTTCATAGAAGTTATTGTAAGATTTTGTTTGTTTTTTTCTGTCTCACACTCGGGCCAGAGTACAAATCTCAAAGAAAAAGTCAGGTAGTAATTCTGCTGCCCATTCTGATTTGCTGTCTGCAGCCTACTGTGGACAAAGAAGATTAGAAATGCCCTGAGCCAGCTCAGACCAGGCTGGAGCTCAACAAATGAAATCATTTTCATGTGTGATCTTGCACAAGTGAGTTAGAATTGCTTAGTGAATGGCAGATTATCTACTTTTGCCTTTGATTATGTGTTCTGAGCTATAGGCTGGCATTGAAGCATTCAGAAATGCCCGCCATTGTAAAATAAAGGGCATGTTATGCTTCCTATTTACAGTTTTGCTGACAAGTGCAATCAAACTGATGTATCTTTGATTTACTGTACACAAAAGATTCCACTAAAGATGAGTCTTTGACACATTCTCACATGCATTCCATTTACAGATCATGGACAGTTTTTTATAAAATTAGTAATTCTGACTCGAAATCTAGGAAAAGAAGCAAATTCTTTCATAAGTTATGTTATTAATTTTATATATGTGCATGTGTGCATGGACTGTGTGAGTGAACACCACCCATGTGCAGATACCCAGAAGAGAGAGGCAAAAGAGGACATAAGATCCTCAGAACTGAAGTTACAGGTGGTTGTATACCACCTGATGTGGGTTCTAGGAACTGAACTCGAGTTCTCTGGGACAACAGGAAGTGTGCTCTTAACTGCTGCACAGTCTCACCAACAACCACCACAACTACCACAAAGCAGAATCTTTATCTGCAAGCATTTGGAAAATAATACCAGTATTTTAAGTTTGTCATATTCTCTGCGTATTTATGAAACTCAGCACAGATACACATGTGCACATGTGTGTGCTTATAAGCGAAATCCTACAAAATTAATATCACATAAACTTTAGTTAAAAAAATGAAAAAACTATAGTCCTATAATGTGGGTAGAATAGTACTGAGCTTCAGTCCCTTATATTTCTCTATGGAACATAGTTCTGTGTATACAGAAAATCTATTTTCTTTGCAGATTAAGACATTCATGTAGATATTAGCTCTCCTTGAATATCTCCCTGGAAAGCATTATGTTGCTATGTCAATCTGGGGAATCCCTAAATGACCTGCTAGAACACAGCTCCTCACCCACCAGCTTTGGAGAGCGTTTTTATATTGGACAAAATGAACTACTATGGAGTTGAGTTACATAACAGAGATTTGAGGGTGGTATATTAATTCACCATACTGCTAGCTTGTGCTCTACTCCCTCCCTCCCTTCTTCCTCCCCTCCCCCCCTCATCCTAGCTGTCTTGGAAGTCACTATGTAGACCAGGCAGGTCTAGATCTCAAAGACTCCCAAGCACGGAGATTAATTACCACAGCCTCCAGGAATGTACTAGAAATGGAGCTGTCACAGGAATTTAAGAATTTCAGAAACTTAAATTCCTCACTCACCACACCATACCAGCTAAATACGCTTGTCAATAAATGAACTGTGAATTATATGTGTGCAGACCTTCTTTGACTATTTTTTTGTAGCACTCCTACATGTCACACACTGCTGTTAGCTAACATGCCGATCACAGGAAGAAAATGACCAAAGGATGATATGTATATTGAGATGGTCAATGTGACTTGTCAAGTGGATGAGAGTCACATTCACCAGGGGCATGGGCTTCTGGCTGTGCCCATGTAGGAGACTCTTAATTAGGTTAACCAAGGTGAAAGGGTCTGCTCACTGTGGGAGGTCCCATTATCCTGGCTGGGATCCTGAACTGCCTAGGAGAAAGCTGAGAACAAGTATTCTTCTTTCTGATCTTGACTCAGATTGCTTTGTGGCAAGCTGCCTCAGGCTCTTGCAGCTGTGTCTTCCCTGCTGTGATTGACTATACCCTGGACTGCAGGCCAAACCAAAATAACACACATCTCACACACACGCCCTTAAGTTGCTTTTGTCAGTTTATCACAGAAACAACAACAATAAAAAACAAAAAAATGAAACCCCAAAAAGCAAAAAACAAAACAAAACAAACAAAAAAACCCCAGAAACTAAGACAGCATTTAACCAGTGTCCATTTCTCCATTTTCATGTGAAATGTTTATATGTTAAACTTTGTTTATAAATATTTAAATTCTTAGTAACAGCAACCAAGTAAAAGAACCAGAAACTATTTTCTACCAAAATGATAGATTAGATAGTTACTAGGTCAGATTGGATATTTCTTGGTTCACTTGGGGAATGGTAATCAATGACTGTAATCACTGAGCTACTTTTTAAATTAATTTTGTATATTTTGCAAATGATCATTCTAGAAATTTTAAATACTTTTCACTCCATTTTATGAAAGGGCTAAAGTCATTTTTATCATCAACCAGGTTTTCTTTATATGATACTGTAAATAAAGCATGTTCTAGAAAAACTCTTAAATTCAAAGTAAAATCATATTGTAAGACCCATGGAGAATATGGATCTTCACTCCTCAGCTCAGGAAAGGCGCCCCCCCCCCCAAATCACTCAGGAGAAGCAGTCTTGATGCAAAAGCATGAGGTATTTTATATTCCAGTGCACTGGGGCCCCGTGGCCACACTCCACGTAGGGTGTGGAGGCTGGGAACCCTGGGTACAGGGTTCAGGCAGCTTTTATAGGGTTTCAACAAAGCCCGCGCATTACAAACCAATCATCTCAATAGCATCCAGTGTGGACCAATCAGTTTGAACTATCCAAGCCGGCCCTTTGCCCAGAAAGTCTGCTTTCGCTAGGGCTCCTGGGTAGCGTGGTGCAGCTCATTTCCTGTTCTCATTCACTCACAGGTGCTGTCAGTAACCCACCCTGTCAAGAATAACCTTTCGCCTACTCACTGCTAGGGGGCAGAGTCTAGGGTGAATTAGGCTAAATTTTTCCATCCTTACATTATCTTAAAATTATTTTTCCTGTGTGACTGTATGATATTCTGCCTATATTGGTAGCTATAATGTGCTTTCTATAATGTACAGTAAACTTTAATGTAACTCATCTTTATTTTCTGTTTACTTTTCAAATCAATGGCTCTTGCCATAGCTTCCAAGAGAAGTTACAATATCCTGTGTACTAATAAAGGAAACAAATATCTGCGTTAATTTTCTCATTGCTTTGACTACTTTCTGGCAGAAACAACTTCAGGAAAAAGGATACCTTCTGGCTTACATTTCACACAGTTCTGTTCTTTTGCTTGTTCCATAGCCTGAGGTAGAAACTCTTATCAGGCAGAGCCTGTGGTAAAGGCTGTTCTCACTATTTGAGACAGGAAGCAATGGAAATGGGGGGGTGGGGAGTGGGGGAGGCCTCCACATACTCCAGAGGACCTGCTCCTGTCCCCAGTGGCCTCCTTCCTCTAGCTAGATTCAGTCTCCTATAGGCAACATTGAAAGCTAGTACACAGTAATAATGCATTTTCAAGTGTAGGTAAGTATATTTAACTTGAAAATAAATATCAAAGAAAACTACATCAGCTGAAACACTGTGGTGTATTTTATCACTAAATGAGTATTTTGGATTAATGCTGACATGATGGATACTAGACGATGGGATGGTTTTAGAATCTACAAGTCACTTTTTATACATCTGTTGTCACTACAAGATGACATAAAATATGGAGATGGAGAATTCTGGCTAAGAAACAATTAATTGATTCATTTGTCCTTAATATCTAAGAAATATATCCCCTTATATTAATCTAGTAAATAATGAACTTCCTTCAATCTCATTATTATAGTAATAATGTCATAACATTACATATAAAACAAGCTTATTAATATAGTCTTCATTCAGGCAGGGAATAAAACTCAGTGACAGAGTGCTGGCCTAATCCCTGAGTTACAGCCTATACACTAGCTGTGGGGTAGAGTAGCAAATGCCTGTAATTCCAGCACTTGACAGGTTAGAATTTCAAGGTTTACAGTGAGTTCAAGGGAACCCTGAAGTGAGTGAGACACACTCTTCTCTCTCTCTCTCTCTCTCTCTCTCTCTCTCTCTCTCTCTCTCTCTCTAATGAATGCTAGCTCTGTTTTTCTTTACTCTCTTCAACTCTTATCACACGCCAGTATTTTTATGTTAAATCTTTTTCTTCAACAGTCTTTAGGGAAAATAAAGCATATTATCATAATCCAATAAGAACATTAGCATAGCTAGAAACATTTCAGATATCTGAAAGATGGATTGAATACCATTGAAGCTAATGCTACTAACTAATACTAAAATTATTTGTGCATAATTTAGGACTTCCTTCTTCATATCTTGGCAAAAGAAAAACATTAGAAGTAAAGATTCTCCTAGGCAGGTAATTGAAAACATTTACCTCTCCTGGAACACTCAAGAATGTCAGTGTTCAGTGAACTGCATGGCTCAGGTAAGCTAACAGGCAGTTAATATAAGCCTCTTGTTTTTGACTTGTATTTGTACCTTCAGGAAGCAGATGGTAACTCTCAAGCATTTGTGATTCATGAAACAATCAAAACTGAATAAGCTGCATTGCATTATTTTCTATATTAAAAAATTGTTTCCTCAAGGGTACAAGGGATAACCTGTTGGGAGCAAGGATTAAGCACCCATAATTAATTTGGAAGATTGTTAGAGTGCATGTTACATTTTGAGTTCTTTTTTAAACAATGTTATCAATCTTTATAATTAGTACACTTCCAAATAGTGAATAGAAATTTGAAGCAGTATCTCTGGAAATTATTTTATTCTATTTTTGCCTGTGGTTTCTTATTACAACATTTTGTACACATATGTTGATTGATCTCATTCACCTCCTTTCACTGTCATTACCCACTTTAATTGCTGCTGATCCTCATCCTTCCCTTACTGCCCCTCCCTTCAACTTCCTGTTTCTTTAATGAACCAAATGATTTCCCTCCGGTTTGCTTACAAGAATAAAGAGAGAGGTTCTCTACAGGAGCATGGACACTTTCCCAGTAACTGTGCTACAGAAAAAAAAGTCCCTCTCTTCCTCAGCAATCATTGATTGCATACCAATCTTCAGGGAAGGATGGGACCTCATGAACTCCTTCTTGCTTCATGACAAAATATTGGCAGACCCAGACCTGAGGACCTTGTGTGGGTAATCATGGATACTGTGAGCTCAAAATTCCAAAGCCATAGTATGCCCAGAAGTCAGGAAAGGAGAAGTTTTGAATGCTCTCTGTATATATGTTTTAACTTCATTTAATAAGAAGAAATTAAAATATAATAGTAAATATTAAAATTGCTTAAAAATTATAGAACATTAAACAAATATCTGTAACATTGCCAATTAATTTATAGAACAATTTAAAAATTAGGCCCTAGCAGTTGAGTTTCATGATTGAAAATAATCTCTTTTTCATGTGTTGAAATTATTAATAATCCATATTGAATAACCATTCATTTTTCCTTTTAACTTACTTTCTTCTCCCAGAGATTTTATGGTTATTTCTTAAGGGAGCTTGAAATGAATGTATTTAAATGACATTCAGTAATATTATAGCAAAACTACATCATTAATGTTTTCATATCCATATTCAACTCAAATAGTAAATAGAGTTTCACTTGCACATCTTTTGAATGTGAAAAGATATTTGATCACATTTAAGTTGCAAAACTAAAATCTTGGCTATTAAAGGTATACTAAAAGAGCAAAAATGTAAAGGCAGAAATCCAGGCGTGTCCCTGACAGATGTGCATGGATTGTAACCATGGGCATGGGAAAGCCAGGCAGGCCTGTCAGCATCCTTAGGGAAAGGAGATGGTGGGTTCTAAGAGGTTAGGACCATGACAGCATTATCTAAGGAAAACAAAACAATATTAGGGAGAGAGCATTGTTCCCACATAACCCACTAAGTTGTTCATGCTTGATTCTCAAAAGGAGTGCTAAAAATTTCTTTATCCAAGACCCAAAGTCTCTTTTTAAATGTTGCATCCAGTTAGTTTAAATTTTGCCTAAGTAAATGACAAAAAGATAACAAAAATTCAAGCAGGAAGAAAAGGTAAATTTTATTTTATTTATATATTCTACTAGGGAAAAAAAGACAATTTAACTGATTAAAAATATAAAATGCTTAATGTCCAAATATCTTAAAATGGCATCCCTGTACATCAAAGAAAATGAGCCTTCTCAAATCATACGCAGAATTTTTCTGACAGAGAAGCTCAGGTTTTCCACACCAAATTTATGGCTTATGCAGAAAGAATGTATTGAGAATTTCAGTAGATGAGGAACAGCTTAAGAGAAGCTGGGCAGAGAATGAGAAGGGTGAAGATTTGATACGGTTCTGTTTGCTTTGTCTTGTTTAACTTAGAATTCTGGCATGTAATCTGCAGCATGATAGCACTACCAAAACACCTTTGACCATTTCAAAGGACAGGACACTGCTCAATTGTGAAATCACAGAAAGGAAAACAAGACCACAATCAACCAATTTACGCACAATCGGTAAGAAAAGCAAAGAATCCTAAGAGGACAGGTTTAGGAGGATATGTTTAGAGTTAGCAAAGAATCCAAGTATTCATTAATACTTATCTATGAGTTTTTGAGATAATAATATAATTACAACATTTCTCCCTTTCCTTCCTTCCTCAAAACCTCCCACATATCCCTCAGGTTGAGAACTACTGGTATACATAAAACCACACACACACACACACACACACACACACACACACACACACACACACACACACACACCCCTAGTAAAACAGGAATGGCTAATTAAATACGGAACTGCCAGAATGGACTTCAAAGAGATAACAATTGAGTACAACTTGTATGTGCCTATCACATTCACTTATGAGATATCAAGATTTCTGCTGCTAAAGTAAGAGAGCCAGTAAGAAATCAATAAGAAAAGAAGCTGTATAATCCATAACCCCAAAGAAGCTTTAATCCTCTTCCAGAAACAGAAGCAGATGCAGAAATCCACAACTAACCAATGGGCCAAGCCCCTGGAGTACAATCAAAGTGAGGGAGGAGCCAAAATATGAACAAAGGAGTCAAGGCAGTGATGGGGAAACCCACAGAATCAGTTGACCCAAGCTAGTGAGAAATCACTGACTCAGATCTGACAAACAGGGAATCTGCGTTAAGACTGAACTAGACTCTCTTAATATCTGTGACAATGATGTGACTGGGACAATAAATGAGGCCACTGGCAATGGGTCCAAGGCATAACACTAATGTACAAACTGACTTAGTGGAGCCCACTCTATATGGAGAGATACCATGCCCAACCTAGACACAAGGGTGTGTGTGTGTGGAGGTGGGGGGTGAAGAGGTGACTGGGTCCTGCCTCAACTAGATGATGGAACAGACTTAGTAGACTTCCAATGGGAAGCCTTACCATCTCCATGGAGCAGATAAGAGGAGCGGGGAATGGAGGGAGTAGGAGGAAAGGAGGGAGGGGGAACTGGGATTGGAATGTAAAAATTAAATTAATAAAAAGATTTAAAAAATAAAAAATTAAAAAAAAGAAATAACAGAAAAGAAATAAGGCTCAAGACATTACAGGGGACAACAGCCAGTAGGAACAAGAATGGTTATTGGAAGGAGAGCAGCAGCAGCATTGTTGGTTTTGAACCAACCCAAGAGAGACAGCATGGTGGCCAGGTGCAGACTGCAGGAAACAGAGAAGTCAAGACCTGGACAAACTTTGAACATAGATTCACAAACAAAGTTTGTTCACATGCGTTATACAAAAGATATACATATCTTTTATGTTTTACATATATAATGTATGTAATATATGTTTTACATATATAAATATGCAAAAGCAATTTACCTAAAGAAAGCCTATTCTAATCTGTATAAACATTAATACCAGCTAATTATTATAATGTGATTAATAATAACTGGCTATTGTAATGCAGTCATTCTTTGACAACAGAACTTCTCATTGAGAGAGTTGTTTCAGAAAAGTAAGTTCCAACAGGGCAGTGGTGACTCACGCCTTTAATGCCAGCACACGGGAGGCAGAGGCAAGATGATCTCTGTGATTTCAAGGTCAGCCTATTCTGCAGAGTGGGTACCAGGATAGGCTCCATAGCTACACAGAGAAAACTTGTCTTGAAAAACAAACAAACAAAAAAGTAAGTTCCAGTGGAAATTTTGGAATATATGAATATGATTCACCACTGTAAAATAATCTGTGAACATCTATGTTTATGAGTTTCAAAACTTTGTGCTCACATCTGAAACCAAGATTTAATGAAGGAGTTACTATAGACATTATTCAGAGTTTTACTTGAATTAATCCAGAAATCAATAAAAAGAGTGAGATGGATTTGTCTTGTGTTTTGTGATTACTGTATAATTTAGCATGGTCTTTGCCCTTTCTATACTGTTTTAACTTTAAAGAACCGAACCTAGCTCTCCCTCTGAGAATTAATATTCTCTAAGAGGTGGTACTTGAGTTTATTCATGCATATATATTTCAGGGTCTTTGGAACAACAATTTACACATATCAGAGATTCAGTATAAGTTTCACAATTCGGAAATAGGTATTTCAGAGAAAACAACAAAGAAAGATGTTGTCCTGTGGCAAGTTTAAGAACAGGCTATGCTTAAAAATGAGATCTAGAAATATTTTGCCTTGTAGTAAAATGCACTGGTGTGTTACACTTGGTAAGAAAAAAATATGAGCACCACATCAGTGTTATGAGAATTTGACAAATTTGGAGAGATGTGCATTTACACATATGTACACAGAAACTTCTAAAATAAGTGAAATCCTGACACACTACTTATGTGCTCCCTGGAATAAAGCTATCTGTTCTAGTTTGTGTCCCAACTGCCCTGATAAAACACAGGTCAAAAACAGGGGAGGAAAGGGTTTATTTTATCTTACAAGTCATGGATTATAAACTGTCACTGAATAAAGTCATGGCAGGAATTGATGGCAGGAACCCAGAGGCAGGAACTGAAACAGAGATGGAGGAAATCTATTTACTGGCTTGCTTCCAGGTTCACATTCACTACCTGTTTATACAGCCCAGGACCACCTTCCCAGGGGTGGCACCACCCCCAGTGAGATAGATGATAGATCTTCCTCCATCAATTGGAAATGAAGAAAATGCCCACAGACACAGGCAGCAGCCAGTCTGATAGAAGCAACATCTCTGCCCAGGCTCCCACTTCCGAGCTCTCTCTAGTTTGTATTTTATTGACAAAAACTAACTAGCACACCATCTAATTTCAGCACACCATCTAATATGTTGAATAGTTTTTTTTTTTTTTCATTTCCAAGATTTTTAGTCTTGAAACATTAGAGAGAGAGCCCAAAGTACAAATTGGAAATGTGTGAGTACAGTGGGTGGCTGTCTTGTCCAGTTCCTTGAGTCCTCCTCACTTTCCAAAATTTCTCAGAATATGTGCAGACACTCACAATAGCATGAGTTTGGGTTCAGAACAAAAGTACTCCCTATTTTAAAAATTTGTTCAGAGTACGATATGTAGCAAATATTAAGAATCACTGACATTAAACGAAAATTGACATGGCTAGTGTTACTGAATCTGGCATTTTTTTTTTCTGTTATATACAATGAGATTTTAAATCTGGGAAAATACTGGGAAAACGGAAACTTACACACCAGTGTATCTGTTAACCTTTGTTATTGTGTTAGAGAAAAGGTAATAATAACCTGTTAGGAATCACCAAATTTGCTTGTTCCAGATAAGCAAATGTTACTTGTGATGGGGAATCTACTTATGCTGTGCCAAACACCATAATAACAGAAGGATTTAGCATACCTATTAAACTTAAATCATTTCAATTATTCTACACATTAAAAAGAAAAACAAAACACTCTTCAAAGAGTACCTGAGTAGCATTTGTACAGTTCAGGGAGAGACAAGGATCGTAAGTAAAAGTTCTGTGCTTGCATTATTCCTATCTTTTAACTGAAAGTGGAATCTGGGAGTTTAATTACTTTGAGACCTCCTATCTTTCCATCTTCAGACAATAAATAAATAAGTGCGCAGACTAACTCATGCAAAATACAGCAACGTTTGTCTTGACAGCCTACCTCATGAATGTATTCAGATTTGGGCATTAATTAGAGATGGCTTTATTCTTGTCATTTCAGTAAGTATTAGTTTCTAGCTCTTGTTTAGAGATATTACTGACTTGAGCCTTCTAGATCATACAGGAAAGCTTAGTTTAGAGCAGTATTTTTTAAACAACCTCTCAATAAAATGCAAACAGTCTGCTCATGTCACACCAGAAAGGAAACAAACATAGAGCTGCTTCTTGTATGTTTCTTATGTGGTGGAAAAGGACTGGCTCACAACTGAGAACACAAAAAAATACACAAGGTAGCAGAAATCAGTTAAATGATTTTTTGTTTGACTAAGATTTCAACAAATTCTCTAACTCTTCACTTAGAGCAGAAAGAAAAACAGTTACCAAATTCAACCATCATGATAGTCCCTTCCTTTGAATGCAATACAATATCAAAAGATGATAACTTCCTGAATTATTTTTTCTTCATTGGAAAGACTTGTATAAGACTGGGACCATAGCTAAGTCATAGAGTGCTTAACTAATTCAATACCTGGCAGTGATATATATATATATATATATATATATATATATATATATATATATATATATATAATGTTATACAGCTTTTCCATATCATGGCTTAGAAAGGAAAAGCCAATAAAAGTGATTCTTATGTCTCATTTTGTGTAAAAATTATAGTATATATATACATATTTATATATAATTTTATATACATATTTATATATCATTTTAGATATTAACTAGCTATATATTATATAATTTGTATGTATAATTATACATACAAACAGTTATTTGAAAAATGAAACATTTATTTGAAAAATGAAAACGGCAGAGTCTGATTTATTCACTATTAGTGTTGCTTCCATCCCGGTACTGAAATGTAAGTGCACTTCCCCCCTCCGAAAGAAAAAAAGAAATAAAAACGAGTGTTACTAGGAAGATATTAATCTACAGAGCAAGGCTTAAGTATTTTATTAGGATCACTCTGACATCTATAAGCATATTGCTGCTGGCAGTCAAACAACAAAGGCTTGTCTGGAAGATAGATTAATATGAATTGAAGAATTTAAAACTTCCATTCTCAGTTAAGAAAATGCAAAGTCAAAACACTAGGAATAAAATCATAGAACAGAACAGTGGAATGTCTAGTCTCCAACACAAACACATGGTTTTTAAGCCTCATGTTAACACAATGGCTCTGAGCAAGGAAGTTGACCAATATCACCTTGGTTTTCTTATCTGTAAAATGAGAAATGACGGTTACTAGGATTAACTAGGTCAGAATTTTAAAGAATATTTAGAAGACAAACTGGTAGAATGTAACATTGTTCTTTAGTCTTGTTTGTTTGCTAAAGTTGCTGCTTCTAACAAGAAGTTAGAAATAAGTTGTATATATAACACTAACAGAATTATCACTTATCTTACAGTTACAACAGTTATACTCTACTGCTATTAAAGAAAACACAATAGCATTGTATATAATTCATATTTATTTCACTTCAACCTCATCAAGATATCCATACCAAAAGACTAAAGATAAATATAACAAAATGTTCAGCATTATCTATTTCTGTTAATGTTATTTTTTATTTTCTCACGGAAAGCATCTTTCCAGATATTTTATAAGATTACATAATTTCTGAAATCAGGAAAAAGTATTCTCTAAAAAACAATAGTATCCACCATTGTGCATTACTTTTCCATTGGCATTTATCAGGCTTTCAGTCAGGATATAATCATCAATCTGTTGTGATTTTTATCAATTCTCAAAAATTGCCAGTGAAATTTTTCACGAAGTGGCTCCATAAGAAGATGTGTCATCTGTTTTGTTTGGGAAAATATGCTTAGATCTATTTTGTATTCCTTTCTTTTTCCCTAGTACTTAGACTTAAATAACTGAAATCATCAGAGCAGCAGGGTGGAAAAACACAATCCAGGTAACAATGAAATCTATTATATTGATTTCATTGTGTATCACTTCATTTCCTGAAGCACACTATTACTTTAAGGTTGCTTGAGTTTCTTACCAGCTAATTCACTGTGTTAAATGATTTAACTCATTAAAGAGAGAGACATGGGGGCCAGAGTATGGTTATTAGTTATCATTTTGTTCACAGAATCATCCACTCAGTAACATTTTTAAGGCACCATATTTAAGAAGAGAAAAGGTAATGAATGCATTTTAACATTTATTAAATACATCTCAGTTTTGGAAAAGTAAGCTACAGAGTAGTAAAGATACAGTCATTCCTACTATTAAGTGCACTGTTGACTTCTATTCATTCATAATTTTAGAACTCAGAAATCACTACAGGGATCATTCTCTAAAATTTATTATAATAATGCATTAGTCATTCAATTCCCAACACCCACATGTTAGCTCACAATCATCTGTAATTCCAGGTCCAGGGAGTCATATTCCCTCTGCTGGCCTTCATAGTGCACAAATATACATACAGGCAGAACACTCATACACATAAATTAGTAACATAACATGTTTTCAAAGAAAGAACATTACAAGGCAAAAATATCTGACAAATAATTGTTCATTCTGTTTTTAATCGATGCCAGATGGGTTTTCCAAGTTTCCTAAGTTTAACTTAAGTTGCATCTTTCTTTTTTCTTATGGAATTGTGAGAATACATATGCATGTTTTCCATTCATTGGCCTACCTGTGGAATCCAGCCATGGAGTAATTCTAGCTCACTAACAGAACAATTCTTATCTTGCATCCATGATACCCACTTACAAGCACCGCTCTTAATTATTATAAACATAAATTTTATGTGTGGCAAGATTTAAGGCAATGAGATGTTACAAGAAAAGTTCAAGGCTATAAATAGTCTGAACAAAAAGATAATTCAGCTAAAGGAGTTAAGTATCTTTATGCGAGATCCCAGCAAACAAACATTCTAATGCAAAATGTCTCATAAGTCCCATCTTTACAAAGGGATGACAGATTATTACCAGCATTTTGAATTATTTAAGAAATGCTTTAAAAAGTGGATATGTTTCCACATTTCTTAGTGAAAAATTGAACACTAACATATGCTATACCAGTTGTGCTTAATTTCATCCCTTAAACTCTAGAGTTTCACAAACACTTTTTTTTTTTTTCATTTTATAGAAAACACAACATGGATGAATCATGTATTCCAATGATGCATTTTGTCATTCTCTTTTCCTTTTTACTCTTTCAATTTCACCCATATTGCAAAGGGAGATTCACATTATGAGTTCATATTTCTACAAAACTCTTATCCTTCATGGAGGTCTCAAATATTTACTTACAACACATGAATAAGTGATTTCTTGCAGAGAAATTCATTTATGTCCACCATGAAAATCTGGATGAATGTTAAGTTTCTTAAAGTTCTTATCTTGTTGTCTTTCAAATTTTACATTCTTTGCTCACAGAATGCCACACTACAAAGTACATAGCCAGTACAGATTGATAAATGGACATGCACTAATTGCTTCTTCAGCTTCAATTCCTTGTGTACATCATCAGTCAGTGTAGTCAGTCAAAGCAATAATGAGTTATGTGACTAATGTTTGATAATAGAATAAGCATACCATTAGTATAATTTTGAGCATTAACAAAAGTTACTCATTTTAGTAACAATCAAAATGGTAGGTGCTCAATGAATACATACAGAGAAGTATATTTTAGAGATTTCTTTGTTATAGCACATAAAGCTAAATGATTTATAGTATTTCTGAAATCCTCACATTGTTTTGAGGTTTTATTTAATTTTGAGGATGAATAAAACAGCTTTTGGGGTTTCTAGAAATCCTCTCTGTAATACTCAATTCAATTATAACTAATTAAATAATTATAAGTCATCAACAAATTAGAAGAGGATACAACAAGGACTTCTCTTCCTGAACAGACTGGAGTTTTCTTACTAATTATTAAGTATTTCAAACAGCTAGCACAGTGTTCAAATCTACCCTGCCTACCGAAATTCAAAAGGATACTATTAAAATAATCAATTGTGAATCTGAGAGAGAGAAAAGGAGGGGGCAAATGTGATTGGAGGGAGGAGAGGAAATGGGGAATATGATGTAATTATGCCTTAACTTTAAATATTAAAGTAAAACAAAAAGTCAGTGTTATAGGTGAGGTTTGTATAAAGATAAAAGGCAGAATGTTTCAGCCTTAAGTTGTAATTAAAATGAAATTGACAGTGATTCAGTCAAAATTATGTTATTACTTTAGTTTCCATTCCAAGTTAATAAAAGTTCACTGTTAAATTATATGAAAACATTATGGTTTAAAAGCTTAGTGTTATCAGTAAAGGAGTTTGCATTTGAATACAATAATTCATATTATATATAAATATGCATCATTAAAGCTGTCCGAATATTAGATGTGACAATATATTAATTGCAACATTTACATGTACAAGTCTCAGGTAGAAGAATGTACAGGCTTTGCAGAGTTTACTAGTTTCCAGTTACGTGCTTCCTTAAAACTTCAAGAAAGACATGCTTAGTCATGTATGATGCATTATCCAGGACAGATCCAGGCTGAACAACTGTAAGATGTCATAGGCTAAACATGCCCTATAAATATTTTGTCCTGGAAATAACTCCCTTTCTTCTTCTATAAATAGCCTGTTTTAATATTTAGCTTTAGCATATACACTCTGCATTTGAGCTAGGACAGTGATTATCCATAGCAAAGTTAGCTGACTGTCATAACACATCATTTATCACTCATACATTTCAGGTTTGTGCTGAGATTTTTAACCAAATAGGCTCTGGTAGTGAATGAAACCTTGCAAGGCCTCAAATGAACATGTTTTCTCTACCTCTACCAGCTCTCTTCATCTGTTTTGTTAAATTCCCATTCCTTTATGAAGAACTGGTTTTTTCCTCTTAAATATGTGTATGTGTGGGGGGTGTTTAAAGAAATACATGGGAAGATCAACATCTCTAATTCTAGCCACAAACCAGAGAGAGGTTATACATTCCTTATATATTTTCTTGGCCTTAAAATGCTTCTGGTTTGTTCTTTCCAAAACAGTGAGTGTCTTGACACATTACTATGACCCTCAGAGGCAAAAATGTTGGCTGCCTACCTTTCTTTTAGTTTCACCCTGTAAACAAAACAAGCTATATCCTTTGATGCTCCTTTGATGCTATTGGTTTTCTACATCCATTACCTTTTAAAAAAGGCAAAGCAGGGATGTGCCAAGAGGAACTCTTCTAAGTTATTCAGTTTTAAATCCACAATAATGTTGCAAATGAAAACAACTAGTCAAGCATGGCTAGTAAAAGGATAACAAAGAAATAAACATCTTTAGACTTGGATTTTGGTGCATAGCTTCTCCATTTGCTAGCTGGTTGTGAAACAAGCCTAGGGAAACCCTGCAAACACAAGCAAGTTTCCTGACCTGTCAATGGCTTCCACCACTTTAAGGACCTTAGCAGTAATTGTGTTTTGTTTGCAGAGAAACCTACAGGAATTAATTCATCACCAGCAAAACTAACTCTGGCCAGGAATGGATCCTTTCAACAGGCTTTGAATTTGGTTACAAACTCGGGGTTTTGTTCATATAGGTAATGCCTGGAAGAATCTGCACATTTGGGCTGGAGATGACAGGAGGGTAATCTCTGGAGGCCAGTCAGCCAAACAGCCCCAAATCTCCTCCCACTTGGCTTCAGAAACCCAGTTTGAATTAGGACCCAGGCTATGATTGCCCCTCTCCTTATCTTTCCAAAGAGACCACCACCACCACCTAAGAAGTTTGCCTTCTTGCAGCTGGAACTGCAAACTCCCTCACCGAGAACCGCACCAGGAGTCCCACTCCATAGTGGAGTAGTGGAACAGCACTGTGGGCATAGCCAACAGCTCCCCAGACACAAGAGGCAGCCTGGATGACAAGGAGAGCCACCCCCTGCATGCTGGCCCTCACAGTTTAGGCTGCCTGAGTTAGGCAGGCTCAACTGACACCTCACCTCTTCCAGTCCAGTTCACCCGGGTGGGGAGGGGCGGAGTACAGAGGGAGTAGGATAGTGGGGGTTGGGGGCGGAGGGGAGGGGGCAATCCAGTTCTAAAAGGCCAGGATGCAAGTGACCAAAAAGCACGCGCGACACACACACACACACACACACACACACACACACACTGTAAACCCTACTGCTTAGGTTCAATGCCAAGTGATGACAGAATTAAAGGAAGGAAGTGAAGAATGGCGACACTCGGGGTGGCGAGAAGGCCCAGAGTTTCTGGAAACATTTGAAAAAGGGCAGAGGATGCTTCAGAAATTGCGAAAGTGAGAAAGTCCCAGACATCTCCCCTTCCCCAAAGCTGGAATCTGCTGTCAGCACCCAGGGTCGCTTTCTTATTAGTGGGGTTTGAGAAGAGGGGAGGCTAGCCAGAACCGAGCTTCCCCCTCCCAGTGCCCTCCCTGGCCTGGCCCAGGGCCCAGAAGCCACCCCCTTTCAGCTCAGCTTCCTGGGGCTGCCAGGCTAGGAGCGGACTTGCCAAAGGATTCTAGGGGAGCAGCACCATAGGCAAAGAGCATCACACTGGCTTGGGCCAGCCGGTGCTCACGTCTTCTCCGATGACACACCCCCAGTTAACCCCTTCCCCTGACATTACTGACAGTCCTATATACACAGTACTTTGCCTCCATCCCTCCCACCATCCTCGAGAGTCTATCCATTAAAACACTAGTTGATTTCTGTCTGATTAAAAAAAAGGAGAGAGACAGAAAGTGCTACAACTCTTCTCACGAGTAGCCAGAGCAAAGAAAGTCGGTCTGCCGACATCCCTCAGTAGTTGCCAGGAGTTTGGAAATGCGATGGTCCCAAGCGAAAAGGGGGATCAGAACCCGAAGGGCGAGGGTCGCCCCATTCCCTCCCCAACCCAGCCCCTCTCACCTCCTTAAGTTCTTTGGCCACGTCCTTCAGGTCACCCAAGACTAATTCCAGATCCTCCACTATGATCTTGATCTGCTCCTTCACCTTGGTTTTGGAGGCTGCCGGAGGTCCCTCGGCTGCAGAGGACGAGGAGGGGTTCCCTTTGGACTTGGCTGACATTCTTCGGGGGGGACTAGCGAGCCAGGTCAGGACAGGCGAGCGAGCAGAGGCTGCTGCGCGCCCGGGTCCCTGGCGCTGCTCCGGCCGCTCCCACCCCAGTCCCCCCACATATCGGCTGCTCGGAGGACAGCGGCGGGTGGCTGCGCTGTGCGCTCGGCCGGCGGCCGCACTGTGGTGCTGCCATCAACTCCCCGAGACGAGGCGCTCGGCGCGGGGCTGCAGACGGGCGAGCAGCGCGCCTGCGCCTCCTCCCGCCGCCGCCTGGCGCTCGCGCGCACACTCGCGGGTGGAGAGGGGCCGCGCGGCGCCGCCGGGGGTGTCAGCTGCACCGCCCCGGGTCCATCCCGCTAGGGTTTCTCCCAGACCTCCTTGGAGTCATGGGGCCAGGGGACAAGTTCGCAAGCTGTCCACTCTTACATCCTCATTCCGAAAGGTCCCTGTCACCACAGCCTGCAGCTGCCTGTCTTCTTCCAGCCAGTCAGGGCTCCTTCAGCTTAGCCCTCCAGCAAAGACCTGGCTGCATTCATAAGGGACGAAAGTGCGAACAGAAGCTGGAATCCCAGTCTGTAAAGTGACCCTTAAGTGTTTGTCCAGGACCGAGCGATATCCAGAGACTTCCAGTCACTCTCCTGGTGGCCTGCGAGTTGAACAGACTTCTGCAGCGAGTCTGGGTGAGGGGAGGGGGCGGGGGGGGGGAGTGGGCACAGCCAGGACTGCTCAGCACCTGAAGTCCTCAAAATCGACTGGTGTGCTTGGAAGTGGTAGGCTAACATTGCTGAGTCTACAAAGCCAGTAGCAGATTTATTAATGCCCACGCACCAGAAATCCCCCTTGAGACGGCCTGAGTCATCTTGTTTGTGTTTCTTATTTATGCAGACTTCCCCCCCCCATCCTTTTTTCATGACCTAGGATATGATTTTTAGTGACGAACACCCTCAGGAAGAGTGTAATAAGAGTTTACCTCCAATTTCTCTTCTATAAATTATTTTGTCTTCCCAGTCTCGTGCTTCTAAACAAATAGGAAACAACTTTAAGATCGTTGAGGCAAAGATACCTGGAAAAGAGAATTAATAGGTTGCGTTAGGCCCACTCTCAGGAGGTGGCTGCCATCTCATTAGCTCCAGTTTTAATTTCCATAGTAGCAAACAGTTAGCTACTAACCTGGCAGGCTGGCTCCACTTTGCCTCTCCCAGTTCACAGTCCTCTAGGGACACTCCTTTTACAGGCTTCTCATCTTTGCCCTGCCTTAGCTGGGCTCTTGCTTCTTAAACCTCAGGGCTGGAGAACACGCTCCTAAACATGAAGAAGAAATCCTGACAGCTCCCATCCTCCCAGTCTTCTAGTGAACAGGTCCTCTGCATAGCTGTACATGAAATGTGATGGGAAGAAGACAACACTTGAGAGCATAGACATTACAAAATGGTATCAAACCAGTGGGAGATCATTAAACAAACAAACAAACAATTAAGGACATGGAAGAAAGGTGGGAAGCAGTATCAGATAAATAAAATGGTAAAATAATAAAACAATCAGTCTGCAATCTAGATGCAGTGTTTGGAAGTGTTACTAAATTAATGTGTTGGAGCTCCCTAGGGAGGAAAAATAGTTCATTTCCCCCTTTCTTTTATCTTTTTGGATTCTTTATGAAGCCATAACAAGAAAACTAGTTCCATCTGGTTTACAAACACTACCCCTGAAAATTCCAAGTCACCCATGGTCTGATTTCATATCTGAAGAATCTGTTTTAGAGATGACAGAAGTTAATGGCCATCTAGACTTGAATTTTTGAGTCTCAGTAGTGACTAAAGCCCAAGAATGACCAGGTATTGGTGGCACATGCCTTTAATCCCAGCAGTCGGGGGGCAGGGGAAAGCCTAACTTTGTGAGTTCAAGGCCAGCCTGGTCTACAGAGCTAGTTCCAGGACAGGCTCCAAAGCTACACAGAGAAACCCTGTCTCAATCCCCCCACCAAAAAAAAAAAAAAAAGAACTCAAAATAAAATGATCTTAAAGAAGGATAATGGAAAAGAGAAGTTGTGATTTCACTACATATGATGTAATAATTCTCTCAAAATACATGAATATGTTAGGCCACATGGAATCATTCCCATTCCCTAGTTCCCTAAAGACTGAACAGGAACAGCCTGTCTACCATCATAATATTCATTGCTACTGCTGAGTCAAGCTCTTGTAGTTCAAAATCAAATCACTGCCACTCTGAAGCATTCTTGAATTCTCCATCACATCTTTTCTCAAATAATGATACTGTCTATACCTATATATAAAATCCAGAAACTAAAAATCAAAAGGGGAGGAGAGGGGAGGAAGAGAGGAGGGAAAGAGGGAGGGGAGAGAAGAGGAGAGGATAGGAGAAGAAAGGAGAGAGGAGAGGAGAGCAGAGCAGAGGAGAGGAGAAAAGCCTAGGGCTACTAAGACTATTTCTCTTCAATATCTTACATGGTTTCTCCACAAAACTGGAACTCTGAGCCTTTCTCTTCACCACTTTGCCACTGTAACCAGAAGAGGTCATCACAGCAAGTTCTGTACATGGACACATTCAGCAATCCACTGGCACCAGGATGTGTTTATAGTATACAAATGATTATGTTCAGGCTTTTCTTACTAAGTTACTCATTTGAATGACATGATTTTCCAGTAGATGGCAGTAAAATGAGTTTTAGTTTTTCTTTTTCTTTTTTTCTTGTCTTTTTTTTTTAAGTGTATATACTAATTTTCTGATAGAAGGAAGTAACAAGTTTCTATAAAGCACCACTGTTCTCAAATGTCACACAGAGAATCATACCACATGATATTAATAGCCACCCTCTTTGGATCAGAAGCAATGTTATGGTTGTAGAATGATTCATTATGCAGTTGCTTACCCATGTAACTAACCACTCCTCCAAAGAGGAAACATAGCACCAAGAAAACGAATTCAGTATGTATTCACCAGACAGCCTGCAGGGTGAATTGTACATTTTTTTTTTTTTTTTATCTCATACTTATGGATTGGCTGTGTGTGTAAGTTTTACCGAGCCAGCTTTACTCATCGTTGTTTTTGACATTCTATTTGCTGATATCTCGAAGTCTCTCACCTATTTAACCTCAGAGTTGGGTCCAGATATCCAGACCTCATCACAAGCACAAGCCTTGCTTGATTACTCTCCCCCTTCCACTCAAATGTCCAGCTATTCCCATTCTTCCTGAAACCATAGGAAATATACATGATTTGTTAGCCCATACCAGTTTACCTTCAAACTGCCTAAAATAATGAGGGCTGCACCTAGGACTCAATGGCTCTCATAATGGGAGCCTGTGTGATATTCCTATGGTCATGAGTCTGGCTGCAGCTCTAAACACCCCTATAGCTCCCTCCCTGGGAAGTGATTTAGCTTCAACAAGGAATTCTATAAGAACTTAACAGAATTTTGTTTACCCTTCTTTACCAAGACAATTGTTTATCTCACTCAGTCTCTAAAATATCCTGGAGGTTCCTCTCATTAAGTGTCAGTCTTTTATTCAGATATAAGTCATCTGTCTCGAAGGCAGACAATCAACCAAATGGTTGACACCTTGATCTCTTGATTGTTCTAGTCTCTCAATTTGTGAGAACTAACAGCGATTTTTATAGTGTTTAAAGCCACCTACTCTGCAAAAGATTTGTTTTTAATATTGTGTGTGTGTGTGTGTGTGTGTGTGTGTGTGTGTGTGTGTCTGTTAACTGAAACTTCCCAAAGCAGATGTGGCTAACCCCTGGAGAAATTTAGAATTGCATGAAAATGGTGGCAATGCTCAGAGTCAAGGCTGGAAGGTCAGTGTGTAAGTAAATAAGGACACCTGGAGTTTGTAATTCACAAGCCGTATAGTTGTGTGGAAAAAAAAAAAAAAAAAGAACAAGCTGAAGAGGAGAGAAGAGCTTGATGACCAAGGCTGTGGCTGTGGATGGGCATTGGAAAGTACCTGTGGGATGAAATCAGACAGGTACAGTGGGAAAACCCATAAATTTGGGGGTATAAGAAGAAGCCATCAAGCACATGCTCATCCAATTTTAAGTCTATGTTATCTGCAAGTGTTAGTTCTAGTGTGTATCTCCAAATATCACATGCAATCAGGTATCCATGTAGATCAAAGGAAAATTAAACAAAACATACAGTGCATGGTATGAAATTGAAAGAAAACGATCTGTGCTCCTTCTAGGCCTTCAAATGCAAATATAAATGATAAATTATTCAAGGACAAGGATTACTCAAAATGTTCAGTAGAAAATAGTCAAATAATACAAATGAATTAATCTGGTATATGACAATAACTGTACAAGTTTTATTATTAATCTTAGGACTCCTAAATTAGAAATGCCTTCAGATTTCATACAGTACAAATTCATTATTTCTACTGATATAGAAACCCGTTTAATAGAAATGACATCATTAATTCAAAGACACAAAATATATAAATGATCAATATCAGAACTGTCAATGTTTGGTCAAACAATGGTTTCTACACTGATATAAATAGATAAAGAAGACAGTAAATTTCAGTAACTGAATAAGTTCAAGACAGTGTGTGATGATAAGCCATCAGAAAAACAACAACAAATGTCTTTCCATCTTAAATACTACCTACATTTCCAGTACTTTGAAATCTTAAAGGAAAAGTTAAAATAAAAGCCTCTAAGACTAGATGTTCTAGAAAAGCTATAGAAAGGGCCTCCAAATCCATTCACAGAAATAGACATTTGTATATGTACACATATATATTTTTATTAATTTAATTTATTTTATTTTATATAACCAAGTCCAATTAAATGAAAACAAACATTTATACACAATATTTGGGAATTTGGGCGTCGTTCTTTCCAAACTACTTCCTGCTGGTAAGGGGCGCTGTCATGGGGGATTCGAAGAAGATTCAGAAATCCTGGTTGTAGTCTGTAAGGCTGCTTTGTCCAGCTGTTTTGAATGTAGGATCACCTTGTACTCAGTTTCAGGCGGTCTGGCGTGATCAAACCACATTAGTCTGGAAGGATTCCACATCTTTTCATTTTCTGTGTAAACAAAAATAGAAATCCTTTTCCCCAGTAACTTGTTCTTCAACTTAAATTTTGGAGTCAAAGCATTTTTTTTAATTTAATTTAATATTTTACATGTCGATCCCAGTTCCCTCTCCCTCCCTCCTTCCCTCCCTTTATCCCTCCCTCCCTCCTTCCCTCCCTTTTACCCTCTCTGCCCTCTCACATGCCTCTAACCACCCTCCCCTCCCATCCCCCACCCCAATTCCATATGTAGGGGAATGCCATCCAGTTGGGGTCATGTAGATCTGACAGGTCATGAGAAGTAGGGACTAGGGCTTCTCTCCTGTCTCTAGATTAAGGCAGTTATCCCTCCATGGGGGATATGTTCGCAAAGTCCTTTTGTGCACCAGGGATACATCCTGGCTCCACTGTCTGAGGTCTCTTAGACTGTTCAGTCCTTCTGGCTGAGACCCATATTCAGGGGGGCCCTAGTCAGGCCCATGCTGCTTTCCAGCTATCTCTAGTGGCCGTTAGCTCCTCCTTGTTCAGATAAGCTGTCTGTATGGTACACATATATATTGCACACACCATTGCACCATTAATTTAATTAGATTATAACTTCACATTTCCACTCTTTTTCAAAGCATTTTCTTCTAATTCTGTCAGATTGCTACACAATATCCCTTTGCATACTTAAAGATGGTTTGCCACCTATTTTGATTAAAATAATTTTCAACTCAGCCTTTATTTTTAAAAGCACTATTAGCGAGGACAGAGCACTGCTGAATTGAAAGGCAATGTCTGTATATCACAGTAGATTCCTATCAAAATGTCTATCACTTTAGTTCGTATTTCATTAAAGTTTTATGAAATGTACAGAATCCTATCATGCTGTATTTTCTGTATGTTTAACACTTAAATTGTCAGTTTAAACGACATTTGAAAGTAATGCAAGCCTATCCCACATATAGTCGATACATATAATCCCTGCGTGCTAAACATAATTTCATGCCATAAACTGTAAACATTTGAACACCCCCTCCCCTGTCCCGCCAGAGTGGTTCTGTTCCTTTGAAAAACAAACCCTGCCATTGAAGATGTGCCAAATCTTTCTAAGAAAAATTCTTCAACTAAATGAAAGTTTTTCTTTCCATTTATTACCAATGAACAATACAGCAGCAGAAGAGGTAGAATGGGACCTAGAGAATTTTACATTTGAAATGGATACTCTGCCAGTAGTTATGTGACCTTAAATTACTCAAATCCATCGGCATTTACTGCTTTATTTGTGCATGTAGATGTAACACTTTGAAAAGGTATATTGAGAATCAAAAGAGAAAATTCTGCAGAAATTTTTGTAACCTGTGGATTATTGGATAATTGTTCCCCAGTATTATAAGTTTTTGTATTTACTTTGATAGATACTTTCTGTATATCCAGGAACCTGGGACCTGTACTATTCTAGGATTTTTGGTTACCTTCCAAAATTTCTTGATCTCTTGAAAAAAAAAAAAATCAAAAATTGGTCTATAGCAGAATTTTTCCAAATATATTTCAGCCATTTCAATGGTCATTTTTTGGGGAGGGGGAAGCTGAAATCTAAAACCTACATACCCCTCTCACATAATCATAAACTCATATATAAGGAAAATAAAGTCTGAAATTTTTATCTATTTAATTTTAGTTTTTAACCTCATTTTATTAAACTATGGAATCTTCTTCATGCTTTTTCCATCCCTCCTCTTCCAATTCTGTGACTTCCTTCCCCCTCCCCCTTTTTTCCTTTTATCTATCATGGAAAGGACCCTCTAGGAACCATTAGCTCCCTCCCCCCCTTTTTTAATTTAAATTAGAATCAAGCATATTTTGCATGCCAATCCCAGTCCCCTCTCACTTCCCTCCTTCCTGCCTCTCACCAACCCCTATCCTACCCACCTACTCCCCAGGGAGGAAGAGACCTTCCATGGGGAGTCTTCAAAGTCTATACTATCATTTGGACCAGGGCCTAGCCCCACCCGCATGTGTCTAGGATGAGAGAGTATCCCTCTATGTGGAATCAGCTCCCAAAATCCATTTGTAAACTAGGGATAAATACTGATCCACTACCAGAGGCCCCATAGATTGCCCAGGCCTCCTAGCTGACACCCAAATTCTGGGGGTCTGTGTTGGTCCTATGCTGGTTTCCCTGGGGGACATGTTCAGGTCAGCTGTTTCTGTGGGTTTCTCCAGCCTGATCTTGATCCCTTAGCTCCTCACTCCTCCCTCTTTGCAACTGAATTCCAGGAGTTCAGCTCAGGGTTTAGCTGCTATGGGTTCTGTTTCTGCTTCTATCAGCTACTGGATGAAGGCTCTAGGATAGCATATAAGGTAGTCATCAATCTCATTATCAGGGAAGGGCATTTAAGGTAACTCGTATATGGATTTTAGACATAGAGCAAAGGAGTACCAGCTTACAACCCACATCACCAGAAAAGCTAGGAAACAAGGAAGACCCTAAGAGAGACATACATGTCCCCCCTCCCCCCGTCCCTAGAAGAGTAAAGGGACAAAATCTGAACAAATTGAGAGTAGAAGGGAGAGGGGAGAGGGAGTTAGGAGGAAGAGAAGGGGAGAAGAGGAGGAGAGAGGAGGACATGAGGGAGCAGGAAAAGAACAAGAAAGGAGATACCATTATAGAGGGAGCCATTATAGGTTTCAAGAGAAATCTGGCACTAGGAAAATTACAAGGATTACTCCAACTAACAATCTAAGCAACAGTGGAGAGGCTACCCTCTAGGAACCTTTATGAAATGCCCCTTGGTAAAGCCTATTCTAGAGTTTCTTCTGCATGTTCTTCCTTGGGATTTTGCTTTTTCAAAGGATTGATTCTTTAAGCTTAAATTAACAAATCTAGGAGATTCCTATCCATTAGTATGGTATAGTGCAATGTAGAGATACCGATTTCAGTAGTATTTTTATATATCAAATTCTATTCTAGTGTGCTCATTCATTCTACATTTTACATTTCTTTAAAAACATTCCCTATTATTTTCCATGTCACTTTCTAATGTTGCATCATCATCTCAGATTGTTCTCAGCATAACCACATAAAGTCCTGACTTGAGTGCTTCAAAATGTGGTATCTCCTCCCTCAGACTACAAACATGAAGGATACAATTTATTCACTTTTAGCTACCTGGCAACTGTTCTTGTATCTATAATTCCAGAGGATATTTGGAACAGGAAAAGCCCATTGGGATGCTGCTACCTGGTCTGAATTGCAAAAGGAAAATAAAAGAAAATTCTGTTTTCAACTTCAGACTCAGAATGATTCAAGAAATTTCAAAGATGCTGGTTATTTCAACATTTCTGAATAACATGTCTGGAGCCTCAAGGGTTTGAGATAGTTTTGTATAGCACATACTCAACAGAGAATGTTTTCCTGTCATAGGGCCATTCCAATATTTTATGAAAGAAGAAAAGAGAGTTGTTCAAATGTCTACCTGGAGATGTTTTAAAGCTCTGATACATTCATACAATCAAGAAAATGAAAGGGAAAGATTTTCATCATGTACTTTGTACCACACTTGAGGCATTGCCAGCAGAGTTCCTGAGGTTTCTGAACTGTGCCATAAAATATCACAGGACTAGGAATCACAGTTTATAATAAACTGGCATGTCACCAGTCATGGGTGATGTTCAGCCAAGTGAATTGATAGTATGGGCACTATAAAATGCATACTATGGACCAAATACTTTAAAGATATGACATTGGCTTCAATATTCTCCTGACTTTATGTTGGTTATACTTACTAGATCAACATCAATAGGTCATACATTTGCCTGATAACAGATATTTTAAGCATAAGGAATATTATAATCAGATCATTACAGCAGTAATTCACGAATTCCAAATACTTGTGAAGTATTTAGCTGAACATGGCCTTTCTGTGCTCATTTTGGATTATCAATAATCAAAAAATGTTCACCAACAGCCTTCTTCATGCCTCAATAAAGAAAGTACCTGGCCAAGGAGTACAGTCTCTCCTGAATCTCTGTCTTCAAAATGGAGTGAAGACTTAGTTACAAGATGTTTTATCTAGAAATGTTAGTGAATATAATGATCAGTTTGATGCTGAGTCTTACTATGGCTAAGGAAACTGTTCAGGAAACATTTGGTAAAGAAAGATACAGGGGCAGTATAATGACATCACAATTAACTAAGAGGAAAGTACCATTACAATATGGGAATGACTACTGTTTCCTCCTCTTGGTCCCACAGGAATAGAACATAACTCCAATTCAGATGACTGACTGACTGGCATTGTTGGAAAATCAGGAAGTACTGCTCAAGACTAAGAAAAGAGCCATTGTCCTGAAATCTCTGTGGCCTTGAATTAAGAGATCTACCTGCCTCTACCTCCTGAAAGCTGGGGTTAAAGGCATGCACCACCATGCTCCGCTTCAAGTTGTTGTTGTTTTCTTTTAAACAGTGTTTTGTAAGTATTGTTTCATTTCAGTTAGGTGCAACATTTATCCCTAAGTACAGGTGAGGAAAGGGGGACAAAATGATTTTGTGTCTAGTCACACAAGAGGGCATACAGTTCTGAAATGAATCCAATGCTGATAGAATACTATGCCCACACTTGACTATGTGTGTGTGTGGGGGGTGGGTGGGTATTTGATAAATATCATGGATCTTACTGGGACAAATTGTTGCCCTTCTTTTGATCTCCGTATCCTGAAATCCTTGTATTTAATTTGCAAACAACTTCCCCACTTACAATACACCAAATATTCCAGCAGTCACTTAGTTAATAAACTTGTATCAAATATCCAGAAATTTTAAAGTGCACGACTAAGTAACCTGAGCAAGGTTAGTTCAAATCATTACATTCTTTTTTTTTTTTTTTTGTTTTGTTTTGTTTTGTTTTGTTTTATATTACCTTTTTTAGGAGATTGCACCAGTAGAAAAAACAAGCAAAAGCCTGTTTTGATTTTTCTTTGCTTCCTTCCTTGTATAACCCCACCACAATTATTGCAGACAAAACCACAACATTTCAATAGTTTCTCAGCTGTTAGTAATGCTTCAAAAAAATGTTTTAATTCTAGATGCAGAGTTTACACTTTGGAACCTCTCCATATTCATCTAATTGACACAATTTTTCTGTTAGTTTTCTCTTCAGCTCTTTAACAATGGAAAACGAATTAAATAAATCAGTGTCTGGGGTGTTTTCTCTGATGGCCAAAAGTTGGTATCAGAAAACATGTTTGTATTCCAAAAATTATAAATGCTTCCCAATTACATAAAAACAAACATGTTTGCCTTTCTACACTTTGTGTTTGTAGTTGCCTGACATACATTGTTTGCCAGGGTGTTTACCATGTGTCTCTTCAGTCTACAGACATGACACACATTATTCACTACTGAAAATATTAAAATACTCATTTTCATAGTTTGTAGGGAATTTCTTTTGAGTGTGTAGAGATTTAATGCTGATATAGTACACTTATTTTGAGATAGAAAGATTTCAATTTCTCTCCTTTGGATGTAATAACACCCAGAGTGCATTTCCTTTAGTAGAAAAAAGTGATTTACAGGATGATAGTGGACAAGTATTATATAGCCATAGCCTAACCCTCAGTTGTCTGATTTTCTTGCATCCAGGTTACTCTACATACCAACCTTGTGTAAAGTATTGTGTGAGCAAAGGGTGCAGGCCTAGGATTCATGCATTTTATTACCCATATGAAAATTACACTTCTGTTTAAAATACAGGAGTATAATATGTATACATATAGTATGTAAAAAATTCTCGGTATGATTCAATAAAGGAGAAATTACATAATGCCATGAGATCAGCTAACAGAGTGAAATTTGAATCACAAAGAAGAGGTTCTTTGCTTTACAGAAACACATTCTACTTAAGTCAAGCTCTCATTTTGAAAATTATCCATAAGACCCTTCAGTGTCTGTCCTAAACATGTAGAAGTTCTGTTGCTGGATCATATTGAAATAATGAATTTGTCTATTATGAACATTCCTTTTTAATATTTGAATAATTAACATATTTAATGTATTCTGTAATTAAAAGCATCATTTCAAATCAGCTGCAACCTCTGCAAGTTTCTGAAGTAGAATTATATGGGTAATTGTTTTTCTAATTTTAAAAATACTCAAAGAAATACTTATAAGAATTCACTGTTGTGTTACCCAATAGATGTTTGGGCTACTAAGCTTTTATTTTCCTAATGAGTATTAATGTGATATGAAATATTTCATATATTTAAAAATGATCTTACTATGAGTGGCAGAACATGGTTACTTCAATAAATGATAAAGAACCACACATTTCTTAACTGTCCCATATCTTTATATCAAAAAATCCTGGAGCCACACAATAAAGAACAACTTGGGTTGTACTGTAACTCTAAGTCCTTAAACATGGAGCAACCATCTGAAACTAAACATACCATTGCTTTTTGTATTATTTGCATCTGTGTTTAATTCTATCAGAAACATTTACTAGTTGCAAGGTGTGTTCCAGGTCTGGTGTCTGGCAATGACAATACAACGATGCATGCCATTTCTTTGTCTTCTAAAAATTGTTGTTTGAGAAATGCAGATAAACAAGTCAGTACTTATGTCACTCTCTTTTGACATATTCTGAAGCAGTTGTTGGCATAACGTGATATGGAGTCCAAAATAGAAAAAGCATTAAAAATATCTTTCAAGAAAGCAAGGAAAGCTTACTGGAGGAATCAACTGGGAGATGTGTTGAGTCTTATGTATCTCAGACTTGCCACGTACCCAGGATGACATTTGCTAAATTCCATATGCTCCTGCCTTTACACACCAAAGACTGGGAGTATAGGCATGTACCACCACACCAGCTTTGTGCAGTACTGTTAATTAAATCCTGGCCTTAGTACAGTATGGGCAAGCACTCTAGGAAGTAAACTATGTTCCTAGGCCAGGGCAGAACTTTTTTTTTTTTTAATGATACTCTCCTGTATGGATGTGCCACATTCTGTTTTTCCATCCTTCTTCCATTAGGCAATAGTTAAAACTGTCCTTATGAACAAGAGGGAAAAAATATCTTTTGAAGATCTTGTTTTCAGTTACTCAGAACCACAACTTGTAAATTACATAATTTGTTTCTTTTTGATTGTTTACATATTTCTTATGGAAAATGACTTGTTTCGTTGCAGCAAAAGAAATTAGTCATGCATGTGTTTGAAAGTGGACTTTATTCATTACAGCATTTCTTTAAAAATTGGTTCTTCATGTGTGAGAAAACACAGCATTTATGTATCTGAGTCTAACTCAATGAACTTAAGAGATGGCACTTTCAGCTCCATCCTTTCTCCTGCACATGACAAAGTTGCATTCTTCTTCGTGGCTGAATAAAACTATGCATGCATGTATGGAACGTTTCCTTTCTATAATTGTTGTTTAATTTTTTCTTACATTGTTTGACCATGTTTTTCCCTTAACTCCTAGATAGTACCTATCTCCCTACCCATCCCAACAAACAAACAAGCATAATGGAGAAAACAACAAGAAAAACAATATCAAAATAAAATTAAAAAATCAATGAGACAAAAAACAAAAAACAAGCAAGAAGCCTGTTTCGAAACAAACAATTTTTTAAGTAGCCAACTACTTAGGGGTATGGGGCCTGTTCTAGAGTGTCCCCATGACACTCTACTGTAGGAAACTTTTCTTTTTTTTCCCCTTTCAGCAGATATTATTTGCAAATAGCTTCTTAGTTAAAAATGGGGTCTTATGCTCACTTTCCCCTATCATTTCTAGGATTTTGTCTGTATTTAAACCTGTGTAGACCTTGTGTATGCTGTCATAGTCTTTATGAGTTCACTTGTGAATAAGTCCTGTTGCCTGGAAAACACACATTCCTCGTGGTCATGAGCAACCTCTGTCTGATCTTACAGTCTTTCTGCCTATTCTGCATGGATCCTTGAGCCTTGTGACCAAGACACCCCACTAAGAGTTGAGTGTTCTCAAGTCTCTACCATCTACACATTGTCTTGATGTGACTTTTTTTTTTTTTTTTTTTTTTTTTTTTTGGTAATTCCCATCTACTGCAAGAAGAAGTTGCTCTAATGTGGACTGAATGACGCTCTGAGCTATGGGTAAAGCAATAGGTCATCAGGAACAACTTTATTGCTCTATTCCTTTAGCAGACTAATAGTACATGGAATCTTTAGCAGACTAATAGTACATGGAATCTTTTCTATGCCTATTACCTACCTTGTCTCAGGTCACTTTAGTCAGATATCTGTTCTGTATCATGGAGTGGGCTTTATATCCAATCAATAAGTAGTGGGTTATGCCTACAATATTTGTACCACTTTTTGTTTTTTATCATCATGTCTTACTGTTGTAGGTCCTACAACAGGTAGGTCACTGTTGTAGGTTGTAGGATTTTCACCTAGATGATACTGAAGATTACTTTGCTCATCCCGTAGCCTGGAATGTATCTCCAAGCGCCATGTTTGCTAGTCAGTAGGGTGAAAGAGTCTTGTGGACCAGCTCTATTTCTCCATATTTGATGACATAAGTTGTGTGCCTTCAGAGATGTAGCATTAACATCAGATTATAGACAGTGATAACTAGCCTTAGCAATAGCCCATGTTGTTTGGAAAGATCTGTAGGACCCCTTTGGCCAACTCAACAAGATATAACTTATTCTTAATGACAAATTTTCTTATGCATTCATTTGTTTTAATTGGCACCTGGTCTGACTACACAACCTGGTTGTTATAAATAGTGCTGTAATAAATATGGATGCAGGTGCCCCTATCTTATGCTTACTTAGAATTCCTTGGGGTAATGATATTTTGAGAAAAAAAAAAGAAAATCAAGTATTAATTTCACTTCAAAACAAGAAAAAACAGGCTAGCTGACTCAATATGTTGTTTGCTGCCTAACCAGACAACCTAAGCCTGATCCCTGTGATACACCTGGTAAAAGGTAGGATCACATCGTACATTACCATCTTCTTAAGTTGTCCTCTATTGTTCATGGTATGGGATTCCAATGGAGAGACATTTTATCAAGTCTTGGAAAATCAAAGACTCACTGAAGGAAGCAACAGCTCATTGGAAGATAAATTAAAAGCATCCAATGGTGGGAATGCATCATCTCTTTCAAAAATTATATTTCACTTCATTTCAAAATTATATTTCATAAAACAAGGTTTTATGTATCCCAATATATCCTGGAACTCCAGGAGAACTCCAGAAACTCCAGATAACCTTTTATTTATTTATTTATTTATTTATTTATTTATTTATTTATTTTTCTGACTTCTTATCCTCCTGCCTCTATCTATCTAGGGAAAGAATGATGGATGTGCTCCAGCATACCATGCATGATCACACACATACATACATTCACAAATAAAAACTAAACAAGTAAATGTGCAAAAAAACCAAACAAACAAACTAAAAAAGACCAAAATAAGACACCAAAAGCATTATGCTAATGCATTTATGTGATCAAATTTATTATGAAGGTTATATATTAAAATTTCTGCCATCATCAATGCTCTTTGAGGCATGTGGTGGCTAATTTTCTTTGTCAGTTTGACTGGATATGGAATCACATAAGATGAACACCCCTGGGCATATCTTTGAGGGTATTTCCAATAGGATTTCAGAGAGGTCGGAAGCCCCATCCTGGATTGAGTAAACAAGGAAAAGGAACATTGACATTCTCATTTCCAAACTGGTATGGTGGACTAAGCCTCCACAGCCACCATGACTCCTCATCATTATGAACCATATCCACTCAAACCAAGAGCCAAAATAATCCTATCTTTCTATACACTGTTTTTGTCAAGAATCTGTCATTGCAGTGTGAGAAAAGGTACTAATATGAGGGCAACTGCTGGTGAAAGGAGTCCAATGATGCCACCCTTGATGTTTTTCTATGGTTAGGCCAGAAGGTGTATTTTACCCCAAGGTCTCCTTGTCCTTCATAAAAGAATTATGCTTGCAGTTAAATTAGTAAAGTTGCTTAATTAAGTTAGACATTTGCCAGACATCAAAGATTATAAAACATACCAATTATTTACCAGAGTAAGTTATTAGTGTAATTTGCTTTATATTAAATAGACAATTAAATGTGCCAAGTAAAGCAAACAAACAAACCTCCCCTTCAGCACCCCTAAGAGTCCCTTGTGTGCCAAAGCTGCTCATTAGCTCCCTACTAGATCTGAACCTGACAGTCTGAGCAAGTTGCTCTGTCCCACATTATGAAGAAAGATGTACTAAGTTCAGAGAAACACTGATAAAGTTTTGTACTACCTAACCATGGCCATACCTTCTCTGCTGTACATCAAAGCCGCCCAATTTGTCTCTGTGCAGGGACCAAGAACCCTGGTGGCCAGGATCTGAAGTTCCCCTTATCTCCTCTCACTCTTATAAGTTTCTCTTCAATGGTGGAGGATGGCATATTTTAACACCGTATCACATTAGCTAAATCTATTTTCATCAAAACAAACGTGTGCTTTAGAAAGCATGAAATTTTATTTTCATGAAGTCAAAAAGATCCAGTGCTGACAGATTTAATGAAGACTGATTTCTACCTCCTATGCACATTCTAACTGGCACGGTGGAAGGAACCAGGGGTCTTTCTTAAGTCCCTTTTGATAAGAACACTAATCTCAGTCATGAGACAGAGGCTGCATGACTTAATCACGTTCCAATATCATCACCACCCCAGGGCAGGATGTCAACATGAATTTGGGGCTAACCAAATTTGGACCTTGGCTTTATATCTCTTAGTTATCTCTTCATCTGTGTTGTTTCTATCAACATTTATACAATCCATGTTGTGAAAAGGTAAAACATAGTCTCACTTGTCTATGCTAAGTCTTTTACTTTAGCTTTTCTCCTTATGTATTCTTAAACTGTGGCTAGCATTCTTTTATCCTTCACATTCTTTCCTGATAAAATTCATCTGTTTTGATTTCTTCTTGATAATCTGACACACATGTTTAGAACATTCTTGTCTTTTTCTCTCTACTTACCTTCCAACCCCTCTCAGACCCCATTCATATCTTCCTCCTGAATTCATGCCTTTTTTTTTTTTTTCCTTTTTAACCCAATGAACTCGCAAAGTTAAATTAGTGTTGGCAATATGAGCAAGAGTGTATGGCCATGGGCAACCTACCATGGGTTTAACCCCTGAAGAAAACTGACTCTTCCTCCTTTAGTTGCCATCAACTGCTAATAGTCATCAGCTGCCTAAGCCCCTCCTCTGTCATCGTAGTCTTGTTCGAGCAACCATAGCTGCTGTGAGTTCATGAGTATACTGGCCCTATTTTGTCAAGAAGATATTGTTTTCCAGGAACACTTCTAAACCTTGGACTCTTGGCACCTCTCTGGCCCCTCTTTTGTGATGTTCCTGAGCCCTGTATGGAAGGAAATGCATGTCCTTAAAGAGTCTTTGTGTGGATTATACAGTTGTATATATAATGTAAATGTTATATATTAAGACACACATTTATAAGGCATTTGATTCATTTAGAAATAATTCCATGCCAATGAAAATGTCTGCTGTTACAGAAAGACAAAGCCATTTAAAAGTCCAGTAATAGGAGTTTGAAAAGTGTACTGTCCTACAGGTGTACAAATCCCTTTGATGTCTTAACACTGTCAATTTCTTGATGCATTCTGCACTACAGTTGTTGCAGTGAGTGATCTCCTGTTGCCATGTGGAATTCTACTTCATACAGGCGTATAATTGAACAAGCAGAAATTGCTCCAATAACCTTTTCATATAATTGAAAATAGTATTTTTGACAAGCTGTAGATTCTTGCAAGTGAGTGGTGCTGTGTATTCTGAAGCTGTATTTGCCATTCCATGGCTGTGTTTCATAAAAGTCCATGAGCCTGTTTTGATATTTTACTCATGAACCATTGTCCATTAGTCATTTGGGAAATATTTTTCCATTGACTTTTGTCAATCTTTCAAAGTTTTATATATTTCATGACATATTATAAAGTAACCTCTTTATCCAAACGAATACTAATATTTTGGGCATGAAAGAAATAAGCTTGTCAAAGTATAAACTGCCACCGAAACTGAAATTTAATTTTTAGTAATGTAGTGTTGATTGAGATTTAATAAAAATTAATTTTCATATCTATTATTTTCTATACTAAATCTAGTTTTCATTTTACTAGTTATTTTGTGTTATTTTAATTTAAATAAAATTAGTAATTTATTGCCTCATTAAAATATTCTCCAATAAACTCAACTATTTTTAAAGTGTAATTGCTTGATAATGAAGAATGCAATTAAAATTTGTTTAGAGTGTTATCACTCCTTTGATTGGAAGTATTTCTGTAAGGTTGGTGCCAATGTCAGCACAGGCAGAAATGTCGAATATATAATTATATGTTTTGAATATGTATTTTTGAACCACTACCTCATCTTCAAGAATCCATCAACACCCAAGGTTCCAGATACTAAACTCTGGGAAGTGATGCTCCATATAAAATCATTTAGAATATTCTGACAAAAGACCATACACTTATAAAGACAAAAATGGTATATATTTATGAATAGTTCTTTATTAATAAGAAACTGTAATTGCAATGGCATGTCCAATGCTTGCTTCTCAAGCATATCCAGCTCTGTTTAGCCTTTGTACTATTGAACCTGTAGTAAAATAGCATAGATAATAATAAGGGTACAAAGGCAAGTAGGAAGGCATCCAATGCTATCGTACAGAGCACTTTAGTGGTAGACTAAACCATATACTGGTTTTCACCTCTGTCTTCCCAAAACTGTAGAACAGTAAAGAGTATGTTAGCCATTTATAGCAGGGCTTTCTTTTGGGCCACCAGCTAGCTCCCAAATCATAAACACAGAGATTTACTATTAGTTATGAATGCTTGGCATTATCTTGTGCTTGTTCCATAATCTCTTATAATTTGAATTAACCTTCATCTCTTCATCTCAGTTTTGCCTTAGGACTTTTTACCTTTCTTTCATTCTGTGCCTTCTACTCTGTGCCTGGCTGGAAGGAGAAGGCATCTCACTTTCCTTCTCCTTCGTTATTTTCTCTTTTCTCACCCTTCCCCCACCCAAGCCCTCCTCCTACTTATTTTCTCTGCCCACCAGCCCTACTTATTCTTCTACTAGCTAGCTGTTGGCTGTTCAGCTTTTTATTAAACCAATCAGGTGGACAGACACCTTCTCATCCTTAAACAAATGCCACATAAACAAATGTAACACATCTTTGCCTTTGCCTAATTAAAGTAATATTCCACAACAGTCATTGGTTAAATGTGGTTAGATTAAAATTAGGTAAATCCAAACAAGCTTAAAATTCAACTTCTTGGTTTCTAAGGTCATGTTTCATGTACCAAAATCATCATAATAGTTGCTATTATTTTAGAAATTATATAAGATGAGATCATTGTAGACAGTCCATTAGTTAGTTTTACTGTGAGATGTCATGCTCCTGTTTTCATTATGACAATTTATTTCATCATCCTTTAACCACTTATTTTCTGCCATTCATGCCTCTTTGATCTATTTTTTTTCATTTAATATAAACACCATGGCAATGCTCTGCACAATAATTCCTTTATATCCTCCACGTTCATGTCACCTCTTAAGTAATGCAGAGCTGCTTCAATCTAAAATTGTATTGGCTCATTCTCAGTCCACTTATGGGATATCTTACACATTTCTTGTTTTTACAACTCAGTGAGGCAAAGTGAAGCTATGCCTCAAATTCTATTATGAAGTAATAAGTGTCTGCCAACGTAGACTGAACCATTGAGGAGACTATGTTCTCAGAGAGAGCTGGATCCTTGGCACAAGTCTGACTACTTGTAGCCTGGTAAACATATTTTGCCAGCTTTTTTCACAGTTTTTCTATAACCAACTTCCTGCCCAAGACAAAGTGATACTTCATATGGGATAGTATTTCCCTCACCCCACCCACTGCCACACACTTAGAGAAGCAGATTATGAGCTCTATTAGAGATGATAGAGCAATTAAGAGCAAGATAATGTAGTAGAGGTCATCCAAGAAATAATCCTTGCCTCTTAATATCTATAGTATTTTTATTGAGATAATAACAATTGAGTGAAGCAACTACAAGGTTAATGTCATTCTAACATTAACCCTAAAATGATGCTGGAAGGCATTAACATTACATGGTTATTTCCACAGTTGTTTTTTTTAAACCATAATGAACACTCTATGAGGCTAGGGTATATTTTAATTATAATTAAACTCATGGATAGCATAAGACAATTAATGACTCTTGCTGTTTGTGATTTAAAGTGAATATTAAAACATTCCTCATCTAGAGATATTAATGCATAAAACAACTTGGGATTTAGTTCTTCCACGCAATTAATGAAATATTTTATTTTTCCACCCTTTTAAAAGTTGCTCTCTCGATAATAAATTCTGATATCCACAATACTTAGCTCCAGTAGAAACTAAGATTTATAAGAACTTTATTCTCACCCTCACTTTCTCTTAATTATCATTCATATAGAAAGAGCATATCATCATGTCATAGAAAAACAGAATTGGAAGTAATCATGAGTCTATTAATTTCTCTCACATTTTCAGATACACTTGAGATTAAAAGCAGAGAATAAGCCTTAAAGATTACTAGATCTAAGCATTGCTGTGAACATATAGCCTTGACAACACATGCTGTCAAGGTACAAAATATGTTCCTAAGGCTTTTCTTTCTTTCTTTCTTTTTTTCTGTATTTGAATACATATAGTATTTGGCTGTCAAAATTTTGAGACTGTGAAATAGCTTGCCATTTTGATGGGGGTGGGAGGGTGGGATAATTGGACTTTACATGTGACGATTTATATCACTTTCTAGCCTTGGCTTGATTTGTTTTCTTAATACTGCTTATTATTTCCTGACATTATTTTGCAATTTTATTTGCTTTTTATATATTCCTATTATCAGAAAATATGTTCATCAAGACAGATCTTTGGTTTAGTCAAAATCCCACAATTTGGAACAGTAAGCACAACTGGTATTCAAGAAATGTTTGATGGGTGCAGTAATATAAGGTGTGTTTGGTCACCTTTGATTAAATATTACAATAGCAGTCCATCACAAACATGCCCTTCACATTGAAAAATATGTGAATTACACTTTAAGTATACTTTTGATAACTAGGTAGCATTATCTTCACATTAAAGACAAGCTATTTAAATGTCTAAGATGTCTTGTTGTTAACATAAAATCAAAAGCTCATTAAAGAAGAGCAACTTCTGGAAAGAAAATGTCAGGAAATGACAAGCATGAACATAAATTTTTAAAAAGCAAGAGTGAATTCTTTAGAAGTGGATTTAAGAGCAACAAGCAAGTAAATAAACATTTTAATAGCAGTTTTACAAATTTCTTGAGAATTTCATGCAAAACATTTTTAACATATTCACCATCCTCTCCCAAGTCTACTAATAACTCCCATCTCTCTTGCAGCCCGATTTTAAGATTTCTTCTCTTTATTTTCTTTCCAAATTGAGTCATTTTGTATGACACAGCTAGTCTGGGAGGTTTTACCTGCCTGGTGTATGGTCTACCTAGAAGGGCTACATCATTAAAAAAATATAACAAGACACAGTCCCCCCCTCCCCGTAGCTATAAAATATCAATAGATCAACAGATAGTAGTGAGAATATATGCCCAACTTCCCACTCTATGCTGTGATATTTGTCTCAGTAGAATTTGAGCAGATCATGTGCATGTTTCCACAATCACCATGAGTTCATATGTGGAGATGCCCTGTTGTGTCCAGAAGAACAATATTCCCTTGATTTTATCCACTACTTCTGGCTCTTTCAATCTTTCCCCCAGCTCTTCTCAAAAGATCCTGGGTCTTGTGGAGAAGGGTGTGATATGTATATCCTATTTAGAGTTGACCACAGTCTCATTCTTGACACATTGATTTACTGAAGATTTCTGTGCCATGTACTATGAAAGGAAGCTTTTCTAATGAGAGTTGAAAGATGCTCTGATCCACTGGCATAGCAATAAGTCATTAAGAGCCATTTAAAATATTAGGGCCATTCACCAAAAACAATAGTATTAACTGCCTCTCCCCCTGCCCCACCCAGGACCTAGGACCTGACTACTCATAAGATTGATGTCTGTAATAGCTCTGGGTTCTTTCTCATGGAATACAGACTTCTACTCAATAAAAAGGTGGTTGATCACTCTTATATTATTCATGCCACTATTGTACAAATGGGCATATTTTGCTGGGGTGGTAATTATTGTAACTTATATGGTTCCTATCTTGGTGACATTAAAGGTCTATTTTCTCCTGTGAGAGTAGGCTGAGAAGCAACTAGTACCATTAAACCTGCCAATAGGGATAAAAACTGCAGGTCTTCCTCTATCTTCATCTACCTGCTCAATTACTCAATATTCTGTAACTCTATCTTTAGCAAAAAGATCTTGCCATCAAATTTTATAGAGTACCCAAAATTATGGGCAATAACCTGAACTGCTTGAAGGTCTGTGTGACCCATTGGCGCAAAAAGAAGTAACTCATTACTGGTACTGGAGTACTTTTTTTTTAATTAAACACAATTTTTATTGTGTGTGTGTTTTTTTTTTATTTCACATCATTTACCCCAACCCCACACATTTCCCAGTCCTTTCTTATCCTCCTTCACTTTTATAGCATCCCCCAAAAAAGGAAAATTTAAAAAGTGACATAAAAATAAGAATATTAATTAAAAAACAAAACAACCAACAACAAAACACTTTGTTCCTCTGTCTCTCCTCCTCCCAATCACCTCTTTATTCATCTTTCTGGCACAGGAGCCAGAAAGTGTATAATTTAGCATGTTCATTTGTCCAAACATTTTTCATTGTGTAATGTGTTATTATTCAGGTTCAAGGCCTCTGGCTTCTGGTAGACCATAAAAACTGGACCTTTACCAAAACTTTTCTCAGATATCCTACTCTCATAGAGATTCTGCAGCTAGGTTTCAATAGGTTAGTGATTTCATCATCATGATTATGAAAGTGGTATCCACTGCTAACATAAGTATGCTTTCTGCATATAGAAGAGTACAATTATCCACATCCATCGCCCTACACAAAACTGAACTCCAAATTGATCAAGGACCTCAATGTGAGACCAGATATCCTGAATCTAATTGAACTCATTGTCACATGAAATGACTTTCTGAACAGAACACAGATAGCACAATAAAAATGTCCAAAATTGTTAAATGATACCTCATAAAGATAAAATTCTGTACAGCCAAGGAACCATCATTTGAGCAATACAGCAGCAGCCTACAGAATGGGAACCTTCTTCACCAAGTATGCATCTGATTAATATTTAGAATGTACAAGAATTAAAAAGAAATGAACATCAAGAAAACAATACAATTACACAGGGGATATTGAACTGTGGAGATCTGAGTGAGTATGGCCCCATAAACTCACATATTTGAACGTTTGTTTCCCAGTAGGTAGACTATCTAACAAGGATTAGGAATTATGATCTTGTTGAAGAAGGTGTGTCACCGACAGTGGACTGTGAGATTTCAAAAGTTCACATCAGTCTCTCTCTCTCTCTCTCTCTCTCTCTCTCTCTCTCTCTCTCTCTCTCTCTCTCATTTCCTACTTCCTTCCCTCTTTCTCTCCTTTCATGCAACTTTCAGATCAGATGTGAGCTTTCAGGTTCTGCTCCATTGCCAAGACAGGTTACCTGCCTTTGGCCACGCTTCCCGCCATGATAATTGTGAACTAACACTCTGAAACTGTAAGCAAGCCAACAATTAAATGCTTTTTTTTTTTTTAAGCAGCCTTGGTCATGGTGTTCTTCACATTGATAGAAAAATAACTACTCAAAAGAACTAAACAGAATCATCAAAAATGAAACACAAATGGATGAGAAGATTTAAAAATGTATCACATCCTTGTCCATGAGGGAAACATAAATTAAACCTACTTTCAGATTTCATTTTTTAACTTTTTATTGATTCTTTGTGGATTTTCCATTATGCATCCTGACCCCATTCATCTCCTTGTCACTTCATAACCATCCACCCTGTGCCCTTACAGGCCCTACCAAAAAAATACAATAAAACTTAAAAAAAAATCTTGTCCTGGGAGCTGCAGTGCAACACAATGAGTCACACAATAATATGGTTTAGTCCATACAACTTTACTGGCAAGTGTTTATTGCCATGACTCTTTGCTCTGGTTCAAGGCCTCTGGCCTGATACTTGGCCCTCACTGGAACTCCTCATGGATATCTTCTTGTTGCTCTATGTCATAGAGATCCTGCAGCTTTGGGTCTGCAGGACTGGCTCCTTCACATTCGCCAGCAGTTATAGAGATGAGGTGGATGTTGGGGTGGGTTAACTCATAGCTCTGTTTCTGGGCCTGAGTGGTAGCTGGGTTAGTCAGCCCAGCATCTCTCCCTCATCCTCACCACCAGGACAAGCTATCCAGTATTTCCTTAGCTCATTCACCCAATGAATCAGGCAGCAAGGGGTGGGGGCTAGTCCTCTTGTTCTCAAACCTTTGGGGCCAGCTCACCTGCATCCACACCACCAGGACCAGCTGTACTGCCCAGGCAAAGTGCAGGGCCTGCTCTCCTGAGTGCTGCAGCTGGTGAGGGGGAGGCCCAGTTTTTCTGGTCTTGTGACTTCAGGTCAGACTCTCCCACCTGCCATAGGCAACAAGGTACAGAGGGGGACAGCATCTTTCTCTCACCCATGCCATTATATAGCAGATGGGGGGTGGAGCCAGATCTCCCACATATTACCCCAGCCAGAATGGCCAAGATCAATAAAACAATGACAACACATGCTGTTGAGGGTATGCGGAAAGGGGTTCATTACTGGCAGGAGGATGATTTAGTACAGCCCCTATGGAAATCAGTGTGGAGGTTCCTCAAAATGATGAAAAGCTATCTACCTCAATATCCAGCTATACCACTCTTAGGAGTATATTCAAAGGTCTCTGCCTCTTACTAAGTAGATACTTGTTTAGACATGTTTATTACTGATCTATTCATAATAAAATGTTTTAAAAACAATTATTAATTTATTATTTGATAATTTAATATATAATTATTATTATCCAGCCCAATTATCTTCTTTTATTGTCTGTTTTTTTCTCCATAAGTCTTCTCATAATTAAATATATATGTATTTTAAATGATCCACTAAGTTTAATAATTGCCTGTATGACTGTGAATGTGAAATTATTTACTTGAGCATATTCAACTCTACAGTGTCGCTATCACTGTAAAAGAACAGATTCCCTAGCCTCCAGAAGCCATAACTACCTATAGTTTTTCAGGGAAGGATAGGAACTCATGAATTCCTCTCCCATCCATGCTGTAATAGTTGTTACTTTGACCTTTTAAAAATGGCTGCAGTGAGCCCATGAGTACAACTACCCTGCCAAGTCCATAGACAGCATTTCACAATACCCTTTGCCCTTTAGTACATACTTCTTTTTACTCCATTTTGTATGGAATTCCTGAGCACCAGGTAAGGGAAATTATATAGATGTCCCATTTAGGTATAAACATTCAACAGCCAATCATTGTCAAAATGGCCAGTGATGAGTCTTTGTAATAACCACTAGCCACATAAATAAATAAACATGTATAATTCTGTTTCACAGTACAACAGTGTCTATTTAACAGGACAATGGTGGTAAGTTTCCACTAGAGCCTATGACCGTAGCCATGAGTATTTGACCAGGCCTACAGTATCAGGCATAAATTACCTCCTGTTGAGTGGACCACAAATTTAATCAGAAAGTGTTGTAATTAAAAAAAAATTAAAAAAAAAGCAGCTCAAGAAAGTGCAAGTGGAGTTTTTTGTTTGTTGGTTGGTTTGCTTTGTTTTAATCAAGGAGAAAGATTGTAAAAATGGGAAAGGGTAGACCAGCCTCCAGGGATAGGAGAGAGAGACAGAGACAGAGACAGAGACAGAGAGAGATGAGAGGTGGGCAAGGAACATAATGGATGTGCACAGGTGGTGCTCTTAGAGGCAGCAGCTGATGGCACATCTTGTCAGAACTTCAAAGTCAGGCCAGCACAAATTCTTAAATAGTGACCATTGGTTATGGTCAAGATGATCATACTACTATTGCACTAGTGGATACATCTTCCTTGAAGAATCACACTGTAACAGGATACACACATTGCTTGGTAAAACCATTGATGACAAAAAATAAATAAATAAATAAATAAATAAATAAACCATTGATGACTTCTCTCACACAGCATGAACTATGAAAGCTATCCAACAGAGAATATAAATCAGTTCCAACTTTATTTCTTTATCTCCTACAAGCAAAGTATTTGTTGACTTCAGCAATAGAGTTTTATCATCTAGTTCTGGTGAGCAACCCACAGCAATGTCATTGTCCTGTATTATTTAAGGAACTTCAGGAACCTTATGGCCAAAACTTTATGTTAGTATCCCACATTTGACACTGGGATTTTTGTCTAATAATCTATGGATTTTGGCAGCATCATTATTTACCCACACAGGTTTCCCTGAGCTCTTTTTATACTTTTGATTTAAAGAAACTTTCTACATACTAGATTTCTATAACATATCGAGTCACCATTCACATGGGCCCTACATCATTCCTTTAGTTGACTTAACTTTTTCATTTGACACAGCACATGCCCTGAAAAATCTTTAGGATGATGACTGAATGTCACATACTTTCCCCCCTTAGTGTTTATATCTAAATATATCTTTATTTTGCCATAGTGGTTGTATTTGTATTTGTGACTGTGAGTCAGTGTGTGTGTGTGTGTATATATATATATCTGACTTTTTTATGCCATCTTTTAAATTCTTAAGTTGACTCTCAACTCCTGGTCTGTGTGGCACTGTTCTGTCTTACAGTGGATCTTACCCGCTGTGATGGCTGTTCCTGGTTGTCAGCTCTAGTGCACCAGGGTTATCTATAAGCACCATCACCAACAAGAGGGAGAATTTTGAAGATTTAGAGGGGTGACAGTAGAAAGACTTTAGATAAGTAAGAAGTTTCTTGAGCACAATTGACTTAGATACCAGAGAATTGAGAACAGGCTGAAAAATGCTGAAAGTAATTCACTTGGTTTTCTGTGTTGACACATTTCAGTCTCAGTGTATAGATTTTTACTTTGCATCAAGCAAAATCCTTCCTAGCTAAAGAAATAGGAGTTTGGATTATTGCAGGCTATATTGTCCCATTGCTGCTATTTCAAGTAAACCTATTTATTGTTATATCATTGTTCCACATTTTTAATTTTGAAATTTTAAAAAACATCCTTATCCTTAGCCATCAGAGAAATGCAAATCAAAATAACTCTGAGATACCATCTTACTCCTGCCAGAATGGCTAAAATTAGAAACACCAATGACAACTTATGCTGGAGAGGATGTGGAGAAAGGGGAACACTCCTCCACTGCTGGTGGGAGTGCAAAATTGTACAGCCTTTTTGGAGATCACTATGGAGGGTCCTCAGGGAATCAATCTACCACAGGACCAAACAATTCCACTCTTAGGCATATACCCAAATGATCCACATTCATGCAACAAGGGTATCTGTTCAACTATGTTCATATCAGCATTATTTGTAATAGCATGAACCTGGAAGCTGTAAGGAGTAGGTTTTTCTGCCTGCTGCTGGTCTTGTTCTGCTGCTGCGCCAGCCCCAATTAACACATAGAGACTCACTCTGTTAGATATAATGCTGTTGGCCACTTACTAGTTTTTTATCAGCTAGCTCTGTCTTAAGTATTAACCCATTTCCGTTAATCTAAGTATTTCCACGTGGTATCATCTTACAGGGGAATGGGGCAGGCATCTGGTCTCCTCAGTCTTTCCATGCTGACTCTTCCTTACTACTTCCTCGAATCCTCCTTGTCTCCTAGTCCCACCAATCTTGCTTTCCTATTGGGCAACAGTGCTTTATTCATTAACCAGTATGAGAAGCATATTTATAGAATGACATCTCCCATCAGGAAGCAACCTAGATGTCCTTGAACTGAAGAATGGATAAAGAAAATGTGGCACTTTACACAATGGAATACTACTCTGCAGAAAAAAACAACAAACAAACAAAAAACAATGGAATCTTGAAATTTTCAGGCAAATGGATGGAACTTGAAACCATCCTAAGGGAGATAACCCAGCCACAAAAAGAGAAATATGGTATGTACTCACTCATATATGGATTTTAGACTTAGAGCAAAGGATCACTAGCTTATAATTCACACCACAAGAGAAACTAGGATACAAGGAGGAAACTAAGAGATTAATACAATGTCTCCTGAGCATATTGGGAGTGGGGGGGCAGTGAATAGAGAGGGAGTTAAGATAAAGAGAAGAGAAGGGGAAGAGAGGAAAGCATGTGGGACTAGAAAGATTGAGCCAGGGGAGGAATAGATGAAAGAAAAAAAAAGAAACAAACAAACAAACAAAAAAGAGAATAGAGGGAGCCATTATAGGTTTGAAGAGAAAACTGACTCTAAAGAAATGTCCAGAGACCTATGAAGATGACCCCAAATAACAATCTGAACAACAGTGGAAAGTCTACCTTAAATGCCCTTTCCTGATAATGAGATTGATGACTAATTATCTACCATCATAGAGCCTCATCTAGTAGCTGATAGAAACAGAAGCAGACACCCATAGCTAAACAATGAGACAAACTCCTGGAATCCAGGTGCAGAGAGGGAGGAGTGATAAGAAAATTTGGGCAAGACCAGGCTTCAGAGACCTACAAAGACAGCTGACCTGAACAAGGGGGAGTTCATGGATCCTCAGACTGATAGCTGGGAAACCAGCATTGGACCAACTTAGACTCCCTGAATGGGTCTCAATTAGAAGCCTGGGCAGTCTAAGGGACATCTGACAGTGGAACCAGGATGTATCCCTGGTGCACAAAAGGACTTTGGGAGCACATCTCCATGGAGGGATACTCCCTTAGCCTAGAGGCAGGAGGGAGGGACTAGACTGTACTCCAAATGACTTGTTGATCCCTCCTGGAAGGCATCACCCTCCTTGTGGAGTGGGAGGGGTAATGGGATGGGAGGGGATCCGGGGTTCATCTGAGGAAGGGAGGGAGAGGAAACTGGGATTGATATATAAAATAAGAAAAAATGAAAAAAAAATAAAGTAGAAACTGATTGTTTTAATCCAATAAAAAATTATTTGAGACTCTCATACAATGTATTTTTACAACATCCACACCTTCCCCAATTCTTCAATACCCATCCAACATCCCATTATCTTTTTCTTATTTAAACCAATTTGTGTTGCCCTTGAATGTGAGTCTGCCTTTGAATGTGGTTTACCTATCATGACTTACAGCCTTAAAGAAAATTGACTATTTCTCTCCCAACAGCTGTGAGATTCCACAAGCTCCTTAACTAGGGGTGGGAATTTATGACTCCTCTACCTACTTTCTCCTCTATGACTTTTTTCTGGCTTTCACTCACACTAGTCTTGTGGATATGTCTCAGCTGCTTGGAGTTCACATGCACAACTGCCCTGTTGTGTGTGAAAAACACTCTTTTCTCTGGCTTGTACACTGTTTCCACCACCACCCTTTAAGAAGATCACTGAGTCTTGGGGAAAGGGAAATATTATGGATGTCCATTTGAGGGTTCATCACTCTGTTATTTCCTATTCTCTGAATATGTATCAGAAGGTGTAAGTTTCTATAGTTAACCGTATTCAAGGAGATTTACTAATGAATGTTAGAAATACACAAATCTGTGAGTTCAATGTTAAGTCACTAGGAGTCAGTTTAGTACTGTGGACATCTAATAGATTTGCCCTTAGGCCTATGAACTGTGCAGCCATGGGTTCTTAGCCTCAATACTTGTGTGAGGTATGGTTTCCATTTCATAAGGTAGGCCTTAAATCCAACCAGAAAGTAATTAATAATCCCCATAATATTTATGAGACTATTATATTAGTAGGCACCTCTTGTCAGGATAGTCATGGTTGTAGCTCATTAAGGTCACAGCTTGGTAAGATTGATGACTTTTTTTTCTTCTCAAGTAACAGCACCTCTCATGACTATGGAAGGAAGGTGATGGGAATGAAACTTGCAGGTCAGTAACAGTTTGTTTTATCCAAGGTCCATGTGATGTTTGCTAAAATATTGTCTTGCTATCATTTTTATAGGTAATTAAGAGCAATAACATCAAACTTTTTGTCCTGAAACTGCCAATATTCTTCTTTGTTCCACACATTTAGTGTTCTGATGGCTAAGTGATATGGGGGTTTCTAATCCTCTCCATTTGCTGTTCTGTATTCCACTTGTGTCTTGGTAGGCATACTTTCTCTCTCTCTCTCTCTTTCTCTGTCTCTCTCTAGCTTTGGCAAGCTTTCTTCTATGCTTTTGTTGAAAATAAAATTTCACATTGAATATTAGTTTACTGTTACCTGAAAGTGTCAGGTTGTGGACCAACTGAATGTTACTGGGTGTGCAATCTTAGGGCCATTATGTATTGACATGCAAATGGGGGTGTCATAAATGGTGTCACCTCAGCCAGGGGTGGATACACCTTCTGAAATGAGGAGAATATTTTTGCAGGCTGCTGATCTTCAGGAATCTAGAGAGGGCTTTGACGGGGGGGGGGGTCTATAGATGGCTCTTAGATGGCAAGGACTGGGATCACACTAGAAATGGAAGTAATATTTGGGAGTAGGGGACCAGATGGCACACTATCCTCATGTGGCTGTATGGTGGAAGCATGCAGGGATTCTTTAGCTGGGTTAGTGATCAAAGAACCCCATGCAGTCTCTAGGTTATCTGTGAGTAGGATTGCAGATGCCACATACCAACACGGGGTCTGAGTGTTCCTTCCTAGAGTCTAGGTTGCTGGAGACCTTGTTGTCCTGGAGCAGGATAGTGACTGGGATAGATGATATGCATTGACATGGCTAAGTTGGCTTTGGGGCATCCTTACCTGGAATTTCTGGCCAGAGTCCATATGGTCCCAGAACAAAATGTGTGTCATTGCATCTCTAAAAGGCTCCTTGGTCTTCATATTTTCTAAAGAGATTTCTGGGATATTCTTAAATGAGAGACCTCTGTGACAAACACATCGTCACCACAAATACTTCAGGTTAAAAGAGATAATTAGATGCAGAAAAAGTGTTGCATTATCCTTTATTAAGCACAATGTCACATGTGGTAAATGTGGTGAAGGATAGAGTTCTATAAGTTGGTTTTGTGCAATATTGCTGCAGAGGGTACTCCGGGTGCATTCTATCAGAGACGTTTAAGATAGCAAAAATAATAAATAAGTACATAAATAAATAAATAAATAAATACTAACTTTACATCTACTGTGTATATACAATAATCACATTAGGCTATTGAATAAAGTACATTAACTAAAAAAATTGTGTTTTCCCGACTATGATGATCTTACTTAATGCTTGAAACAAATATTCAATACCCACATAAAATGATTCCTCCTGGTCACAAATATGTATTTTGTTCTCCAGTGGTTAATGACTTTTATGGCACAAGGTCTACAGTTAAATAATTTGAATAAGTACTGCATATTTTCCTAGAAATACCTACAACATGTTAGAGCACATTAAATTGTGACATTTCATAATTCATTTAACATAATTTTTTAAGATCTTATTTGGCTACAGAATCCAGTTGCAATAGAGTTTCTATTAGTAACCTACAGGAACAATGATGCTCAGGATATACTTGAGTGACCACAGTTTAGTGGAATCAAGTTGCACAAGGTAGGAATCTGACTAAAACAAGCCATACTGTGTCCACTATTAATGCACAAACAGACATGGTGGCGCCAGAGATTAATCTTTCAGAACATCTGGTCTTTTAATGTAGAATATAAATCCCAACCATCTAAATATAATTCTTGCTTTTACAACATAAAATATTTTCTGTACCTCCCAGAAGAGTAACATTACTGGTGCTATTTTAATTGCCACTTGATATCGTCCCAGACACAGCTGGCTATAATTTAACTGTGACAGAAATGACAGGACTTGTGTATATGTAATACAGTCAAAATTCTCTTTTTATTTATATATTGAAAGAGTGTCATATGCCTCAGTAAGTGACATTTGACATTCTCTCAACCTACTATTTATTAGATAAAAAAGAATGTTATTTTCATATTAACTATAAGTGGCAATGCAAACAAAAACAAAAAACCCAGAAGCTTATATTTGTTTAATAATATTCAGTTAAATACTGAATGCTTTTCATGAATTATAATTTTAGATTAGTTCCAGGAACTTTCAATGTGCATATTTGATGCTCGAAAACATCTAGAGCATACATTATAAACACACAAATGAAACAGAGAAGTACTTAACTGAAGGACAACTTTGAGTGCCAGATAAAGTAAGCACAAGGCAATAAGAATTTAGAGATGACAATGCTAAAGCGTTCTTAGGGACATAGATTTTGAACTATATTTTCTATACAAGTTATGACTTTGTGCTGATTCCTCCAACATTCTATCCCTTCTTATACCAAATGTCTGTGTAAAAAGAAATTTTTTTTACACAGATTGAGATTCAGGGAATGAGATATAACTATAAAATAATCCTACCCACTAGCTAACTTACTCAAGTGAACATGATAATATCATTAATTAGAATGTCTATTTGCTCAGATGTGCTATCGAGCAGCACTATGTGGTTTCATAGTGCTTATGCTACAGAGGATTTTTTTAAAAGTATCCATCTATTTGAACATTAGATATAAAGACATTGTTGGAAATCAAATTCACAAAGCATCCTACTGCTTGGAAGTCAAGAATTAAACATATTGTTAAGGTGAATTAATAGGTAACTGATATCGTTTACTATTTATCATGGTGTGAGGCAAACTATTTTGAAAAACCTATGTTAATGTTCAGTTTATGAATTACTTAAAATAACAGAAGTTCAAGACTAGGAAGATGGCTTAGTGGCTAAAGATGCTTGCTGCCAAGACTGATTACCTGAAATAGATCCCTAGGACACACATGGTGGAGGGACAGCACCAACTAAGTTCAAGAAGTTGTTGTTTGGTCTCCATATGTGCCTTCAACTCCTACAAGTTAAAAGAAATACAAATTTTAAAAATGTTTTAGCAAAACTGAGCAGAATGCACAAAGACCACCTATATCCTTCCTGCCTCTACATATGCATAGCTTCCTTTATTGTCCACAATTCCCCTTTGGATGATAGTTTTGTTGTAACAGATGAACACATAACATCTCTTTATCACCCCCAAATTAATGGTTCATACTAGCTTCACTCTTGGTGCTATACATTCTCTACAGTGGGACATATGAATTATGACAGTATTTTCACTGCCAGAGAATACCACATGTCATCCTTGTCTTCCATTTTCCTTCACTAGTCTCTGGCAACCACTGTTCTTTTAAACAATGTGTACTTATTTAAACAGATTGATATTGCATTCGTTTCTATAGTTTTCTTTTCCTGAATCATTTTTTCATAAGAAAGTGACGAGTTTCTTTTTCTTTTTTTAATTTATTTTATATAACCAAGTCCATTTAAATGAAAACAAACATTTATAGACAATATTTGGGAATTTGGGCGTTGTTCTTTCCAAACTACTTCCTGCTGGTAAGGGGCGCTATCATAGGGGATTCTAAGACGATTCAGAAATCCTGGCTGTAGTCTGTAAGGCTGCTTTGTCCAGCTGTTTTGAATGTAGGATCACCTGGTACTCTGTTTCAGGTGGTCTGGCTTGATCAAAGCACATTAGTCTGGAAGGAATCCACATCTTTTCATTTTCTGTGGAAACAAAGGTGATGAGTTTCTCACAAAAGTGTCAGTAGCATTGTGTAACCCTCAGTAGGACTGATGAGGGGTCTTGTCACTCCATGTCCAGGCCACCATTTGCTATTGTCAGTATTCTGGACTCTGGCAATCCCAATAGGTGTGTAACTGTTTAATTTGTATTTGCTTGATGGCATATGATGTGCAGGATCTTTTCATTTGCTGACTTGCCATCTGTCTATCTTTTATTTTATTTCTTTTTATGAGAGTCTGTTCAGGTCTTTCGGGGCTCATTTTTTCAGTAAATTCATAGTGTACTCAGAGTTGTAAGAATAAAAACTACTCTTCCTATGTAAGGATCATCCTTTATCTAGTGAAGTAATACTTAAGAGTTTATAAATATTTCTATATCGATCTCCATCACTTTTTTCTCAATTTTAAAAAAGCAACCTTTAATATACATAGGAACTATTTCCCGTAAAGCACACATCAGCTAGCATTAATCCCTCTGAGTCTCCTGGGCTGTGACAGTTTATTGGTGTGGTCTAGAAGAATAGTCTTTTCAGCAATATTGGTTTGATTCAACCCTAGCACTACACAAAAGAATGTTTTCTTTGGGTAGGTATTTTTAGGTAGATAGGAAGTAAATGTGGATTTTTCTGTCATGAATATGCAAAAATAAACTACAGAACATGTTTCTTTAAACATCTTAAGGACTGCCTAAATTTCTAAACAAATATTTTGAGATAAGAGACACAAAGGGCTTTCTATTACCTTAGAGGAAAAAATACCAACTTACCATAAGATGGAGGAAAGGTTATAGGCTTTATGCTATGCATTCTTTCTTATCAAATGCCTAATTTTCTGGAAAAATATTTTCTACATTTTGTCTGTTTTTTCTACATGTTGGCTGTTTTTTAAGATAGCAATCTTTCTACACACTAGAACATTTAACACAAGAAATAACATCAAATAGATTTTAAATATTTGATCTTATATCTCAGAAAATGTACAAATCTCTCTTTGATTTTAAACATTTTGTACTAAATGTAATTATCATCATATTCTCCTATAAGCACTATTACTCTTGTTAGACATTTTCCATGGTGAAATAATTTTCTGTGACCGTATATTTCATTTATGAATGTCATCAGTTCAACGAAGCTCATCTAAATCATGCTCTCCCCAAAGAGTTTGTATTTTCACATACCCAACCCCTTCCTGGGGGCCCTACTCTAATGTCCCCTTGAGGCATGACTCCAGCCCTGACAGTTCTTCTTAACTTTTCCAACAGTTGCTTTTTTTCTTTCATTTGCTAGACCTATATAAATATCTCCAATTTAAAGCTTAACTTACTTTACTCAACATTTGACCACATTTTACAAAAGGAGATTTCTTCCACAGCTACTGTTGTGAAAAAGTGGTGGGCTGTTTGTAGTGCCAGGTCTGGCATTTTTCAGGCATGTGTCAGGGTGTCAAGCAGCCATTATAGAGACCCTATGGAGACAACTCATCCTTCCAGGCTCACTGGAGGCTGCCTAGTCATTCCAGACCTGTGTGTGGCCTGATTTCATCTTGAGCCATAGAATAAGGACCTAAAGGGGGCCCTAAATCTCTGAAGGAAGCTTTGTCTGCACTCCTTCCAGATTCTGAGCCCTTCACCTTGAGAAACCCTTCTATAGCTTACTGTAACAAACTTTATTTAATATCCATTGGTGCCAATGTGTCATTTGTTCTGGCATCCATTATAAATTGCTGGGGCATTTATAGCAAGATATATTAGTCATTCAAATAAACCAATTTTTATACACTATTTATATTCATAAATCTCATCATGGTCATTGAAAATTTTCACTCTAAATATTAAAAGCAGGTCTTATTTTTCTTTGTGCCTAATGTGGATGTATTTACTATATGTAATGCATAGTATATCATAAATTATCTACATACACAAGTCTTCTTTGACTTTGTATAAAATTTATTAATAACTACTACCACCTCTGTCTGGTATAGTCAAACATACATAATCAATTCAATTTAATTGTGAGTGTGTAGATATAATAAAAGTGGAAATAATATATAACAATGTTAGTAACAAGATTTAAACTTCTTATAGTCTAAATATTAATATTGTATTTTCTACTTAGTCAATCAGTGCAATATATTGGTATTATAACATTGGATTTTATTTAGTCTGTTTCATTTTAATGCCTTATTGAGCTTATTCTTTTCAAGTTCCCTTTCCCCAGTTCATCCCCCTGGTGTGTTTACATAGTGAGACATATGTTTACACAGTGAGACACTTATTGTGTGACACTATTGTATGAATTCATAGTCATTCTTCAACTGACTCCATGACAAAAGCTTCCCAACCTCTTCTCTTTGTGCTGTGCTAATGTAACTTGAAACTATTTCCTGGTACAAAGGATTTTCCATTGTTAGAATTTACACCAGCCACACATTATTGCAAACACCTGTAATACAGAAGAACATACTTGGATTCAGGGTTATAAAGCCGAACAAACACAATAAATGTTCAATGGAGAAAGGTGTAGAAAACACTAAAATTATCTTAAAATGTGTTGTAGGAGCCAATGTTAAACTTCATGTGGTCCACATACCAATGTTTCAAGCTACTTTCATTTAGGGTTCACAAAATACTCTTTTCTTCTAAAGTTTGCAGGTGTTCTTCATCCTTAAAAAACACCCCAAAAATGTTTGCACAGACCCACTACCAAAGTTCAATTATGTTTAAAAGACCCTGGCAGAAACGAAAGTGTTGTAAAAGCAGAACAAAATAGTAGTAGTGATATTGGATGCCTTCATTCTGGAGCTCTTTCTCTCATGAATTTTGTTTATTAGTGTCAACTTTTCTTTTTACATAAAATGTATGTTTATGCAGGTGCCTATTGTATATACATTATATCTTTCCCACACCTTTATCTTGTCCACCTCTTCTCTTTAATCCTCTTTGCTCATTTTCACCTCTACTTTCATGTAACACATAATTAATATTGTTTTGGATCTACATAAAATCAAAGAACTGCAAATGAGAGAAAAGAGGTGTTCCTTCTGAAAGTGGGGAAAATTGTTTAAAGTAATTATTTTCAGCTGCATTCACTTTCATTGAAAGTGACAATATTTCCATGTTCTTTGTGATTTTTTTTTCTTTACTTAGTCTGTTTTTCCATACCAAGCTTGATTCCTGTTGCAGTTGACATTTCTATTATTGTGATAAAACACCATGACCAAAAGCAACATGGGAAGTAAAGAGTTTATATGGCTTGTATAACCCAGGTCACAGTATATTGAGAGGAACCCAGGCAGGAATCGAGGGAGCAACCTGGATACAGAAACGGAAGCAGAAACCACTGAAGAATGCTCTGTACTGGCCTGTTCTCTCTGGCTGGCTCAACCTGCTTTCTTATACAACCCAGGACCACCTATTCAGGAATGGCACTGCTCCCAGTGGGAATGTGTCTCTCACATCAATTACTTATCAAGAAATGCCCCATACACTTGCCTATAATACAATTTTATGAAGTCATTTTCTCAATTAAGATTCCCTCTTACTGGGTATGGCTACATTTGTGTCCAGTTGACAACTGCAAGCACAGACTAATCACAGCTCTTGTGCACAGTGTACCAGGTATTGCATGTGCAATGTCTCTGTTTTATGCCGATTTAGAACCCTGTGAAGGACTAGCCAGGAGTTGCATACTTGAGTCAAATAATAGATGCATTGTTAAAGCCTTCAAACTTATTTTCATCATGGCTGTCCTACCTTATGTCACATGTCTTCAGTGGATTAACTGTTTTCTTGATTATGTAGAGGCTTTTAAATTTTCATTAGCTTTCATTTATTATTTGTGTTATTTCCTTAGTAGCTAGAATCCTATTCAGAATATCCTTCCCTGTGCCTGTATCTGGAAACTTTTCCTAATTTTTCTCCTAGCAGCTTTAGAGTTTCAGGTCATTAATATCTTTGATCCATTTAGAGCTAGCTGGTTTTTGTGTAGTATGAAAGAGCTACAGCTGACTTTGTCTACAAGTAGACACCCAATTTTTCAGTACTGTATCTTGAGCAAGTTATCTTTCCTTTAATGTACATTTCAGCATCTTTGTCAAAAGCTTAGGTGGCTGTGGTGGCATGAGTTCCATGTCTGTGTTTTCTATTCTCTTTTCTCTCCTTGTCTGTGTCTTTGCAACTAGTGTAAATCAACTTTCTGCTTAACAATTTCTTTTTAATTTTATTGAATGCTTACTATGTAAGTCCAATAAATATAAGACTACATAGATAATTGAATTACTATTTTAGTATTTTGTTATGCACGAAACAGTCACTGGTAAACAGTGTCATTATGTGGACAGGACACTGTGAAGGATAAAGAGAAGACTGGAGGTTGAGGATGTGGAGAAGCGCCATTCAGAATGGGTTCTGAACTTGAACATATCTCTGTGCTTATTTACCAAGTGAACCCTTGAAGAAGAGAGACAGACTGAACAGGAGGTAGATCATTATGTTTTTGGAACTGTTCTTCTTTGTCACACCGCCATTTTTTCCCCAGTGTTGCCAATGAAAGCTGCCATAGTGACAAGGAAGTAGACTATGGGTGGGGAAAATGATGTTCCTTCAACAATGGCAGCTCTAGCATACTAATGGATTCTGTCATTTATCAGAAACCCCATTTGGCAGAAGACAATCCAAGTTTTCAGCAATCTAACCACTTTCGAGACTTAGTCATAGTATTAAGTTAGAATAGCTGCTTTGCCTGTTCAGAAACTTATTTTCAATTATCTCATACAGTCATTTGCAAATTTCACATGGACCATCATGAAATTCCATACAATTGTGATGGACATAACCAAAATTCTCACTGAATAAATCAATGAAGGCATAAATGTAATCTTTTTTTTAGCTTTGTATGTTTCTTTACTTGCACTTTCTTGCACTTTCTTTTTTATTTATTTTTTATTTTACATGTCGATCCCAGTTCTCCCTCCCTCTGCCCATCCATTCCTCCCACCCACCCTCCCTTCCTCCTTCTTCTCCCTCTTATCTTAACTATTATTTTTCATGTATTTTTCATGTACTACCTACAAACTATGGAAGAGTGCATCAATATGAGTTTTGTCACTTTAGTTAAGTAATTGATGAAAATTCCTGAGCTTTCATGCATGTCTCATGATGTTTTCTATTTCCTATTTTGGCATTTATTTGGCTTGAGGTTTAATTTTTCAGACAAGGAACATTTTCAGCAAGTAAGTTTCACACTGTAGATGCTTCATATTCATGGTAAACCACTTCTCAGAACAGAATATTGGAAATAAGAACATGGGAGTACAGACTCCCTTATACCTAAAATTCAGTACATGATCCCTGTTAATCCAATATAATGTGAACATATAAGACATTTATGCAGAATTTGGTTTGCGGTTTTCTTTTTAAATTCTGATTAGATTATGACAGAATGGGAATTTTTTTTCTTGGATCAGCATCTGTCTATAACCGTTTGATACTCTAAAAACCTGACTAGGGAAGAACCAGAAACAGTTTTGGAAATCCCCACCAAAAGTTTAGAAAACATGTTCATAAAAGCTTTCTACTGAGAGAGAGCAAAACAGAATTTATTTTCTACTAATGATCACGAATGACAAAGTTTTAAAACTAAATTTGTCATTTGATCATTGTGGCTCATTAGTGACATTATGGATCAGCCTAAGAGTAATGTCATGGGATAAGGTCTCTCAGATAGCAAAGAAAAGGAAGCATACTAATGAATAATTTATGACCACGTTTATAATTATACATCTTACCAAGAAGAGCTACAAATTACTTTCACACTTCAAAATAAATATTAAATCAGTCTACTTGGTAAAGTATGTAAACAGTGCTATGAAACAGGACTGAGGCAAAGGCAATGAAAGACAGTGTAACTGTGTAATAAAAGAACCTATGCTACACTGTTTCCTGTGGTGAGATGTACACACAAGTATTTTCCACCTATGTTTTTCCTCCTTGAAAGATAAGAACTATTACATTGTATTGCCCCCTTTATCACTGCTGAATACAGAGTTTTCAAAAGGAGATTAAATGTGTAGGCATTAAGGATTCTAACTAGGATCTTTATTTTAGAATTAAACTTCTGTACGATTAAATTAGTTCAATTAAACAAAGGCAAAATGTTAAACGATAAGTAGCAATAGTTAGAACCAATTATAGATTTGTCTATTCTGATGATAAAGGTGCCAGGCTTGGGAGGTGGAGAAAGGGTATGGACGATTTAGGAATTTCTGCTGAACTCTCCCTTCCTTAACTAGGAAGATGGGCCACACACAAGGAAGATTGTGTGACACCCTGAATCATTTCTCAAGAGTTAGTGAATTCCTCTTTTATCTGAAAGAAAGTATATTTTGCTGTTTCCTACACCCAGGTAAAGCTGATCTTTGAAAGCTTCACTTGAATGGGATGGAATCGAACTGCTGACTTCCTATCCTGGCACCATGCCTGGAACCCCACTTAGTAGAGTCCATCTCTCTTTATGCTAGGTCTCTCATTGCAGAGAATAGAATACAGAGAGAAATTGTTCAGGATGATGTCTTCATCCTCTACTTGCACTTCTACTCATAGCATTAGAGAGTACCATGAAATATGAGAGTGAAATGGAAGGGTACAGGCTAGATTGGCAAACTGGGAAAAATAATCATTTCTAAAAAATGTATTTCACTCTCTCTGTACTTTAAAGCACAGTGATTATTCTCCAGGAGGCCTGGTTTCACTAATGAATTATATCTACGTATAAGAAAGAAATATCAATCACATGAAAACTTCCATGCAAAGACACTGAAAACTGCAGAGCAAAATCCATCATGCGGCAAGGTAAAAATCCTCATGAAATAGTAGGGAATGACACTAAGTGGTATATAAAAATGTATAATGTATCATAACCAAATGAGATTTGCCTCAGGAATGAAGGAGCTCTCTTAATATTTAAGAGTCAATCAATTGTATACACTACATTTACAGAGTGTGTCAGAAAAGTATTTTCATATCAATACATAAAATCCCATTGTTAAAAATATAACATATTCTCAGCATAGTAGTTACAGGATGAACTTTTTCAGTGTCTGAAAATATATCAATGAACAACATACAGCTACTAACATAGTAACCTAATAGTATAAGAGCCAAAAAATGATTACATTAATGAAGTAAATGCAGAAATGAAAAAAAAAATAAAATTATTTTTACTTAACAACTTCAACTCCAAAGAATGGACAAATTTACTAAGGATTGAACAGTGAATATCAGAAATGGCTGCTTACAACTTTGAGATAGAATCTACCTTATTGTTGAATAGCAAGAAGTAATGGGAAAAGAAATACTAAATTGGATAAGGATATGCATCACTAGTAAAGTATTTTCCTCATATGCTCAAAGGCCTAAATTCAGTACTGTCTACTACATTACAAAACTCTTTCATTCATGAAATACTCATGGACTGCTTTAATCTGAGGTGTGTAAGAGCACTATATCAAAATTTGTAAGAAATAATGTTCAGATTTAAAGGAATTATAATAAATAGACCAATAGATAGGACAATAGCACAGATGGTCAAAGTCCAGAAATAACTCTATCCATATAGAGTAGGGAAATAAAAGTGACTTCATTTGGTTGTACTGCAATTATACATAAAAGAACATTTATTTATTAAAAATATTACTGACAATTGATTTCTGTTCAATTTGTTTGAAACAGGATCCCATGTATCCCAGACTGATCTTGAACTCACTATGTAGGTCAGACTATACTTGAATTCATGATCCTTCTGCCTCAGCTTACCAAATATTGTGATTATAGGAACACATGACTTATTTCTATTAATCTAACATGGAGACTAGAAAATCCTTGGATAATACCCATTATAATTCTCCCAGATATGATGGCCAAAGCACCAACCAAATACATGGCATGCGTTGAATAAAGTATTGTTACCTAGTATTTGCTTCACATATTTTATATTTCACGTAACTATTTTAATTATAAAAATTATACATTTATTGTAACTTGTAAGTAATGGACTATTTGTCATGTCTCAACCAAGGAGGCAATGATGGCCAAAACAAAGAGGCCCTGAACCTCAAAGATTTTCAGCTTATAATATTTAAATGAAAGGGACATGTAAAAATTTCCTAAATGTCCTGTGCTAAAGTCTTGAGCCCTAACAGATTTTTTTTTTTTTTTTTTTTTTTTTTTTTTTGAGGCTTGTGGAAGTTTGGGACATAGGACAGAGATGAATAAAGTAGGTCTTAAGAGAAGGCCTTTGAAGTTCTTTTCTAGTCTCAAGTCCTGTCCCCTCCACATGTTCCTAGCACCATGATATTCTGCTCTACAACAAGGGGAGAAGAAACTATAGACCAAATCTTCTCAAAACAATAGCCAGAATCAATCTTTTCTCCTTTTAAGTCATTCCCTCAAAGATGTTGGACTCAGCTAATGACATGATTAACTATTTTATAATTATGTTACATTTTATACAGATTTGTTTTCCAGTATGTTAGTTTATATACTTCCAATTAGGCTATACTTTACAGTTAAATTATCTGTGCTGTGAAAGGCGAACTTGTGCTAGTAAAGGGGATAGATCTAAATATTATTGGAGAATGGAGAATGATGATGGGCTTTTCTGAGAAGTCAGGATGTCATTCTCAGGCTGAACTCTGATGGCTTGGTAGACATAGTTAACGGTTCAATCAAGACATGTAAGCCCTGAAATTTGGACAAGTTCTGAAGTAGATGAGAGCTTTTGAGTGTTTACAGAGCACTCACTGTGTGCATGTGTTTATGTGCATGTAGTTGTGAAAGTAGTCAGTTTTTCTAAAGGAAAATTTGTCTTAAAGTAAGGTCCTAGCCAGTTAATGCAGAGCCCTGAGGCTATGATACTGAATCTGGCCAGTATCCCAAATGAAACACCAAGCTGCCAACGGTTATGAGAAAGGAGGCAGAATTTGATATAATTTAAATTTTAAAAAGACTACTTCATCTACTCTGAGAAGTTTGAAAGGGTAGCAATCTTCAGATGTAGGTACCAGATGCTCATGGAATGCAGTTGTGATCTACAGTTAAGCATGTGGGCAGATGGATTACTGACCTTGTAGAAGTTCGATTTATCAAAGTGCATATGCAACCCAGAGTATCTGCACACTATTTCAATCACTGCTTGTGAAGGGCTTACTCATACACTTCTTTTGTAATTAATTCATCATGACTCCTGCCTGCACAGCTTATAATAGGGGATCACTTATTTTGATTTGAAATCAAATGAAAATCACAGTCTTCCAGCCAAACTATTGTTAAATATTTGACTGAGAGTTATTTGGCAACTTAAGGGTCCTGTCTAGAGTAAATTTTCAAATTTCCAATAGGTGGAAAAAATACTGACTGAGATGGTGTCTTGTCTCTATATTTTAGTTTGTCTTCCAAAGGAGTAATGTCAGTATTTGTAGAAATGATGCCTAGTTATTATATCTAGAGTTATTAGAAGGTGAAAGAGATAAGAAATGTGCTTTGCTCCTATAATGACTGAGATTTAATCTACCTCATTACTCTTCTAAAGTATTCAAGTTATGACTATTTCACCATACACACTTTGAATGAAAGTTGTCAATGTATTCAAAGATTATGCAATTTCCTTGCAAGAACAATTTTCAAGGAATGAAATGTGTTATAAACACTAAACAAAAAGCCATGTGTTGTTTGTTGTTTTTCATACCTAATGATACCACAATGTACAATAAAAACTTCATTGAATAGTTTTTCTAAAACTGACTCATGCCATATTTTGGAATTTAAGACTTAGTCAACTAGACAATATCCTAAAGGGTTGCATGCTGGAGGATCTGAGGGAAACACACTGTGCACTTAACCTTGAATTAAGCCACTTTAAATTTCATGTACAGTTGTGAATATTTAGTATAAATTAAGTTCTTAATTCATTCTTCCCCAATGACAAGGAAATGTGTAAAAATGTAAGACATCCTCTTATTTCTTAAACTCATGTATAATACTGTGGTGTTCTCTACATGTTTAACATGCTAACCAAAACAAAACTCTCTTTTATTCTTTCCATTCATCTTTTCTCTCTGTGTAGATATAATTGCAGATTTTTAGCAGCTCAATTGAAAGCAGTATAATACAACATAGCCAGTGTAGAGGCCTATTAGGGAAAAGTTGTATTCTTAGAACTCTCCCCCTAATTTAATGTCTTATAAAGTTTATACTTTGATTAACTCATTGTCAATCTTTTGTAGTTGGAGGTTTCTCACTGCACCCACCAGTTTCCAAGTGAGCACTATAATGTTGCAACCACCTCGACCAGCAAGGAAGACACACTGCTCGGACTCTTCTTTAAGCAGTTTATTCAGGAACCTTGAATAATCTTCTTCTGCTCCTCCCAGCCCCAACAAGCCCTTAAATATGTGCTCACTGCCCAAACAGCTCATGCCATCTGGCGATCCTGGATAGGCCACAGAAGGAGGAAGCACACTAGATTCATCAAGCACTTCCAAATAAGGCTTGTTTACAGCTAAGCTCGGACTACCTGGCATCCAGCCAGGCTCCACCTTGGGGCTGGCTTGTTTACAGCTAACCTTGCACTACCTAGCATCCAGCCAGGCACCACCTTGGGGCTGTGGCTTCCCACACTATAAGGCTAATATTAATTATAATTGTTTGACCAATGACTCAGGCATATTACTGACTAGCTCTTACAATTAAATTAACCCATTTCTGTTATTCTATATTTTACCAAGAGGCTTGTGACCTGTTACCTCACATCTTGCTTCCCTGGTGGCTATATGGTGTCTCCCTGACTCCTCCTTCTTCTCCATAACTCTGTTTGGATTTCCCACCTACCTGTATTCTGCCTGACTATTGATAAAATCAGTTTTTATTTATCAACTAAAGAAAGCAACACATATTAGCAGCATACAGAATGACATCCCACATCAATCTTTCATATTTGCTAGCTCCTTGAACCCCAGTTTCGTATAGAACTTTAACACATATCAATAAATTCATGTTTGATGAGCTCATGACTAGGCAAGGAGTGGATGTTTGGTTGTATTTTAGGATTACGAACAAAAGTTTAATATGTGTTCCTAGCAATGTGGCTTTCTAAAGAGAAGGTGATAACTAAGACTACATCTTTGTTGACAGATAAGCACACACCCATTTTTAACAGGGAAATACCCTATAGCCACCGCTGATGTGCAGGATCATATGAATAACACAGCTGTCAACTTCAGACATGAACAGATCAAACTGAAGAAAGTTGTGAAGAAAATGACGGTAATATTTAAAATCAGGTATGATATGTGAGGAACTGAGAATCATAGGATAAATAAAAACAAAAAGTCAATTCATCATTAAAATATGTATTGTATATATAAATACATACATGGATAGAATGACAATGATGCTACATATTCCTGTGTGAAAACTACTTAGCTTAAGAAATGGTGTGCTACTGAGCTGAACTCCTGGAATCCAGTTGCAGACAGGGAGGAGTGAGGAGCAAAGGGGTCAAGACCAGGCTGGAGAAACCCACAGAAACAGCTGACCTGAACAAGGGGGAGCTCATGGACCCCAGTCTGATAGTTGGCAATCCAGCATAGGACTAATCCAGACCCACCTGAACATGGGTGTCAGTTAGGAGGCCTGGGAAATCTGTGGGGCCTCTAGTAATGGATCAGTATTTATCCCTAGTATACAAATGGACTTTGGGAGCCCATTTACATAGATAGATACTCTCTCAGCCTAGACACATGGGGGAGGGCCTAGGCCCTGCTCCAAATGATATGACAGACTTTGAAGACTCCCCATGGAAGGCCTCACCCTCCCTGAGGAGCAGAAGGGGGATGGGATAGGGAATTGGGGGGGGGGAGGGAACTGGGATTGACATCTAAAACAAGCTTGTTTCAAATTTAAATAAAAAATTAAAAGAAATGCTAGCAACATCAATGAAATACTACACAATTGTGTGTGTGTGTGTGTGTGTGTGTGTGTGTGTGTGTGTGTGTGCGTGTGTATGTTTAAGTTACTTTCATGTTGCTCCTATGTATATGTTTCTATGACTGACCTCTTGGGATTGGATAGCCAACAGGGGACTCATCCCTGCAGAATACTGCTTCTTTTCCTCAGTAACCATGAGTTTCCTGTAGCTTTTCATCTATAGTTAGTGCCTTGCATGATTACTCCCAGCTACACTTACCTGTCAACTGATGTTGTAATTCATTGTCTGGGTCTTTTTCAGACAGCCATATTATTGAGATGTCATGAATATAGCTTTTCCATAATATAGAAGCCGCTACCTTGAAGCAATTGCCCTGGAACCTTGGCTCTAAAAACTCCTTCCTACTTTCCATGGTGTCCCTTGAGCCATTGTAGGGACTGTGTTGGAGCTCTAATTAATTAGTCTGGACAACCCAAAGTCAGGGATCCTCTGAAATTTGACTGGTTGTGGGACTCGATGATAGCCTCCAACTGCTACAAAATTGAGGAACAAGAGCCTCACTTACCTATACATATAAGGATACCTATTTAGAGTTCAGTTAAAACGATGTTTGTGTAGGAAAAAAAAGTGGTAGTAGTGGGTTCTCATCTAAGGTCCATGACTTCCCTATCCATAGGTTTATAGTGCCAGGAATGAATTCTCTGCCTTTTGAGCAGTCCTGAAGCCTAACTACATGGCTGTTAGTTGCTCCCAGTGCCACAGTAGAACATTTTGGGGTGTCATATCTTTGTAATCATTTTTGTGGTTCTGCCTTTATAGCTGGGTAATAGCACTGAATACTTTACCCCTGGGAAGTCTTCATAGCACACTTGGATACTATGAGAACTAGTCCTCAACGAGGAGTCATGTACAGTTCAACTCCTCCAAGTCCTGTATCTGAAGGGTGTGTTATCTTCAGCAATAAAGCCTTACCTACAATTTCTTGGTATCAATCAGGAGTAATGACAATAGCTTATAATATTTTGGGTCTCCAGCACACTTCACCAAAAACTGGGAAGATATCTAGTGCCTGGCACTAGGATTTTTGTTAGTTACATATTTTTCATAAATAGTTACTATAAATAACTATTTAGTTATTATGAGAGTAAGTAAAATAATTTCATTTTGTATATGAGTATATATATATATACATGTGTGTATATACTCATATACACATACATAATGTGTAATTTTAAATAAACATAAAATAATATGATTCTCTAGGGCTTTTTTGGTGTTAGTTTTAATGTTATGTATTCCTCCTCCCTCTTTCTTTCTCTGCATTGCTCCACACCCCCAGAAAGGGGCTTTTGAGTATCATTTGCATCTAGAGCTGAATGTATTACCAGGCAAAAACTAAGCTATGTTTCTAGCACTTATTTTCTTCTGATATAAGGTCTCAGAAAAGACTGCCCTTGAACTCATTTTCTAGTTTAGGAATTGTGATCCTTTTGCCTCAGTCCCCTCAAGTAATTGAGTTTATAAAAGCTTCAGCTGGCTTTCTATGGAGATGCTATTGAGAATTTAGATCAGTTACTTGAATCTTTTGTAAAATTTATTTGTATCATCAACTGTATCTTTTGTTTGTAAGGAGCTATGTTAATCAAATGATTCAGTTTTACAGTTACAATAAGAGCTGACATTTCTAATTCTCTTTGAGTAATTTTGATAAATACTTTGCAGGAATTTAAACTGCATTTTCATTCTAGTTCATAGGCATTGATTTTTTTAAAGTAGGCATTTCTTATACCACCTACTAAAATACATGATTTTCTAAATTAATGTTGTACTTAAAAATAATGAGTCTTGATCAAACTATCTAAATTTTGGGTTTTTTTTTAACCCTTCCAAAGAAGCAGATACTGAAATTGTTGAAACTATAGTTGTTCCACCTATGATTATTAAAAAATTGCTTCCATTATTTTCCTTTTACTTTATTGCTATTAATAATTCTTAAGCTCAACATTTTGAACATTAATTTAAAGATTTCCCTTCTTTCTGATGCAAGCATTCAAGGTGATGAACCTTCCTGTGTATGACTGTCATTCAGGTCAAAGCCCTTATTCATGTTAAGTTCTCTACTTTTAGTGAATATCTATTTATAGACTAATAAAATTAAAAATTTAACATGCACATTTTCTATTCTACAAAATTTCCTCATTTCCTTATAAGTAGAGCATTCTTTATTTGAAATTTAATTTGTCTGAAGGACAATCCCTATGTAAATGGAGAATCCAATCAGATAAGGTGGCTCACTCAGCAGGTGAAGTCCCTTGCCACCAAGCTTGATCCCCTGAGCTCAAGCCCTGGAATCTACATGTCAGAAGAAAGAATCAACTCCTATAACCTCCATGCACACAACTATAAATATGTATACAGCATAAACAAATAAATAAAATTAAATAGACAGAATGAAGAACTGGCAAATACTTGGAAAGTTTTCACCTTGATATGAGTTAAGTCTGGGAGGAACTTTGTCCTTTAGCTCTCATTCAGCTGTTGTACTTGCTGAGTGGAGCTGAGTGGAGAAGATAAAGTAAACTACTCTAAGATATCCATCAGCTGTTTCCCACAATGACCTTACAGTTTGCTTCATGAGCTCATTAATGAGGTGGACAATAGAACTAATGGAGGTCATACATGGGCACTAAGACACAAACTGGCCATCACTGACGCTGACTTTTATACCAATTTCTGCTTCTGCCTAGTGTACTAGCAACAATATCTTGCCTCAAGTCCTCCGTATGGCTATATAATTGAGTAACAAATCTTCTTGTGGCAGCTAGAGCACTTCATAATAGATAGAGATTTGTTCTTACTGAAACAAACACATATTCTGTCCATAGTTTTGATTTTATTTCCCTCCACACTTCAAAGAGCAGTAATAACTGTACTCATATCTTCTGAAATTTCTTATTTAGGTCTGTACTGACTTGCCTAATATTTCTTCTGATCTAGAAATTTTTATTTCTGAGAAAATACTAAGGCCATGAGGTTTATGATCACAAAATCCATGGTCTCTATTAAGTACCTCATCACTTTAAAACTACCTGAATTATAAACCACAATAAAGACACATTGAAAACAGTTCATCTGTTGAAAGGGATACTTTGAGGTATTCTAGAACACTCAAGAAGTTGTATGAGCAATGCACCAGCAATTAATATGCTGTGTGTTTTCTCTTGCCAAAGACCAGAACCCATAGAACAAAAAACCTTCTGAGACCTCAGAATATATTCTCTTTCAGACTAGAACACACACACACACACACACACGAACACTCAAATATGCACATATGCACACGTATGCACGCTCACACACATGCATGCATATACATGCAGAAAGACACACATGCACAAGACAAAACAAACAAACAAACCCACAGTGTCAGTTTTTCTGGAACAATTGGCTAGAATATATTATATTTTATTAGTAAAATCTGAGAGATAATGGACTTAGTGATACCAGTATGTTGCACCGATTAAATGCATATACCTTACCAACAAATGATATCACAAAATTTTCATATCACAGGCATATTAATTATTTATAATAATATGTCCAGTTTTTGAAATGCTTTAAAAATATTCATTGATGTTGTTTTAAAAGTTTAGGGGGTGAAGAAAGTATTTGTTTACAGCTACCAGTTTTAATGAGGTGGAGCCATAGTAAACTTCTTTGATGCTGAATGTCCAGGTCTGGGGGCCAGGAGGCACTTAAAATGGGCTGAGTTGTAAGATCATGAACTTCTATATATCTATAGTGAGGAACTCAGAAAACAGGGTGAGTTTGAAGAAGGAAAGTTGAGAGAGTAGTGAGAAAAAGTATGAGAGAGGCAGTGAATTAATTTATGACACAAATGATTGCAAGTGGAATATTTATTAAAATAATTTCAAGTGGAATTTTTCATAAATATTTTCTTCCTTTTTCCTGAATCTTAACCTCTTCTGATAAAATCTTTAAAACCCGTTAATGGTATACTTATGCTTTTGTTCTCTCATCTAAGGATCCATTACCTAAATTATGGTTAATACTTACATTTTCTTCTAAGATCTCAGAGCTTCAAACAAATACACACACACACACACACACACACACCAGGCACTCACACACATATAAAATAGGCTATAATCTCATTTAAATTAATGTTTATTTGTAACACCAATAGGCATTACACTTCATCATATTCATCTTTCATCAGATTTATCTGACACCCAGTCAAATTCATTAATTAGGATTACTTAGGATTCTATATACAAGATTTTTTCATGCTAACAAAATCGATTTTGTTTATTTTTGTCCAATTTTTGCATTCTATTTTTTTCATATTCTTTAACTGTTCTGGGAGTTAAATATAAATTAAAAGAATAGATGCTCTGGTGTATGGCATGTTATAAATTCCAACATTCCCGCCAAATGGAAACATTAGGAAAGCTTGGGTGGCATATAGAAGGTAAACAACAGGTTACATTTCTGGGAAGAATACAAGATTTTTGAGTCCCTACCAATAATATAAAAAAGGAGCATAAATTCTCAGGGATTGAACACTTTGGCAGCTAAACTGCAGGAAGAAATGAATGAATGAATGAATGAATGAATGAATACATAGTTTGGAAGGTGGAGCTTCTTGCAGCCTGTGAAGAATACAAGAGAGTTGTCATCTGTGCTGCATGGGCTTTCTGGTGATGTGCACCTGTTTGAGTCAATCCTGCAGCTTGTAAGCACCCCTCAACACACACACACATACACATACTCCTGTTTTAATTAACCCCACAAACTCATTAGGTAACCAGTTTGGACATTATTGCATTTGCTACTTGAATTTGTACTGGGTTTTCATTCTAGGCTTAGTAGAAATGTGTGTTGTGTTTCTTCAGGATGTCTATCATACAATGTTCTCATTATTTGTCTCTGGTGTGTGTGTGTGTGTGTGTGTGTGTGTGTGTGTGTGTGTGTGTGTGTGTGTTGGTTTTTTTCCAACTTGTCACAAGCTAGAGTCATCTTGGAAGAGGGAATCTCAATTGAGAAAAATGCCTCCAACCAGACTTCTTTTAGATAAGACTATAACACATTTCTTTAATTTATAGTTAATGTGAAAGGGCTCAGCCCACTATGGATGGTAACATCCTTGAGCCTTTGGTTGTGGGTTGTATAAGAGCAGGCTGTGTAGACAGTACTCCTCTGTAGCCTCTGCTTCAATGCTGCCTCCAGGTTCTTGCTTTGAGTTTCTACCTTGACTTCCTTCAGTGTTTAACTATGATTGGGATGCATATGTCAAGTAAGCCCTTTCTTCCCTAAGTTGCTTTTGGACATGGTTTTAATCACAGAATCAGAAAACTAACTAGAACATTATGAGTACACTTTTGATGTTCCTGAATGTAAAGAATTTAGTCTTTACTATTTGCATTATGCCCCCACAGATTTATCATAGATGTGCTTGGTCAGGTTGAGGAAGAAGCTTCATATATATCTCTATCTAAATTATTTCAGATCATGAAGGGTTTTGTGTGATATACAATATTTGATGGTGATTACATTGTTTGACTTTTAGATATTAAAACCAACTTCCTATTCCTGCAACTCATCCCATTTGGCCACGGTATAGACAGACTCCTTTTAATAATTTGCTGGAGTTAGTTTTATTTTATCTTTTGATATAATCCATGATTATTTCTCATAATGATTGACAAATGTTCTCCTGGATGGTAAAGATGAAAGTGTGCTTGAAGTGTCACATCTTGTTTTCCTCTATGCACACCACAGTTAGTATTGAAGTTACAAGTTATTACTAATCCATAAGCGAAACATAAACAAAGAAGACATACAGAAGGAAACAAGGCTCACTGTGAGACTATAATGAGAAAGCATCTGAGGGTGAACTGCAATGTGCTTTATTTTATGATTTCTCTTTTAGTCACTAGCTAGAGAAATGGAAGACTGGTAATGAATTCTCTGAAGGTGAATGTGATAATTGAAAATTTGTAAGAAAAATACCCACTCGGAAGGTTATTTTTGAGAAGTCTAAGTTGAGGCTGGGGATTAGAAAAGCACGTTTCTAGACTACATTAATTATTTTAAAATGTATTATCCTCAGAGTGCTTTTTGAAGAAGATATTGAAGGGAAGACGTGTCTGGAACATATTCTAAGAAGTCAAATGAATAACAGTAAGAAGTAGTAGCGTCTTAGCATGGGCTTAGTGGTGAATAATTATTCAAACAAACTGTGGAATGGAGTTCTGTGTTGTTTTGGTCTTATTGCAATTATTTTTTATATAATTTATTTATTCCTTTCAATTTCATTTTACGTAACTACAGTTTTCCCTCCCACTCCTCCTCCCGCACCCCTTTGCCTCCCTTCAATCCCTCCCCAGTTCACTCCTCCTTATGGGTAAGGGCTCCCATGAGGAATCAACTAAGTCTGATACATTAAGTTGAAGCAGGGCCACGTTTCTCTCCTGTGCATTAAGGTTGAGCATGACATCCCACCATAGGGAGTGGACTCAAACAAGCTAGCTCATGTAAGAGTTTTCTACTGTGATCTTATTGCCAAGGGCCCCTCAGATAGTCCAAGCTCCACAACTGCCTTCCATATATGGAGATCCTAGTTCAGTGTCTAGGATTCTATACACCTGTTGGCCTAGAGTTTGTGAGCTTCCACAAGCTTGAGTCAGCTGTCTCTGTAGATTTCTCTATCATGATCTTGACCTCCCTTGCTCATATATTACCTCCTCCGTCTCTTTGACTATATTCCTGGATCTCAGTCCGGTGCTTGGTTGTTGATCTCTGCATCTGGTTTCATCAATTACTGGATGAAGGCCCTATGATGATAGTTGGGACATATTGCAATTATTAAGTGTTCTAGCTCAAAGCCTCCCATTTTTATTCTATGGGCTACTGAGAAGTTTTCAATCCTTGTAAAATACTTGGCACAAATTATTTAAATGTTAGAAGCTTATAGCACATAGAAATAATCCTAGATGATAAGCCAGAAATGTGGCTTATTAAACATTCAATTAATACTATAGTAATATACAATTTTGCTATAGGTGCTCTCCAGTAAGTTTGCATATTAGTTTAAAGTATGCAGTGAGGTAAAGGAGAATAGAAGCATTCTTCCACTCCATTTGAAGAAAACACACTCTTAATTTAATCTAATATTTTTCAAAGCATACATGTACCATTAAGATAATAGAGTCTTTACATTTCTGCTTCTCCAATATGTGGTTTTACTTTTTAATGTTAATAAATCAGTTAATATTTTTATTGTTCTGGAATTTAAACATCTAGTGTGGTATAAATTTTATTGAGGAAGTAGTGTGGTTTTTGTTTGCCTGTTTGTTTTTTGTTTTGTCAGAAACTCTGGCTTCTAACATTTTGTTTTACATACCAAAATATCATGATAAAGCTCTAATTTGTACAAAGGAGCAGTGGAAAATTAATTTAAAAACTACTTTCAGTCACACACATTTGGAATAAAATTGTTGTTGTAAAGGCTTCAATTAGAGCAGGTTGCCATCATTACTGAAGATGGGTACAATTCTATCCATCCAGTTCCAGGAGAAACCAAAAGAAGAGAGGGCTAGAGGCTGCTAGATGTCTCATTCTTCTGTGCCTTTCGTTACAATTTTGCCTGACCTATTATCTCCAAGATGCTTGCTATTATAAATCTGAAAGTTGTGAAACTCTGATCCTCAAGGGAGATCACTTCTGCTATGTAGAATGACATTGATTCAACATGTGGGACATATGGACCTCTTTTAGCCCCTGAATATGAACATTTAAAAAGAAAATAATTTCTAATAGTTAAATAGCAATGATCTTATTAAAAGGTAAAGAGGTAAATTCCCAAAATTTATAGGGTATTGACTGTCTTCTCAGAAGGGGAAATACATACATACACACACACACACACACACACACACACACACACACACACACCTTAACAGTACCCATGGGTCACATTTTTTTATTTTTTTTATATTCTCCAAACTTCACATGGAACTACACAGTCTGCATTTGCTGGGTGTCAGTGTTTTATTTAATATACCCAACTATTTTGATGATTAGGCTCTTTCTCATACAGAATCGCTTTTTATTTGGATCCACCGTAGGATATTCTTTCCACACCCTGTCTCTACCTATCCAAGTCACTCCCACATTTTAAGCATTACCTTTTACGTGCTCTGAGTACCGTTGTTCCAGGTTCTTCTGGAAATGAATCTGCCCCTTCATGTTTCCATGGTAATTACTAGTTTTCATCATTATGCCATTGTAATGCAGTTGTTTATATCCTTGCCTAGTTTCTGCACTCCATAAACTCCCCTGAGGCTAATTCCTTCTTATCTACACATTTGACCTCTTTCTTTGCCTCACATGGTTCTTGGTCATGGGATAGTATTGTCAGATTGAATTGCCTTCACTGACTCACCTCACGACACATATAGCCAGCAAGTGACTCAGGGAATGAGCAGAGAGAACCCACTGCCCTCCCTTTTAATGGTGCCCTGGGGAAGCATCTTGAGATAGACTTCTCACAGAAAAGTTTCTTATGCACCAAAAGACAGAAAAGGGGATAAGAGAAATCCCAAAGCTAAGGATTTTGACCTAGAAAAAAATTGCAAGGACACAGAAAATGTACAAAAAGAGGCAAGTAGGATAGAATCAGTATACCTCCAGCTAAAACACAGTCTCTCAATCAATCACCCTTCACGTGAAACACTCTGAAGTGGGAACATAGTTCTGGAAACAAATCCATTGGTTTATTTTTCTTCCTGCTCCTCTTTGTGTGTGGTGTGTGTGTGTGTGTGTGTGTGTGTGTGTGTGTGTGTGTGTGTATGTGTGTTCGCATGCGTTGATATGTTCACACACATGCAGAAAGGTGCACATTCATGCATGTATACTTATGTGGAGACTCTGCTTTGATGGCTATTATCCCAGATATTTTCTCTGCCTTATTTATTGAGGAAGAGTCTCTCAATTAAACCAGAACTCTTTGATGTGACTGGTCTTATTATCTTGCTCCATTAATGGGCTTATGTGGAGTTTCAAACTTAGGTCTTCATGCTGGAATTCCAAGTGCTTTAACCTCTGACATAACTTTCCATCTCCCAATGAAAAAAATTAAAGCTTTGGATCATAATATGTTAGATAAGCACTGTAAATATTTATTATTATTATCCTTTAAATCAGTTTATTAAATTCTTTATACTTTTAAAAAAACAATTTCTTACCTATTGATGCTTATGGAATAACTTCTCAAACTGTATCAATTTTGATGGGGCTCTTTTAATAATTTTTTATTGGATTAGTAGGTATTTTTCCCCCGAAGAAGCTAAAGTCACAAAATTTGTCTTTATTTTGTCTCTTGCAGCTGGGTGCTAGTAAACTGTATAAATTTTGCAAGTGGGCAAAACTGAGCAAAAATATGAATGTTTGGGGAGAAAAAAAAACGGATCAAAGATACTCTGACTTGGGTAGGGGATAACTTAACTAAATGTTAATGCAGTTAACTATTTAAATGCCATGTGTTCTGGCTGACTGCCAAAGGCAGGGAAGCTTCTATTGTTTTGTGGGGGACTGTACATTTTTTTTCTTAGACTATTTAACTCTTGGCTCTGAGTTTTTTGCCATTATTCCCATCAACCCACTATGAGACACTTAATAGACAGAGTGTATTGGCTCACACCTGTAATTCTGGCACTTGGAAGGCCAAGACATGACAATTGTCATGAATTCAATGTCAGTCTGGGCTACTACTGTGTCACAAACAAACAACCTGATATCTAATTATTTTAGCATTTTGTAAACTATCAGTACAATATTAATACAACGTATTCGTATGAATCAGACAGTATACATACCTGGAATTTTGTACATGTTAAAGGCAAACTTCTATTTTCCATTTCCTCATTACCTACAAAGACCATTGCACTCTCTCATTTCTAAAAGGTTTAGTTTAGGAACTTTATATAAATGGAATCATATCATATTTGTTTCTGCCTGACTGGCTTACTTTATTTGTCATGTCTTCTGTCTTCATCCATGTTGCCATAAATGAAAGGTTAGTAATATTACAATTTATGTATTTGTTGTATTACCCTTACCTACTCATGTCTGTCTTACCTAATATCAATAAAGCTGCAATGGTGTGGGCTGGGTATCTTTTTGGGAGTCTGATGTCAATATTAGGGATACACAGTAAAAACTGGGATTCCTGTTTTGTTTTCACTTAGAAAATTATACAGCAGCTGTATCAATTTTCACTACTGCCAACTGTACCCAAGAACTTCAGTTTCTCCACATACTTACCAATCAATCCCTATCTATCCTAGTTTTGCTAGTAGCCATTTCAACAGATGTGAAGTGACATCTCATTAAGTCTGTGGTTTGCATCTTCCCAGTAAGTAATGACCCTGAATATTTCTTCTTGCATCTGTTGACCATTTTTATGACTCCATTGAGAAAAATATATATTTAAATTTGTACTCATTTTTTAGAATTATTTATTTTTATTTTATGTGTATGAGTGATTTGGCTGCATTCATATCTACCTGTAGCAAGCATGTGTATGATGTCTACAGAAATCAAAAGAGGATGTCTGATCCCATGGAACTGGAGTTACAGATGGTTGTGAGCCATGTGGGTGTTCAGAACAAAACCCAGGTCCTGTACCGGAGCAATAATTTTTTTTTAACCACACTGTCATGCCTCTAGGCTCTCAACTCTTACTGTGAAAATGTACAAGATATTTCAAGTGTATATGCTGCACCAGTACAATACTTATGCATACAGAGATATACCCACTGTTCTTAATTTATCACCTTTTTTCTTAATATATTTTTCTCTTTTAATTTTTAAGTTCTTTGAAAACTCATGCAATGAGTTTCAATCATATTCACCATCAACTCCTCCCCTTAACTGCCCTTAGATCTACTCCCCACATCCCAACTTAGTATCTTTTTTGTTTTAAATTTTTGTGGGGGGTATTTTGTTTGTTTATTGTAATAACACTCTGAGTCCAGTTTTCACTACCCATGTATGTAGAGACATCTACTGGACTGTAGTCTACCTACAGGAGACACACATTTAAAGATAACTGCCCCATGGAAATAATCAATTGTCCTGCCCATATCTCTCGGGTCAGTGGTACTGGCTTGTGAACTTTTTCAACCCCATTCCATGTATGCTGACTGATTTGATCTTGTGTAGGTAATCGTGGTTAATGTGATTTCGTGTGTACAGTGGTGCTGTCATCCATTTACCTGCAAATTTACTGATTTCAGTTTTCTTCACAGAATAAAATTACGCTGTGTCTAGGTACCACATTTTCATTATTCATGATTAGGTGGTGGACATCAAGCCTGTTTCCATATCCAAGCTGTTTTGAATGAAACAGCTATGAACATGCATGAACATGTGTCTCTGTAGTGAGAAACAGAGTCCTTTGGATAAATGCCCGGGAGTGGTATAGCTAGTGTCTTTGGAACTGCCACATTAATTTCCATAGGAATTGCACCAATTTGCCCTTCCACCATCAGTGCATGAGGGACCCCATTTCTCACACCTTCACCAGAATTTATTGTCCTTTTCTTCCATCCTTGCCATTCTGATAGTTTTAATTTGTAATTCCCTGGTGACTAAGATGATGAACACCTCTACAAATATTTGTTATTCATTTGTATTTCTTCTGAAAACTCTTTGCACATCCACTATCCACATTTTGAGTTGTTTATTGTTATTACATTTTGGGGGTGTCTAGTTACTTGAGTTCTTAGTATATTTCTTTATACCAATCCTTTGTCAGATTAAGTAGGTGTCAGAGATGTTTTTCATATTCTGAAAGCTGTCTCTCCAGTTGATTAACAATTTGCTTTGCCATACAGAACTTTTAAATGTATCAATGCAAAAATTCTCAACAAAATGCTTGCAAACAGAACTCAATAACTTGTTTTAAAAAAAAAATCTATTCTCCATGATCAAGTTGCTTACCTCCAGAGATTTAGAGATAGTTCAACTTATGTAAGTCAATAGATATAATTCATCATGTAATTAGACTCAAGGACAGAAATTACATGAACTTTTTAATTGATTCCAAACTGCCTGTAGCAAAATCCAACATCCCTTCATGTTAAAACTCTGGGAATAATAGGGTTAGAGGAACAATATTGCAACATCATAAAGGCCATGTGTAACAAAATGATAGTTACCCTTATGCTAAATGGAATAAAACTTAAGCATTTCCACTAAGATAAAGAATAAGACATATCCTACTCCTTTAAGTACAGTACTTGAAGTCCTAGCTACATCAGTAAGTCAAGAGAAGGAAATAAAAGGGATAAGGTATTCCTATTTGCTGACAATTTGATTCAACACATGAGCCCTCTGGAAGACTCCACCAGGAAACCCATAAAGCTGACAAGCAATTTCAGTAAAATGGCAGGTTATAAAATATGGAAAACCAATTCAGTACCCTTCCCACATACCAATGTCAAATGTACCAAGAAAGAAAGAGTCCCCCAAAATTCCATTTATATTCTCCAAAGAATTTCATTGATATTATCCTAGAAAACAAATACATAAGGCATAGGATCCTTCTTCCTGAGCAGGCCATAAGTCCCTTTAGAGAGCTGTCCAGTACTGTCAAGGTGTACATATTACAACTAATTAAAAAATTGGCTTTTGATATGAAAAAGATGTAGTAGGGATAAATGGCAGGGTTTGGAGGAAGGAAAGGGAAAGAAAAAAATGTTGTAAATATATCCTCAAAAAAAAAAATTATTCCAGTACCATTCCTTACAGAAATAGGAAAAAAAAATGTTATCTGAGAGCAAAACAGACCCAAATAACCAAAACAATACTCCACAATAAAAACATTGTTGGGACATTACTACTCCCAATTTCAAATTCTACTAAAAACCTGTGGTCGTAAATGTATCAGGATGCTGTCATGAAAGCATACATATTAATCAAAGAACACAACTGGGGACCCTTGTAAGTCCATGAACCTCTAGCCACTTGATTTGGACAAAAACATACACTGGAGAACTGTTTGTCTGCATGGGGAAGAGTGAAACTCTACCCCCCCTGCACATGAATCAATTCCAAATGGATCAAAAATCTCAATGTCAAACTGAAAAATCTGAAAGGATAGAGATTACACCTCCTGGATACATTCTCAAGTAAGGACTTTCTTATCAAGAACAGTTGTCCAGGGATTAAAAAGCAATGAGCAGCAAATGAGACTTCAGGAAAAATCCATTTTCTCATATAATAAAAGAAAAAAACTCAAGATATTTAGGTGAATACAGTTTTAGTGATGTAAGTAGCTCTACAAGGCACATAGGAATGGTGAAGAAACATGCCCTTCAAGGTAGTATCTTTCATTCTACAAGTAAGACATCTTCCATCTTTACTAAATAGAAGGCCCTACCAACACCCACTCATCAAACTTACACACCACACTTTGCCCTAAAACAGAGCTGGCTCGCTCAACAGCTCTTCTCTGTGCCCACTGTTCTATGTCAGATAGCATTCTTTTCCTTCTTACATATTCAGCACATTTGCAACACAGCCTTGGTGCCCAAAATATTTCTCCTGACATTGCCTTCCACAGAGCTGCATGCTCAGAGCCTTTTCCTTTACTTATTCCCCCATCTCTGTCTATTTTAATACCACAGAGAGGCCTGGGCAAGTAGGCTAAGTAATCTGATAAAGTAATATCAGCTAAAATGTTTTTCTAGATAGCAATTGCATTTTTATTTGGGCATTGAAGTCTCTAAACAATTAATATACTAGCATTAAGCACAGCAACAGACAGTTTCAGGGAGATATACTAGGATAAGAACATACACTTTGCATTTTTCAAACCCTAGCCCACAATGACTGCTCATTCTAGCAAAATACAACACTGGCTCTAAAACTTTTGGATATAAAAACCTATTTCCTTAAAGTTTCACAGTTGTCAATTGTCATCTGACAATACTTAATGTATCCCACCTTCAGAAAAGAATTATTCCTTTCCATTATTTTTTCATCAGGTTCTTCTTCGTTATCACCATATTCATAGTAGCATCCCCCAGGCAGCATTATTTAGTTAATACTCCTATGCTCTAAAAGCTTCGGTATTTATATTAGTAAGTAAGGTCTGACTGCTATATTAAGTTATGACAGAATGGGTGGCTTGTAAACACAGAAATATATTGTTTTACGATCTAGGGCTAGAAGGCCTGGACAGACATACCATGTTGCAAGCTGCCGAATTATTTATTTATTTTCATAGCATAGGCAAGACACAGAAGCCACCCTTTTGAATCTTACTAGAATACTAATACCATTCCTGCAGGTTCTGCTTCATGACCTAATTAGCTAGTAAAGACTTCATTCTAATACCACTGCAATGTGGGTAGGGAAATGCTAAGGACTCAAGCATTCAGTCTATAACACTATTTTATTTTCAGACATCAGTGAACAGACGTATATGACATTATGTACAAACTGAAGATTGTATTTAGCTAAATCTTTAAATGAATCTTTATGCACAATGTATTTTATTGTTATTCCAGAAAGTTGTGATAACCAGGTGTTAGTATGATTAAGAAAGACAGTCCTGAGAATTTGAAAACTGGGTCAACCTCTAAAGGATGAGGGTGATTTAAATATGGGAACAGAATAGAAATGAACATGTCAGTTGAGAAGAACAACAGAGGCAGAGTATAGAGTTCTAAAATAGCTACAGTAGGGGGAAAAGGGACCCACTGGCTGAAGTGCTCTATCTGAAGAGTAAATTGATCTTGACTTCTAAGAGATAGCCCAGGCTTAGTTGAAGAGCTATTATGTACACACACCAAGGAGAGATTTCATTATACCATTTCTGGGAACCTAGAGGACACACAGATATCATCTAAAATATATGAACAAATCATTTTTATGCTAAAGTGTTTTACTGTATTTCCCTTAAGTCTATTTCTATTTCTCCAACAGGATTTTATTCTAATACACTCATTTGTTTGATACATTAAGACATGTTATTGTCTTATTCTATATTTTATATTTTATATTAGGTTTTTATACTGTAACTTGTAATAAATAAATGATTAAAGATTAATTTATACTAAAACTTTTCTATGCATAATGGTTTACTGTAAGCCTCCAAATGAATTATGATAGCTTCTAGAACAATTATTTGCTGCAACAAATTCCTTAGAGTAGCATAATTCTTTGTAAATGAGAATTCAAAACTTGGAAAAGACAAAAAATAATTATTGCTATTGCTAAAAATAATGGGTCTGTCAGTGAGATTGATTGGAGGAAGGGCTTTTATTAAAGAAGAGGCTTGACAAAGGACATTATTCTCCCTTTGGCAACTGGAAGATTTGTAGCATGGAGTAACAGAAACATCGTTTCATAAAAGTTCCCTTCAGAGTGCAGGTATGGAAGCCCTGGAAATAGACATCAGTTTCCTTATTGCTCCTCACTCTCACACACTCATGGAGGCTTCAAGTGCATATACTCAAGATGAACTTCATTTGAAGAGCATTTCAAGTTTTTTAAAAAATGGATAATCAATGGATTCAATCCTTCCTTCTTTTTCTATTCACCCTACTTAAGTTAGAGAAAGAAGAAAAATGTTTCTTTTCACCCTTCTTAAATCATATTTTAAAAATTGTTTATCTGTCTGTCTGTCTGTCAGTAAGTATGTACACATGAGTGAAGTTGCCTTAGAAGGCATCAGACTCCCTGGCCATGGAGTTACAGTAGTTGTGAGCCTAACATCAGTGGCAGATAACAAAATCAGGTCTTCTGTAATAACAATACAAGCATTTAACTTGTGAGCCACATAACCAGCCAACAAATCCTTTTGCTCAATAAATTATGTGGTTTAAAAATTATACATGTAATTTTTAATTTATGATATAATTTATAGAACCGTTTTTGCTATGGGAAAATAATTATAGGACAATTGTAGGTTTTTTTCTATAACTTGAGTTCCTTTCTCTACTTGAGTAGTGCCATGACATTACTATAGGAATTCTGTAAATAAATTCATCATGTGTTAATGTGTTCACATGAGTAAAATAAAAAAAATCAAAGAATCAGAAATTAACAGTCAAGCAAGGTATGAATCATATCCTGTTCTTGTAGGATTTTACAATTCTATTGAATTTACTCAACATAGTTGTGGGAAGCAGCCCCAGAAGTTTGTATAAATGTTATTTTGTGAGAACCAAAAAGGACAAACAATTTCAAACAGAGGAAATTGCTACATCTTTAGAGTTCAAGTTTGGCATTTACTTAAACTTGTGTTCCAAATGTCAAATTCAACACAAAACAAAGTTTATTTCTAATTATGACCTAATATTTGAGAGACAGACTTAGCCCCTAGCTTGAATACTGAGACAGAGTGTTTAATGAATACATGAACTAATGAATAAGTCCATCATAATCACCCTCACCAAAAGAAAAAAGATTGAATTTAATATAAGAATAAAGAGGTGAAGTGTTGAGTTTTGTGAAAAATATCCTATTGTTGTTGGAATACTTTTAGAACAGGCTTATTAGAACCCTGAGAGTAGTCATTTGAAATTTTGCTATAACTATATTTTCATCACTCTTATGCTATGTCATCATAAATATTTGTGATCTAAATCTCTTGCAAATTATTTTTCCCAACAAAGGCATTGCTTCCAATTTTATATTGCAATGTTTTATTTTGTAAGGGAAACTGAAACTGAAGACTTGAGATTTAAATTGACTGCGTGAATTTAATTAATATGAAAACTGCTATGCACTGTAGAGATAAAAGTTATAAATTAAATAGAACTGTATATTTTACAGGCTATTATTTCTTTCAGGTTTTGTAAATTAAGATTCTCTGGAATCTTAGATTTAAAAGAATTTTAATGGGAATACATCTTCTAAGACGAGGGAGATGTCACTGAAAATGACGAGAAATGGTAGAGAAGGAGGTTGAGATGTGTGAAAGAGCAGTATTCTGGAGTTCTGAGACACTTTGGCCAGGTCAAGAGACAGAGGAGCCCTGGATATTATTAACACACATTCCTTAATATTTGTTTCTGTTCAAATTACCTATGTCTAAATCTAATTCTCAGGGTGAGGTTTGGTGGGAGGGATTAAGCTTAGGAGGTGAGGGCTTCATGAGCAACATCAAAGACTTAATGGGAAGCTGATTAGAGTTAACTCCCAACTCCATCCATGTTAATCAGAACAAGGAAGTTCTAAGGATGAGTTAGAAGATAGGCTCTTACCAGAAACTGAATCTGACAGTGTCTTGCTTTGGCCTTCTCATTGCAAACAACTTTGCAGAATGTATTTCTATTGTTGATTAGTCATCCAACTGATGTTGTTTAATTTAGCAGCCAATCAAAACTAAGATCTATCCCCATCGTTGTCACTGAGGAATCCCTGTAAGGAACTTCAGTGGGCAGGATAACGCTGGGGTTTTAGAGGGAACCTTGAAGGCAGCAGCAAGACCATGCTACCTGCCGTGCTTTGTAGTGCTACCTGCAGCTGGTGATAGTTGTAGTTTCCATGGAGACAAGTGTGGATTGAAATGTTTGTGTGTATCTATATAGCAGTCTTTATGTATCTAAATCTACATATGCATATACACATATATTAATGTATTTAATGTAGTGGGTTTTCCATAAATATTTCCTGAAACAATAGTAAGGGACAAAGTTAATGACACTATATTCTAAAGGACTGGAAATGAAAATTAAATCCATGAGCATCAGCTTTAATGTTTCCTTACTGCAAACAGTACAAAAATATGAAAACAAATCTAATACTAATCTACATATAGCCTGGTTTCCATATTTTGTAAAAATAAATTCCTGAATCTAGCTCAAATATCTTTAGGACTTTCTATTATTGCAAAGATCTGAAGAACCATTTAAAGTGAACAACACCTGACCATCAAAAGCAGAACATTAGTAGCAATTATAACAAACATAAATAGCTAAATTAATGTATAATCCCTGCTTAAAATATACACTTTCTATGCACATGCCACCATACATGTGCAAGCATAGCATATGTTAGAGTTTAATAGTCTGGAAATCTTAAAATCTAAGCTACACATCAATGATTAAATGTTTGAAATATATAGAAGAAATTGTTGATCATGCACTTCAGAAAACCAGAAATCAAATGATGATGTTTGATGGGCTTTAGGAGTCTCTTTTTGGAAAAAGAGTGACATTTCTCATCCTGAATAGAAAGTGAATCAAAACTTCACTTTTGATCATATGGGTTATATGTATTTTCCTAAGCTAATATGAGCTATACTTTCTGCTATCATTACTCACATATTTTGATATTAGAGGCTCAAAAATAATTGGATGGAAATAGTAAACTTGTTTTAAAAGATTGAAACACACATACATGAGAGAAAGAGGGAGAGAACACAACATTGTTTAAGACCCAGAGGTCATAAACTGAGACCGGATTGGAAGTACATGGGAAGAATTGGAAGGAATAGGGAAAATAATTTAATTATATTTTAATATAAAAATATACAAATACAGTTAAAGATATCTGATATCATGAATAGATAAAAAAGGTAGTAATAATCTTGAATAGTATTATTTGCTCATCATTGACAGAACCTTCTCAAATTTATGGTAGTGAATGGAATGAATAAATACCTTCATCTCAATTTCCTTTGAAATATTTTACATTAAATATGACTGAAGCAGTATAGGATATCAAATATCTTATGCAATAATAGGAACATAAAATGAGTTGATCAAAACAAAGATAAAAATGAGCAATTCTAGAAACATTATGAATATTTCCTCTACTTGAAGAAAAATAAGGTTGATATTTCAATCTGATATAGATAGAGAGAATTTTAAAAACTCATATATAGCCATAAAAGAAAATGTGTGTGTTTCAAATTCATATAAAATGAGTTCCCAGCAGATTTACTTTTTATTAAAAAAAAAAAGCTTTAATCAAATGGTACCTGGATGTGATGAAGTGACATAACTCATGTTAGCATCAGTGTTAACCCTATCCCTCCTCAGTCTCACTTGTAAATTGTTCTGTCTAACTTTTTCTCATGGCTGATACACAACGCCAGTCTCTTGATTTTTCACCTTTGGCATAATGTCCATAAACACAACAACACAAAGATTCAGCACTCAACTCACGTATCTTTATTGTAAATATCATCTACTTTTTATGAAAGAAAAACATATTAAAATCTGTCACTCAGGTTGTTGCAAAATGATTTTTCAAAGACACAGGCAAAGTATGTGTGATGTTTTTACTGCAATCTAAACCTGACATTCAGAATTAAGCAATTAAAAACAATTAAAAAGTACAAAGTACTCTACAAGGGTTATGAGTGAGCCCTGAAGCCAAATTTCATAGTTTTAAATCCTGACTTATTTGTCAAGTGGGAACAGTAATATGACTGATCTCCTACCAATGTTTGTAAGAATGTAATTAAGTAGATGTAAAATGCTTAGAAGTAACCTGGGATATAATTAAACATTCTAGTCATTTCATTATTATGAATATTTAGAACATATTGATGAAGAAATGAACAAAATCTATAAAAAATAAAACCACTGAGTGATTGAAATGGTCAGTATCCATAAAGAACAATCCAGGAAGCTACATTACTGACCGATTCCCTGGCTCGAAACAAGATTTAGATGTCAGGTGGCATCAGGGAACTCTGTGTTTCCACAGGTGTCTGCAAGTGGCATTTGAATTATTTCAGCATTTCTAAGGAGAAACTTTGGCATCATAAAAACCTTTAAAGATGTGTATACTGCTACAAACCTTGAGTCTTAAGAAAATAATCAGGGAGGCAGGAGAGATGGCTCAGTCAGCAGTTAAGAGCATTTGCTGCTCCTGCAGAAGACCAGATTTCAATTCCCAGCATGGTGGCTCACAAATGTCTGTCAATGCAGTTTGAGGGATACGACACCATCTTCTGGTTCCCACAGGCATCAGGCAAGCAATGGTACCTAAAGTAAGATATCACATAGTCAAAATGTAAAACTCAGTGAGACTGAGGGATTAAGGTATCTAAATCTATGCTAACATCCTAGTATTGAGCACAAATGTTCATATCTGGGAGCTTAAATCATCCTATCTAATATCTTTATGCATATACTAATGATGTAGAAATGTGTGCTAAATCAAGCCCCAGAAAGGTCAACTTACACAGTATGGCAGTGAAATCAGTTTGACCATCCTCTAAGTGATTAATTCATTCTTCAATTAAACAAAATATATTTTGGTTTATAGAATTTCTCATACAAACCCAAACAGACCAAAAGGTAAGATTTTAGCAAAATATTTTCTTTTAGAAGAAGCATATATTCTGAGAAATTCCAAGTACCTAAGCCTTTTAATATATTCTAATATGTAATTTCCCCAATAATCCAAACAAATGCTTTGAAAACTTTTACAGAATATGTAATTGCATCTGATATGGGCTGAGTTATCTCCTAACATACACGGTACTAAATAGAAGCTAATACTTGGTTTTGTTTCTTCAAGACAGGATTTTTCTCTGCAACCCTGGAGCTTGATATGATCTTGAACTTGCTCTGTAGACCAGAGATTCTCCTGGGTCTGCCTCCTGAGTGCTGGGATTAAAGGCATATGCTACTACTGCATATAAAAGCTAATATTTGTAATTGTGAAAGTAAGATTAATGAATTACAGTGATAAAAACTTATGCTTTCAAAGTTTGCTGAAAAATCTTACAGAATATGTTCTATTAAAATGATATATAATTGTGGTCATATTTTGTTTATGATCTAATAAAACCACTGAGGAACAAAATGCAAAGCTAGCCACAGCCATAGAGCCAAGAAGTGATGATGCACAACTTTAGTCACAGCAGCCATATTAGCTAGCCCTAGAAGCTAGGCAGTGGTGGCACACACCTTTAATGCCAGGACTCAAGAGACAGGCAGATGAATCTCTGTGAGTTCAAGGCCACCCAGGGGTACACAAGAGTAAATCAGTCTAAAAGAGTAACAGAGCTCATGCTTCTAATCACAGCATTAGGGAGGCATAAAAGGAAGAAGCAAAGGGTCTCGTGTGAGATTTAGTTTCTAGACAGGGAAAAGAATTGCCTCTGAGGATTCGTTGAGGGCATTGTCTCTAAGGATTCGTGGATTCGTGGAGATAGGATTGCCATTTCCGTCTGAGGTAGAGGTAAGAGCTACTGGCTTGGCTGTCTTGCTTTTCTGATCTTCAGCTTGAACCCCAATATCTGTACTGGGCTTTTATTATTTGTGCCACATATAATGATGAAATTAAAAAATGCTGTGGACAGAACATGTATTAAATTATGTCTACAACTTCATTTATTTGAAAAAATATTCAAACTCATATCAAACATGAACTTTGCCAAATGTCTTCAGTATTGCATTTGGTTTGTTTCTGTTCTTTGTTAATTTTAACAAATATGTTAAATTTTATTTTTTTCACGATTCCTATCTAATTTGTTCCACAAAGAGATAGTTTCTGAGACACATTCCAAATAGAAGGTAGACTTTCTACACCACATACTTAAACTAATTTATTTTTGTTCACGAGACAACTTTTGAAGAATAAGAAACAAAAGAATCCAATTCATGAATATTTAGGCACCAATCAGTCTAGAAGTGGCATCATGACTTGGAATTATACAGTGGCTGTTTCTTTTACATCTAAAGCACATCAAAGAAGGCATAAAATCAAAATGTACATTTCTTAAAGGTGCAGCCATAGTGCTGTTAATGGTGTTCTCAAGATGATCAAAGTAAGTTGAGAAAAAATAGCTAAAGAGAGTTTGTATCATGTAAAGAAATGATGTACCTTAAGCAAATTCACTCAAGTTCAGTTTCTATTCATAGCTTTAATGTGATTTTATTTGGTCTGCTTCTTACAGAAGATGGTGCTCCATGTTATATCCACTACAAAAAGCCAATAATTGCATAGTCATTTTTTATTTTCATTACTGTCATAAATACCTGTATAAAGCAGCTTAAGGGAAGAAGGGTTCATTTTGGCTCACAGTTTGAGGGAAGAAACTGGGGAAGTTTGCCTCCTGGTGGTGCGGGAATGCTGTTGGGACCCTTCACATTTCAACAGAATAGCAACAGAGGGAATAGATCATTTATGTTCATTCAGCCTTTTCTTTTTCCCTCTGTTATTGAGTATGGGTACTAGCTCATGAGATGGTGCTACACATTTAGATGGTATCTTCTTCATTCCATAAGCTTCTGTGGAAATGCTCTCAAAGAAAAATGCAAGGTGTGTTCCCTGATGATTTCATATATAGTCAAGTTGATAGGATATACGTCTCAATGTTATTAAAGTTATATGAAGAATAGATAACAAAAGCATTTGCTTGCAATTATGATTTATTTCTTTCATTTGTAAAATGATAAAAAAAAGTTATCTCCTAATAATTTATTAATTAATAACAATTATTTATACAACCTTGGAAAGTTTTTATCAGAAATAAATTCAGTAGGCAATTGTGCCATTTTAACAAAGATTATCCTTCAGAACTGAATTAGCATCTAGAACTTAATTTCACCATATCAAGCTTATTAAAAAAAAAACTCTGTCCAAAGATATACAGAAAAGCCATTCATCATCACAAATTGGGGGGTTATTATGAAGAGGGCTATTTGTCACAAAACTGGAAATCCTGCAAGGAATTCCTGACAGAATGCCCAAGACTCCATTTAAAATAATACAAAGAAAATGTTTACCTATGGAATCTCTGGAGTTCACTTATTCACATTATTATTTAGTGTAGCTAATACACAACATCATAGACTTAGTCTTACATAAGAAAGAGGAAGGAACAGCAAACCATTCACTAACCTTTACTTTGATCATCTACCATGTACAGAATAACTTAGTTTACAGCCCATGTTGATGATAAACTAAATTTACTTCATACCAGAAGTCTAAGGGACTTTTTTAAAAACACAAATGATAGAATCATTTCTCTGTCTAACATTGTCTGGGGTACCCTCACTGTCCATAAGACACAGTCCAAACTTACCAGAGCCCTTCCACACTTCCAGATCTATCTTCTATTCCTCCTTCTTTCCAACTTCATGTCTGAGTACAAATTAAGAACAAGAAACAGACTCATCCATTCAGAATTCTGTATAAATTGTGTGCTCTGCCTGAAATGTTCTCCCCCCACCATGTTTACCTGTGAATCACTTGTAAGTCTCAAGATAGATCAGCTCCTCCTACAGCACCCATTTATAGACCTGCAACTCTTACCCTAATCCAGCATATCTGATCATCATTATGGGTGCTGAGTGTTTATGAAATTCCTGCAGTGCCATTCCCATTCCTGAGACAGGTCCTGCTGCTACTTTTTTGTCTTTGAATGTTGTAATACCAGTGTTACCAGACACCAGTTTTCTTCTATTGCATCAAAAATTCTCTGAGCCAGGTGAAAAAGCTTCAAAACATTCATTTCTGATTCCAGCAAAGGCAATACAACTACACCACTTAGATCTCTTCAGGGAATAACATCACATCCTCATGGCCAGGGTGATCCAATCACAGACCAGAAAATTCATGTTTCCATAGAATCTCCCCAAATTTCTGTTGGGGAGTGAAGTGTTCAGAGGGCACAGAAAAGAATTTTTGAGACTTCAGAGGTCATAAACAGGTCCCCGCACTAAAATGTCATCTAGACAGAAGCAAACATAAAAACCCATGCAGTAGATGAAACCAGTGACTCCTCCATTACTTCCCTACTGGGATTTGTGCTTCAGTGTGTCTGGTGCCCTAAAAGGAAATCTTCAAGTTGAGGACATTATCTGAAGTTTTGTGATCCTATCTGGTCCTGTTAAATCTCCCAAGAAAGCAACACTTAACACAAACAGAAAATGAACTGTAATCTCAAGTTTCACAGCCCACTCCCCTATCAACCCTGAGTAGCCATTTCTAGGAAAATTCATCTAAAGCTGGTTATGAAAGTGAATCAGATGACATTTCCCTCGGATGTGACCTACTGGACTTATTAAAATGTTACATGGACTGGCTGAAATAGTTACTCTAATAGTTACTTCATGGAAGCATTTGTAGTTGAGGCATGACTAGCTTCTAGAATAAACGCATACAGAATTACATAATATAACCAGTATGCACATTTCCTTTGATACTTCAAATATAATACACCAGTGAGTTGCAAACCATAATAAAAAGCACAGTGTGCCCAATTACATTTGAATTCCACATAAGTGAAATACAATGGTTTCTAGTGAAGTGTGTCCTATGCAACATATGGAGCATGAGATATTAAAACATTTTTTTGACATTTAAATTTAACTAAATGACCCACATTTTAAGTGTCAATGATACTTTATCTGAAATGATGTAGCACCATCATGATCATACATAAAACTCTTAGAGATGCCCCCCATCATTCTTGATTTTTATTTATGCAGTATGAACTACTAAGCACCAGCCTTTTCTTCCAAATAATGGGCTGTAATGAAGTGTACTCTCAAACTTAGACATTTTTCCACTCTTCATTTTCACTGTCTTCTTATTTTACAGAGCTGTTTATGTTTTTCCAAGCTTAATAGCTCATCAAAAAGCATTTGAAACTTCATTAGACAAAGAGAAAACAAGATGTGCCCACAAAATAAAGGGAACCTCCCGGTGTTCAATAAAAAAAAGTACGAGGAAGATTAAAAAAACTAAACTTAATAAGCAAATCTCTCCAAGGATATTTTCATAGCTTGTTGTCCTCCCACACTCTGGAAAATATTACTGCATCAAAGATAGAGGATACATACCAAAGTTAAGGCTTCCCAGTGCTCTATGGAATTGAGAACAGTGTTACATTAAGAAGTGAGACAAGTGACTGCTCCTTCCTGGGAACATAGCAATTGATGTAACTTTCCCAAAGGCCTGGAATGCAACCAGGAAAGACTTTCTCTGGTGTTTCCTTCTGACCTCATAAGGCTGTCAGTACTGTCCAACTTTAAGCACATTTATACTTAAGTTACTCTTCCTGTACTAGACTTAACATTGCATATACTGTATTCTAGAAGCTATAAAACAAAAAGGGGGAGGAGGGCTCTTGACTCGGTAGTGTAGAGTCTCTTGTTTACATACATATTCATTGCATAGGGTTTCAAAAATGATCTTTTACTTGTGCTATCCATTCAATAAGCCCATGCTTATCTTAAAAGGGTTAAGAATCTAATTAAGAAAATTATATTAGAAGGTGTTAGTGACAAAATTTAGTATTCTAGATAGGACAATAGGGCAATATTTTTTAACTTAGCTTGTCTCGGATAAATAACTTCTTTTGCTATGTGCATCCACATTTATCTATCAAATAAGGTTAATAAAATGTTATATTTTAATGTTATAAAAATTATATATATATATATGTGTATATATATACATATATATATATGTATATATATATATATATCTCCATGCACAGAAGTTAAAAGGACCCCTAACTTACAGAGGTATTCAGCAGATAATACCTATTAGTTTTATAAGTATTTCTCCATAGAAAAAAGCATGCTATAAGCACATGACTCAACAGGAGAGAGTGAATCATACAACCACTGCATTTCAGATGTGACCTAATTCATATTCTATGTGGAGAAATAAAAAGAAAATATTTTATTTGCATGTGTAGGAAAATATCTGAAACTTTTCATAGCAAATGGGTATTCATGCTAACTTTAATGTTTAGAATAAGTTGAGCAATGAATAAGGGGAAGTTGTTTAACTTAGTGTATAAATAATTTGGGTATTTACAATAGGAATTTTAAGGTATTGTATGTGTGATTTTTAAAATGTGTCAGGATAAATATTTTGAAGTTTTCCTGATATGATTGCACTGTTATTTTGGAATAGCTGATATTTATTTCTGTCTTTGGATTTATCCCCATTGAGGCAGCAAGCATTTTTCTAGAGAAGAGATTGTAGACCAGAAATGAAGTGAGAAGAATGTGAGTATGGGAATGATTTATAATGACAATAATTGGAGCAAAAGACATGTTGAGGACAAATGAGACAAATGAACTACAGTTATGATGAAAAAGATAAAAGTATAGAGGTGTATTAGGGATGTCCTGCAGAAAGAACCAGAAGCTTACATCCCCTGACAGCTCTACCAGCCTCTATAGAAGGATGTATCTCCAGAAACCAGTGTTTCATCTACGACTACCCACCCACACTGGTACTCAAGGGTACTGTTAACTTATTCTGGGTTTATGATAAGATTCTCAAAAGCTTAGTTGTGGATATTTCCAGCACTAACAGACATGGATGGTGGTTTCATTTGGAGCCAGTCTGTGCTCTACATTTTATGTAAACAAACAGAACAAGCTTAGAAATCTCCAAGGTCAGAATTTTTCTACATACAGTTCAGATTAGCTTGGGCCAGGTAAACCTTAATGGTCTTGCAGTTTCTTAGTACTGAAGCATATGGTGTATGACGAGCACCCTTCATCCACTTTCTCAAATGTTCCTAATTAGAGAAGTTCTGTTACCACTGAACTCAGGACTGCAGACAAAGAACACATTTCCACGATTGTTTTAAAGACTACAACACATCGTCTCTTCAAACACATAGGGCTTAACTTATTCTCTGAAAGATCAATTTTGTCACAGAGACATTTTTCAAACTAATTTAATAATTCACACAAAATCTCAGAAAGGGGGTGCTGGGCTCATAGTGAGTTCTTCATAGTAGTTATACATTTTAAAATTACATTCCTTCTTTTAAGAGATTAAAATATGAACTTTCATAGATCATACGAAAACAAACTATTTTATAATCAATAATTATTTGGGGTTTAGATTTAAACAGCCACAGAAATCTAGTATTACAAATAATGACCTTTCTAATCTTGAGGAAGAAATGAGTTCTGAAGGAGAGAGAGTTTAGGTAAAAGGCAGGAAGAAACATTAACCAGAAATTGCAAGAGGGCACTCAGAGAGACTAAGTGGTAGATATTTAGGTCAGATTTTAGGCATGACTGTGGTATCAATGTGGAGTAACAACTGAAAAACCAGGACGATCACTCCAGGTCACTGCACTCCATGCTGCTCCAAAAAAACATCCGAGGAACAACAGGAATTTTTCAGATCAGATGTGGCCATTACACAGAGCAATGGGTGTCTGCACTGAACCAGAGAAGAAACTAGAGATCAAAGGAAATTGCAAATTCTACTCTAGTTCAACACAGCAACTCCCCCCTTATCCCCACACACCATGGTGCAAACTAAAACCAGAAAACTTTCACAATGTAACCTACATATGTTTTAGGCTTTATAAAATAGAACTAATTTTCAATATTATTTAGGGACAATTTCTCTCCAATTTTGACAGATTTTACTCTCAATTTTTAAAATTAATTAACTTAATTACTTTAAAAACTTGAAGATAAAGAAATCATGTTTGTAGGGAGGTGGTGGTGCACACCTTTAATCCCAACACTTGGGAGCAGAGGCAGGTGGATATATGTGAGTTCAAGACCAGCTTACTCTACAAGAGCTTAGTTCCAGGACAGGCTCCAAAGCTATAAGAAACTCTGTCTCAAAAAAAAAAAAAAAAAAAAAAGAGAGAGAGAGAGAGAGAGAGAGAGAGAGAGAGAGAGAGAGAGAAAAGAGAAAAGAAAAAAAATCATGTTTATTTTCTTTGTATATGTATGTCTGTGTAAATGAATACTGTGGGACAGAGGTACTCATGTTAGGGCTTGAAGAGGGCATCAGATGTTTTGGAGCTGGAGTTATAGGTAGTTAGTTATGAGCTGACTTTTTTGGGTTCTGGGACCTGAACTTGAATTATCTTCAAGAATATTATATACTATTAACTACAGAGCCATCACTTCAATCCCCACTGTTGATTCTTAAACATGTACATGAATTTTAGGATATTTAAGCTAGAATTTTAACATAAATAATCTTAATGACATGAACTTAAAGCTGAGCACAGGCAGATGACCAGGGACCCTAACTTGCTGAGCACTGGTTCAAGCTTTGTTCTCAGAATTCAGTGTAAGCCATCATGGGGATTTCCTTCAGGAGGGCCAGGCAGCAAGCTTCCATAACTGCAAGAATGCTGCAAGAAATGACACTGTGAGAAATATTCTCTAAATCACAATGAGGAAAATAAAGGGTATTAAAAGTTTATTCTATAAAGCAAAGTCATGGTTTAACAAAAAATGAATAAGAGGAACGACCAAAGGCCTTAAAAAGTTTGTCTGTCATAGAAAAAAACGTAAAAGTTTTGTCAAAGAATGGAGAGAAAAACAAAAAATTCCTAATGAGTGAGCCTGAAGTTACCAGGCTAAAAGGAGTTATGGATGTGTGAGGCCTGTGACACAAAGTAGGTAAAGTTTATGAGACACTATTTAGAATGTGATGCACTGTGATCATCAAATTATAACTTTGCTGCCAAGGCATTTAGTAGGGCAGGAAGGAGGAAGAATGAAAACATATAGCTCAGCAGTCACAACAGACCATTTTGTAGAGGTCTATACCAAAAGCCAACATTAGGGAGCAAAGATCTGATGGAGTAGCAGGTTATCCCATGAATGAACTCAGAAATAAGCAGATCTGGGAAACCTAAAACCTTGGAGCTAGATAGAATTTACCCTGATTTGAGAATGTATTCTTACTTGTAAGATCATCTCATCACCATCGACACTCTTGGTATGTTTGGCCTACTTCAAGCTACTTACTGATATTGTCTAATAAGATGTTTCACTAATGATTCTTGTTCCAACACTTTCCAAAGCTATAACCATCATATATCCTCAAATTAGCATCTGTGCAGTAGTTAATCACAGGTTCTTATAGCCCCTTCCTTTTTATCAACAGGGAAAAGTCTGAGAAGTTCCTCAGAAAATGTCTCTTTGCTATTCTTTAGTAAAAATCAAGTGCTAGAAAAATGCATGGAATGCTAAGCCTGGATTTGGAAAACGACAATGTGTCTCTTTTATATTTCCATCAAGAACGAATAACTGTTCAGTTTTCTCCATATACTCACCTGATCTTGTTATCTGTAGTTTGCTTTAGGTTTAGGATTTTTTTTAATAAGTTGATTAATTCTTTGAACAGTTCATACAGTGGACTTCCATCATATTTGACTCCTCCAACTACTTACATCCACCTCCAACACCCTTCCAGGCCATCTGTTTGTTCTGGAGGAAAAACTGCGGCCAGTCTATCCAAGCCACATTTGTGCCCAGGCCAGCGTGTATGTGCATGCGCATGCGCAGCAGGCGCTTCATGCCTGAGCCAAGCTGCCAAGCCTGCCTTAATGCTCAGAGATGCTGACAGATACCTGACCCAGAGACACCAATGAGGAAAGGGCAATGTAGCAGAGCCAGCCACCTGAGCCATTAGGACTTTGGGAGGGGATATAAAGGCAAACCTAGCCTCCTTAATAAATGAGTCTGCAGCACACTTTGCTACTCACTGACTCCTTCCTGGTGCCTGAGTTATTGGTGCTCCTGTGTCTTCTCACCCACTCCCTCAAGGGGTGTCTGAGCAGGGTTCTCTTTCTTTGTTTTTAAACACACCAAGTCCAATTTGCACTGCCTAGCTACTTTGAGTATAAGGCAGTATCGGGGAATACATCATTAAGGAAAATTACTTCTTCCTCTCCCAGCAGCTATCACAGCCAATAGCTCCTCAGGTAGTGCTTGGACATCCTGCCCACGTCTACTCTGTTTCCCAACTATCACCTCTTACATTCACCTCAATGGTGTAATTTTGTCTGGCTTGAGTTTGTGCAGGTCTTAGTGTAATACCAAACTGCTGTGTCTAGAAAACACCATTTTTTGGAGTTATTCACCACGTCTGCCTCTTATGATTTTTCTGCCTCCTCTTATGAGAAATATGCTTGAGACTTCTGAAAATTATTTATCATCTTCAAATGCAATTTTCCTATTAAAATCAGCATATAATGTGTTAGATGCCGTTATGACATTTTTGAACAAAGTGTGTTATATGTATATTTAATCATTCTTAGTGATATTTTCTATCAAAAGAGATGTAGAGTTTTATCCAAAATATTTTTTGTGTATTTTAACATGATGATAGGTGTCTTCTCTGAAGTCTTTTGATGTCTCATGCTCAATGTATGTATTGTATAAATCCATGGAAGAGTAAGAAACAATGTTGTCTTGTGTTCTTATTTAATAAGTTTATCATATTTTGTTGATTTTATTGGAGATAAATATGGTTATCCTACTTTTTCCTATTGGACCCTCTATATTTGTGACTTTATCGAGGTTTGGGAAGATTTCTTTAACTATTTCTTTATGCTTTCTGCCCCTTTTTGCATTCTGAAGTCCTTTAGTTCCAAAAACCTAAACATTTATTTTTCCAATATTGCCCCTAACTTTCCATAATTTTTCTTCTTTTTTTCATTTACTTCATTCTAATTGTTCATTTGTTTGATGGCAAATGTCCTTCATGTGCACTCATCAATTCTTTATTCCATCTGGTTTATGCAACTCTCCATGGTTTCAGTTTTACTAGAAGCTTTTTTTCACCTCAAGAGCTCCTGTTTGTTTGAATATTTTAAAAGTCATTTGTATACTTTTGAGGAATTTCTATATTAGGGTACTGAACATTCTCTATATCATCCTCAAGCACACTGAGTTTCCTTAAAACTGATATTTAATTATCTGTGTAATAGTGCTCTCAAACTCATCCGTTTCTGGCCTTGTATTTTTGAATAGTGGTTCCCTGAATGCTTTTGGTGCTTATTAGTGCACGACCTCATTTGCTGCTTGCTCAAGAGCTTATAGTCGCTTTGACTACTTCAGCCCTGAGTAGCACCCAGGGCCAGATTTGCTATTGTCATGTTTTCACTGTTTTGGTGTTGGAGAGTAATCTCAGTCTTAGGTTTCTTCCAAATGTAATGTTGGTGTATTAATTAGAAAAATGAGCAAAGTTCCTAGGGAAGAATATTGTGTCTCTTCAAGCCTTTCCTGGAGCCCATAGAGCCCTCCCCATGGCTAGTTAGCAACCCAACACTGGGCAGAGTCATTATGTCTCCTGTCATACCTGTGCTCATCAGGACTGCCTATCTATATGGTACCCTTTGTTCATAGTCTTCCAGTACCATCACAACACTGGAGTGTAATCAAAGTCCACAGCATTATAAGCTGCTTATTGCCAAAGTGGATTAACTCCTGATACTATTGATTCCAATTAGAAGTCCAGGAGAGGGGGCCACACGTCTTCCACAGGAATCAAGGCTGCTCAGAAGAGTTTATCATCTAGCAAGCCTGGGTGTGGTGGCTGTTAGGATACACTTTTTCAGGTTTTACTAACTTAGCAATAAGATTCAAAGCCAAAGCTTTGATTCCTATCCTGCCTATTTCCAGAAAATGGAGTCTTTCACTGCATCAAATTCCCTCTATTAGGGTACTTGCTATTAATGCAATTTCCTGGCCACCCAGGCTGCCACTAAACCAGAATGACTGAATCTCACAAAGTCAAAGAGATGTGCTGAAATCACCACAGTGGCCATATAAGTCCCACCTCACTGGGATACAGACGTTTCTTAGTCTAGATTTCTACTTGCACACATTGGCCTGGCATATCTTTGTGACTTTAGGTTTAGGAACATACAGTGGATACAGTCTATTGTCTGGCTAATGCTGATAAGCTGAGTTGTATGGAGTCCTATCCTTAGGGAACCAAACAGTCTTGGTTGGAGTATAGCTTTTCCCTGTCTCCCACTGAGTCTGGAAATGATGCTGGTTGAAACTGAGCCTGCTCCAGCTAGAAACGGACTCTATTTATATTAGGCTAATCTGTGAGTTCCGTTTGTGAGCTCAGGTGTTGTAAAGAGCCTTCAGTTTTACCAGATCTTAGGTGTACTTTAAGATGAAGCTCTGTGCTAACTCTGCACATTACTTCTCAGTAGATAGATTCACTCATAGCTCTGTCACTGAGATAGGAGAGAGGATAGTGGAGCCAGACAGACTCTTGGCCTAACGCTATTTCTAGACTTGATATTCATGCACTACATTGAGAGTAGAAGTCACAGGGCTTTCCTCAAGATTCAGTTTTACTGTGATGGGTGTTGCACCTGGTTTGATATTAAAGCCTAGACATTCTTTCTTGCCTTTCTTAACTTGGACTCAGTTCCATCATGATGAACTACTCAGGGTTGGGGAAGGAGTAGGGTGGCCAACTATATCCTTCCTGGCACCTTCACTAAGTTTTTCCATTTTGTTACATAGACAGCTGGCACTATACTTTCTCACTTGATTTCCTCGGCCCTTGTGAAGGTAATTGGTTCTCTTTAGAGGAGCTAAGGAAAAGTTACCAACTGGCATGCCTCTCAGAAGATTATTGGAAGATCTTACTATCTTGTTCTACCTGAATTGAAGGCTGGACCACTTTGAGCCTGGCTATGCAAGTAAATGAGATAATAGAAATCCTGTTATATTTGCTAGATGATAAAGGTAGAATAAACACTATACTTTTATATATGTGACAATCAGAACAAACCACAAGAACTAAATATAAATGCAATAAATAAATATAAGTTAAGCTTGTTAAGTATCAGCTGTTATGTTTCTGAGTGATAAGTATTTGTCTCTCGTTCTTAAAAGAAGTAATTATTCTATGATGTAACTAGCTGTTTCAAGTTTCCAAGGCTTTGAATGCCCCATAGGATAGATTGGGAACTGTAAACTAAAAGAAATACTTTCTACCCACCCCCCCCCAAAGAAGTCATTATTAACCACTAGATTCAAGTTATATCTCTCTGATAATAACAGGAGTGGAGTATACAAGGAAAACTACTGATCAATAATTGGTGTTTTTTAACCACTGCATATATTGTTTTATTTTAATTATTATTACACTTGTGCTTTGAACATGTGTGTGTTTATACATGTGTAGGTGTGTACAGCAGGGTATGGGGAATCTGTTCTCTCCTTCTGCCTTGTGGGACCTGAAATCAAACTTAGGGCATCAGGCTCAGTTCAGTGACAATTGGCTTTACCTGCTAAGCCATTTTTCCATCCCAGATACTGAATTTTTGGTTTGTGTGTCTGTTTGCTTTGCTTTGGGTTTTTTGTTTGGTTTTATTTGGTGGACTCTGAGCAGCATAAGCAGCAAATCGCTGACTTGTTTAGCTTTTCTTAACATATCATCCCCTTTTGATCGAAAGTCTGATATTTGATTACTTTGTATAAATATCAGAAATATTTTATATTATAGGTAAATTATTTATTTAAAGGTCAAAAGATAATTTGAAGGTCAAAAGATAGAAAAAGACAGATACATCTTGTAGTTAAATATCCTATCTAGTGTACAATAGGAATTAACCCTTGTTAACAAAGGAAATGATCCCAGAGATCAATGAAAAACAATGAAAACTTGCTTCATTTTATGAGAAGATACTCAAAGCAGTTAGTGAGAACAGTATAAAGAATCCCATGGCACACCCCAGATAATGGGAGACTAGGATAAGCTCTCATTTTTTGGGTTGCCACAGAAAGAAAGGCTAATTGTATTTCACTGTCAATCACCCCTTTCCTGTGATCATGGTACCACTCAGGGTTAAAGTCCTGGAGCCTTTAGTTTTCACCTTTATCCAATGGCCAGTGTTCAGAGACATAGAACCAATACCCTACCAGTGTGTGGACTATGAATCAAAGAAGGGTGTGATTGTGCAATGCTCAAATCCCCTTAATAGCAAATGATGGCAAATTCGTATTCCTTGGTCTTCATATTTGCTTTTCTTCTTTTCTCCACTCTCTAAAGCCAGACAATGTTGGATTGTCATGGACATTGAATGGATGGGTTTTGTTCTCGGAATCAGGAGTAGGACAGGAGGAAAAGCAGAGTTATTTTCAAGCACTCCTTAAAATTTTACACAGTACTTCAACCACTTTCTAACAGATGTAGTGGATATAAAATGGCTACCTTACACCAGTGGTTTCCCAATTTTGCTGTTGAGTTTAAAGCACCACCTGGGTATCTTAGGAAATATTGATGCCAAGCTCCCATTCCAGATACTCTGGCTTAATTGGTATTAGCTGTTATCTGGGAATTGAGAGTTTGAAAAGCTCCCTAGGTGTTTCTAATATGCTGCCAGTTTTTAAAATTACTCTTTACCCTTCAAAATTAATGTATATTTTTATTCTGGCTTTGTAAGAGTCAAAGATCCCTATAGAGAGATCTATTTTGTCAACATGTTTCAGTTTTTCAGTGTACAAACTACTTTGGTGTTTATTTAGCTGTTATCTTTATATGAGCCCAATGTGACTCCTCAGAAAGTCTTTACAATTATGTAAGAATTTTCTATGTATTTTTAAGAGTAGGAAATTGGCATATTCCACCAAATAATCTCCAAATGATGGCAGTTGTTCACACTTTACATTCTTCTGAGATGTCACTTGACTAATACCAGCAATAACTTAAAAGAGATTCAAGCTCTGAAATTGATGCAAATCCTGTTTCCCAGCCTCTGGAGTAGAGATAGTAATAAGTACATGAACCTTGGCAGTATGGTAAATGTCATATTTAAATTTAATTTGCATGTATGTTAATTTCCAGTGAAAGATAAAAATGATAGGTTCATCATTTTCATTAAGATGTGGACTTTTAAAGAAAATACTGGGAAGAAAAAAATCTTAAGCACATGATAGATTTCAAGGAATGGATGCTATTCTTACAGGAAGAGATTCTGTGCCCTTGACTACCCTACCATTTTCCTGTCTATTCTGTCTAGGACTAACATTGGTCCAACTCTCCTTAAGACTGAGGTGAATTGAGCTCATATTTCTGGCTCAAAATATCCATCTAAAATATGGAAGTGAAAACCCAGAATCTGAAGTTCCTTTGAGCTCTGTTGTCCTTTCTACAGTTTGTAAATTCGGTAGAGATTGTAATCTCCTCCCCCCCCCATTAAGATAGAAACACAGAAAAGTTGCATTTCTTCTTTTAAACCTTTTGTCTCTGTACATTTCTAGCTTAACAGGTAATGTGACCTTGAAAGCTAACATCTGAGGCTTGCCCTCCCCTGAATAAAGCACCACTGGCCTCTTGTTCACTTGTTGGAAATTTTGCCAAGACCTTTCTCCCATGATGCTCTGTATCTGTGTGTCTGTCTGTATCATTGCTTATAAATACTCAGTTTGTGTTTTCCTCACTAAGCTTAAATTCTTCAAGATCACTTTCCTTTTACTATGACTATTATTACCATTATTATAATTATAATTATTATTAACACAGTCACAATTCTAATCAGGGAGCAGACCCTTATTGGATCAATTTTGTTGTCCTCTACTGTAGAATGTGTTCAAATATTAGACCATTATTATTTAGCACAGAGCTTTTCTGAGTGTGATTCCAGAACAATTGTCATCACCCTGCCTCAGAAATATTAGAATGCTAATTCTCCCAGACAATTCCATATCTATCAAATCAAAAACATTAGGGTTAAGTCCCTAAATCCATTTTAATCATTTCTCAATTCTGATATATGATAATGTTTGTTAACCACTGATCTCAGAGAGTTTATTTGACCTGTGGACAAGAAACAGGGTCCAAAGGCTTTTCTACATATGTTCAAATGATGAAATACAGTGACCAAATGCAAATTCTTACAAGCTCTGCCTCCACAACATTCTCATCTAGCCTTAGTTTGTCTAAGTTTGAATCAAATTTAGGAGGGGAAACTACCTGCAATACTAGAATGAGATGTTAAATGATTCCTGTGCTAGTTTAAAGAGTTCCCAGTGCCCTAATTCTTACCTACAGATCGTACACTGTGCAACACTCTCACAGTTGTAACTTTCAGGCTACATGAGAGAATAAGAGATACTAGCAGTAAAACTGTGTGTGTGTGTTTGCCTGTGCTATTGTGTGTGTCTAGGTCAGAGGAGATCGTTCAGGAGTAGCATCTCTCCTTTCACCATGTGGGTTCCAGGAACTGACCTTAGGCTTGGTGGCAGACTCTTATACCCAATGAACCACCTCACCAGCTCCTAGCAGTACACAATATTAGGCTGAGGGAGCTACCTTCTAATTTCCCCATGGAAACTAGACCAAATTTTCAGTATTTTCCTTTATGCTGATTCCTTGAAAAAGCAACTCTGGTGAATGTTGATTTGAGAGCTTGCCCAACTTATGATTGTTTCCCTGTCTACAGAAAAGTATAATTTAGGGCCAGGCATTAATCATGTCTTAGGATATTTGTACATGAACATAAAAGGTATATATCTTAGAAAATTAATCATGATTACAACAAAACACAGACAAAATGGAATGGTGTTACCAAGATCAAGGGTTTGGGAGCCATAAATTTTGAGATAAAATTTATTGTATATGACCTTTCAGAAAGCTCCATGGTCTGCAAGCACTCCAGCTAATGAACAATTCTACTGTGATATTATGCTGCATGTACTTAATATGGCTGACCTCTTGTTTCCTTTGCACATCTATTCAAGGTGCCTAGGGCCATGCCAGCAATACAAATGCCACTTTCTCATATTGTACTTCTTCCCTTAACTATAAAAAAGATGAAAAAATGAACATCGTTTCATAGTTATTGTATCCAACTAATATTTTTAAATATTTTGTATTTTACTTTATAATATCAAGTCGTTCTTTATCATTCCTGCTGAATGCACTTAGCCTACAACATGTTTTGACTCTGTACATGGTACTTTCCTTGTTACAGCCTCCCTGCTTATGAACATCTCTCACTATCTATATGGTAAGAGTCACTTTACAGTGGTTCCTCACTACTGTCATCAGGGGTCTTATTGCTAATCACATTAGTTTACTTGGGCTTCCAAAACGTACCACTAGCTGAGTAGCTAAAGTGTTGAAAATTCACTCTGCAACATTCTAGAGGCTACAAGTTAGAGATCAATGTATTCACCAAATTGGTTTCTTCTGACCTTATAAGTGCCCATGTTTCCCCTGCTTTATTTGGTCTTCAGTTGTGCATGTCTGTGACACCGACACCGACAGGAAGGCAGTCATATGGAATCAGGGCACAGTAAATACACTATAAAAATTCACTATAACTTAATTACCATCTCAAAAACATTAGTTCTAAATATAGTCACCTCTTGATTAGAGGGGCTATGATTTTAATGTCTGATATTTTAAAGAGCATAGTTTACTCCATACTATACATATAGTTCTGTCACAAACTTACAAAATATTGTATTCCAATATATTAAGCTCTCAGTGTGGACTATTTTGGGGGGTGGTTAAAGGCGAAGATCAGAGAAGCAAAGAGACCAGCCACTAGAGAGTTCTCACCTCTACCAATGCTCAGACCCAAGGGGTAATCCTGTCCTTAGATTGCAACTCAAGACTCCATTGGCCCTCTGCACTGCTCTCCACCAAACCTCAGACTGCACTGAGCTCCTGTCTCCTCCCACATTATATTCCTCACTAGTGCTAGGCTTAAAGGTGTGGGATCCCAAGTGCTGGGATCAAAGGTGTTTCTATTTTAGATTGGATAGATTTTATTTAGCTCAGAGTGACCTTGAATTAACGAAGATCTGACTGCCTCTGTCTCCCGAGTGCAGAGATTAAAGGTGTGTATCACCATTATGAACTAATTTTCTGTTCTATCAATAACTTGGTTAAAATCCTTAGTGTTGGGATATTTTGTTGTTTGGAGTCTTCCTTTCTTCATTGATTTATCTATTTCTCTTCTACCTATTTTTCTTGTATGACATCACCCATCATATGGTCAAGTCTTTGCATTAAGTTAAAAGTGTTTTCTAACCATGTACTCCACAAATCAACCACTGAAGCATCAGCAAGTTAGTGTGTGTAGTGAGAAAGGACAGATAGGGACCTACTGATTATAAAGATCACACATTAACCTGCTATCTTCCAAGACAAATATACTCATTTTCCATGTAGAAAATGAGATATTATGTTCCTTAACTTTCTTCATAAGCATATTTGTTACATTTGACTTCAGTAAACAAAATTCATCCATTTTTCACTTTTATCTCTACTAAAGGCAAATAAATAATGAACTCTCTTTTTCAAGGAATTTTTAATCTCCTAATGCTTTTTTTTTTGTTCTTAGGAATTTTATCAGTTAAGATTTTATTCGCTCTTACTTAAAACAAAAAGCACATATTGGTATTTCCTTATCAATCTAACAAGCTCATATTATTAAATAAGCAAAAATTATTTTTTAAAATTTCCATCTATTTTTACATCTAATATTTATTTATTTATTTATTTATTTATTTTGCAAAGGCATCTTTACTTTTTGTCCCACTCCCCTGACTTCTGCTTTCTAGTCATGCCATTCTTCTTTCTGGCCTTCTTATCAAGGTGAATGTGGTTTGTCACATTACCATTGGCAATGTTGAGGATAAAAGCAAGGGAGATGCTTAAAATTGCTCTGATAAGGTATCTTTCCTAAACTGCTTTACTCAGATTCCATTTCAACTTTTAAAAATCTCACCTTATGGATGGGTATACAACACTGTTCTTACTTCCTTGCAGGTAATTCCATCTCAGTTCATTTCCCCAAATTCCCTCTGATCTCTGATGTCACTGCCTCGTCTTCAATTTTGTCACTACTATCTTTGAGCTTGGAAAAGTGCTAGAGTTAGTTGTTAGGAGTTGAGTGAATCTTGGATAAATGAATGAAAATATAGACTTTGACCCCATGTAAGCTAAATTTACACATGTAATAGCCCAAATTTTTAAAAACAAACAAACAAAAAGTTAAAAAGAAAACATCTGCAAGTATATCTATACACAAGATATGACAGATTATATCTCTTTTTAAAATTTCATAATATAGTATTGTATTTTTTTTTTCAGGACAGGGTTTCCCTATAGCTTTGGAGCCTGTCCTGGAACTTGTCAGTGACAAATATCTAAGCAGTGCCATGGTTCAAATGCTCAAAATCATAAAGTCAATTGGTCCTTTTATTTATTTGTAATTTACTTTTATGCTGTAAGTAAATGAAGAAGAGTAGTGCTTAGCCTTACAGACTACAGCCAGGATTTCTGAATCTTCTTCGAATCCCCCATGACAGCGCCCCTTACCAGCAGGAAGTAGTTTGTAAAGAACAACGCCCAAATTCCCAAATATTGTCTATAAATGTATGTTTTCATTTAAATGGACTTGGTTATATAAAATAAATTTAAAAAATTTAAAAAAAAAGAAGAGTAGTGCTTACACTGGGGCTTTGGTTTTGTCTACCTCTACAGCTTTAAGGCAGAGTTCTTTGCCTAGAAAACAGTTGAAATCAGTGGCACAGTTAGCAGATATTTGGCATTTTGGATAAGCAGTTTTCCTATTGTGAAACCCATCACATTATGAAAATGAGCATGACTAAGCAGGCATAAAAGGACTGGGAATATTAGGTTATTTATCATAAAAGTCAGTCTTTATGGCTGCTTTTCTTAATGCAATGTACTATGATGAAATATGCATAAACACAAAATGAATGCTTAATTTCAAAGAGTGTCTATGGGACTTGTGGGACTAATTTAACAGATAGGCATAATTAATATGATAGCTATTGAATAACTTAAACTTGGAACAGCAGATAGTTGTTGGGGAAGGTACTAGCCTAGTTACGGTTTAGTTTGCTAAGGTGGCTAGAAAAATGAATACGTATTAGCAAAATGTAGAAAACAGATTCTTTCCATGATTATGTTGACACAAAAGTGAATAAATTAAGCCACCTCTCTTCTTCATATGATATTTATTCTAATATTACAAAAAAGTGCAAAGATATTTTTATTTTGTATGTTCGTAAGTGTGGAATATGTCCTCTACTTCTTAAACTACTGTCTTTAATTAGCCACTCACCTGCAATTTCATTTCTGTTAAAATGAATTTAGATCACACCTTACATAACTAGAAATTTCAAACTTATTTTAAATAAGAATGCAAGGTTACAGACGTCAATGAGGAACACAAGGCACAAACAGAAGAAGCAATTCCATTGGTACCTGCTGATCTCTGTTAAGTAGAAAACACCAAGGAGGCTGGAGCACTGAGTAAAGAGGTAATGGAGAGACAAAAGTTGGGAGTTGTCAGTAACAATCAAGGTTGAAAGCTTTCTCAACGGCTTTGCACTAGTAATAGGAGCAGATTTTAATCATTTGGATTAAACTTTGCTGTTTCTTTGGTGGGACATTAGTCTTGTGCCAATACTGTAACCTCTTTTTTTTTTTTATTTTTATTTTTTTATTCACTGTCCCATGAATTGGAGAAGTTTGTAAGAGATTTGTATTTGTTCAGCTCTATCCTGCATTTCTCTTATAACTTATACATAATGAATGCAGGTGGATAAATGTGAAGCTCTGGCTTCCTGAGGAATCCTCTTTACATGCAAAAGGCTGAATTCATATTCTCATCCACCATCACTTTTATCTTATGAAAACTTTTTTCCATTGGTTTAAAAAGAGACAAAGGTGTTGAAAGGCAGGGAGAAGTAAGGAAAGAAAGGCTTTTCTTATGTAATTTTATTATAGCTCTCAGTCTTTTAAACTCTCTGATATACACCAAGGAAACAAGACCTTTTAAATACAGTAGGACCCAAGCACATATGAACTCACAGAGATTGTCAGCATGTACAAGGCCTGCACATGTCTGAGTCAGATAGGTCTTGGGTTTAGATAAATGTCCCTACCCCTAACCTATCTCCAGTTGAAAACTGTCCATAGAGAGAGAAATAGTTTTCCCCATTGGAGTCTTACTGGGTACACAAACCATTCTTAAGGATAATCCCCATGTCCAGCAATAGACAACCAACACAAAATGAACTCAGTGACACTTTGGAATTATATTTGTTAATACCAAAATACAGGTTTTATATTTGTAACATGATAATGTAACCCAATTCTTGGTTATTCTTAAATGAAGCATAAGAGATGCAAAAATAAAATCTCTGAATCTTAACAAAATGAAGAATCAGTATTTAGAGTATCAACTTCTCTTTATAAGGAAGCTTGCTGTAACCAAGATTATGGGTTTAATAAATTCCTGGTATGTTGGTGGATATGATCATCTCACCAGTATTCAGGACCCTGCATAAAATCCTCGAGATCTTGGTAGTAACAGGGTCCTTCTCTTAAAATTGGAGACTCTAAGTCAAGCTGGGATATGTGAACTACTCTAAGATTTTTTTTTCATTCCTAGGTGTCATATTTGAGACTTGAGAAAACCTATGTGTTCAAGCTTCCTGGATCTGAATGTTTATGTCCTCCCCAGATTTCTGAAGATTTTTGTCACTAGAGTAGGTGTGAGTTTTCTGGATCTGCTTCATATCCTTCTCAAGAACCCCCTGTGGTCCTGCCCTTTTGGCTCTCTCAGCAGCACCATGGCTGGCAGCAAGAACAAGCACCTGAGGAAAGCCGGCAAGAAGGGAGCCAAGAAGAAAGTGGTTGATCAATTTTCAAAGAAAGATTGGTATGATGTGAAAGCTCTGGCCATGTTCAATATTAGAAACATTGGGAAGACACTAGTCACAAGGACCCAAGGAACCAAAATTGCATCTGATGGCCTCAAGGGTCGTGTGTTTGAAGTGAGCCTTGCTGATCTACAGAATGACGAAGTTGCGTTTAGAAAATCCAAGCCAATTACTGAGGATGTTCAGGGCAAAAACTGTCTGACTAATTTCCATGGCATGGATCTTACCCGGAACAAAATGTGTTCCATGGTCAAAAAGTGGCAGACCATGATCGAAGCACATGTTGATGTCAAGGCAACCGATGGTTATTTGCTCCTTCTGTTTTGTGTTGGTTTCACTAAAAAACGCAACAACCAGATACGCAAGACCTATGCACAGCACCAGCAGGTCTGCCAGATCCACAAGAAGGTGATGGAAATCATGACCAGAGAAGTGCAGACAAATGACTTGAAGGATGTGGTCAACAAATTGATTCCAGACAGCATTGGGAAAGACGTAGAAAAGGCTTGCCAGTCCATTTATCCTCTTCATGATGTCTTCATTAGAAAAGTAAAAATGCTGAAGAAACCCAAGTTTGAATTGGGAAAACTCATGGAGCTCCATGGTGAAGGTGGTAGTTCTGGAAAAGCTACTGGTGATGAGACAGGTGCTAAAGTTGAACGAGCTGTTGGATCCAAGAATCTGTTTAATATCCAGATCTTTAATAGTGACAAATAAAAAGTTATTTGTGGAGAAAAAAAAAGGAACCCCTTGTGTACTTGGGCTTCATCGTGCACATTAAGCTTTCCTTCATCCCTGGACATTCTACTCTTTCTACGGGTTTGACTGGCTAAATTTTCGTGACCTGTCAGAGCTCACTGATACTGGTTTCATCTTGATAGTCATTATCAAGTTCCTTTGTTTTTTATTCTTATGTTTGGATCCTGTTTTCTCTCTTTTTCTTTCTTTCTTCCTTCCTTTTTTCCTTCCTTCTTTTCTTTCTTCCTCTTTCCCTTCTTTCATTCCTCTTTTTCTTTCTTTTCTGTCTCTAGTTTGTGTCTGTGTTAGTCAAAATAGTCACTTTTACAGTCTCCAGAGGGTAACCACATAAAAGGGGAATAACTTAATCAATAAGCCTCACTACAGATTTTTATCTTGATTGCTTCCCCACACTTTGTCCTAATCTGAACTACCTTAGCTCTTGGCAGCTTCTATGAATCCAGATTCCAGGATTCATGAGTTTGGGATTCTTTCCTAATCTCGGGCACTGAGATAGAAGTGACTCTATGGGGAGCCTGTCTGAGTTCTTTCTACCAGTTTCAATGTGGATACTTGCATTCTGGAAGATAGAGGAATCCCATAAACCAGATGTAAGTTTCCCCACAAAATGATTTGATGTGTGCATTGCACTTCTGTCAGAATGCTCACGGGGGAAAGAAAATCTGGAGTATTTTATCCCATCAGTTGGTTAATGTCTTTCTCACAGATGTTTTTAATTGCTCTGTCGTAATGCACATTTGCCTTTAGTAGAGTGATTGACACTCTAACTCATTTGATCAGGTACCCAGACTCACTACTCGGTAAATAAAGCACATTACTCCTATAATTTCAATTTCCCAGTTTGAAAAAAAAAATGTCTATAATGTAATCCAACAAATTCTTTTAGGCTTAGAGTTGTAATTGAATATAAAATCTCATTGTTAGGCAAAAAAAAAAAAAAAAAAAAAAAAAAAAAAAACCTACCCACTGTGCTCAAAAACATTAATTCCATGATTTATACTCTGCTGTATATTCTGGAACTCATACTGGGTCAAGTTTTGTGAAACTCAAAGTAGAAAAACCATTAACAATCAGGACAAGTTTTTATATTTCCCATTTTAACATATTAATGCAGTATTATACTGGTGGTATTTTGTGTAAACTAATCCTGAACCTGACTGACAAGCATCAAGAACAGATGTTGTAGATTTATAGAGAAGGTAATGAATTTTCATGGTTGGGGATAGGAGGTCAAGAGTGACAGAGACACTTGGGAAACTGTAGTTCAAACAAATGTTAACCAACAAATGATAAGAAAAAATACAGAAGGAAGTAACAAAGATTTGCAAGATGAGAACTAAATGAGAAGAAGAAATGGTAGGTGGTGAATGAATAGCTCAGAAAACAACAGTTAAAGGTGATTCCAAGATTAGGTAAGAAAGAAATTGTAGTAACAGATGGTTTTCCTATTACAAAAAGGAATGTTATTTTAAGGGTCTTCAACACTTTCAACATTCTAGTTAGATAATATCATTAGCTGATACAGAGGTATCTATGGGTGTGTGAGTATGGGTGTGACTCATTAGTAAAAAATCAACTATTATGAATGATTTTGGACTTAGTATTACCAATTACTAAAGAACAAGTCTTTCACTAATGTAGGAGTCCCTCAATTTAGTATGTATTAGGGATTTGAAAGAATATGCATGCATGTTTGGTAATTCAATTTCCTTTTTAGAAATGTTCACTTCATTATGTTTAAGTCTATGTATGGTATATGTACATAAGTGCATTTGAGTCTGAAGGCCAGAGGAGTTGGAGGGAAGCTACAGGTGGTTGCTAGCCCTGCACGTAGATGGTGAAGCCTGAACTAAGGCCTAATTCAAGAGTAGTTAGTCTCTTCACCATTGAACTATTTTTATAGCTCAATTATCTTTCTCCATCAAAGATAAACAAATAAAACTGGTTACATGGGAACTGTTCAAAGTAACTTGATTATTTTTTTGGCTCAGCAAACTTAATAATTATTTATGTTCGTTCTACAGTCTTTTAAACTTGAGTCCTTTCATCCTTGCAAGTGCAAGCTGAGCTCTTACAAGGAGTGGTAAAATTCTATGTTTTGTAACAGTTTTGAAACTGCTTTGCTCAATCAATTGAATAACAGGTGTAGAAAAGTCTTGCTGGCATTGAAAAATCCTTCTCAGTATCTAATTTTTACCATCATAATTCACAAAATGTTATAAGCTTCTAACATTTTAAATGAATGTGCACATGCTTTGAACTGCTGATATTCCTTTTTAAGATTTATGCTTCTGACATTAATTATAACCACAGGATTCTGGGAGTTATGATGGTACATGTGAATTAAAACAGTAAAGGAGAGAATGAGAAGTAGAAGCTCAGAAAGGGATTTTTCGGGTATCTAGAGAAAGTGTTACATTTTAATTATAATAGTTGATGGATATGCATTTTGCTAAAAGCATCCATTGTATCATACTACTTCAGAACACTTTCAAAGACAGAACACACACTGTTGACTCATAAGGCTATAGCTCTTAATGACATCCTAGCCATCTTGTATAAATATAGTTAGGCCCAATAGTGGTGGAATCACCACTATTAGCTGGTGGCATATTACTACACATGTTAACTTGCATGTATTTTAAAAAGGAGACTACATTGAGCATTTAATAAACTTTATCTAATTGATAAAATAATAGTTAAGGATGACATCTGTTCTCTGCTCTGTAAATACTCATAGTTTTGGATATTAGAAATATTTCTTAGGATCCAACCTTTTTCAATAAAGTAATTTGGACTCAAATGAGTAACAATCTATTTGAGTACTGAATTGCCCAGTTCTCTGTAAATAGGCAATCTGTTTTGTAGTCCACAAAATAATATACTTTATGTACTTTTGCTTTTATGCAGTATATTTTAATCAACAACATCATGCAATTAGTTTCATTTCATGGGCATGAGTCTTGGAACTCTGCTTTCTTCCTGTTCATTGTCCTGGCACTAACCAGACAGATGAGTGTTTATTGAATTCCTGACCAAGTGCATCGGAGTGAATACAAACATGTGTTCTTTTCATAAGCATATTCTTTATTTATAAAAATTACAGTTCTTATGACTTGGCTCTCTTTTTATAAGACACATGGAATTTTAGTTTTCCCAAGCCATGGTTCCATACCTATTCACATTCCTCCTTCCATCAATAAGACTGTCTTATCTATGCCACAGAGATGAAAAATGACTGAATATTAAATATAGTCAAGCATTGAAAACAGCGCTAATGCAAAGTTCCTAATATGCCTGAAGTTTTCCCATAGAAACATAATTTGTTCTAAAATGTATCTTAAAATGGAACATAACAACATCTAGACAGGTATATCCTTAACACATCATACTGGTTCTATCTGGGAAACAAAATTGGAGGAAACGGCTGGGAAAATCTTTACTTCTTATTTCCCTGTCAAGAAGCTAATTCTGATTTTTTTTAAAAAAAGTATTGTTATGACAAAATATTTCCACAAATAGGATATCTGAAAATTCCAGGTGCCAAAAGTCATAAAAAGTTAATGAAAAAAGGTTACAGAAGACACTAGTAAGTGGAAATATACTGTGTGTTCATTATCAGAAGAATAAATATTGTCAAGATTTATGCTATCCAAAATGTTCTACGAGTCACTCCCTCCAATATCTCCCCAAATACTATCCTAAGTCTCTCAATGTCTGCAAAATATCTGTCTGTGGGTCTATACATTTGTTTCCATCTGCTTTGGGAGGGTTGAGTAAGACACTAAGACACTAAGCTATGAGTATAATAGAATATATTTAGAAGTTAATTAAATGCTACTTTCTTTTTTCTTTCTTTCCTTTCTTTTCTTTTCATTCATTCTTTCTTTCTTTCTTTCTTTTTTTTTTTAAGAATAATAGTATTTGGTTTTACCCTAAGATCCTGGCTTATATTGTCTCAGGTTTCTATCCACACAAGAAGTGTTGGTATGGATTCCATCTCTTGGAGTTGGAGTGAGCCTTAAGGCAACCGAGTTATTGGAGGATTATACTCCCTTAAGCTGTGTGCCACCAGCCCACTAGCATATCTTGCAGGAATGGCAGCAGGAAGGGACTGTGGATGGCTTGGAATGTATGTTTCTTCTCCTTTGGTATTGTGCAGCACTCTTTCCTGTACCAAAGACACTAGCATGTACAGGTGAAAGCTATATGTAGGCCCTAGCTTGACTTCTCCATGGTCAGTTAATTGTGTAGGTGTTGTCTTAAGTAGGACCTTGTCCTCAGTTCATGGAGAGCAACCTATGGTCTTGACAACAGCCTGGGTTCTTTAGGGGTTGCCAACAAGACCACTTTGACAAACAACATAACTGGATGTAACCCAATCCCAGCACTGAATCCTCATTTTGTAATAAGAAATGACCAATTAGGGCTTTGTCTTCCACATTATTTGGCGATTTCATTTAGACCACCTTCATATATGTATATAGTTTAGGAAGTTTCTACTGTTCTAGGTTTCCACGCTTCTCAAATGGTCCATAATTTTAGCCGTCTCCTCTTTTGTTCTGTCCCTCCTCTCTCTCCTGTCTCCACTTAATCCCTTTGTCCTAATCCCACCTCCATGCATCTATAATTATCTACTCTATTTCCCTTTCATAGGGAGAGCTGTCCCCCTCACTTCCTTACAAAAATTGTATTTCTGGGTCTGAGATACCTCAGTCAGGATTTTTTTTTTTTCTCTAGTACTATCCACTTACTTCCCAATTCCAGGTTTCAATTTTTTTATAGTCACATAATATTCCATTGTGTCAGTGTGCCACATTTTCTTTATCAAGTTATCTGTTAAAGGTTAACCAGGTTGTTTCCAGGTTCTGTCTGTTATGAATAGAATGACCATTATTGACCAAGTGTATACATCCAAGAATGGTATAGCAGGATCATGAGGTAAATCAATTCCTATCTCCCCATGGAACTCCCACACTGATTTTCATAATGACTGTACCAGTTTGCAATCCCACTAACAGTGGTTGGGTGCTCAACTTGCTCCGCATCTTCAGCAGCATGAGCTGTCACGTGGTTTATTGATCTTAGCCATTCTGACAGATATAAGATGAAATCTTAAAGTAGTTTTGGATGGAATTTCCCTGATGACTAAAGATGTTGTTTAACCACCTAAATATATGAGCATGTGTTACTTTGTACATGACTGCACACTATACATAAAAAAAAGTTCAAAATGGATTAAGTTGCATTCATAAACCATATATCATTTTGTACCCTATAAACATATACAATGTTGATTTATTAATTTATATTTTTAAAATATATAAAAGTATAACTAATGAATAAATAGAAATGCAGAGTAATGAAATATTTCCTTAAAGTCACATTTTTATAAAATAATGTTAAAAACATAAAAGTAACATTATATGGACTGAGTAGGTTGTATTAGGAATACATACATGTATTCATATACATATATGTATGTAGCAACAGTTAATGAAAAACAGGCCATGAAATTAAAAGAGAGCAAGAAGGGGAGATGTTTATGGAAAAAAAGAAGTGGGAAATTATGTAATGATATAATCTCAAAAAATAAAATAATTTAATAAACACCAAAAAATAAGTGAATCTTATCAACCAAAATAATTACCAAACTCATAATAGTGTAAAGTATAGACACATATTTCAGACATACATGTCTATATTATATTCATATCTATAAGTTTTGTATTTATTTTATAATGTCACAAACTCTTTAAGCCTTAAAACTGAAAAATTCAGAGTAGGAAATTGAAATTATTTTCTTTATCTAATATGAAACATATACATAAAATCTAAGAGAACATTTAAAAATAAACTGTACATTAGCCAACAAGCACTCATCCATATATGACTGATATAATCAGGATTCATGCAGTCCATGTCACATAAGTTCAAAAGCTACAGTAATGAATAAAATAATTTACTATAATTATTATATGCTAGTTACATTTCTCTTGTATATTTATTGTTTGAAAGTATCATAATTGCTGTGCTTTGTCCTCTGTGAGGAAATGAGTGGATAGAGAATATTATCTTCTATGGAATACACACAGTGTGAGCAGTGGTTCTAATTCTGACCTCAAGTGGCCAGACTCCAGGACACAGCTGCCTGGTTAGCATTCTGTACCCAGTGGTGACTGGGTGTCAGAAATATCCTTTTGTCTTCTCCTATTTTGTGGTGAAAATGTTTGACAAGAGGAGGTCCTATTTGTGTCATAATTTTCTAACCGTGACTGTTTTATCTTCTTGAAATAGCTTCCCATGTGTAAATTCATGTCTACATTATTTAATTATTCCAAAAGACCACACACTTAGGATATTTGATTGAGTTTTTAACTTATATTCCCCAGCTATATTAGAAAATTAGTATTCGAGGATAATCTTATTGCATAGCTTTTGTCCGATAGATTTTAATCCAATGTGAATTAAAATAATTTTAATTTAATTTTATATTATCTCTAATTATAAAATAAACTCAAACAACCATCAAATATACATATTTGGAGATTTAATGGAGAATAAGCATACTAAAATATATATTTCAGAAGTAATTGTGAAAATCAGTAACTGTATATATCACAATAATTTTTAATTAAAAAGCAAAGATTTCATGCAATCTAGAAATGTGTACACCATAGAAAGAAAAATGGAAATAATGAGAAGTATTTTTCACAATTAAGATAATTATAATGTTATGAATATGTAATATTCAACTGCCATAGAAATACATTATTGTATATTTCTTGCTTTAAATGTTATGGTTGCTTTATTAAGGTTTTACTTTATTTTATTTTTTTAAACAGAGTCTCAGTATGTAGTCCTGGCTGGCCTACAACTCACTATGATACTAGGCTGGTCTTAGTCTCATAAAGACCTGCCTCATAAGTGATAGGATTGAAGGCGGATACCACAATGCTTGTTGGTATTTTATTTTATAAGATAAAAGTTAAGTATTTAGTACTTACACCTTTTTATTTGTTTGAATTTTATTTTTGTAACATAGCATTTAAAGTACAGAGTGCTTCCTGATACAGTATATATAGAGAAAATAACAGATGATTACAGGATTAATAGCTCCAAATAATTACAATGACAATACTCCACTGTCTTTTAGGGAGAAATCACCAATTAAGCCACATCTCCTTTCCATTACCATCTCTTGCCAATTAAAGTCTGATGTATTTAGTCAGTTTTATACAGATGAAGCTTTTAGTCCTTATTAGATTGAAGGGTTTACATCTTGGCAGGATTATAAAGGGTTCTGTCATTTAACTTTTATATGCCCATAAAAATACTCCCCCAGATCTGCTTCCCACTTCCTAACATCTTCCATTGTCACCAAAGATATCAAAAAATGTCTTCTATTGTTACAAGTAATGTGATGCTTGTTAACACTTAACATTTACATTTTCTCATGATGCAATTATGCAAGAAGGGAGATTCAGAGCAGTTAATGCAAAGTATAGAGTGTTCAGAGTGCTAATATTTATAAACTTTTAGGATCCACAATCATTATGGCTCAATAAGAGGCTATGGTGGGAAAGATATTTACTAGCAATTAGTGTAGTTGTTTGACACTTGTCTATAATCACAGTGGAATGTGATGGGAACAATAAGCAAAGAGCTCTTCTGAATCACACATAGAGCATGGAACTGGCCATAGATATGGCGTGCAGAAGAGTTCCTGGGAGAATCATTGCTGGGCTTCGTGTCTCGGTTTTCTCTTCGTAAACTGGAGCCAATAGCCTAGTCATTCATTCTCTGAAGCAACAAATTCTCCTTCCTTTACTTAGGAAAGTAATCAGCGATAAGTTTTCTGTGAAAAAATACTTGGGGAGTAGTAGTGTTAAGCACACAGCAGCTGCTGGGTGTGTGATGGTGATACTGGGGTCATGATTGACCGTTCCACTGGGCTAATGTCTGAATTGTTCCGGGCTCCAAATGAACATTATTATTCCCTTCTTCCGAAAGGAACAAATATGTGGATTCTGAAAAAGACATTTCACTGATTTTTTCAAATCAAAAGTTTAACATCAATAAATATCCTGGGGAAATAAGGCATTGTGAACCTAAGGCAAGAGATTATGCATGCCTCTATTCTCATCATCTCTCTATGTATTCTTCTGCCCAAGTCACTGACTTTAATAACAAAACTCACCACGAGGGAGGAAGCAGGGCACCTCAATTCTTCATGAGAACAACAAGAGATGTGAAATCTAAGAATATACTTGAAACTTAAAACTAAAATATTTAACTTGTGTATTAAGATACCTTATGTACCCAGAGGTCTGTGATCTGCACTTGTGATGATTTTCTCATTACCATACAAATAATACTCTTAGTACTTGAAAATCAGACACAGATTATTATATATATATATATATAAATATTATTATAATATTAATATATTATATTTTATTATACCTACCTATGAGGTGGGTATTGTTATTACTAAATATTCATTCTCTATTCACAGTCATGCACAACCCACATTTTCCTCCAGCTATGCTCATATTTTTATGTTTCTGTATTGTAAATTTCACCAGAAAAGTCAGTCAGTACCCAGTAACAGGCTAAACCTCTCTCAGATGTACTTTCGTCAAACTTTCCATTGGTTCCCTTTGTTTTAGAAGAGTTCCTACCGACCTTCACAACTGGCCTGCCTTCCCCCAGGATCTTCTTGGCCTTGCTTCTGCTTACACTGCTGAAGGCTTGATAGAATCCCAGCTACTCCACACACCAAGAGTTTAAAATTTTCACAGCCTGAGGATACAAGAGTGGGCTCTGTGCTTTGTGTGAATTTACTTTCTTAATGCTCATCCAGTTCACCTCCTTGTTTCTCAAGTCTGTTCTAATGCTGGTTTCTCTCTCAAGCTCTACTAGATACCCTGTAAGATAAGGCCACACAACATGATGCACTCTATTTTCCTTACTCTGATTTCCTCTTTCTCCCAGACATTCATTAACATGTAATATGTTAATTGCTTATTTATTAATTTTCTACCCACTCCATTATAAGTCCTTAGAGAAAAGACTTAATCTGTTTCTGTGTTCTATTGCCTGGGGCTTAGAAGCTGCTTACTTAGCTGTGAGTGACAAACATTAGATTCAGTACTTTCAAGCAAGCATTGCTTTTAAAATTTGTAACAACCCTACAGGCTGGACATTGTTATTCTAATGGTTTTGTAGGTAAGGAAACCAAACCTCACAAACTAATTTCACTATAAAAATAAACGATCCAAGATGGAAGGAAATCTTTTGACTAAATAGGATCAGAACCTGCTCCTGGAACTTGAGCTGGCTTTTGGGAACCTATTCCTCATGCTGGGTTGCCTTGTCCAGCTTTGATGCAGGGGGGAGGAGTTTGGTCTTGCCTCAACTTGATATGCCACGTTTTATTGACTATCACAGGAGGCCTGCCCCTTTTAGAAGCAAGGAAGAGTGGATGGGTAGGGGTGAGGATTGGGGTGTGTGTGGGGGGGGGTAGATGGGAAGTGAGGGGAGGGAACCTGGTAAAAAGACAGAAGGGAAGCTAGTTGCCATGTAAGACAACTGAAAAAAAATTAATTTTTTCATTGTGTTTTTTTTGGTCTTCTAGCCATGTGATTGCAGATATTTTCCCAACTCTTAAAACCACATAGATTTGCTGACAGCCCTTAAGTATAGGACTTTGAAAATACCCAGCAGGTTGTGAAATAAGCTGTGTCCCAATGTTTATAATTAGAACTCATTTCACATTTTTACTCAACAATGTGTCTTACTGGGTTTTGTGCCCTTCCCGGATTTATGGCTTCATTTCTAATTCCCCAGTAGCTGCATAGCTAAACAATACTAATTTTATTCATTTAATCTGAGGGAAGTGTACTAGGGAAATCAGCAATGGCATTGGCCTCTTAACTAGCTTCCCCATGTTCATTCTTTTAAGTCTTTATCTTTCACATTTGCATTGCACTTAGTCTGCATCATTCAAGAATCTCCAGCAAGTTCATTACATATGCATTCTGATTGCATTGAGAGCCTTTGGAGTTGCTGCTAGGCTAGTAGAGATAATTAAGAGCTTGGGCCTATGCTGACTTTAGAGCAAAGAACAGCATATTCTCAATTATCTGAGTTACCGGAAACCAGTTTTAATAAACCATATTCTATAGACTTAGAGGTGAGCAAATACTTCCTGTTTGCAATCTCCAGCTGGTTGGGGCAGGGAGCAATCTCAAACCCTGACCTCAGGGTGCCAAGCAGCTGTCCCTCCCTGGAACTGCCTCAGTCCAGACTCTGCCCCTGGGAAAGCCATCATCAGTGGCTCCACCCCAAAGGGCATTAAAAGGCACTACCTCATGGGCTCCTCTCATGGTTTTTCCTTTTCCATTGGGGCCACCTGGGAATGATTTACTCAGATTAAACCTGGATTTATTAATTCTGCTTGTTTGGCTTATTATATCAGCAGCAGTAGGATTCCAGTAACCAGGGATTCAAAACTTATCATTTCCACTCATGTACTTTAGCTACAAGTGTATCTATGACCTTTATATTTCAAGAGTGGTCAAGATATTTTGCTGTCTCCTCAGTTTAATAAAAATAAATGTTTGAGCCTGGCATTGGTTGTGCATGTCTTTAATTCCAGCACTGGGGAAGCAGAGGCAGGCCCATCTTTAGAGTTTGATATCTGTCTGGTCTACCGAGCAAGTTCTAGGATACGGAGAAAAATAAGCAAACAAAAGAAAATGTTTAATTTTAAACCTATTTTACATACCTATATACCCTGTGTTGCATATATATTCTACAGGCAAAGATAACTCCTAAGTGGAAAATATTTTAATTGTATTCCTAACATGAAACATATTGGATATGATATATTGTCTTCTTATTTTAATTTGAACTCTGTTTCTTACAACTTTAAAGCATTTTTAGCTACAAAGCACATTGATTAGGGATGATGGTTTACAGTTTCCTTCTTTTGATAAAACTTGAACTTTCCATCAAATGATATAGTCCTCAAAAGCCAGATTTGGGAAAAGTCTCTGCTCTTAGTTACATTTGTAAATTGTCAATTGTGAATTGTCATTAAGTGTCATTTTTTTCCTCAAAAGTATGAGAAAATTTGCCATCAACATTTTCTGGGACTACAAGGTTGTTTGGATTTTTTTGTTTGCCATTTGTTTTTTTTTTTCATTACTAGAAAAGAAATTCAAAAGAGACCCTGTTATTTACTGTTGAGCTAAGTAATTCCTGTTGCTACATTTTGACATGTAAATTCAATACTATCAGAAAAGAACTATTTAAATCCTATTTTTAAATCTACACTATTTGTGTTTTCTTGACAAACCATTTCTATACATCTCTCTGCACCCTCCAGCTCTTAGGTTCCCAACTACTCGAAAGCAAGTATGTATACTACATTTTCATTATCTATTCATCAGATTAAGGACATCTATTTCTTGGATGTTGTGAACAGAGCAATGAACACAGCTGAGCAAATATCTCTAGAGTAGGAAGTAGAGTCCTTTGTGTATGTGACCAGGAATGGTATGACTGAGTCATATAGTAGAGCTATTTCTAGATTTTGAGGGACTGCCACAGTGATTTGCTTTTTTTAAAAAAAAAAAAAAAAAAAAAAAAAAAAAAAAAACCTCTTTATTGAATCTTTGGGGATTTTACATCATGCATCCCAATTCTGTTTATCTCCTTGTCCCCTCATATTCCCCCTTCATCCCTTATGCATGCCCCCACTAAGGAAAAACAAAAAGTAAGCAAGCAAGCAAATAAAAGCAAGAAAAGGGGGGGGGGGTAGGCATTAAACCAAAATAGAACAAAAGCCACACCCAAAACAGAAAAATCTCTGCTTCTCCTCTCCTGCCTCCATCCATCCTGATGACACTCCCCTTTCCCCCATCAACTTGACTGGGAACTGTACATTGCTATGATCTGGCTAAGGCCTCTGTTTTTTGGTACACTATCCTCACGGGATCTTCACTGGAGCTCTTCTGTGTCTTAGAGATCTTGTGTGTAGCGTTCCACAGATCCAGTTCCTTTGTGAGCTCCAGTAGCACCTACATGAATTAGATGCTAGGGTAGGTCAACCCAGGCCTACGTGTTAGCCAGTCACATCAGAGCCAGCCACTGGGGTCACCAGCCTTGCCCAATGATTTTCGGAGTAGTTGCTCCAATTTGTACTCCCACCAACAGTGCATAGGGCTTCCCAAATCCCCACAAACCTGGCAACATTTTTTTTTCTGTTTTACATTTCATTTGTTGTTGTTTTATTTTGTTTTATCTGAGCAATTCTTATTGGAATAAGATGACATCTGTGGTAATTTGAAAGAAAATGACTCTTGAAGGACAAGGCACTGTTAGGATATGTGACCTTGTTGAAGTAGGTGTGACTTTGTTGGAAGAAGTAACTATGGACCTGGGCTCTGAGGTCTCATAGATTCTCAACTTACACCCAATGGGACAGTTCACATCCTGTTGGCTTTGAACCAACATGAAAGCACTCTGACCAAGCACCATGTCTGTCTCTATGCTGCCTTTCTTCCAGCCATGATGATAATGGACTAAAACTCTGAATTGTAAGTGAGCCACCACAATTAAATGCTTTTCTTTATAAGATTTGCTGGGGTCATGGTGTCTCTTTACAGAAGTATAAGCCCTAAGACAACATATCAAAGTAATTTTATTTTGCATTGACATGATGGCTAATGATGGTGAATGTTTTTTAAAATAATTCTTAGCCATTTTTCTTTTTTTCTGAGAACTCGGTTCAGTTTCATGGTACATTTTTAACTGAGTAATCTCCTCAACTCCATTTTAATGTACTTGATTAATAATTAAATTATGTCAGTCAGCTCTGATTCTATTGCAATTGAATAATTGTCCCCTATACATTATATATAATATTTTCTCACTTTGTCTACTAAGTCCTCATCGGAAGCCAGACACTATGCATTTTCACTTTTTCTGATGTTTGAAAGTGTTGTATTCCTATAAACAGAATTGATCTCTCCTTGGGCATTTTGACAAGTCACTCAGAAATCATCAACTAGTCTACATTTGTACTTAGGTGACAAAGGTAGTATTTTGTCTGGGAGAAATTGTTCTCCACATATGAAACAAGACTGTTGTAAACAGAGGAAGTGAGTGAGAGCACAAATACATTGCATGCTTTATATTGTTTGAAAGAATTGGTTGTTGCAGAGCCACTAAAAATTTGTAGTAGCATCAAATACTTTTATCTGTTTTGATTATATATAGGTTTACCTGCTATTAGAACAGAAATTGAGTGCCTAATATTAAAAATGTTCATGATTATGTTTCTAAATGGAACTATTTCTCACTAAGAAAACAAGTATGATAAATTGTAGAAAAGCTTTGGTGTTTACCTGACTGGGGCAAGTAGACAGAACAAAAGGACAGAACAAAGGCACATGTACAGACAAACTCAGAACAGGTGGGCCATGTGCTTTGATGGAGATGCACCAATGACCCAGAAACTTGGCATTTTTATTATGTGCCCTCGAGTAAGGAGGAGTGTTTATTGAGAAGAAGTGAATGAGAAGGAAGTGGTGAGTTATCTAATCTCACTAGAAGGTATCTGTAAGGGGGCAGTTTTAGATTGTAGTCATCAGGAGGTAGAAGCTGTGGTGGACAGTTACTGTATACACTGCTTTTAGCTAAATCATTCTTAGCATCTGGAATTGAACCAGAAGCAGACTTTGACATAATTCTGAGGCTGATCAAGGGAAGACTGTACCATCCCGTGGATCTCAGGCACTGGGGCACTCTACATGGCTATTCCCATACCCACAATGCACATTCACTCAGGTTTCATCCACTCTGCATACTTACAGTCAGTCTTAAATGGAATTTTAATGTAAATAAAATGATTCCAGAATTGCAGTTCATGCAATAGTCAGTAGAAAATATCTATTGCTTCTGTGTACAGGATAAAAAAAAAAAATAGCAAGAATGGTAGACATGACTTTCCCTCTTGTAATAATTAGTGCTAACTCTTAAATTCAAAATTCTATCATGGTAATGTCATACAAAGGACACATATTTGTTTTATGCAATGTTCAAAACTAATCTCTTGTTAATGTAAATGAGAATAGGACACATCAAATGCAGCTCTCTCATGTGATACTCAAGCTTATCAATGAACTAGTTGGTAAATAAATGTAAGTCATTTATCCCTACCATAGTGAAGACACTCCTTGTGCTACTATGGAAAGAAATTTATGTCTTCTTTGCCTAGTTTAAACTGCAGGTCCAAAGAAAAACAGCTTCTTGGATTTTAAAATCCCAGCTAAGTAATATCTGTGAAAATATATAAATAATTATTCAAAACTCACACAAATCCATCTGAACATTGCCTACTGCCTGGTGACCATGTATGTGTGCCACTAATAAATAACTGGGAATGTCTTTTCTAGCCTGAAGCATGCATATTTGTGAGTTACAGCAGGCCTCAATGTATGCCTATTATTTCAGAAGAAAATGGTTCAGGTAAGAATAAAAGTTCAAGAAATTGAGAGTTCAGTAAATACCAAAGAAGAGGCTGCCATGTGAACATCCAAGAGTCAGTGTCTAAAAAGGTAGATTTGCCTTGTAAAGAGAGAACAATTTGAGGGTTTTCTTTACATGCATGCTTCTCCTTCATGATCACACCAGTGTTAAAGTCAGAGATCTTACACTCAGTCCCCTGTACTTAGCAACAGTGAACTCTCTTTTTACCTCCATCAGACTGGCAGAGAGTTAAATTGGTTGTAATTCCTTCTACTGGCAAAGATGTTCAGAAAAAAAAATACATTAATAATCATGCTGGAAATATTAAGTGTTATATATCCTTTGGCAGGAATTTTAAAATTTAAATATATATCTAACCTTTGACACAATAGTACAACTTTCAGAGTCTATCTTAAATAAATTATATAATTAGCTTGTAAAGCTGTTTCTAGTGCTATGCTATTGGCAACAGCAAGAAAATGGAAGAGAAATTAATGACAATTAAAGAGAATGATGGAATATACTGTAGTACATCCATTACAGAGACTATCCTGCATCCCCTAGAAAGAACATGTTAAAACTTTACTGTCAACTAGGATAAATGTCCATGATGTCAGCTGGCATCTAACTCCAAAGTATCAAAAGATGTGTTTTATAAAATCCACCTCTGCTAAACAGAAAACAATTCCAAAAATTCATTTGATACTTTTGTAGAGAATCCCCTAAGTACAGAAGATACAAATAACTACAGGGTATCATTAGCTCACCTTATCCCATGTGTGCTGCTCTGGAAAAGAAAGGGGAGAAGGCAAAATTAAGACAAAAGAAATGGAAAAATCCAAGACTTCAACATACACAGTATGCATAATTCAATTCAATTCCTGCAAAGTGCAATATTGTAATTATACCATTGCATATGTGTATGAACCTGTAAGCAATGTTTTAGATTATGGTCACTGGGATGAACTAAGTAATATATTTTTAAGACTCACATGGGAATACCACAATCTCCAATGTGACTATGTGTTTTAAAAACATTGTTAATTAATAATTTAAGTTCTATAAACTCACAGGAAGAGGAGCCAACTCAATGTGGCTGGTGACAGGAGAAAGAAGGAAGGGATATCAAGGTTGCATGCACACAGAGAAGGACATGAGAAGACATGGTAAGAAGTGACTATCTAAAAGCCTTAGGAGAGAACATGCAGGAAAAACAAAACTAGAGACAACCATGGTCTTGAATTTCAAGCCTGCAGAACTAAGAAATACATTTCTCTTGTGTAAGCCATCTGGTCTTTGCTCTTTCATTGTGGTAGCCTTAACAAACTAGCCCTTTCATCCCAGTGTTCATGTGTGTTATGCATTTCAGGTCAGTTTGTGCTTTTTCTTTAGAGTAGTCTCTAGTGTGTAATTTTTTCTACTGGGAAGAAATTACAGTTATTATTTAAAAAAAAAAAACAATCGGTTAAGTGGGAGAAAAATGAAAGGAACAGAAGGTACGAGCCACTAGAATTGGAGGGTCATGTAATTTTGAGACCAGGTTCAGCAGAAAGAAAAATTCAAATGTATTGTGGTGGAGAGAAGCAGAGATGCTCCTGAAAGCCCAGACAGAAAGTGTGCCCTTAAGGTGAGGGGAAGTGGCCTGGGGATGCTCAACGATGGAGACAGGACAGCAGGAAAGGAGCCAAAGGATATTGGAATGCAGCTTCCGTGTAGACTGGCAGGGCTTCTGCTGCTTTCAGAACACTTGCCTCAGCTCCAAGGTCTACAGGAACATACTTGAGATTGACCTCAATTTTGTTTCAAAGAAGTGTGGTTATATTTACTTAAAATGTTAATTTAGATAAAGTTATCTTCCAGAGCATCCCATACTGAACCTCTCCTTGTAGTTTCTTGTAGTTCTGCCATTTGAAAATATCCATGTCCCCGAAGGTTGCTTCAAACATCTTTACCATTGTTACATTTTTCATTCCCTCCCTGTCTCCCTCTGTGAAGTCCCAGGGCATCATATTTTGAACTTACTTAAGATACACATAGGCGTTCACATACATAAATAGTTTGAAATAATTTATGCCATGTGGCATGATTATGCTCCCCCACAGAGCCATAAAATGGATAACAAAAATCCCAGAGTAAAGTGAAGGAAAGCTTCCCTCCAGTTGTTGGAATGGGGAGTCCAGGAGACTGCAGACACATACAAGTCATTGCTGTTGCACTTTGTTGACTCCCTATTCGAAAGTAAGACCCTATTCCTAAGGACACTACACAGAAATGCCTGGAGAAATCGAGCTAGACCAGGCCAGGAAGCCTCCTCCTGGAGTACTAATTCTTACCATATCTCAACAACTTATGGAAGCTGTCAAGGGAGAAAATGAGCAATCGCAACTATTTCTTTCATGGCCAGCTCCAGTCTGCTGGCCATATTCATCCCATTACCATTACTTTTTCCTCCCTGCTCTAGACTCTTCCAGATTTCTCTGGCTGTTCTCTCCTTCATATGTATAATAAAAACCTTTCCCTTAACCACAAGAGGGAGAGGTCATATTATCAGTTCATATAATCAGATCCTCTAGAGCTGGAGTTACAGGTGGTTGTGAGCTCCCTGAAAAAGGTGTTTGGAGTCAAACTCCAGTTTTCTGTAATAGCATATGTGCCCTAAACTGGTGGCCCTGTATCCAGGCCCATATCTTTCTTTTTGATAAGATTCTTACATTTTTGTTTGCAGTTTTCACCTGATTTTAGTATATATCGGACCATTTTTTGTCAACGATTGTTTTCTGCTACATTCTGTGCCCTTCTCTTCATTTCATCTCAATTACTATGTCATAGATCTTTAATGCCATTCCCGGGTTTGTTGGGGTTTTATTCATTTATTTCAATCTATTTTTTTCTTCCTTTTGAAGCTACATTATTTCAATAGACTGCAATTTAAATTTTTACTGTCATGTATAATGTTCTGTACAACTTATTTGCTTAGAAAAAAGTAATTTCAAGTTATTGTAGTTTTAATTTCCTAAACTTCTATTTGGGTTATTTTTAATAATTTCAGTACATTCCCTTCTTCTGCTGAGATTTCTTATCTTTAATCTTTATGACCACACGTTTCCTTTAAACCCTTAAAAATATAATTTCTATGGTGATTGCAATTTTATTTGCTAATTTCATCATCTAGGTTGTGTTAAATTTCCTTTATATGTATTCCTTCTTCTGAAAATGAATTTTGCATTGATTTGCTAGGATAGATCATCTCCAGACAGCCTGAAGTGTTTACCAAGCACTTCTCCTTTTGGAAACTGATATTCTAAACACTGTCTCCCTTGTGGTTGTTACCTGATAAAATCCCTATGGAATTATTTCAGTTTTCTAGTTATTCCAACTAAGCCTTGGGGAGACTAAAGTATTAGATCAGTGCAACTTGAACTGCAGGTTTTAGAGTTCTTTTCTAACCTTTCTACCCTTCCATTTCCAGTCTGGGATCCATTTTCTGTTAACTGGAGCTTGAGTTTCTAATGGCCAAAACAGAAGCCCTGCTGAGTATTTTAGAAGCAAACTAGTATCATTGACCTTGCTGTGGACCAAAGGTCAAAGGTCAAGCCAATAAGCAGTGGTGCAGAGAACTACCAAAGCTCCCTGGTCCATTGGCGGACAGGTTTATTGGGGATCAAACTGCAAAGGCCATCCCTGAGGGCTGGGGGTTGCAGAAGAGGACCAAAACGGTGGAAAAGTAAGCATATTTTATCACAGTTGGTAGGGCAGGGCCTGAGCTGACACAGGCTTTCTGGCTTGAACTTCCTGTTACAATGAAAGTTGCAACCAAGCCCCTCTCCCCTATCTCCCTCCAAACCCTGCTGCATCTCAGACAGCCCTCCTCCATGATAACCCCTCCCCCAGAGATGCTCAAGACCACTGTGACAGGGTATTTAAACTGCCCCTCAGAAAATAGGTGTGTGGTTTTCAGGTCTTTCTTTCCCATCTCTTCTCTGGAGGCTGGAAGGCCATGCTGACCTTTGTATCCATTAAACCTGGACTTTTTCTAATTTGCTTTGATTTGGTCTGATTTGGATTGCTAAATAGGTGGAGAGGCTTACTGGGACACAAACTTTTCACTGTCCTTACCTGAGGTAGTTGCCCTTGGAGGGTGGATTAAGAGAGATTCCTGGAGGATTAAGGGAGGTTCCTGGTGAAAAAACAAACAAACAAAACAAGGTAAGACATCTGCTTGTCCAGTAAATTGAACCCTCTAGTCTGTCTTGTTTACTCTATAACAATCTTTCTGAATTCCTGTTCAGGACAATGTAACCTGCTCTGCCATGGGTATATGTTGGGCAGGGAGTGGATCTGGCAGAGTCCATCTGGGGTATGGGCTTTAGGTTGTGTTCTCCTGTCTTTAAATAATGTTCTGTTTGTGGGGGGGGAAAAAAAAAGGAAGTGAACAATACTCCTAAAGTATGGAGACAATCATTATGGTAAATACAAGGAAGAAAACATATTGCTAAAAACAGAAAAATGTAAAAGCTCTTGGTTGTTGGATATAGGAATGTTATTCTTCCATGCTAAGAGAAATGTAGGCAGCTCAACAATGGGTTTGCTTGAATGCTAATTGTCCTTCCACTCTATAGCAACAATTGTTTTGTTCCTCCTTTTCTCTTTTGAGATGGAAAATTACTTCAACTTCCTCTTTCAAGTTGAATCAAGCTTTCATTCCTGATTAGAAGACATTGTTGTCGAGTTATGTTAATTATTTATTGTATTTCTAGGACTTTTGCACCAATGTTTGCAAATAATGTTTTGCCTTAATTTTATTTTCAAGTCTCCATTAGGTTTTTCTTACTGAGGCTACAGTAGGTACATACAATGAGTTAGAAATTGCTTTAATTTATAACATAGTCATAATATGTATAAATATCTGATTATAGGGTTTCATTTCTAATCAACAACAAAATAGTCTGGGAAAAATACTAAACTATTATTTCATTTACTTTAATGTTTATAAGGCACGGGCATTCCTATTTATTTCTAAACAAGGTTTAGGTAGTTAAGAAATTTCTACCAGTTATCAATTTTTATCTACATTTGTATGGTCATAGGTATAAAGTAGTCACAATAACTTCTTATCTGTTCAATAACTGTTTCTTTCACGGATGTGTCTTTCCAGTTTTACTTCTAGTGTTGTTGCTCAAATGTGCCTTTTTTACTTGATTCAGAGTTTGTCTCTTTGAGGCAATCACCTAGGAACAGAGCATTAAGAATAGGTGTCACACAAAGTAAAATTTGCTTGCAGCAAATAAAGAGACCATGGGAAATCACTTTCAAATCCAAAACTCTCCAAAATTAGGCAAAACTAGGGTAAAACTATCTAAATAGAAAATACATACTCAAAGGAATGTGTCATCGGGTTTAGGTGGAGATAAATTCACAGAGGTGTAGCCTAAGTGTTTCCAAATTAATCTCATTTTACTCAAATCAACTTTCTGTACATCCCTAGGCAGAGATTGTAGCATCGTCATCTGTGGCTACTAGCAGGAATTCCCTGATGTGTCCTTTCAATTCTTCCCTCCATCTTCTGGGAATGTTGGTCTGGGAAACACTCCTACTCTGGATTTTTCATGCTGAGTTAGGGTATGCAGAGCAACTCTGGATAGGAAGCTCTTACCAACATTAGGTGCTCTCAGATCCAGGCAATATCTGAACAAAGAAAGAATGACAATGGACTTGATGTCCAATCCTTAAGCTTATGAAAAGCTTCTGTCTAGGCAGGAGATACTGAGGATAAGGAATAGCAGGAAACAAGAGGAAGATAAAACAAGGACTGGTACAAAAAGTGTCCATGGAATATTACCTCTATAGCACAGCCATCTGTAATCTAATAATTGCAACATTTTGTGAGGATTAATTTTAAAGATATTTCTATAAGATGCATTTTGTCCTTTTAGAACTAGTTTCTTATGTTGGCAGCTTGACTTTTTATTACTTATTGCTTACTTTTCAGAGCCCTCTCTTATATTTTGATAGTTTTCAATATGTATTTCAAAACATGTTTTTAGTAATTTTAGATGTATCTGTTGCTTAATAAAGTATATGGAACATAATTGTTTTTCAGTGACATCCTGTGCTAGCCTAGGCCCTAGAAGGTCAAAACAAAATGGAATCACTTGTGTTAAATGCTATGTAATTCAATAGAAACTTTAAAAAAATGAGGAAGTTATCAAGAAAAGAAGCTTAAAACAAACACACAAGCAAAACAAGAGACTTCAGCAATCGGTTCAAAAAATTTTGCCTAAGCCAGCATAAGTCAACTTCCAAGGGACCGTCCTCCATTTTTTCTGTTTCTGCTTCTTCAAACTCATTCCTGTCCCCCACTCAGCTCATTCCTAAGGCTGAAAGAGAGATGCTGCCTGATTCCGAAGTCATAAATAAAAGACAGATGAAGGGAGATGTCATTCTGTAAATATGTTTCTCTTAATGAATAAAGCATTGTTGGCCAATAGGAAAGCAAGATAGGTGGGACCAGGAGACTATCAGGATTCCAGGAGATGCAAGAGAGTCAAGATGTAGGACCCAGAGAGAACTCTTGACTCTCTCGCTGGTAAGATAAGGCCACATGGAAATACTTAGATTAATAGAAAGTGGTTAATATTTAAGACAGAGCTAGCCAATAAGTAATGTTAGTAACAGGCCAACAACATTGTATCTGATACAGTGTCTCTGTGTGTTATTTGGGGTTGGCATGGCTGAGGGATCAGGCAGGCAGGAAAACATGTTCATAACAAAATGGCGCCCCGATGTGCACTGGAGAACTTTCACTTAAAACATGTCAAAAGCATAAAAAAGGGTTTTGGAAACTAAAGAACAGAGACAAGCAAGGCTTCTTGGTAGCAGCATTTTTCTCAGTTGTGCTCTGTTTTGCTAGAGATAGAGACTTGCACGGCTCCTTTAAGGGAGATTTCCTGACTCAGCAGAAGCAGAAAAAAAACAAAACAAAACAAAAACAAAAACAAAAACAAACAAAAAGCCAAAACCTGCACAGCTTTTAAGAAGTGCTGCTAACATTTCAATGGTGTGTATGAACAGCTGTAGAGAAGTAGCTGGGTGAGGTGGCACACTCCTTTAATTCCAGCACTCGGGAGGCAGAGGCAAGCAGATCTCTGTGATTTTAAAGTAAACCTGGTGTATGGAGTGAATTCCAGGGTAGCCAAAGTTATGAAGTAAATTCCAGGGCAGCTAAAATTACACAGAGAAAACCTGCCTCAATAAATAAAAAAATAGAAAAAAATAGAGTAATAAAATTGCCACGTAAAGATGGAAAGCACTGAGAAACTTTGGATACTATATGCTATTCTGTTGTCTTCATATTATTTGACTGCTGAGGAAATAGCAACAATTGTTAAAAGAAATGCTCGTAGATTAATCCAATTTATATATTTTAAAAATGCTTTCACTTCACAATTTAAGTACAAGGACAGTTTACTGGGGAAAAGGATTTCTATTTTTGTTTCCACAGAAAATGAAAAGCTGTGGATTCCTTCCAGACTAACATGGTTTGATCAAGCAAGACCCTTGAAACAGTGTCCAAGTGATCCAACATTCAAAATTGCTGTAAGAAGTCAGCTTTGCAGACCACTACAGCTAGGATTTCTGTGTCTTCTTAGGATCCCCATGACAGCGCCCCCAACCAGCAGGAAGTACTTTGGAAAGAACAATACCTAAATCCCCAAATATTATTTATAAACATTTGTTTTCATTTATATGAAAGGAGTTGGTTATAAATGGTTAATGGCCACTACCAATCTCTTTAAAGGTAAAAGGGGGATTATGGTATAGATATAAATACTTTGATTTGGAATGGAGTTTCATTTATTGATACAATTTAAGGTCAATTTTATGATATATATATATATATATATATATATATATATATATATATATTTCTCCTCTTGTTTAGGTATTGTGTTTATATAGCTCATTTAAAAATGACAATCACACAAATAGGGTTACAATTTTTAAAGAAAGGATTTTTTTTTTTTGGTTTTTGGTTCATATTTTCTATTAACCAATAAGACACATACTTTATCCTCATATAAACTCATTTCTATTAATCTAAGTATTTCCACATGATCTTATCTTACTGGAGAGACAGTCTGGAGTTCTCTCTGGGTCCTACATCTTGAATCTCCTCAATACCTCTCCCTGAATCCTCGTTGTCTCCTAGTCCCATCTATCTTGCTTTCCTATTGGCCAACAGTGATTTATTCATTAACCAATAAGAGAAACATATTTATAGAATGACCTCTCCCATCATCTCCTCTTTTCTGTCTAAAATAAAAAGAAGGGTTTTAACTTTAACATAGAAAATATATAACAAAATAGTTATCAAATAAGAAGCACATCAAACAATATTTAGTCCATTAACATTTAGCAAGATTTAAAGAAAATACTTTATTATCTATCCTATCTTTGTGAGTCTAAAGTCCTATATGTAATTTATCTTTAATCCTAACTAAGGAAAATTAGAACCATAACTATCTGTCTTCAACTCCAGCAAAGACCACAGAAGGATAATATTATAAACTCTAGAAATGACAGAGACAACTCACTGCCTGGTCAGTCACCCGAAGTTGTTTTGTAATATTCCATCTTCAGCGTATAGGCCATAGTGTGTCTGACAGACTCCTCAGCAGAGCAGGAAAACTGAACTGTCCACCTATATTGGCAGTTTGTCAGTCATTTTTCTCTATCAGTTCTGTGTTAAAATAGGGTGCTGAAAGATCATGGCAGACTTTATGGAGTTAAAAATAAAAGAAATGGGTTAATATTTCAGACAGAGCTAGGAAATAAGAAACACTAGTAACAGGCTAACAGCTTTATATCTAATACAGCGTCTCTGTGTGTTATTTGGGGCTGGCACAGCTTTGGGCCCAGGCTGACGGAAAAATATGCTCGTAATAGCCAGGTATATCTTAAAGCTAAAAAAATCAGCAACATTCCATCCACTGTTGACACTTAGGGGTTCCTTGCTGTATGTTTTGCTGTACATTAGAGTAGGGTATTTGCCACCCAAAAGACACTCTGTATATGTTGGATACATTGAGGCTAAAATAATCTTTGTCTCTATTTCTAAGTCTAAAATACTCATGTCTGCTTTTCTGTTGCTTTTTTTCTTATTCATATATGATGTACTGTTTCCAGGTAGATTTAGTTTGATCTTAATTTAAGCTCACATCCCTTGGAACTTAATTTATGAAACCAGAGCTCCCCTCTGTAGGACTTATGTTCATTTCTGCCAGCTTCTTGGATGCACTACCAAGTTGGAACAAGTTTAAACTAATCCATTGGATTTATGTTTTCCACAGAATCCAGTAGCAGGAATTCACTTCACAAAAATCTGCATTTGAAATGTTTTTGGTTTCCTCCTGACACTAAATTCAAGAGAGATAATTTTCCTTGAAAGTGGTTTTTGTCCTTTGTTGTTTCTGTAAACAGGCGTAGGTTGTTTTGTACATTGAGTGTTAATTCACAAGGTCAACACAATGCCTGAGCTACATGAGTTTATTTACCACACATACACACATACATTGCCTGGATCGGCAATGAAAGCAGACAACTTTTGGGTGATTTTTATACTGTTTATTTATGTCATAAACAAATGTCTCATAAAGAATGTTTGCATTATGTAATTTATTAACTTAGCAGTAACTTACTGGGCAAGTACTATGGCAAGTTGCAACCTTGCTTACATAAATGGGAAGACTGTTTTTCTTCCTTATAGAGCATAGTGCAGCTACTTATTTGAAATCCTGATTTCCTAAGTAGCAGAGAAACCATTAATGCATTGCAATAATTAGAATTCATCTCAAAAAAAGCTTTTGTGTGTGCATGTTTTCTCCCAGTATTTGGTTATCTTTGAACATAATGTTAACATTGTTCTTCAATGAAGGCCATATACAAACTTAAGCATCCCTTCTCCTAGATTGTCCCTTTCTTACCTCTAATCACCATTTCGTCTCTAAATGTCCATCATGTGTACCCAAGTCTCTCAGGGATTGCATTTCATATTTTACCTTGTATTTCACATTTGCTGTTCTTGTTTAATATTCTTAATAGCTTCTTAGGATTGCAAACTGAGAATCCAACCCTAGCTACTGGCATTGACCCCTAGCAATACCAAATATTCCATTAGTGAAAAAAAGAATGAGAAACATATTCATACACTTTCCATTATACGTAGGCAAATGCTATCACCCTTAAGGCTGTGTAGTAAGAGTTACTTTACTTTGCACTTTAATCACAAGAAAAGCTGTGAAAGCTAAAATTCTGGCATGGTCCTGGGCTACCTTCCAATCTAGTAATAAGTGGGTTTATAGAGGTAGGAGAGATGCAAGTTACAATCATAAGGATATTATTAACTGTAAATGTAGGTCCTTAGTAAAATTAGCAATACCACCAAAATTAAAAACTAATTTACAGTAAGCATGCCTGTAACATAGGCCCTTTAGTCTCTGAATTACCTTTAGGAGGAAGCAAAAGGACATTTGGAAAAGCAAAATAATTTGAGAATTAATGATTAAGTCTATAGAAAGATAACCTAACGTCCATGTTTTCACTCCAATGACAAGGCTTTTACAAACACTTAACATTTTTATTGATTTTTATTAATTGCAAATGCTATTTTATTTATTTTTTATTTACAAATGCTATTTTTGTTGTGACTGTAGATTGAAAACATACTGAAAATCAATAGTTTCATAATATTTCAATTTGTAATATTTATAAATTTGTAAATTTGTAAATAAAATGAGTTTGAAATACTTTTAGAAATTTGGAGCACCATCAAAATATACAAAGCTGTGAACTAATTTAGTATAAGTAATACATATTTATTTCTTAAAAACTAGCATTTAAGCAAGCCTAAATCCTGAAGTTCAGACTGTGGATAGAGTGCAGTTTTGATTTCTAATGTTTCATTATTTCACCTAAAGTTTCCTGCTTTTAGCCATGAAGTATTACCTAAATTTAGAGGATGTATTTGTATTTGCATATTCAAATTTCCTAATATTTGTCAGCTTAAGAAATATTGTGCAAGCACTTAAGTTTTGCTTTAAGCAATTTGTCATTGCAAAAGCCATATCTCTCTGATTATTGGAAGGTGTTTTCCATTAGTGTAATGACTAAGCTTTTCAAAAAATTCATTGGGAGGAGAAAAAATTTACATGTTGTTGATAATAGGCCTATTATTCAAAATGCCAAAGGAAGTTGTACTATCTGATGAACGTTTTATTAAAAAGTAGAGTGGGATAGTAATACAAGGGAGCTTTCCTCTAGAGCCTCAATTCCAGTGTTCTCAGTTAATCTGAGGGAAGGACTTATCCTTGATGACCTTTATCCCTGTGGCCTTGCATCAGAAAAATGCTGTTGACTTAACTTTTCACATACACACAAATATATTTTCCCCAAGAGTTACCGAATTTTAGCTATTATGTTTTCATGTAAAGGCAAGAGATTCAGACTGAATTTAAACATTAGGGGGCATATAGCTCACCTGCTTCAGTAAAAGTTTCTAATGCTGAGTGCTGACTGAAATAGGGAACCTCTTTCCAAATACATGGGGAGTAAATAGGGTGTAAAGAATGATTTTGGGTTCAATCTTTGCTAATTGCATTTACCTGAATGTTTACTGAAAGATTTAATGTAAGATGATAAATAAAAGACCCAGAGACAGATATTGATGTTCAAGCTTCAAGCTGAAGATCAGATAAGCAAAGCAGCCAGCCACTAGCTCTTACCTCTACCTCAGCTCAGACCAAAGGGACGATCCTCAAACTGCTTCCTACTTCACTGCTCCTCAGAGTCACTCACACTGCTATGCTCTCCTCAACATGGCTAGGATTAAAGGCGTGAGCTCTGATTCACTTTCCGGAAAGATGGTTTCGAACCCAGAAATCTGCGTACCTATTAATCCTAAATCCTGGGATTAAAGGTAAGCTTGAGGCTGGCTTTGCTTTCTGAATCCTCAGGCAAGCTTCAATAAATCATAAATAATATATCACCATAATTTAATTTACTAAAATATATAAATAAACTACATAGGTATTACTTAGAAGTATTTGATAAAGAAAATTGGCATTATATAGGATTAAAGGGATATTACCTGTGTTGGATCTATTCTGTAACATGAGTACAATGTCCTATCCTATATATATATGTAGAAGAGTTACACAAAGAACAAAAAGTACCAGTGTTTTAAATTATTTTAGTCAATACCTCGTTAATGCTTTAATCAATAGCATAAAAGTATAAACAATGAATTTTTCAATATATATTTTAGCATTTTCAGTAATAATTGCATAAAATTTTGATGTAATCTGCAATTTAGTTATGGTCTACTAAGTATAATTATTGATTGAGTAATGATGAAATGCCATTAAATCCACATAGTAAAGATGAGGACTAATTGAAATAAAGATAAATTACTAATGATCTTCTTTAAAAAATTGTGATTTCTCTTGTTCAGAAAAGAACAGATAGCTATAAATTTGGAATTATAAAAGCATGTGTAAATATATAAGGCATCTTGAATCTTGAACACTGAATCAAGATTTTTCCACACCAATACCATGCAACACTGAAAGACATCTGGAAAACTTACTTCCAAACTCTGTTTTTGACCTTGTCTTAACACAAAGGTCTACAGATAATAATAAGGAAACAGAGTTTATTGTTCGACCAAATGTCCACAGAGGAATTATTTAGACAACAGAAGAGCTTCATTTTGACATTATTTTTTAAAGTTTAATTTTATTCATTTTAAAATGTTAGTTCAAGGGTAATAAACACATTCATTAGATAGAAAGATTTAATTCCCCATTATTCACCATGTTAATAATCTTTTTTACAGGTTAAAATACCCTTTAACTTTTTAAAACATTGTCTGTATCATTATGTTTTGCTGCTTCTTGTAACCTATTATGGATTACTTTTTGATTTTTATATTAAATATTCTATTAATAAAATGTAAGGATTTCCATAGAAGTGAAAGAGATTTATTCAATATATTGTGTTCAAATATAGTCAAAATAACAGTGGTTAAGAGCATGTACTGCTCTTGCAGAGGACATAAGTTTGGTTCTCAGTACCTACAATGGGTTGCACACAATTGTCTAACCCCAGCTCTAGAGAATTCAATGTGTCTCTCACACATATATACACACAATTTTTTGTTTGTTTGTTTGTTTGTTTGTTTGTTTTGTTTTCCCAAGCAGAGTTTCTCTGAATTGCTTTGGGGCCTGTCCTGTAGACCAGGCTGGCCTCAAACTCACAGAGATCTGTCTGCCTCAGCCACCTGAATGCTGGGATTAAAAGCATTCGCCCCTAACACCCAGCAAAACAAAACTAAACCTTTTTTTAAATGGAGCTTTCTGAAATGTTGGTATTTGATACATGAATGATTCCTGTAAATCAGTTGTATTTCAGAAAAAATTAGAATTAAATTGAGTAACTAAATGAACTTTATTAGACTAGAAATATTTTATCTAAAGTTTGCATTTTAAAACTCCCCACTAGCTTTCCTATAGACAGAGGCACTGCTATGTGGGTTATGGTTACACTAGCTGCCTAGATTGTGTGTTAGGGACTTGAGGGCCACTTCTGATAATGACTGACTCTTCCCTTAGTCTTACAGATGACAGATAGGGTGGCTCGCATAAGAAGAAAGGACATGACACCTCTGTCTCATATTGGGTCCACCTCCTCTAGGGCCTTAACTTTTGGGTTAAAGTCACCCACCAGCTGATGTGACCAGAAATGCCAGGCCATTCAAGGAGCAAAAGGAAGGGCACCTAAGATGTTGAAAGGTAATTCCCACAAAACATTACTATCCCCCACTTTGTCAGCCCTCCTCCCCTCTCCTCCCACCCTGTCTCTGTAACTGATGCCCTGGATTGGAACACTGATTTGTGGGCTCTCATATCTCTGTTCATTTCTTGCCCATGAAAAGGAGAGACCATGCTTCCATCGCATTAGTTACCAGTTTTAACACAAAGTAGCAAAATTGAGTCCTTTTCTTTGTAACATGCCTAGTAAACCTTGGCAATACTATCACTGTTTCAGTTAGGATTCTACTTCTGTGAAGAAACACCATGACTATGGCAACTCTTATAAAAGAAAATGTTTAATTGGGGTGACTTACAATTTCAGAGTTTTAGTCCATTGTCATGACAACAAGCATGAGGAGTGCAGGCTGACATGGTACGGGAGAAGAAGCTGAGTTCTACACATTCTTCTGCTGCGTGTAGATCTACATTTTGATCTACACGCAGCAGAAGAATGTGTTCCACACTGGGTGTAGTTTGAGAGACCTCAAAGTTGAACCCCACAGTGACACACGTCTGCTAACAAAGCCAAACCTACTCCAACAAGGCCACATCTACTCCAATAAGTCCACATGGCCTCGTAGCGCCACTTCCTATGGGCCAGGCATTGAAACAAAGTGTTTATGGGGACAATGCCCAGTCAAACCACCACAATCACCAATCAGACATTATTGCATGTGACTTACTCTCATTTTAATATTTTATTTTTCTTTTTACTCACAGTTCATTTGGAGTATTAGAATTCCATATGTAGAAGGCACTACAAAACTATGAATTTATGATGAAATTTCATGGTGTCTTACCCCAGAGAATCTGACCCCCCCCACCACCACCAATTTTAAGTCTATAGAAAACCAACAATGTGGGTGCCTATAGAAGAATGTTGAGAACATTTTTCTCTACATACGCAGATTGAAATTTCAGTTTCTGACCCATAACGCGACTGAATTACATTCAGAACAATGGGAAGCTGAGATGGAAGAATATGGATTTATACAACAATATTCGATCCCACATTATTCTGCATTTTTACTATGAAATTCTACATTTAAAGGTAAAAAGCCAATTTAACTCTCTATCAACTCTGACAATTGACTGCTGGGTTGGTTAGTTACCATTGCATTACTGCAACCAAAATGCCTAGTAAGAAATAATGAAAGACAACAAATATTTATCTGGACTCACAGTTTCAGAGGCAGTGAGACAGGAGAGGCATGACAGCAGGAACATGAGGGTGGCAGCTTGCTCAATGGATACAGACCAGGAAGCAGTGACTGAGGCTTGAACCAAGAGCAGGTGTGAACTTCAAAAGCCCATTCCTAGTTATGTACTCATGTAAGCCAGGCTCTGCCTCATGAAGAGCATTTCAAATACTTCTGTAAGTTTAGGAACAAATAGTTAAACTTTAAGCCTGTGGGAGACAGTTTCAGATTCAAGTTACGGTACTGAAAATTTATGTGCCTTGTATTTGATTTGCTTCTTTATCCAGCCTCTTTCTGCATTTCACATTAAATATTGTAAACACAATTAACTTAAAAATTTATAGTGGGTGTTTTCTGTTTCCCAGGTAGACATTAATTTGTGATCTTGTAGTTTTCTCACCCGAAGGGCATGAATAGGTATATTCTTGGGTGAAGACAGACATTTGCTGATGGATAAAATGGTCACTTTATGGACTCTTGGTAGTTCTGATGATAAATTTTGTTATTTCTGACATATTGTCTCTCTGTGAATGGTAAATCTTTTCTGTAACAAGTCTCCAACAAAAGGCTAACCTCACCATTGCCTTTTAAAATTTATCCCTTCAAAATTTTCCAGAAAATTTCCTATATGTTTTGGCTGGATCTATAATTTAAGTAAAAGTACAGTATAGTTGATAATAAAACATTTATTATATGAATTCATAGATGTCCCTTACTACTGATGTACATAAAATCTATGATGTTTAAGTCTTATATAAAATGGTAGGATGTTTCTGTACAGCATTCTCCTATATACTTGAAACCATCTCCAAAATACACATAATGCTTACTATAAAGTAACTGTTATGCAAATAGTTCTTGTGCTCTATTGTCTGACATAATAATAAAAAAGAAGTCTGCAAGGGTTCAATACATATGTACTTTTAAAACTTTGATATTATATCTATTAGTTTGTGTGTGTGTGTGTGTGTGTGTGTGTGTGTGTGTGTGTGTGTGTGTGAGTGTGTGTGTGCCATGTGGGCATCAGAGAATAATAACTTAGGGGAGTTGATTCTCCTTTTCCACACTTGTTTAAAGGATCAAACTCATTTTTCAGGCTTCTTTGCCTGCTAAACCACCTCACCAGTCTCAGATGCAAACTTTACAATAATGTTTCCAACATGAAGTAATTTGACTCTAGAGAAAAAGATTCTTCATATTTAGAGGGCCAAGTATAACTATTTTTAGACTATGTAAGATTCAAAGAAGCTAAAAACAGATACACTAGTCTCAAAAGATTTAGTTAATGGTAAAGCATCTGTGTTTATTATACAAACAAAAATGGTCTACTTAGACATCTTTCAATGGTCCTGACAAAGGAACAAAATCAGTGTAAATGTCAACTACAGAGAGTCAGAAAACTGTTCCAAATATACTACAAATCATCCTTACAAATATTGAAAGCAGGCAACATCTCAGTTTTGTGACTGCAGGAAATTTTGAGACTATGGGCACGAGGGGAAATTCATATGGAGACCTTGTTGAATTGAGAAGTTGGAGAATGGAATTCAAAGAAGCTAAAGCAGCTTAAAGTTGTGAGATGGAATTCCAACAGAAAAGCTATGCAGAAAAAGAACTTAAAACTGCCTTGAATCACTTTTAATCATTCAGTTCTGTGTTCTGAATGAAGTTCCACTGTCAGACTTGTGAATTGCAAGCTTAATAGTTCTTAGAAGCCAGATGAGATGTTTGCACTGTCTAACAGAGTGGAGCATTTCCATGTTCACCCCGTTAGAAACAGGGTTGTTAGATAATCAGCAGAAGATTCAAGGTTCTTGTTTTAGTACCAGGGAAGGTATATTTCTGGAGTGAAAACGACTATTAAGATAGGTGCGGTGATCCAAGCTTCTAATTCCAGCACTGGGAAGGCTGACAAAAGAAGATAGTTTCAAGTTGAAGAACAGCGAGTTTACAGAGTATGTTCCTGCCTCAAACAACCATTCAACTACCAAACACACACCCACATACTCCCTAGAGAGAGAGAGAGAGAGAAAGAGAGAGAGAGAGACAGACAGACAGACACACACAGATACACACACACACACACACACACACACACACACACAAAGCACTATATTTTTAGCATTCCAAGAAAAGCTAGAGAGCTGTCTATTGTGATCAGATTGACCTGAAAATAACTTTATCATTTGTCTAAATAAGGCAAAGAGGAATGTATAGGTCAGTGGTGGAGTGCTTAACTCTTGGCACTAGGTACATGCACTCAGAAAATGGTTTTGCTAGGTGTAATATTGTTACTGTATCATTGTTAACCCAACCTACTTGAGAAATTGAACAGAAAAAAAATGGCTTCTGACAGGAATAAGAGACCAAGCTGGGCATATAAATGAGATTCTGACTCATGTCTCCCCAAAAATAAATAAAATAAATCACAACACTACCTGCAGAGGATGGCAAAATACTGATACTTGAAAATCAGCTCTCCAATTATCCCTAACCCACAAATTACTAAAGGAGGGAGGCAAAGCAGACTGCCCGCTAAAAGCCTCTCTCCTTGCATAGACATACCAAATTGAACAACTCTTCATTCATCAACCATATTCACAAAAGCTAAAGAAAAATCAGGAGAGGGAAAACAGTACCAAATTTTAGTGTAACAAGCAAAGACAGTATATGGGCAGTGGCAAAGAGTTGTCTGCCTTGCTCACACCATAAAGCTCTGAGGAGGGAGGAACCTTCTAATTAGATGATAGATAAAGAATCTAGGTCAGGCTTTAGATTTGAAACCCAGCCACAGGGCCAGCAGACATAGCCCTTAGAATGGCTTCCACCACTTGTCCTGTAACACCAACTTGTTTGGCAGAGTGGACAGCAGGGCTCTTCTCACTGAGAACCAAGGAAGGAAGTCTAGCCCAGGGCCTTGCACTACAGGTGTAGCATGGTTTAAAGCTAACAAAGCCACAAGCAGCAAAGTGAGCACAGTTTCTAGAACATTACAGCGGTGCCAAGACCAGGATTCTAGAGGGATGACTCAACTTTACTGTGCACCTTGGAACATATTTTAAACAAATTTGATAGTTGTAGAAAGATTATGCTTTTCTAGTGAGTTGCTATTTTTGCTTTCTTGCATTCTTCTACACAAATCCCACTTAACAGAACACTTTCTTTGCACTTCTTGAAGAGTAGCATAATTCTGCCAATGATGAGCTGTTCATGTTGTATATGCCCTAAAATACTTTTTAAGCTTTAATTTACTTAATTTATACCAAAAACTAGTACTTACTTGGGTAATATTATACAATCTCTCAATACATGTAAATATTGCATAATGTTCAAATTAGGGTAAACATAATTACTTCCTTGAATATTTAAAGTTCATTTATGGTTAAAAACAGGATTCAAAATCTTGTTAACTGGCATTTTTAAAATGTGCAACACAATATATATATATTGTCCTGTCTCACAGCTGGGAGCACATGGACTCTGGGTTGACAGCTTGCATGAGACCAGATTAGGTCCTTTGAATGTGGGTGACAGGTGTGTGGCTTGGTCTGTTTGTGAGACCTCTGGCAGTAGAACCAGGATTTATCCCTTGTGCATGACCTGGCTTTTTGGAGCCCATTCCCTATGATAGGATACCTTGTTCAGTCTTGATGCAGGAGGAGGGACTTGGTCCTGCCTCAACTCCATATGCCAGGCTTAGTTTACTCCCCATGGGAGGCCTTAACCTCTCTGAGGAATGGATGGGTGATAGATGATGGAGGTGGGGAGGAGCAGGATGAGGGGAGGGAGGGGGAGCTGAGCTTGGTATATAAAATAAATAAAAATGTAAAATAAAAAGGCTCTGTCCTAAACAGCCATTCAACCATCAAATACCACACAGACAAACTCACATGCATACACAAAGCCCTACTCTTCAGCATTTCAAGAAAAGCAGAGAGCTGTCTATTGTAATCTGATTGATCTGAAAATAACATTATCATTTGCCTAAATAAAGCAAAGAGGGAAAGCCAGAACTTCTTACTTCTAACTATAGAACCCATAGATGCATCCCACCTCTACTGGCCCCAGTTTCTTATAACCACTACCCAGACATGAACTGCTGCAGGAAGAACTGCTTTTAGATTACTCATGTCACTGACATCATGCAGCACCGGTCTTTACATACCTGGCTTACTTTACTTCATTAAATAACTTCCATCTTCACCCATCTCATAAGCATCAAGATCTTGTCCTTTGATGATTGATTAGTATCTATCCAATATATTAACTAGTTTCATGTCTTTTGATGTTTATACAGGCATGAGACTGCTGAATGATACCACTACTTCATGTAGGATTTTTTTTTTTGTCATAAACTTTCTATTTCTATCATTGTTCAAATAATTTTACCATTGTGTAGAATTGCTGGTTGATAGTTGCTTTTTCATTCAGCAATTTTACATGTCACTGCATTCAGTATCTTTTCATTTCTACCATTACTCAGATGTCTGTAATCATCCTTTGTTCTTCTGTCCATATGTATTTCTAAATTTTAGAAGATTTTCTTCTCACTGGTGTATTGATTACTTTCTTATTGCTGTGATAAAATACCATAAGCAAGGCAACTTAGAGAAGGGTTTATATGGGCTTATGGCTGCAAAGGAATAAGAGTCTATCACCACTAAGACACTAAGACAAGAGGCACTCCTGATGATTGGGGTAACAAGCCGAGAACACACATATTAAACCATTAGCAGGAAGCAAAACTCAGACTGGGAGGCTTTGAACTCTCAAAACCTGGCCCTGTGACATACTTACTCTACGAAGGTCACTCCCCAAACAGCATCAAAGACTGGAGACCAGCTGTTCAAATGCCCAAGAGCATGGGGAACAAGTTACTGAAACCATCGAAACTGGTTTGAATATTTGAATATGAGTTATGATGTTGTTTTCTTCATATATTATGTACCAGAAAGTTTAATAATCTCCTAGAATCTTCCAGCTATCACAATTTTTTAAGTAACTTGTTCCAATCTTTTATGGGTTTTTTTTTTTCCTTGAAGAATTCCAGTTCCCCAGGTGATGGCTGCTCACTTAGCAGTTTCTCTGTTTCTTTTTGAATAATCTTGCTGCTTTGCTCAACTTTACTGAGTTTATTCTCTGTTATTTCAACTGATCTTAATGATACTTGCAATATTTTTCCAACATGCATTGTAGTTTGCATCACTACAAGTTGAGCTTAGGATATTTCGCAGGCCTCTACTTGAGATGGTTCGTCTTTCAGATAGCTTTCTGGCATACAGAATTTAGTTGTTTTGGTTTTTTTGTTGTTGCTGTTATTGTTGATTCATGCAGGATTATACTCTAGCCTAGGCTTCCCTGGAACTCACTCTACATGTGACTGACCTAAATTCATGGTGCCCCTCTCACTTCAGCTTCTTGAATGCTGTAATTACAACTGTGAACTGCCATGTTTGGCTTGCAATTCAGTTTTAATAGCTGTTATATATTGTCTTGTCAAGTAATTCAATCATTATATGTTTTTAGAGTAGATATTTGGTTGATTTTTCCAAATGATTGGTCATATTTTCCTACTTCTACTTTAATGAAAATAAATTGTTTTCAAACAATATATTCTGATCATGTTTCCCCTCACCAATTTTCTCCTAGGTCCTACCCACCCAGCTTTTTTTTTTAATCTAGGATTTTAATTTTGTATGAAAAATTGTGACTATTATCTTGTTTTGATGGATATTTTTGTGTTCTTATTCAACATTTTGAATGACTTTGTTAAATTTTATTGTAGTTTACCTACTTAGAAACAGATTGACCGTATTGAGTGCAGTCTTATCAATTCTAAGACCAAGCAAACCTTCTTTGGGGGACAGTAATCCCATTGTTGTGGCAATAGCTTTCTGTGTGTTCATAGAATGCTACAAAGAGTATATGGATTTATACTCAGGTTTCTGAAAAATGGAAACATTCTAGCCCTGCACATGTTCTTTGGATTAACCTCTATATTAGTATTTTTGATATGTAACTTGCACACCAGAGTGTACTGATAAATACTTAACTGACAACGTCAATGTCAACAAGAAACTCTTTCTTAGAACATTTTTTTTTTTTTGTTTGTTTGTCTCTGAGATTTTGCCCCAGAATTGGGATTTATTCCTGTAATCCCAGGATGGGCAGTGACTCTGTGAGCTTCTGCCTGGGTTCTCTGTCCCCCTCATTGTAGTCTATAAATTACCATAAAGCAATGCACTAGGCAGTTGAGTGTTCTCATGATTTGCATCAAATACTCTAGGATCAAAGACCTCTTTTGGCAGGAATCTACATCTTAGAAACTATTGCTTTAATTATTCTGTCTGATATTTTAATTGATTTTTGGCAACAGAATAACTGGGACTCTTATTTCATCTTGGCCAGAAGCAGATAACCTTGAGTTTATACCAAGATTATCTTATCAAATATTGATGGAGAACCAATATGGTATATTTATTCATTTTAGATATGTTTAGTATCATGAGATTTTTCTGGATCAGTTGGTCAAAACTACAGGGTAGCTTGTACTAGAGCCAAACTACATTGAAAGGTTTTTCATATTCTCTGCACCATTCCATATAGGATACATATGAGTCACATCATAAATAACTCACAACAATATGTCTGTGTGCAGTATAAAAATTCTAAGCCAATTAAAGTCTGCGAAATCAAACACTATGTAGTTGTCACAGTGGTAAGAAGCTTGGGTTAAATAGTTTCCCCCCACTTTCCTTATTGAAAATGTTCTGATATTATCAAAGTAAGTTGATAATGAAAAAGAGCCTGGAATATTAATTATGGTGTTTAGTGCTAAACTGATTTGCATGAAAATACTAGGGTACTTAAGTTCTTTTAACATGGGTACATCATCCATGTGATAAGTCATCTTAATACTATAGGGAATCTCAGACCAGCTGAGTGTTCAGAAGATTAAATTATTGTGGAAAAACATTCCTATCTATTACTGTCATTGTTTTGTAAACATGCTGGCTTTTGTTTATCTCTACTGACAGGTAAGGGAAACATCTGTCAAAACCCAGAAGTTGCATGGAGCTATTCTAGTAATAATTCTGTATTTACTGATGATGCATCATTTGATTGACTAATGCTATTAGTATATTATATTTATGCTTATCAGACATTGCTTACTAATGATTCATGTCATTACAAAAAAATTAAAGACAAAATTGCATGTTCAAAAGTAACTTGAGGCCAGTGAGATGGCTAAGCTGGTGTAGGCACTTGCTTGGAGGTCTGACAACCTGAGTCCTATCCCTGCAACTTCCACCATTAAGGGCTCCTTCAAGTTGGTTTCTGACCTCCACATAAACATTGTATATGCATACTTTTATATAAGCAAACACACAAATGAACCCCCAATAAATTAAGAAATTTAGTAAAATGTACAGTCATTTGATTCAGATTACCACTTTCATAGCTTATGACCGTTATTAGACTAAATACATCCTTTTGATTTTGTTAGTCTTTTGTCCCTACTTAGCTTGGTTTTAGGATCTTTTGTATAGCCCTAGTTATTGCAATGGCGATTAAGTCATTGAAAAATTAGTTCATATAGATACTTAGAGAACTTATTACGCTTAGTCATAATAAGACTATTCAGAAATGTTTGACCTATAGTGAGATAGAATTGAATAAAAATTTCTTTTATACCTTATGATGGCTAATGTTGACCAGTTGAAAAAATATAAACTCCCTTGTGAGATGGGTCTCTGGGCATATCTGCATAGCTGCATATCTGTATATCTGCACAGGTTTGTCTTGTTTGTATTAATTCAAGTGGGAAGATCTGCTCTCTGATAGCAGCATCATTTCCTGGCTGGGGTTCTGGTAAATCTGGAGGGTTTGGGAGTGACTTTTGTCATGTAGACTTACTGGAATCCAAGAGTGTGAAGCAGCATTGTTTTCTGAAAAAATGGAATAGAGTGTTTCCTCCTTGGTGCTTGACATTAGTTTATTCCTCAGTTTGTCTCTATATTTTTATTTACACAATTTACTCAGCATATTGTTCTATTTTCCATTCCTGTCCTCCATAGCACCAGGATCTTAGAGACAGACATTTCCATAGAACCATCTCTGAAAGGCACTGGGTTGCTTTTCTATGCTTATCCACTGTGAGGATTATATCCACCCAATGTCAGATGCTCAATTTTTGCAGCTTGCCTTTTGGCACTGAATTTTTCTTTCTCCATTAATTTCAGAGAGTCCAACTTCATAACACCAGTTTTATTTTTTTGTTTAGATTCTTGGCTATAATTTGACTTTTTAAATAAACTATTTTTTAATAATTGCAAAATTTACAGAACTTTTATAGATAGTTGAGAGTTAGCCCCCAAACATTACAAGAAGTTTCCATTTTCATCAGTTGTCTTCTAGAACTAGATGGTACATACTACTGCTTAAGACAATGCTACTGAACACAGGGCAGAACCTGGCCAACAGCTTCTTCCCTTTCAGCCACCCCTCATGCCTGTAGGTATTACATAGGATGCTGAGAAAGAATTGTCATCAATAGTTTTAATCAAATCTGGACCCTGCATGCAACACTACTAACTAGTTGGGCAAAACTTCCCCACTGGTACAATAATGGCAAGTCTATTTTGGGGATAACCAAACATTTTCTGGGCTGCATCACGTGACACAATTTTGGTACTCTAAACCCACTCAAAGGCCCATGATAGAGGAGTTCATAAGTAGATAAGTGAAAAGATGTTGTTTTGATAAATGGTCATATGTATCAGTCAGTTTGACTTTCAAACAACTATCCTCATGTGCATAGATTAGGGTAGCTGTCATCTTTGTATGGAGAAGCTTCATTTTGCATTGGGCAGGGGTAACTGAAGAGATCTGTGTCTCATCAGAGTGATTTGAAAAAACAATGCCTGTTGAATTCCAAACCATAAATAAAATAGATATATCACTTCCTCCAAGGCTCAGGGAAAATTATAGAAGAGGGGGTACAAAGGATGGAAAAGTCAGATATGGAAGAACTGTGCTGTAGAATACTGACTTTGGAGTATGTTAAGGTTGTTAAATTCTTCAATTCACAGCAGCTATGAGTATCTATACAAAATTGGATTCATTAATACTCTGTGGTTATTGGCCATGGGAGGAGTGGCTTATTATATACAGTAAATGGTTAATGTTAAAAGAAGAAACATTTTCTTCAGGAATGTAGCCAATGGTAAAGAGCCTATACTCGTATAAACAACCCTCGGAGTATTGAAAAGATAACTCGCTCTGAAATTAACTAAAACCCAAGTGACTGGGTATACTTATGAGGAATTTTTCTTAAAAAAATAAAGTAGGAGGAACACATTTAATCCATACCTTTTGATGTGGGGAGATCCACCTTTAATGTGGGCCATGGCTTCTGCTAGAAGCCCATATAAGGGTATGGAAGAAGGAAGCATTTACTCTTTGCGAGCTTGCTTTCACTCTAGCTGGCAAGTTCATTTCTTCATTGTCATTAGAGCCTTAATTCTCCCAGTTTCTTCCATATACTGAAAACCAGCTTAGATAAGTAGCTTCATAGACTGAACAACTACTGGATTATTGGACTTTCTATTGATAGACAGTCATTGTTGAGCTAGCTGGATCATAGCCTATAAGCTACTCTATTAAATCCATATATATTCTATCAGTTCTGTTCCCCTAGACCAGTGGTTCTCAACATTTCTAATGCTGCAATCCTTTAATATAGTTCCTCATGTTGTGGTGACCCTTAACCATAAAATTATTATCATTGAAGCTTCACAATTGTAATTCTGCTACTGTTATGAATCATAATATAAATATCTGGGTTTTCTGATGGTATCATTCCATCACCCAATGGGGTCATGACCCACAGGTTGAGAATCATTGCTCTAGAGAGCCCTGACTAATATCACTGTTGTAAGATATCCTTACAAAACACGTGGGTCAAAATAAAAGACACTTTGGTAAAAGCAGACTACTTTGTAAGTGAGAGAGGACCAGCATGAGTGAGACAGGAGCCAGAGAGGGTACTGAAGTTTGGATATGACCAAAATATATAAATATATGAAAATACCATGACAAAGACCATTATGTATAATTACCATAAAATAATAGGATACAAAAGAATGCTGAATGAACTGCAATTTATTTAATTTTTTCTTTTTTAAAAACTGATATTCTCATTCTGTTTATCCTGTTCACCACAGTGCATGTAGCTTTCATGTGTTTTGAGACATGTCATTTTTTTTCATGGTTTTATTAAATTGGCAGGTTTTTTGGTTCTTAAAGCAGATAAGGTATCCCATAGAAAATTCCAAGTTTTGGATTTTCTAGTGTTAAATTGGAAAGAATATCATGGATGGAAGGAAATGCCTTCTCATCACATGCTATCAGGGATCCTTAGCATCCATGAGATCAAAGATGATATTGACCTTGGCAAGGTACTGCTTACTAAGTTAATGTTTTACCTTTCTCACTCCCCAAACTCTTCTTCAAAGAAAACCACTAAATGTAGCCTAACTAGAAAGCACCATTAAATTAATTCAAAAAGAGGGGAGAATCCACAATTGATGGGGTTTGGAAGACACACCTACCTCTTATTTATTGACCCAAGCACTTTCTTAGATATGTATGAGATCCTATGCGTGCATTTTATAGTTTGATTTATCACACAGTGTTGCAAATACATATTTAACATTATACATGAGTCCATCCTTGTTATCCTATTTGTGCTTTGTCTAATCCTTTGAATTGGGTGCTTTAGGATATGGCCTTATCACCTTGAATGTACCAGATCTTTGAAAGTAAGCCTTGCTCTAGGCTTTAGTAATCAGATTCTTTGATGTGTTTGGGAGTCTAGTTCATTAGTCACTATGTAAATTTCACCAATAAATTTTCAAGGATGAGAGCCTGAGGTTGTAATTATTTGTGAAATATGGAGAGCCTCATTTCCTATCTGGAGTGAGTAAATCTGTCTCCTGATGCTCTTGTTGTTCCCACCATTTTGTACTATTGGCCTCAAATTGCTAAAAATTAGTAATAATGAGTTTGCCTGGCAGTAGCTCTTTAAGATCATTTGAAACTCCTCCATGCCATTGTTCCAATTATGAAAGATTGAATTTTTTCTGCCTGGCCTGCACCTGCAGTTATTATTGAATTAGCATGAACAATTTTTTGTAGCAATGTCTGCATTCCATGAACTTAGAACTGGATGCTCTGAATTTCTGAATGTAAAAACAACAATTATTTGTGAGGATGTCCATGCTTGATAGCCATAACTCTATATTAAAAGACACAAATCACTTAAGTCATGCCTAAAGAAATTCAAGAATTTCTATAGTCTCCTTTGTCACCCTTGATCTCTTTGTATTATGGTATTTATATCTGTACAAATGAAATAATGTTTCTGACACCTGCTGAGTTTTGCTGAACTGGAGTTGAAAATAGCATTTAGGTTGTCTGTTGAAGAGGCATGCTTTTAAATCCAAGTTAGGAAGGTCATCCTTCTACTCGGTGGATGCGAGGATAGACAACTCACAGGTTTCTTGGGTTTACCCTATTCATTTTTCCATTCTTTTCATTATCCTGTGAGTAATCTCACTTTTGTAGACTGATTCCCATTTCCTGAGGAACTGCCATGTTGATCTCCAATATACATTTTCTTTCATTTCTCAACATGCAACCCTCATCTTCCTCATTGCATTAATTCTTATTCTTGAAATTTACTGTCTTTTTCCCTGACAGAGGCAAGATTTCTCTGAATAGCTCTGCCTATCCTGAAACTCATTCTCTAGAACAGGCCGGCCTCGAACTCAGAGATCCTCCTTCCTTCGCTTCCAATGTCTGGAATTAAAGGCATGGCTACTGTGATGGCAAGATGCACTGTCTTAAAGACGCAGCTTAGCTTATGTTATCAGTGTAATGAAGACACCAGTTAGTTGTACAGGGCTTGATTACAGGCTGAAAGGCCCGCATGTTAATCCATTAGAACACCCCCATCCATACAAAGGGAAACAGTGCAAGTAGAAAGGAGAAGTGAGATTCCATCCAATCTGCTTTTTTACTGATGTCCCACGAAGACATAACATATGAAGTTAGTGCTGCTGTGTCAGTACACTATTTGCACTGAGTTCTTCAATCTCTTCCCAGAACATCATCTCATCCTTTTTACAATGCAACTGTTTACTTCTCTTTACATTAATGCAAGTTTAGTTGTTGGTTCAAAACTCAGTCTGCATATGCTGTTTGAAAGAAAGACTCTTCTGCTATCTGGCTGCTCTTCCTGAATTTGTTTCATACCATCCATACTTGTCATCAGAAGCAGTTGGTTTATTCATTATCAGAATACTGGCTTCAGACAAAGTACTCAATTTGAATACTAATTTGGCTAATTTATATTTAAATAAAGTTTGTTTAGTTATTAAATGTCACTGACCGTTAGTATTAAAAAAAAAAAAGGAATGAGCATGATCACTACTCCCAGAGTTGTAAGGAGTTGTAAGGAGTTGTAAGGATAAGGATAAAGGAGGAATGTAGAAGACCCCTCAGAGATACCAAAGGAACCCATCTTTGGCCATGGGGTTTTTTTGAGGATCACCTCATACCACAGTTCCTGTCCTAGTTTTCAGTGTCTTCACAGAAGTCTTTCTTGTCCAGTTCCATTTTTTTCATAGTCATTCTACAGTCTCATGTTTCCCAAATTCTAGGACTTTTCCAGAGGACTTCTTTATACTCTCCAATGTGTAGATGTAGATACCTTCCCCCAGCCCAGTAATATTGCCAATAATCCAGTGATAATGACAAAAGCTTTTTCCCTGTGTCACTTATAACTGACTTAGCTGGAAACCTAGTGCAGTATACATTTGCCTAGTGATCTTATTTCAATCCCTTAATTCCAATGAAGTAGATAAAGTTTATAATTTGAGGAGTGTCAATTAAGGTAGGAAAGCAAACTGCATAATGGAAATTTTTTCATTATGGTAAGTTCTTATTGAGTATTTTGATGACTTTTTGGTAATTATGAAGACAAACTGTCTGTACTTACATCTAAGCACCTCACTGATTACCATGTACATAGCTATAAATGTAATGAAAGTCTTTATGTGAACCATCAAAGGTTAATGACCAAAGCAGGGTTAAAAGCATAGACAAGAAATGATACTATTACTAATAGACTTATATCCCAACCTATTTATTACATTTCAAATAAACCACACTGCATAATTGCCATACACTAGGAAACATAAAGTCTACTTATTTTGCAAATTCTAACATAAAACCTTTGATTTCTATTTTGTTTTATATTATGCCCACTGGCAGGGCATAGGGCATCCCAGATCCAACTATAGAAAGTTCCAAGAACTAGAATCAAATTTAGTTCTTGGTGAGCAAGGAAACTTACCACCTTGGCTAAATACTGTTATTTATTTATTTATAAAACAAACACATTCGCATGTGTCTACCTCTTCAGAGTCATACCTGTTGTTTTTTTTTTTTTTTTTAAATAGGGTTTAAGCCAGAAGTTCTCATCCTATTGGTTATGATATCTTTGGAGGTCAAATGATCATATCAAATGGTCCGATCAAAGGAGTCACATATCAGATGTCATGCATTACAATTCATAACTGCAGTAAAAATACAGTTAATCTGAGGAGAAATGCCATTCAGAATTTCCTTATTTACTGTGTTTTCCATAGGCTTGTCATAAAAACTCTTCAATGCTGAACCACATTTCTTTCACACCTTATTGGATGATGATTTTCATAATGAAGTGACACTGTGTTCTGTCAGATTGTTTTCTGCCCTTACTGAGACAGAATTCTATGATTTTGGTATTTTGTTTGTTTGAAGTGGTTGTTATTCTAATCAATTTATATATTTTTAACTTCCTTTGCCTTTTTTGAACAAATTCTTTTTTTATGTGCTAGTAGATACAATTTGTTAATAATTGGATGAGAATTTTTGCACTTATGTTCACTAAGGTTGTTGGTCTGCGATTGCTTTTTTGCTTGTATTTTTATTTGATTCTGTATCAGTGGCAAACAAGTTTGGAAAGACCTCCTCCTTTACGATTCATTGGAATAACTTAAGGAAAATTAGCATTTGCTGTTATTTAAAAGATTGGTGAAATTAAAACATCTAGTAAAACCATCTGGGATTCTTTATTTTTTGAAAAATTTTAATGAATGATTGAATGTTGTTGGTTGATGTTGGTTGATTCAACCTTTCTACATCTTTCTGGCTCAGTTTTGGTAGGGAACACGAGTACAGTAATTTACCCATTTTTATAGGCCTTCAGATATTTTGCCATATCAATGTTCATATAGTCTCTGTTGATTTGTTATGTTCTTTTTCTCTGTGTCCATACCTTTCTCGCTCTCATATTTCTGAGAATGGAACTTGAGACCTTACATACTAAGTAGCGCTCTACCTTTGAGCTATTACCCCCTTCTTCCCCCCTTTTTATTTTATCTTTTCCGTTTGTAGCTCCTTATTGATAAGTTTTGATTCTCTTCTTTTTTATTCTTTTATATAAACTAGTGGGTTTCATTCTTTTGCAGATACCAATTGTCAATTTTGCTTCCAGCCTAGGAACTTTAAACAGTTCCTGAAAGAATGATCTGCTGGCAAATTTACTCCTTTCAATTTATCTGAGAAAGATTTAATCATTCATCCATTTCTGAAAGTTATTTTTAGAGTGTGTAATTTGAGACTGGTAATCTTTTATCTCAAAATTTAGATAGACCATCTCTTTCCCAAACTGTAGGCTAAACTCCTGTGCATATATGTAGCATGTATAAAGACTCGTGTATATATGTGTCATCAGCTATACGACAGCTCTCACAAGGTGTTGGGGGGTGGGTTTTCTGAGGACTGTGAGGTAAATGCACACAGTATAGGTTTAAAAAGCCTGTCTGCTTCTGTGGATTATATGAATATGTAACCTCTCTGGTCCAATCTTAACAGATGACTAGAAAAACACTTATTGAAAATGGGGACTTTTAACTTCTAATGATAGAGTAGGGAAAATTTCTAACAAATATTTCCAATTCAAAATAAATTTAAATACTGAATAGAAACACTTCAGTTATATTTTAAGTAATTGCTGATGAAAAATTAAAGTATTTGCAGGCTAAATAAATCACATAAGCATGGCTTTAAAAGGGTGGTCATAAAAGAGATAAAACAGACAGCAACATTAGGACAGTTTTCAGTAGACGATAACACTTTTAATTTCTTAAAAAAAAAAAAAAACTTACAAAGACTGTGGAGAGGATATAGAGCATAGCCTGCAAGCATGGAAAGTCTGAGAGGATTCTGTGTCACACTGGCACCTCAAATCCCTATGTCCTCAATGAAGGGGGATCCATCCACAGAGAAAGGCTAGAAAGGAACTGCCTCAAGTTAGCCCTCTCTTCCAACTGTGATACTGTGCAAAGGAGAACATTTGTAACTAAACTCCTCTCCCCACAGGATTTTAAGTCTGAAATTAATGCTACAGATCTGGGAACAATAGTCCTCATCAAAATGATGTTTAGATGATGACTGACTAGAGTAAAGCTTGTGTCAGATATAAGATAGGTTCATTATTATAAAATTTAAAAACTGGGTTTTTTGTTTCCTTAAAATGGAATTTCAGCTCATCTTTTATGAAAACAGACACATATACCAAAATACACACAAATATGAACACGAAGAAATCCTACAAGACCCCATACATGTAAAAGTGTGAAAGCCAGAAAAATGTTAATCATGGAACCATCAAAAATCCTATTTAAACAAAAGGCAACAAATGGAAAACATTTTCGTAAATTAAAAATTACAGTATATGAGAACTTCAGTGGAGCTACAAAACTTTAAGCAGGTTAAAAACTAATCCAACTAAGATATTTAGAAACAAATCAAATAAAAATAAAATAAGACCCCCTCAAAAGAAATAATAATTTGGCCTTTATTTCACATCAGGAAAAAAATTAATTTGGAATCGTTGAGTGTCTAAAAAGTAAGAGAAACACTACCTCTGAGTAGTTGAAGATATTTTAACTAACTGAAAAAAATAAAATAAAATCACCAACCCAAAGTAAAAATATTCAAATTAGGCTTTCTCAAAATATACTGTGCTCATTACAAACATCATTCAGAAAACAAGGTTTCAAAACAGAGATTGTTACAAAAATATACTCAAAAACATACATCTGACAAGGAACTTGCATCTAGGGACATAAAAATTCTTTACAACCAACATTAACATAATACTACTCAACATTTAAGTAGCCATGGTGGCATCACAACACTCAGGGAGCAAGCCTGAGCAATGTAAAGATACTCAGTTAAATGGATGAGTAAAAAAAAAAAAAAAAAAAAAAATCACAATTTAAAAAAATGAACAAAAGTAGTCAGATATTATATAAACTATATGTACAGGAAGCCTAAGCTAGAAATAGCCTCAGTGTCTATCAGTAGAGAAATGGATAAGTGCACTGTACCTTCATGGAGAGATTAAGAAGGAAAGAAGCATACCTTAACATTAAAAAAAAAATTATATGTGAAAACCTATAGATACAGCAATATAAATAGAAACTCAATGCATACTCACTAAGAGCAAATGTAAGACCTAAGATTTCACTCTCTCTGCTCCAATTCAGCAGAGTTCTTCTTCAAGAACTAGCCAGATTAACAAAATAAAATTGATAAAAACAGGGGGCAAAGACAAAGTAACCTTACTGCAGATGATGTTGCTCTATACAGAAGTGACCCTGAGACTCTGCCAAAAACTCTTAGAGCTGAAAAGCACTTCAAACAAAGTAGCACAGTGGAAAGCAACACACAAATTGGTAGTTGGGCTAGAAATATGACTAAGCAGATGTAACAGATGACTCAAGTTCAGTTTCCAGCGCTCAGTTTGGGAAGCTCACAAGTACCTTTAACTCCAATTCCAGATAATCCTACAACTCTGGCCTCTGTAGGCAGCTGTATTCATGTGCACACACCATCACACACACACACACACACACACACACACACACACACACACACACACACACTTTTTTATTAAATAATATTTTTAATTTTATATCCTAGCCACAGTTTCCCCTCCCTTCTTTCCTCTTATATTTTTGGTTGTGAGCCTAGCCTTTAACGGCTGAGCCACCTCTCCAGTCCCTCTTTTCTCTCATTTACTCTTACCAACTCGCTCTCTGTTCCTACATCCCAATCTACTCCTCCATTTCTGTTTAGGAAAGGACAGGTCTTCCATGAGTTTAAACAAAACATGACATATCATGTGGCAGAAGACTAAGCATCTCCCCATGTATTAAAGTTGGGTAATGTGGCCCAGTATGAGGAGTAGGGATCCAAAAGCCTGTGAAAGAGTCAAAGACAGCCATTGCTTCCACTGTAAGAGTTCCTCAAGAGAACCAAGCTACACGACTGTAACAAATATTCTGAGTGACTTGGTCAGTTTCATGCAGGCTCCCTGGTTGTTGGTTTAGTCTCTGTGAGGCTCTATGAGCCCAGGTTAGTTGATTCTGTGAGTTTTATTTTAGTGTCCTAGAACCCTCTGGATTCTATAATCCTTTCTTCCCACTCTTCAGCAGGATACTTAATGCTTGCTTGGATGTGCATCTGCATCAAGTTTCCATCAGTTGCTGGATGAAGACTCTCTGATGACCACTGGGCTAGTTACCAACCTGGTCACAGAGATGGTGAGTTCAGGCTATGTATCTGCTATTGCTAGGAGTCTAAGTTGTGGTCTTTTGTATAGATTCCTGGAAGATTCACTTGGGCTGGGTTTTTACCTGACTACAAAATGTCCTCCCTTTCCAGTAGCCTCTTTCAGTACTTTCCCCTCACCTGCCTGGAACCTGATCACACATTTCCCTTTCCCACCTGCCCTTAGTATACTCATGAAATATCTTCTATTTCCTATTCCCAGTGAGATCTGTGTGTTCCCCCATGAATCTTCATTGTTACCTAGCCTTTCTGGGACTGTGGATTGTAGCATGGTTAGCCTTTATTTTACAACTAATATTCATTCATTTATGGGTGAGTAAATATCATGTTGTTTTCTTTCTCAGCCTGGGTTACCTCACTCAGAATGATTTTTTTTTCTGATTCCATCCATTTGCCTGCAGGTTTCCTGGTATCTTTATTTTTAACAACTGAGTAATATCCCGTTGTGTAAATGTATCACGTGTTTCTTTATCCATTCCCCAGTTGAGGGATATCTAGGTTATTTCCAGGTTCTGGCTATTACAAATGAAGCTGCTATGAACATAGTTGAGCAAGTGTCCTTGTGATATGATTGGGCATCCTTTGGGTGTATGCCCAAGAGGGGTATAGTTGGGTCTTGTGGTAGGTTGATTCCTAGGTTTCTGAGAAACCCCCATGTTTTTCCTCTGCCAGTCTGGTCCCACAGCCATGCCAGACCCAAATAATACACAGAGATGCTGTATTAGATATAAATCTATTGGCCTGTTACTAGCTAGCATTAATTATTGGCTAGCTCTGTCTTAAATATTAGCACATTTCTATTAATCTAAGTATTTCTACATGGTCTTATCTTACCGGAGAGAGGGTCCAGAATTCTGCGTACATTTTGAATCTCCTCCTACCTCCTCCTCAAATCCTTCTTGTCTCTTGGTGAGAGATGTCTTTATGTGTCTTGTATTGGTTAATGAATAAAGCACTGTTGGCCAATAGGAAAGCAAGATAGGCAGGACTAGGAGACTAGAAGGAGAGAGGAAGTAGTAGGGAGGAGTCAAGATGGAAGACTGAGAGAGCAGAATGCCAGCCTCTCTCTCCGGTAAGACCACATGGAATTACTTAGATTAATAGAAATGGGTTAATATTTAAGACAGAGCTAGCCGACAAGAAACAGTAGTAACAGGCTAACAGCATTATGTCAAATACAGAATCTCTGTGTGTTATTTCGTGCTGGTGCAGCGGTGGGACCAGACCAACAGGGAAAAACCTACTTATAACATGATGATGTCCAAAGCAGACCGAAGAACTTCCACTTAAAACTTAACAAAAGCTTAAAAAGGGGTTTTAGAAACAAACGAGCAGAGACAAGAAAGGCTTCTTGGTAACAGCATTTTTCTCAGTTGGACTCTGTTTTGCTAGAGACAAACAGAAATGTGTGCGGCTCCTTTAAGGGAGGTTTCCTGACTCAGCATAAGCATCATTCTCCAGGCGTGGGTATTTTTAAAGGAAAAACCCACAAGCTTAGGGAGGGGCTGTGACCCTCTGGCCATTGAGTTCTTGCCCAGAGTCATGGGTTCTAGTATGCTCTTTATCTTATTGAGGCTGGATGGTCTCACTGTTTAGGTCAGCAGACCTCAAGGTGTGCTAATTAATCTTGCCTAAGCAAAGGGGAGTTGCAGCTATCTCTTTGTTTCTTAAGGACTCTATTTACCGTCTGCAGACAAACTGACCAGAGGAGGGGCAGTTTGTTCCTCCTTGAGTTCCCTGGGGGAGGGTGACCATCTGGAAATTCTTGGTATCCGGGGCTATCTTAGGGCCTTGTAAGGGAAAGTTGCAGGTGGTTAGCAAATTCCAGGGAACTGAGTCATAGTGGCCTGGGTCAGCTTTCCGGGTCAGACTGCCCTGTATTCCAATTGGGGATTTTCCTTAACTGGACTTTACTTTTTGTTAATTTTATGTCTTTCATTCCCCCCTTTCTCTTTTTTGCAAGATTTTAATCTTAAAGTCTTAAGGGATCTGAATGTTCAGTATAGCCTGATACTGTTAAGGGCAAGGGCCTGAGTAATGGATAATCTCTCTTGTATAAACCATAAAAGCCTGTTGAGGAGACTGGGGCCAAATGTTAGGAGCAGGAGGAGTATGAACAGAGGTCCTATCAGAGTTGAAATTAGGGTGGTCAGATGGGGTCCTGTTGAACCATCCTTCGAACCATCCCTGGTGGGCCTCGGCCTCCCCTTGTCTTTGGGCTAGTCTCTCCCTGAGTTTGGCCATGGAATCCCTAATTACTACTGAGTGATTAACATAGAAACAGCATTCCTCTTTGTGGGTGGCACAAAGTCCTCCTACTTTTAGGAACAAGTCCAATCCTCTCCGGTTTTGAAGGGCCACCTCTGCTAGGAGGCTAAAGATTCCTCCAGTCTAGTCACCGACTTTTCTATTACCTTTAGGTCCTTTCTCATAGAATGTCTGAGTTTGCTTTATTGTTGTGACCCTTGAGCTAAGGCTGCAGTCCCAGTGCCAACCCCTGGAGCAATCCCTACTCCTAGCAGAATGGCTAAAGTCAGGGATATAGGTTCTCTCCTGTATCGGGTTGGGTGAGAACCATGTATTTCTTCCAGGTGTTGGTGTTCTGTTTGGGTGGTAAAATACAAGAGGCATCAGTTGAACCAGCACACAAAAATTTTGGTTAGGTCAAGGGCCCCTGTATGTATGCAAGGGGTGAGCCCCGTGCTGCAGGCCCACCACAGGCCAGGGCCAGGTATCAGGTATGTGGAGCTCGTACCAGTCTGAGGCTGTAGGAGAGTGTTGTTACAGGGGAGACTGGGGAAAGATCCTAAACAGGTGCCCCATTTGGATGGTTCAGTGGTGTTAGTAAACACCCTAGTAGTGGCTATGCCCTAGTAATACGGAGGGGCAGAGGCAAGGCACAGCCAGCAAGGGTTAGTCATATCTGGCCTTGTTTGATTGAGGGCAAAGAAGGCTCTTCAGATTAATTCAAAGGCCCGGTTGAGGGGTTATCTTCTCCTTGGGGTGCAGTAACCTGAGGGGGCTGATGGTGATCGGGACTGGGGTACTGACCAAAATTGGGGGTTTAGGCATCTCAGGGTTTCTAAGAACTGGGTTGGGCCCTATGGCTTGTGGAGCATGATCCGGAATCTCCAGGCGAATCTTAAAGATAACCCCTTTATCCGGCCCCTGCAAGTACCATCTCAGTCCCCAAGCCTTGCCTTTTAGCCAGGCAACATAGAGAGGTCAACTCTCTAGGGGAGACAAAGGCCTGACTCACAGGTCCAAGTCCCCCAGTTGGTGGGAGAGGCGCAGTCAGATCTGCCCAAGGTGGCGGGGGACGAGTATAATTTCAGCACACAGTTATTAGATACAAGATGAGCTTGGGTTCCAATAGGCACTCCTGGTAGTTTCATAAATCCCCATTTTTTACAAAAATATTCTTGTTATCCCCCCGCATCCAGATCCCCTGGGCTGGCATCTGCTGAGGGCAGACGTAGAAGTCTGATTGAGCCAAGTAGCATTGGGCCCTGGGGTCTCTCCAGCCCCAAAACCATCTGTCCCCTAGGTCAAAGCTAGGCATTTCCTTCTTAAGGGAGTCCACGCCATAAGTAGGAATGTCCCAAGTTTCCAGTCCAGCGGCCAGTTGACAAAAATCAGGGGTGAGGCTAGGCCACCAGGTGCCAGGTGGATAATAGCCAGCCAGAGGTGGACCATATAACCTCACCTGTCTGGGAAATCACTTGCCAGATCAATTACTGAGGGGCATGCAGGTTGCCCTTAGTAGGGGCTGGGAAATGGGGAAATAGTAAGCAAAGCAAAACAATTAGGCATTGAGGGAAAATCTTAGCTTGAGCGGGTTTTGCGTGCATTGCAGTCGCCATCCCAGTGTCTCGTCCTTCTTTTGATCTCTGATGGCACCGGCCTTCTTGACGTGTGAGGCATGGACCCATGCTGCGATTCCGTCCACCTTGAGTGCCCTGGGGGTGGTCATGAGCACGATGTAAGGGCCCTTCCAGTGAGGCTTGAGAGTCTTGGACTGGTGATGCCTGATGTATATGGAGTCCCCAATCTGGAGTGGGTAAAGGATGACTGGACCTCTGGCCTGGTACGCAGCAGTAAGCAGCTTCCAGATCTGGTTCTGAATAATCTGAAGAGCATGGAGCTGGGCCTGGAGGGGTTGGGAATCAGTGGGATGGTTAGGATCTGGGGGGAGCGTGTTCATTATGGGTGGGGGTCCTCCGAATAAGATCTCAAAGTGTGTAAGCCCATGTATCAAGGGGATGTTCTGGACTCAGAACAGCACCATGGGCAGGAGCTGCACTCAGTCTCTAGTGTCAGTCTCTATGGTCAATTTAGTTAGGGTCTCTTTAATTGTCCTATTCATTCTTTCTACCTGTCCTGAGCTTTAGGGTCTGTATGTACAATGTAGTTTCCAATTAATCCCCAATGTTTTGGCCACCAACTAACTTACCTGGGAGACAAAGGCGGGTCCATTGTCGAACCCTATTACCTTAGGCAGTCCAAACTGCGGGAAGATTTCTTCTAGTATTTTCTTGACCACCACTTGGGCGGTCTCACGCTTAGTAGGAAAAGCCTCGGTCCATCCTGAAAAGGTGTCTATGAAAACTAGAAGGTACCTATTCCTGAAACTACGGGGTTTGATCTCCATGAAATCAGTCTCCCAGTTGGTCCCTGGCTGTTCCCCTCTGTCCCTGATTCCCCCTGGCAGCTTGCATTGCCTGGCGTTCACCTTTGCACAAGGGACACTGATGCTAGTGATCTGTTGGAGGAGGGCATTGAGGTTATGAATATAATAGGTCTGTTCTCACTGTAGGAGGATTTTGAGCTTCTTGCTTCCAAGATGGGTCCATTGATGTAGCTGGGACAAAAGTCTTTAGCTGCTATCTGGGGAGACAGGATCTTGCCTTGCCATATCTTTGCTTCTGGGTCATAATCAGCCCCCCAGCTCTGGACTGTTTCTAAGTCCTGTTCAGTGTACTGAAATCCCTGTGGTGTATGTGGGGTTGGATCAGAAGTCTTTAAGGGGAGAATCTGGGCCCACAGCTGCTTTTCTGGCTTCCTCATCAGCCATCTGGTTTCCTTTGGCTATCGGGTCATTTCCTCTCTGGTGTCCTGGGCAGTGCATGATGCTCCACTTCTGTGGCAGGAAGAGAGACTGAAAAAGGTCCAGGATTTCAGTCTTACTTCTGATGCCCTTCCCTGCAGAGGTCAATATGCCTCTTCTTCGGTAAATTTCTCCATGTACATGGGCTGTCGGTATAGATGTTAACTTTGTGGCCCTCTGCCATCCTGAGTGCTTGTGTTAGAGTGGGCTTATGTTCCTGGTGGCAAGGCTCTGGCCCATATTATGGTTTGTCAATCTACCACCGCCACCCTTGCTCTTCGTATGCCATTTTGCAAGAAACTGCTCCCATCCGTGAATCAAGTGTATTTGGCTTTGGGCAGCAGTTGGTCTGTCAGGTCTTCTCTGGTTCTGCAGGTCTCAGCCAGGATCTGGTGGCAGTCGTGGGGCTGGGCAGTGTCTTCATCGGCCTCTGGAAGAAAAGTGGCTGGGTTCAGGGATGTGGTTGTCCTGAATTCCAGCTTGTCTGGATTAAGGAGTAGAGCCTGGTAATGGGTCATTCGTGCATTTGAAAGCCATTGGTCAGGGAGCTGCTGGATTACAGCCTCAATTGCATGAGGGGCCACTACCATAAGAGGCTGACCCAGAGTCAGTTTAATCTGCGTCCTTGATCAAGACTGCTATTGCAGCCACCATCCGGAGGCAAGGGGGCCATCCTGTGGCCACATTGTCTAACTTCTTGGATAGTATGCTATGGGTCTTTTCCATGGCCCGAGCTGCTGGGTTAAAACCCCTTTCACCACTCCTGCCTTTTCATCCACGTAAAGGGTGAAAGGCTTGTTTACATCAGGGAGGCTCAGCTCTGGAGCCGAGCTGATAGTAAGGCTCTTTTGATTTCATCAAAGGCCTTCTGATGTTTTTCTGTCCATGCAAAAGGGGTGTTAGTCTTGGTTAGAGGGTATAATGGGGCTGCTAGCTCTACAAAGCCCAGAATCCACAGGCGCAGAACCCTGTGCTGCCTAGGAACTCAAGTACCTCTCGGGGGGCTTTTGGGCGGTGGGATCAGGGCTACCACCTGTTTCTATCCCTCTGTCAGCCATTTCTGACCTCCCTGGAGCCAGTATCCCAAGTAGGTGAGCTGTTCTTTCCAGAGTTGGGCCTTCTTTGCTGATGCCCGGTACCTCAATTCTCTCAGCTTTTGCAGTAGGGCCCCAGTACCTTGGAGGCAGCCCTGCTCAGTCTCTGCTCCCAAGAGAAGGTCATCTACATATTGGAGTAAAACTACATTAGGGTTATGGATCTGGAAATCTGCTAAATCCTGGTGTAGGGCTTCATGGAAGAGGGTGGGTGAATTCTTAAACCCTTGAGGAAGGTGTGTCCATGTGAGTTGGCCGAAAAACCCGGTCTCGGGGTCCTTTCACTCAAATGCAAACAGGGGCTGGCCCTGTGGGCTCAGTCTGAGGCAAAAGAATGCATCTTTAAGATCTAATACCGTGTATCAGATGTGGCTCGGGGGGCAGCTACTCAGCAAATTATAGGGATTGGGTACTGTTGGATGGATATCCTCAGTCCTCCGATTTATCTCCAGGAGGTCCTGCACAGGCCTGTAGTCCCCCGTGCCTGTTTTTTGTTTTTTCCCCAGGAAAGAGGGGGGTGTTCCAGGGGCTGTGACAGGGTCTGAGGATGCCCTGCCATAGTAGTCTATTAATGTGTGGTCTGATTCCTTCCCTACTTCATGGCTCATGGGATATTGCTTGATGGTCACAGGGGTAGCGGAGGGCTTGAGATTGATTATCAATGGGGGCTGCGGTTTCAGCCAAGGCATGAGGGTATTTCTCCAACCAACTAGTTTCTATGGGTGGCAAGGGGGGGGGGTGATGAGTCTTCCAGAAGCCTATGTTCATTCTCCAGTTGTACAGTTAGTATTTGGAGTAGCAATCCTAAATTGTGAGGAGAGTTTGCAAGAGCTGCTGGCACTCATCCCATGTGGGTTGGTGGGTGATGAGGATCGATTCAATAAGACCTGTCAAGGCTTGGGGGTCCTGCAAGAAGGAGGGATTATGGGTTTTCCAATTATAAAGATCTGCAGAGGAGAAGGGCCAGTATTGAAAGAGCCCTCCCCCCATCAACTGGAGAGAAAAGGCCTGGGAGACCCCAGAGCTATCAGGTTCTTCCGGCATTCTATCTCTGCAGGGTTGTAGTTGGGTGGATGGTGGTGATGAGTCTCGAGGGCCTCTGGTGGCTGGCGCCGAGGTGTAGCTTGGGAACAGGGTTCCCTGGGCAGGCACAGGTTCTGGAGATTGGAGGTGCTGGGGATTAGGGTGTGGGGGAGGAGGTTCTAGAAGGAGAAGATCCCCTTGTACATCTGGCAGGAGAGAGGAAGTAGTAGGGAGGAGTCAAGATGGAAGACAGAGAGAGCAGAATGCCAGCCCCTCTCTCCAGGAAGATAAGACTACATGGAAGTACTTAGATTAATAGAAATGGGTTAATATTTAAGACAGAGCTAGCTGATAAGAAATGATAGTAATAGGCTAACAGCATTATATCAAATACAGAGTCTCTATGTATTATTTGGGGCTGGCACGGTGGTGGGACCAGACCAGCAGGGAAAAACCTACTCATAACAGTCTTCTAGTCCCACCTATCTTGCTTTCCTATTGGCCAAGAGTGCTTTATTCATTAACCAATAAGAAAAACATATTTATAGAATGACATCTCTCATTACACCCACATTGATTTCCAAAGTGACTGTACACGTTTGCATTTCCACCAGAATTGGAGGAGAGTTCTCCTTATTCTACATCCTCTCCAACATGAGTTGTCCCTGGTGTTTTTCATCTTAGCCATTCTGACATGTATAAGATGGAATTTCAGAGTTGTTTTGATTTGCATTTCCCTGGTAGGTTGAACATCTCTTTAAGTACGTCTTGTCCATTTGAGATTCATCTGTTGAGAATTCTCTGTATAGACCTGTACCCCATTTAATTGGACTATTTGGTTTATTGATATCTACTTTCTTGAGTTGTCATATGTTTTGGGAATAAGCCCTCTGTAGAATGTGGGGTTGATGAAGAACTGTTCCCATTCTATTGGCTGCTGTTTTGTCCTATTGACAGTGTTCATTGCCTTACAGAAACTTTTCAATTTCATGAGGTCCCATTTTTCCATTGTTGATCTTAGTGACTATGCTAGTGGTGTTCTGTTCAAAAAGTTGTCTGCTGTGCCAATACATTTGAAAATATTTCCCACTCTCTTCTATCATCTTCAGTGCAACTGGCTTTATGTTTAGGTCTTTGATACATGTGGACCTGCGTTTTGTGTAGAGAAATAGATATGGATCTCTTTTCATTCTTCTACATGCTGACCTCCAGCACCATTTGTTGAATATACTTTCTTTCATCCACTGAACAATTTTGGCTTCTTTGTTGAAAATCAAGTGTCCATGGGTGTGTGGATTTATATCTGGATCTTTGATTTGATTCCATTGATCCACCTGTCTGTTTTTATGTCAATACTATGCAATTTTTTTTTATTACCATAACTCTGTAGTAGAACTGGAAGTCAGGAATGGTGATGCCTCCAGTTCTTTTATTGTTCAGAATTGTTCAGCTATCCTGGGTTTTTTGTTCTTCCATATTAAGTTGAGTATTGTTCTTTCAGAATCTGTAGAGAATCGTTGGGACTTTAATGGGAATTTCATTGAATCTGTAGTTTACTTTTGGTAGGATTATAATTTTCACTATGTTAATCCTGCCAATCCATGACCATGGGAGATCTTCCCATCTTCTGCTATCTTTTTCAATTTCTTTCTTTAAAGATTTGAAGCTCTTGTCATATAAGTCTATCATTTGGTTGGCTAGAATTACATCAAGATATTTTATATTATTTGAGGTTACTGTAATGGATGTTGATTTGCTTGATTTCCTTTTCAACCCGTTTATCATTTTCATATAGATGGGCTACTTATTATTTAAGCTAATCTTGTGTCCAGCAGTAGGAGAAACTGCCTATCCAAGCCACAAGTGCCCATGCCATCCTTCATGAGCACGCACAGCAGACACTTCCTTCCTGAGCCAAGCCTGCCTCTACCCCAGAGACTGCTGACAAAGAGATACCTGGCTAAAGACACCAATAATGATAGGACAAAGCAGCAGTCAGCTGTCTGAGCCAATGTGAGCTTGGGAGAGAGTATGAAGGCAGGCCTAACTTCCTTAATAAATGAATCTGCAATGCGCTCTGCTACTTACTGATTCTCAGTGCCTCAGTCCTTGGTGCTGTGTCTTCTCACCCACTCCCTGAAGGGTAACACATAACATTTGGCACCTAGATATGGGGCTCATGGATCCTGTGCAGGCATGGGCTTCAACCCCACTTAAATTGCGGCATGGGCTTCAACCCCACTTAAATTACCCCCATCACTGTGGCTGTTTTGGTTTGTTTGTTTGTTTGTTTGGGCCCTGATCTTGGCTTTTGTTGCTGGCTGTGCATCTGCAGATGGATCCTATGTTGGTGCACTTTCGCTTTCATTCTTGGCATCGTTTCTGACTGCTCTTCATGCTTGTGGTGCATTTTGGCTCCCCCACTTAGGTGACCTGTTCAGTGAGTCGCCCCATAGTGTTTCATGTCCTTGGTCCTTGTGAAATTGAGTACGGGAACCCTCCTTCTTTTCTGTCTTTTCCTTTGTGTGGGTCTGGTACCTTAGGTCTGACACACTTCCGCTTTTGTTTGAGTCTGTCTTTGTTTTTTACTTTGTTCTCGTCGACCATCTATGTCTCCTGCCATTAAGAGGATGGGTATCTTACCCTCCCACTGTAAGGAGCCTCAGGTGAGGGCATTAAAGTCAATATTGGTGCAAGGTGTGTTAAGACTGCCGATCTGGAAGAATTTTGGGATGAGGCCATGGTGTTGGCCCCCTGGGAGCCTGACCTCTGGATGTGTGTTCTCTTTCTTGCGTGTGAGGTTGGCTCAAGAGTGACCCCTTTTTCCTGTGCTTCCATTGGGGTATTGTCTCATTATCAATCATTATCTTTAAGTGTTTCCTACAGTGTATTTCCACACTCCAGGTTCTCCTGGCACTTCTGCACCAAGAACATGGTTTTCTTTGAGAGGTCTCTTGTACCTGGCTCAAAAAAATTCCTGAGGCACTTGACTAAAGGTGTTTATCAGTTGTAGGAGTTCCCTGTTAGATTTTTTTTTTTTGGGTATTTATGTATACTATCATATCATCTGCAAATAATGATACTTTGACTTCTTGACCACACTGATGCCCAGGATCTGTGGCCATGTTGTTGTCCATACTGATAGTGAGCCTGTACAGACCTGAGTGACATGTGCTGCCATCTCAGCCATAGTGTCATATGGGCCCAAGCCACAACCCCTGCCATGTCTGAATCTGTAACTTGGCCACAGCCAGGATCTGCATTGAAGTCTGAGGCTCCGATTGCCACTGAGGGCCATGTAGATGCCTGAGATCTGGGTTGCCATCTGGGGCCATGTTGGTATTAACCATGATGCGGCTGGGTCCATGCCAATCTGAGTGACCTGAACTGCTAACCCGTGGCCATGATGACATCCAGTGGAGGCTGCTGACAAGGACCATGTCTGTCTGGGTCCATTTCACACCTGTATCCAGGGTCTATGTTGATATTTATGACCAGTCTAGCCACCAAGGGCCATGTGGATGTCAGGGGTCTGGGCTGCCACCTAGGGCAATGTTAATGTTCAAGGACCATGGTGTTGCTGGGAAAATTCCGATTTGAGTGGTCTATGCTGCCATCCAGAGCCATGGTGTAGTCCTGGCCTGGGCTACTGCCAAGGGCCATGTGTGGTCTGTGGCCCTGCTGCAGCCATGGTCTCTGTTGATAGCCAAAACCAGTGAGGATAGGACTGCACAGAGCTGTTCCCGTCCTTCATTGGCTGCCCCACTGGTGAGAATTGACCCTTTAACTCACCAGCTGCAGCACTCAGGAGACTGGACCCTGTACCTTGCCTGGGCAGCACAGTAGAGCTGGCCTGGTTAACAGGGTTGCAGGTGTGAGAATGGGAGAGCTAGGCCCACTATCTGCCATGTTATGGCATGGACAAGGAAGAGATGCCCCTCTAAGCCCTCACCCCTCCCCTGTCCCTTGCTACCTACTGCAGGTGGGAAAGTTGGCCCTGGGGTCGTAAGAGTAGGAGAGCTGTTCTGCCCCTCACCTGCTTCAGCTCTTGGGAGAGCAGGCCCTGCTCCTTGTTTTGCAGCACGCTAGAGCTGATCCGGTTGAGGAGGGTGTAGATGATCTGCCTGTGAGCATGCTTGGGAGGTGTGAACACAACCCCTCATCTGCCATGCCATGGAGTGGGCAACTGAGAGCTGCCCTCTCCCCTACCCTCCCCCTTGCCACTTGGGGCAGGCAGGAGAGCTGCCTAAGGGATATGAGAGCAGAAATCTCACCCTGCACCTCACCAACTGCAGCACTCAGGAGAGCAGGCCCTGCACCCGCTCTGGGCATAACAGTAGAGCTGGACCTGGTGGTGTGGGTGAGGGTAAGGATAGACCTGAGGTCACGAAAGCAGAACTGACCCCACTCCTGGCTGCCGGCTGCCTTGGGTGAGGGAGCCAGGGTAGGGCTGAAGAGCTCACTCAAGTGGTGATCATGAGGGAAAGTTGTCCAATTGACCAACCTACCTGCCACCCGGGCTCAGAACCAGGATTAGAAATTAGCCCACCCCAACATCCGCTTCATCTATCAATTTCTAGAGCATGTAAAGGGCTGAATCCTGCAGATCCAAAGCTGCAGGATTTCCATGACATGGGAGATCAGGCAACAACAGGCTATCTAAGAGGAGTCCCGATGGGGGCAGAGTAAGGATAATATAGGAGCATCACACCAGACCATTGACTCCTAGCAGTGAATACTTACAAGTAAAGGTGTATGGATTAAAGGGTGCACTGTGGGGCTCACTGGGCCACACTACAGCTTCCACACCAAGATTTTAGTTTGTTTTGTTTTTTGTTTGTTTACCTTGGGTATTTCTGTTTGGTTTTTATTGTTATTTTTTTCTTTTAAATTTATACTGTAGAAGAAGTTGCAAGGGCAGAGGTTTGTTACAAAGGGATGGGGAGATGAATGGGATCAAGATGCATAATGTGAAATCCACAAAGAATCAATAAAAAGTTCTGTAGAGAAGTAGAAAATTGAATTTAAGTTGCTGATGGAATTATAGTTTTTTAAAACCATCATAAAATACTAATATTACCAATAAATTATAACAGTTTATGACTTAATGTTTCCTTTCTCATGCTCGCCTCCAGGGAGAGCTCTCCAGCATTGCCCTGGCTAGCTTATACAATGCAGCAGGCATTACAGGGCAAGGGCCAGATCTGCTCTCATGCCCTCGGGGCTGGCTTACTGGCAACCATACTTCTAGAGCCAGCTCTACTGTGTTGTTCAGTAAGATGTGGGACATAATGTGAAAAATGCTGCAGCTGGCACAAAGCAGGGACAGCTCCCCCCTTTCATGTCCCCAAGGCCAGCTCTTCCATTACCCATAGGTGGCTAGTGGTTGGGGGTGGGGCATCTTTCCTTTGACTATGCCACCACAGGATATGAGAGGGCATGTTAGCTCTCCTGCTCTGACACCCTCAGGGCTGGCTCAGGTGTGTCCCCACTGCCAGTGGCAGCTCTAATGTGCTGAGCAGGCAAGGTACAGGGCCAGATCTCCAAAGTGCTGTAGCCAGTGAGAGGCAGGACCAGCTCTCCCATTCTTATCACCCCAGAGCCAGTATCTAGGGATGAGGGATGGGGGCAGGGGAAGCACTTCTTCTTTCCCCACACAGCTGTATGACAGATGAGTAGTGAGGCCAGCTCTCCCGCATTTACACCCTTGGGGCCAGCTCACCTGTGTTCCTGCCAACAGGGTGAGCTCTATTGTGCTGTCCAGGCAAGGTGCAGGGCCCCCTCTCCCAAGTGCTGCAGCTGATAAGGTACAGGACTAGCTATTCCATTTTCATGTTCTCAAGGCAGCTCCTCTGCAACCCACAGCAACGGGGTCAAGCGCCCAGGCAAGGTCCAGGACCTTTGCTCCCAGGCGCTGCAGACAGTGAGCCAGCCCTCCAGCACTCAAGAACCCAGGGCCAGCTTTCCCACCTCCTGCATAGGCAGAGGGGCAGGGGATGAGGGCTTTCCTCTCTCCTTCGTCCATGCCACCACATGGCAGGTAAAGGGTGCGGCCAAGTCTTCCATTCTCACCCCAGCAGGGTCCCCTCTACTGTGCTGCTGAGGTGGGATGTGGGCCTGTTTTCCCAAGCTTTGCAGCCAGTGAGGGGCAGGACCAGCTTATCTGCTCTCATGGACTCAGAGCCAGCTTCTGCACCTGCAGCAGCCGGTGAAAATGTACAGGGTCAACGCTGTGCAGGCCTATCCCTTTTGGCCTTTATTGGTAACAGGAGCAAGGGAGATCAACACAGACTGCGCTGCTGCAGCTAAGCCATGGACCCAGATATGGTCGTTGGCAGCAGCCCAAGCCCAGATGTCACCATGGCCCCTGATGACAGGCCACCCACCTATGCCGGCTCCTCACCACCTTCACCTCTTCAGACCTGCCTCTCTCCACATGGCATGAACCATTCTGCCACTATCTCTCCCATACAGTGTAATTGCGCCCAACTGCATGGCCCCACAAGGGGCTGGGCAAGGACTGTGGTTTCTTTTTACCCCAGGGTCAAGCTGCCCCAGGCAGGAGTGAGGGTCTCCTTCTCCCTTTTGGTCTTAATGGCATTGGCAGGACTCTGATTGTTTGTTTCTGCCCAGGGTAAGCTACCCCAGACAGGCATATGTAATGCTTTTATTTGTTCTGCTGATATTATTGGGGGATTATTGAATAGCAAATGTAACCAAAATGAGGCTTTACTGGAAGCTATTAGTTATTATTGAAGTTAAAAATACCTAATATCCCATAATACAGCCAAGATATATTCCTAATAAAAACTACAGTGGAGATGCTATGTACTCTGCATACCATCTATCACATCGAAGTGTTTTGTAGCTTTGGCTTATACAGAACAAAAATGGCTGTATTTGTATCGGAACAGGGAATGGTCTTTGTTAGCTGATATTTTGTACTGTTTAAATTGTCACCAAGATCTGTGACCTCCTGTGCTTTGCCAAGCAAGGATAGCTGCTTAGGGCTGGTTCTCTGATCTGCAATCATCACAGTTTTCCTAGTGCCCTCCCAAATAACCTCCCAAGTTCAGTGTTTGCTCCGGGGCACGAAATCTCTTTGGGAAAGCTGAGCCTTTGTATGTCCTGAAAAAATATTACTTTGGCCAGGCTGAGAGTTGCCATAATTCCCCCAAAGGAAGCTACCTAAAGAGAGTGAATACTCTAAAAGAATTGTGTCTGCATTCAACTATTTGGGGATATTTATGTTGCATCAGAGCCAATGAAAGGACATTTTCCAAGCCTTTGAATAGCTTTTCCATAATAACAAGATCAGCCTCATATTGTCTGGCTAAAGAGAAAACACTGTCATTAGCAGGAAAAAAATAGGGCTATGCTTTCTCTGCATTAAAGCAGTATTTTTAAGTCTAAGATTATCAATTTGTTTGGCCATTTGCAAATAGTTGCTCTGATTCAATTGCTTCTCTGGCTCTCTGGGTACTGATTGCTGAAACAGATAATGCCATTCCCAAAGAAACTAAACTATCCTCACTTGGGATCAATACTGAGTAAAGTTTAAATTGAATTTATTTGGTGAGATTTAAATTGAATTGATGTCTGTGAAGAAATTCATGTATTCTCATACAGTATGTCAAACATATTGAGTATGTTTTTCATTTTAATTTCCTAGGATTTTGGTGCTACTTACAAAGTGTGTGTTCATATTATATAACAGTATACACAAACTACTTACCTTTGCTTATAGCAAATTTAAAATAAGGAAAAAATATAAAATAAAATCTTAAAGAAAATTAAAGGAAGCACCAAGTCTTAGAGCAAGTACTGCCTTCTGCTCAAAGGGTTAAAAATATTTTGATGTTCCTTTCCAGCCATCTCTAATTCTTCTGGGGAAATACTGTACAGTTAATAGATTACACATTCTCTGTGATTTCACTGAGTGTTGATAAGGTCTCCCTTGTCTATGATGTGTAATGATGTTAACTGAGAAAATGCCTCTATGAGTCCCAGTTGTATGGCATTTTGTTAATTAATGATTGATGAGGGAAGGCTCAACCCATGGTGGGTGTTGCCATCCCTGGACTGGTGGTCCTAGGTTCAATAAGAAAGCAAGCTGAGCAAGCCATGAGGAGAAAGCCAATAAGTAGGACTCTCCCACAGCCTCTGCATCAGCTCATGCCTCCAGGTTCCTGCCCTACTTGAGTTCCTATCTTGATTTCTTCCAATGGTGGACTACAGTGAGGAAGCACCTTGAGACTCTGTTGAACAATTAGGTTCTAGGTAATGTCCCCACCATCTACCCCCTCCATGGCATAAAGGATTAGGTTGGAATTTCCACTCTTTACAGCTGGGTGTAGAATCTCCTCTCCACTTCCTTTCTGAAACCTTGTGTTTCAAGCCAAGTAAGGACTCTTCATTTATTTCAGCATTCTGTTCTACATGGTAAAATATATTTCATTTTATATGATTAAAAAAAGGAAATTGTGGGAAGCCAGACATCATTAAAGAACAGTCAGTTGGAAAACATGTATTATAACTAACAAGGATTTAGTATAATATATCAACTGCAGAAAAATACCCATAGAACTAGATGGGACAAGTGACAGGAAAACAATAGTTAGCTTGGAAAGGTAAGTGTCTTATATTTTCATTGTGTTTATAATAATTTTAATACAAAGTATATTTTAAACACACATCCTTTTCAAGTCAACAACAAGCTCCACTTGTTTCTCATTTGGTAGATAGAGGTGACAAGTTTTTGGATTGTCACAGCCAGTCTTCTTCCAGGTCACTTCTTGTCTTTCCTCTCTGCACTTATTTTCTCTAATATGCTGGTCTTCCTAAAAAAAAAAAAAAAAAAAAAAAAAAAAAAGAAAGAAAGAAAGGAAAAGAAAAAAAAGCAGTTGCCATTTGTGACCACAAATACTTACACCTTTCTCTGATCTAAAGCTTACCTCAGAAAACACAGCTACACAGCTGTCCCTAGAGCTCATCCTCAAGGCTGTGGGTCAGAACCCTCTCTCACACTGATCAGTCATGCTTCCTTCCCCATGACTGGACTTTGGTGAGTGTCAGCTTTGTTGATGGTCTTTTCTCTCTCTACTTTGCTATTTAGAGCCCACTTAAGTCCCTTCAGGAAGTCTGGGCTGGTGTATAGGAATGGCTTACTTTTTCTAATGGATGTTAAAGGACACCTCTGTGGAAACAACTACATAATATGTCTTCAATGTGGCAGAGATTAGAAAGCAATACTGTGAGGAGAGATCTGTGTGTTAGTGTGCATCTTGACGAGTTCAGCTGGAGCAGAACTAAGGAATAGCTATTTGTCTCCTTATAGAGATACTGGCTCTTAGTTCTAATTTTCTCCACCTTTGTTTCCAATACCATCTACTGTCTAGCCTTAGGAGCTAAATTCTGTACAATATTTACTTACCTATTGTGGATGAAATAGTTTGGTTCTATGTGGGATTTTTTATTTTTCTTAATGTGGCATAGTATAGCTGATTGAACCAGTACCTAAAACTGGATCACTGGATCTTATTTATTTATTTATTTATTTATTTATGTCATTCTCTTCTATTTTTTTTTTTTAATTTTGAGACAGGACTTACTTATTCTAGTCTGCTCTAGAAGTCACTATTAGCCCATGCTGTCCTTCAACTTTCAGTCATCCTCCAGACTCACCCTTAAGGGTACTGAGATTATAGCAAAGTACCACTATGCCCAGCTCAATGGATGCACGTTGAAGGGTAAAACCTAGAACAGTGCAGGAGCAGTGCCCATTAGAGCAAGTCATGTAATTGCTATGGGAATCTTGCTTCATAACATTGCTGCAAGGAAACTAGGGCAAGACAATTTACTGTGGAAGGCATGGAGAGAGGATATTTCTTAAACCATACAATATACATTCATTCTCTTTTCTTATTTCACAGGGTGAGCTGTTGGAGAGTAAATCACCATTTACCTTGCTTGTATCCCTTTGCTCTTCCTGGATGGGTATTAGGAAAAGACAAAGTGTGACTTTTGTGTTGGTGATCTCAGTAGAGGGCCTTGTTTCTGGACCAACAGATACAGAGTTTATAGTTCTGGGTCCTGAGAGCTGGAAGCGCATGGCTTCAAATTATAAAGGCCTGAGACATGTATTTCTAGGTGTTCAGGTCACAGGATTACTTCTCTGGGCTTTGCTTGTCAGTGCCCTTGCACTTAGTGACCAACTCAAAGCAGTAGCTACAATCGGCATAAGTGCATAAAGTACATAAAAGTCGATGTTCTGTCTCTTAAGCCTTTAATGTCAGGACCCACAGCTCCTTAAAGCAGTTAGGGTTACATCTGCCAGGCACTGAGTTTTGGGATCCTTGTCTTTTTGGTCTTTGATACTCAGTGGAACACATCCAGCAGCCAGGGATGACCATCTTTCAACTTTAACACTTCTGAATAGGACTCGAAAGAAACAAAGCCTAGACTGTCAGTCTTTATCTAACTCTCTAAAATTCACTCTCTAAGCATTGTCCTTGCAACTGCTACAGTCACCTCTGCTAATGCTACTTCTGTCACTACCATCTCCTCGCTGTGTAACCAGTGTACCCCATGCTACACTTAAAAAATGGCCACAGGCAGGAGAGGATAGGATCATACTTTAAGAGCCTTTCATTGGGCTCCATGTTGTAACCTGATGGAGCAGGAGGATATCTTCTGATTGGTTCAAACTGTATGCCAAACAGAGTGGCTCTGGAGCCAGGAAAGGGATGGTTCGGATATGGAATATAGATTCAGTATGGTAATCTGTGCCAGTCACAGCACAGCTTCCATTTCTGCTAATTGCAGGTCTTTCTTTGGACCATTCATTGTGCTTCTGTTACACAAATCACAAGCTTTGCACTGAGCTCTCTGAAAGTGTTTTCCCTTTGAACTGAGTGAGAAGAGCTACAGAGAGAGCAAACTTCACAGTGGCTTCATTCAAAGGATGTGAGGGCGATCTGGCTGTGACATCTGTCACCCCATTGATCTCCAGGGTTGATCTGGTTGTTCTGGCTGGCTAGGCAGGTGTTCCCTTCCTCCCTCATCACTCCATGTCCATCCTTCCCGGAGCTGCACGCTCAGTCAAAGAGGACAGGATGACCTTCCCTAAATAGAGGAGGACCGGTTTTCAGTCAAGGGTATACAAGTAGCTCTCTGCTAGAACCTCCAAACAAGTTTTTAGTACTGAGTACCTCAGTTCAGTTATGAACATAATCAATAAACTAGAGCTGTGTTCGTCCAAGTAGCTGTGGAGAATTTAGGACAGGCTGCCTTATTTGCCAAATAGCTGCTTAAGTTGTTGCTTCACCATTTGGAGCAGTTATAGCAGAGTACCTGTAAACTCCAGCTTAAGCAGGTGAATGGCTTATCCCTAACAGGTGATGCTACAAGAAGGGAAGGGAAGCAAGCGGCATCAAATACTTAACATGAAATTAATGTTAATAAAACTATTTGCATTTCTACCTTATGTTGCTCAAACATAATTAGTCCCTCTGCCTAATGCTTCAAGAGTGTTGGGTCTGTCCCACCAACTGGGTAGTTCAACTCTCTAGGATTCCTGGAGAAGCTGACAAATTTTCACACCTTGAGTCCTTTGTACCATTCTTTTCCCCCTCTTTCTATATGTAGGCATTTAGTGCATGTAATTATTCTACTTAAAATATCTTCATATTCAAAATATCCTTTTAAAACAATAATCATTCTGGCAGTCGAAGAGTTATATAGTGGTGCTATATTCTATTTTATGAGTTAGCTGTTAAGGTGTTTTCTTACATGCGCATAAGCCACAGACACTTCCCTAAGTTGGCAGATGTGTAAACTTGGAGAGTGACAACATATTTTACAATTTGGGGAAACTGATAATCATGGCAGATCATAAAGCAGAGATCCATGTGGGAAACATATGTTGAGGCAAGTGTTGCAGTGTGGGAAAAGCAAGCTTACTCTAGACACTTTTACAGCATAATTGCTGGGTGATGTGCTGTTGAGAATTCTCACAGAGAGCTTCCAGAAGTTGAGATTCAAAATTTCCCTGGACCATGACAGTTCTTGATTACATATTCTCATATTACTATTAAAGTGTTTTCATTTTCTATGAGAATATTTGCAATTACAAACACATTCCTTAACTTTATTAACTTATTAAGTAGCCACTGATAACAGTTGTGAGGTGGTTAAATTTCTTTAATCCACTGAATTTATTTACTTATTTACTGGTTCATAGTTGGCAAGTTTTCTGGTGTTATAATGATGCATTATTTTAAAAATCTCTAATTTTTAAGAATACCTGTGTTATGGATATAACCAAACAACAGAAATTACTTGAAATTTTAGTTGAGTCTTAGAACAATTGAAATTAAAGCGAAGGGCCCCAAGCTGATGAAAGAAATACCCTTCAATTATCTATTGACACATCTTTCATCATGAATAAAAGCACGGTTTACATATATGCATATTTTCCAAAGTTTTGAAACAGTGAGGGATTATCTTATTGAAATCTACTGTCAGTTGTTTAGGGAGGCATGATAGTTTGAGATGGGCTCAATAGTGTAACCATTATCAATAGAACTGAAATAAAGGTAAGACTTTGTGTGAGTGTGTGTGATGTTATTAATGGAGAAGAGGGTATGAGTGACATAAAGCTCTCTAACTTTTGGTAAAACTGTATGACTGATTTTCACTATCCAGAGAAATGAGAATGCATAAGGAAAATGATACAGACTCTTGTCTGCTCAAGCATGGAGGCTACCTTTCAAAGTTCTCTGTTAAAAAACAGCCATTTTGCAGGAAACTTGAAGGGAATCTGTCCAGAATAAATTGACACATACTTCACATCTCTGTGTGTAAGAGGCATTCATCCTATTTTTAATTACTAGAGATTCAGGATGTGCCTCTTTTCCCAAGCTTTCCTTTTGGTATGTTTCATGAAATATATTTTCCTTATGTTTGGTAGAAGCTTTAAAGCAATTTCTAATGATTTATGAACTGGACATACAAAAACAACATTTTTCTTAATATCCTACATTTATAAATTATACTTAGTATAGGATACTATTACTTGCTTTGCTTCCAGACAGTATTGAATATTTGCATTTGTTAACATAACATTTAATTCAGATACATGAAAATGTCTAGAAGAAATAGAAGAAGAAATCAGAAAAAACATTTGTGACAATATAAAAAGTTAAGAAAATTAAAATAGGGTCCTCTTCATGTGTTACTGTTTATCCTGTATAAAATAAGTTGGAATCTGCTTTTAAAAAATAAGAACAAAATAAAATCAAAACCTCCCCACACCCACAAATACTGAGCTGACTGAGATAACCCACAATACTTTATCGATAATCTCAAGTGATTTTAAGACTATAAATTTAAGATTTTAAGCTTGTCACTTCAGCTGTGGGAAAAATAACCATAACATACAAATTGTCCCTTCAAGATGTCACATGGTAATCATCATGAATCTGTCTCTCAGATGCTTTTTGGTAGAGATGAGAACATTGGAAGCACACGGCATTTGTCCATCATATATATATATGATGTATATGACAAGTGCATTTTTCATTCCATTGACAATATCAGTCTTAAAGTTGTTTTATAAATGTGTAAATGTGTCATTGATAAATCATCTCTTGAAACTTTAGTCAACTATTCAGGTTTTTTATTTGTTCCCTGTCTGTATTCTAAATTTCTGCTATGTTCTGCTTCTTTGTGTTTTGGGGCTTCAAGGTCCAAACATCCTGGGGCTGAGGTAGACTGAGCAAAGGGGTTTTAAATTCAATGAAAGCCCATTCCATTGCTTAAGATGGGTGGTAAACTTATGTTCATTTTAGCATCACAGCTTATTGCTAAGTGACTTATCCCAACATCGTACAAGAAGAATTTGACTCTGAAGATCTGGCTTGTCCAGTACCACTACCTATAAGAGTATTCCTAGATCTACATATGTGCTTTTTGAGTTTATTTCATTTGAAAGCTACTGCTCTTCCCTGGCTTTTACTTTTGTGTTCTGTTTTGAACTTTTTCCCTAAGTATGAAAATAATCAAAATTGCTAATAGTCTGTGCTAATCTAATGAATCAGAATATAAAGGAAAAATACCATCTAAACTTCTTACACTTCTAATTGAAATGAATCACTGGTCCATTGATGGCTGGAGTTGAATAGTGTTACTTTGTTTATGCTTCACTGGGCCATTATTTTGTTTAATTACTATACAGTAGCTATGTTGAAATGTAATTAGCAATTCTAGTTTCTAATTACATAATCAGTAGTAATTATTAGTTTGTTGAGTTTTCATGCTATGTGTGAGCCAGTGTTCTTCTGAATGTTCTAGTACATTTATTCCATGTTATTTGTTTACATGGGTAACATTTTAATTCAGTGGAAAGGAATACACATTTATGTCAATAGTTATAAGTTTAGAACCTTAATAGGGTCAGAATGGGCTTGTTATCAAGTTTTTCAGAGACTGTTTATCTATATACAGTATTAGGAAATAATTTCCAGAGCTCTAAAGGAATATTTTTAAAAGCATAGATAAAATTATTAGTACCTTAAAAATACAAAGCAAGCATATGTCCAAATTTTTACTTAGTAATTATGGAGTAAACTTTAGGTATGTTATAAGAAATTCAAAGGAGAATGCAAAACACCATGTAGACATAGACAACTAGGAATGTTGGAAAGAATTTACAGTTAATTGGCGGTGATCAATTGTCCTCTATAGTAGTATTCCATTTGCCAGACGTTGATAAAGAACCATTTCTATTTCATTTAGTTTTATTCTATAATAGATATAAAAAGAGCTCAAAATCAATGCAAGATATAAATCTAATAGAATTAGATAACTAGGAAAGGTGTAAAGTGGAAAATGTTGATATGTTTGTGATATTTCAAATCTTATATAATTTCTTAAACAGAAATTTTGGCAGATAATTATGAAATTTGCAGCAAAGTTACATATTGCTTTTCATTTTAAGTTTATGTATACATAAATAGATCAGAGGAGTAGGCTTAATATATTTGTGAGTATCTCCTTGTGTAATTACCATAGTCATTAACACATGAATTTGTATCAGTTCAATAGGATCAGAAGATTCAATCTGTTTGCTGAATGGATATAAAAGTTCTGGTTAAAATAGGACTTTGCATCATGAATCACCCTACAGAGAAGTGAGTATGTGATTAAGGATATTAGGTCACTGCTGTTTGCTAAACAGTCACTAGACATTGATACCACTGCCCTTTGTATATGAATGAGTATAAAACTTGAATTCATCAGACTTATAGAAATTTTCAATCATTAAGAGATTTTTAATTTAAGAAATTATTAACTTTGTATATTTAGAAATGAGGCAACCTAAATTAGGTCAGAGGATAGATCTGAGGGGTTGGTTCTCTTGTCTATCACTATGTGGGTTTCCTGGCTCATACTCAGGTTGTCAGACTTGGTGGCAAGTGCCTTTACTTGCTCAACTATTGCTGTGCCAAACCCACAAGAACTTTCTTACCTTTGACTATGAATTGAATTAATAAGAGAGAAAAAGAAATGTGTCAAAATAAAGCTTTGCACTTCACTGATCAACACCTCCTAAGATCCCAGCTGTAGCACAGCTGTCGCGGAAGGTCTGTCTCCTAAAAGCAAAACAGACTTGACAAGGAAGAAGAACTCAGGAGAAATGCAGTGAGCAAAAGAAAGGCTCCGGGCTAGAGAGCCTGGACTATGAGAAAGAGGGGATTTGACTCATGTTTTCAATTATAATTAGGGCTGGATATTCTCTGTTTAGATCTTTGTCTCCATGGAGTAATTGTTTGACCTTCTCTGTGAGATGGAGCCTGGATTAGTTGTTTGGTGGCTGGTTCTCCTGTATACTGATTCATTGGTAGCCCCTCAGGTTCTGTGCATCTGTACTTTCTGCTAGGTTTGATCACATGGAAATTAAAATTATTTTTTTTTCTCTCTTTCCTATGCTTGGGTCTGTTTGCCTCCAGGACTACCATGTATGTTTATGCTGCTTTACTTTCTCAGTGATTTCTAGTAGTTAATCTTGATTGACAACTTGATGGAAATTAGCATCACCATAGAAACAGGATTGTCAATCTGTCTGTACAGGAATTTCTAGACCTCATTAACTGAGATGATAAGGCTCACCTGCAATATAGGAAGCACCATTCTATAGACTGAGGTACTGCACTGTATAAAAACAGGAAAGAAACACCTGTTTCTACTTTCTGGCTATGAACACAGGGTGGCCAGTTATTTCAAACTCCTACCAGCATGACTTTTACACCTTGTCAGACTTGTATCCTAGAACCATGACTAAAAATAAGTCCTTCCTTTCTTAAGTACATATGTTGTTAAAGCAATGAAAAAAGGGACTAATATAAAATATGGTACTGAGAAGTGGTCCTGTTGCTATGGTAGATCTGACCACAGGGTTTTTAGACCATTGGAACTGGTTTTTAGGGATAATGTGGTAAAACTTGGAACTTGGAGGTAGAAAAAAACATAGAATGCAATAGGTAGAGTTTAATTGAATGCTGTGGGAAAAGAAGGCATAGAGAAATGTGGACAAGGGAGCTACAACATGAGGTTTCAGAGAACAATTAATCATTGGGAATTATGTTGCAGGCCATTTGAGTTATACAGTTAAGGAACCTGGCTGCACTATGTACATGTCATAAGAATTGAGTGAGTTTGAACTTAAAGTCCTTGGCCTAATTTGCTTGGCAAAGGAAATCTCAAAGTAGGGTGAGCATTCAGACCCTTTTGTGGCCACTGCTTACTACTCTCAACCAGGTTAAATGTGTGACAGAGTAACAAGAACATAAACATGCAGTTAGGAAAGAAAAAGACTGTGAGTTTGATGGTAAAGGCAAGTCAATTTTGGGAACAGCTATAACAGTGAAGCAGACTAGTGCTATTCAAGAGAAAATCCTTGGTACTTTGCACAGAGACTAAAGGTAGTTGACTTGAGTGCAAGACCATATTCAGGAATGGCTCCATTTTGTGAAATGAAAATTTATTTGGAAGGAGATATCCTATGCTGGGAATTGATGGGGGAATGTCTTTCTGTATGCTGTGAATATATGTTTCTCTTATTGGTTGATGAATAAAGTTGTTTTGGCCAATGCAAAGGCAGGATTTAGCCAAGTGGGAAATCCAAACAAGGATAAAGAAAGGTAGTAGGTGGAGTGAGAGAGACACTATGTAGCTGCTGAGCAAGAAAGAAGCCCGGACATCACTTCTTAGCCAAGACCTCATGGATATACACAGATTAATAAAAATAGCTTAATAATTAAGAGAAAACTAGCCAATAAGAAGCCTGGGCAATAGACCACACACTTTATAATTAATATAAGCCTCCTCATGCTTATTTGGGACTAAACAATTGCAGGACTGGTATGGACAGAAACTTCCATCTATAGGAAAGGCATCTGAAGACATTCCCTGCACAAAACAAACAAACAGCCTAGGAAATTGTTTTTCTCAGGGTCAGTACACAAAGGCCAATGCAACTGTGTTCCAAGGAAGACAAGCTCCTTCCCTGGCTGACAGAGGATCTCATCAGTGTTGACCATGTGGTGTTGATTTTGTAAAGTTGTATAGGCTCCTATGGTTCTAGAACACTTCAGAAGCCAGACAACATGTGGCAGTATTGGAACCCCATAAATAGGCTCTGAGATGCTATTGAGTGAATAGGCAAGAATGAAAACCAAATTGCCATGAGATTGCAGGTACCAGGAACATGTAGCACCCACAGGAAAATGGAAGTGGTCCAAAGACAGGCTATTTATGTTATATGGAGAAAAGATGAAGAAATGGGACTCACCAAACACTTTTCAAGTCCTTCCAATTCCATCCTGAGCTCTGTGTTGTGTAGTTGTCAACTTGACACAAGTTAGAGTCATCTGGGAAAGAGAAAATTGTCCATGTATTTGCCTACAGGCCAATCTTATATGGGCATGTTTTCAATTTTTTATTAATAATTGATGCCAGAAGACAGCCCACCATGGGTACTGTTGCTTTTGTGTAGGTGGTCCTGACTTGTAAATTAAAAACTGAGCAAGCCAGGAGGTACAAGAGAAGAGTATTCCTGTATAACCTCTGCATCAGTTTCTACCTCAAATTTCCTGCCTTGAGTTCTGGCGTTGTCTTTCTTAGATGATGAAGTAGTAGCTGTAAGATGAAATAAATTCTTTCCTTCTCAAGTTGCTTTTAGTTATGGGGTTTTGTTACAGTAATAGAAACATTGACTAAGATAAGCCCTCATACCTTGTATGGAGCTAGAGGATTTGGTTGTCTTCTCTGCTGAGTTTCAGTTCTGTTGATATATCATCTTTCCTTGTTGTACAGCAATTTATTTTTCTTTCCTTTTGAAATGTATTATTGTGAGTAGAAGTATGTGTTTTCTGATGTTATAGTCAAAAGATCTCGTCTCAAAAGAGACTTAAAGTTTGAAAAAGTGTTAGAGCTGCTAAAGACAATGGAGATTTTTTTGAAGGAAACTGAATGTATTTTGCAATTTAGAAAGCTAGAAACCTATGATGGCAAGGGGCAGAAGGCACTGGTTTAGAAGTGATACATTTGGATGCCACAGCAACAAGGGATGGAATTGTAATGATTAATCTTGATTGACAATTTGTTGGGCTTTAGAATTGCTACAGAAACAAACTTCTGCATAGATCTGTGATAGAACTATTTGGTTGGGTTACCTGGGATGAGACCTACCATAAATGTGGGAGGCATGTCCTACATTAAATGTGGGTGACGGACAATGCATGGGCTGGATCCAGGACTGAATAAAAAAGAGAAAGTGAGATGAGCAGCATCATTTGTTACTCTCTGCTCAACCAGTGTCAAACCCCAGGCAACACATCTTCTCAACCATGACAGACTCTTTGCTGGAATGCTTGGACACACTAAGCTGTTTTAAGTTGATTTTTTTCCCAAGCATGTTACCAGTGTAATGAGATAAGAAATTCATACTTGTAACAATGGCTGTTGAGTATTGACAGCCCTCTGTCCTTCAATATTTTTTACTTTTCCTTAAGTCAATGAAATAGTCAAAATGCCTATCTATGCCTTTGAAAATAACACCAATATTAAATTTTCTTCATAACCATCGCTGTCTTTTCTGTTTATTCCCAGGATGCTAATATAAGTTCAAGCAGAAAAAGAACTATGCCAATAATGAAATGATTGAAAAAGTTAGTTAAAGTGTGTATTTAGATTTTTAGAACTTAAAAACATATGTATTAAAATTAGTATTTCATTGGTGGTGTGAATTATAGGCTGGTGATCCTTTGATCTAGGTCTAAAATCCATATATGAGTGAGTTCATACTGTGTTCCTCTTTTTGTGACGGGGTTACCTCATTCAGGATGGTTTCTTCAAGTGCCATCCACTTGCCTGCGAATTTCAAGATACCATTATTTTTTTCTGCAGAGTAGTATTCCATTGTGTAGATGTGCCACATCTTCATTAACCATTCTTCAATTGAGGGGCATTTAGGTTGCTTCTAGGTTCTTGCTATTACAAATAGTGCTGCTATGAACATAGTTGAACAGATGTCTGTGTTGCATGGATGTGAATCCTTTGGGTATATGCCTAAGAGGGGGATTGCCGGGTCCTGTGGTAAACTAATTCCCATTTTCCTGAGGAACCACCATACTGATCTCCAAAATGGCTGTATGAGTTTGCACTCCTACCAGCAGTGGAGGAGTGTTCCCCTTTCTCCACATCTTCTCCAACATGAGTCATCACTGGTGTTTCTAATTTTAGCCATTCTGGAAGGAGTAAGATGGTATCTCAAAGTTATTTTGATATGCATTTCCCTGATAGCTAAGGATGTGGAACATTTTCTTAAGTGTCTTTCAGCTTTTTTTATTTCCTCTATTGAGAATTCTTTCTTCAGTTCTGTACCCCATTTTTTAATAGGGTTATTTGGTGTTGTGTTGACTAGTTTCTTGAGTTCTTTGTATATTTTGGAGATCAGCCCTTTGTCGGATATAGGATTGGTAAAAATCTTTTCCCAGTCTGTGGGCTGCCATTTGGTCTTGTCCACTGTGTCCTTTGCCTTACAGAAGCTTCTAAGTTTGAAGAGGTCCCATTTATTGTTTCTCTCAGTGTCTGTGCCCCTGGAGTTATGTTCAGGAAGCGGTCTCCTATACCAATTTGTTCAAGGGTACCTCCTACTTTCTCTTCTAAGAGGTTCAATGTGGCTGGATTGATGTTGAGGTCTTTGATCTATTTGGACTTGAGTTTTGTGCATGGTGACAGGCATGGGTCTATCTGCAGTCTTCTACACACCCTCATCCAATTGTGCCAGCACCATTTGTTGAAGATGCTGCCCTTGCCCCATTGTATAATTTTAGCTGTTTTGTCAAAAATCAGGTGTTCATAGGTGTGTGGGTTAATATCAGGATTTTCAATTCGATTCCATTGGTCTACCTGTCTATTTTTATGCCAATACCAGGCTGTTTTCAGGATTATAGCTCTGTAGTAGAGCTTGAAGTCAGGAATGGTGATGCATCCTGAAGCCTATAATTTACGCCACCAGAGGAACTAGGATACAAGTTGTATTCTAAGAGATTCATATAAAGTCCCTCACAGAATTGGTAAGGGACAAGTCCCTCAGAGCTCAGGGGAAATGGGGGGGGGGTCAGCGAATGGAGAGAGAAGTAGGAGAAAATGAGGGGGAGGAAAGGAAAACATGTGCGATTGAGCCTGGTTAGGAATAGAAGTCAGGAAAGAAAGAGACAGAGAGAGAGGGAGAGAACATAAAAGAGGGAGCAAATATTGGTTTGAAGATAAAAATGAACACAAAGAAAGGTCTAGAGAACTGCAAGACTGCTGCCAAATAACAATTTGAGCTTCCGTGGAAAGGCTACCATAAATGCCCTTCCTGGAGAGTGAGATCAACAACTAACTTATCCATGGAGCCCTCAACTAATGTCTGTTGGAAACAGGAGCAAACACCCATACATAAACACTGAGTTGAAGTAGAACTCAGATGCAGATGGAGAGGACAAGACCAGGCGGCAGAAACACATAGAGACAGCTTACTGAACAAGGAAGAGCTAACGGGCCACCAGACTGATAGCTGGGAAGCCAGCATGGGACTGAATTAGGCCCCCCTAAATATGGGTCTCAGCCAGAAGGACTGAGCAGTCTAAGGGACCTCACAGACAGTGGAGCCAGGATGTATCCCTGGAGCACAAAAGGACTTTGGGAACACATCCCCCATGGAGGGATAACTGCCTTAATCTAGAGACAGGAGGGAAACCCTAGTCCCTACTTCACATGACCTGTCAGACCTACATGACCCCAACTGGATGGCATTCCCCTACATATGGAATTGGAGTGGTGGGATGGGAGGGGAGGGTGTTTAGAGTGCATGTGAGAGGGCAGAGAGGGTAAAAGGGAGGGAAGGAGGAAGGGAGGGAGGGAGGGAGGGAGGGAGGAAAGGAGGGAGGGAGAGGGAACTGGGATCGACATGTAAAATAATAAATTAAATTAAAAAAAAAATGCTTTGACTCCAAAATTTAAGTTCAAGGACAAGTTACTGGGGAAAAGGATTTCTATTTTTGTTTCCACAGAAAATGAAAAGATGTGGATTCCTTCCAGACTAATGTGGTTTGATCAAGCCAGACCACCTGAAACAGAGTAGCAGATGATCCTACATTCAAAACAGCTGGACAAAGCAGCCTAACAGACTACAGCCAGGATTTCTGAATCTTCTTCGAATCCCCCATGACAGCGCCCCTTACCAGCAGGAAGTAGTTTGGAAAGAACAATGTCCAAATTCCCAAATATTGTCTATAAATGTTTGTTTTCATTTAAATGGATTTGGTTATATAAAATAAATTTAAAAAAATTAGTATTTCACACACAAGGAAACTGAGGCCACTAGAACTATAATGACTGATGTAAATCATATCCAGCTTAAAAAGCCAGATTGTTAATAAGCATGTAGTATTTCATAATTAACATAAGGTTCAGACACCCCTTTGAAAATACAGCTGTTTTTTTTTTTTTTTTTGCATCATGCATTTTCTTTCCCAAATAGCCTTTTGCTACTATCATAAATTATTTTCTATTTCTTGAAAGAGGGTCATTTGTGCTGTCCAACCTATCCTTGATTGCATAAATCACCTCATTGTGTCCTACTTATAATGCTTCAATTTCCAGGACTCAGAACGTTAACACATTTATTACTAGCTAGGAGAGCATTAATCATTGATAGTCATAAAGACTGGAGAAATTAGCAATAAAGTTTACTGGAAATTGTGTTAATTATGGAGAATCTTGAAAATGTCAAATAACAAAAGTGTTCCTTCCTTGCTAATCCAAGTCAATAAAATTTTGGTAGAGAATGTGGTAGAGAAAGGTGATTAAATAAAATTATTGTTATTCTTTAAAATGAGTCTTAGTCACATGGAATATATATCAGGTATTGCTCTAATGTACACATATATGTTAAGATTATACATGTAATAATTATATATACACATATATATAATCTTCATAATAGTCCTGCAAGTTATATAAAGCCATTCATTGCTTATCAGTAGTGAGATTTTCTAACAATTCAAGGTCATACAGCTATTAGGAAACAATTAGAATTTGCCGTAGACTGATTCTCTGACAACAAATACTATTGCTTACCCTTAACGACAAAAACATCACCATAAAGCTCTGATTTGTAGAAGATTGGATTATATTCCCATTGTTTAGTGCTAAAACTTAGCTTTGATTCATTTGAATTGTTTGTCCCTTAGGCACAATGGATTCCTGCTCATTGTCCTTCTGTGGCCTTTGGAGTTGAGGGTGCTGCTCTGGAGAGCAAGTACAAAGGATATTGATGGGAGTTGAGCAGTTTTATAGCTTTGAATTACGAAGTGTTACTTGGTCATCTCAATATTAATATAAAGACAAGACTTAGGCTTAGGGTTGAAAGTATAAAATGCATTAGCTTTAATGTCATTTTCATTTAACATGTAGTATTTTATGTGTTCTTTTATTTTAAATGTTTGTAGTCTAAGGCTTCAGGACACAGTGTATTTTACTATAATTGTCAGGAGCGGTCAAGTCAGCTGAACAAAAGCCATGGGTCAACATTTTTCTCCCAATAGTGTAAGTTAGTTACAGTGTATTTCATCAGATCTCTTTTCATATTGTCATTTCATATTTAAAAGCACCCCATTATGTGGACTACAAGTAATCTCTGTTAGTTTCCAAAGCTAGACCCCAATTCCATGACCTCTAAGAGAGATGAATTACCAAAGTGGTCTCAGAAGGGATCTGCTAGAGCAGAAGATAAAATAATGTTTACTTTAGAGCCACATATGAGCAGAGTGATTAGTTCCAGATGTCTGTGCTGCTCTGAATTTCATTGTTATTCCTTTTTATGTATTTAACATGGTTTTACCATATTCTGCTCACCTTTGATGTGGGTGAATTCTAGTGTTCCCCCACCCTCTTGGATCTCTGCTCTTCTTGCTGTATCTCTTCCTTGATCTTATGATCATGCTCAAGGCTACATTCTAGTTTTCACCTGTAAACTTCTGCCACAAGGAGGAAGTCTTCATCAACAGATAGACAGCACCACACATCTTTCCCTTTCAACCATCCTTCTGTTGTTCAGCTTGGTCACTGATACCTTATCTTCTCTTAAGCACTCAAATGCAAAAGCTTAGAATCTAGCTAATCCTTTTCTCTCTTTCTTGATAGGTATGTTTGCATCCACAGTGGTAGGCTTCTCTGACAACTCAGCAAGTCAAATTGAGCGGAATTAAAAAGTGAAGGACCAGGTGACTCTCAGAAAAGGAAGCAGGAGAGAAACCACACCACGTGACAGGTCTATGGACCAAAATTTAAATACCCTGCAGGCTTGGTCTTGTTTGGTGGGCTTGCCAAGGGGCAGGGTTTGGAATGGAGGGGGCGTGGTGAGGGCGGAGTTTCCAGACAAACACTACTCCCTCCTATCCTTGGAGCCCATCCAAGTTCTTCACTATGTAGCTCATTTCTTCTTCCACCTCCCTCTCCTCCTCTATTGAAGTGGCCACTACCTCACAATTAAAACCACAACCTACTATATCCCATAAGAAAAACTTTAAGTTTTTAATTATCATGCCAGACTGTAAGCAGTAATTGCTTAATGACTATAATAAATAATTGAGCAAATCTACTGCACCATCCTAGGTCCACTATCTCTAATTTTAATTCTCAATATTTCTTTCACTTGTGTTTTCCTAAGACTTTATGAACAATTCCATCTAACAATGTGAACTTTTTTTGTTTTGTTGATGCAGTTAGTGGAGAGAACAGGAAGCTTGTGGGAGTCTCTTCCCCAAAGTAGTGAGCTCTTCAAAAGTAGAGATATGTGTTCCATGATGAGTTTGTCCACTATAAAGCTTGGTGTCTGGCACACAGTAGAAAATACAATGTTTACTGAATTTAATCCCTAAACATGAAATTAGGTTGAATTTCTCTATCAGAAATACTAACCTCAGGTTTTTCAGCATGTTTCTTTGTTTTCAAAGCACAACAAAGTACAAGAGATAAAAAACAATGGTAGATGCTAAGTTGGGAAGAGACTTTGGAACCAGGGTAATTAATTAAGCTTTGATGTATTTAGAGATGACATTTTAGAGGAATTAATTTGACAGTGCTATGTTAACTATCTAAGATGAAGGAAAGAAAACATTAGCAAACAAATTAAGGTACTGAGTGATTCTCCTGTCAGATTATTACAGCATAGAGTTTGGTAAAGGAAAAGGAATTGGTAATGTGTTGACAAAGGAAAATTGAATCCAAAATATTTCAAGGAGAAAAAAAAATGAAATTGAACTTTAAGGCTTAAGGCAGAAGGTTAGAGATGACAGAAGCTTAGGATCTCTTTGGGGTAATTCTGAATGCCATAGTCAAATCTTCAAGAGGAACCTTCTTGGGAAATGTAAAGGATAAAAATTGGAGATCCTCAAGTCACTGGTGGGCTGATGTGTATAAGTTTGGGAACGGAAAGTCCTTTCCTTTAGAATTCCTTTGCCAAAGCCATCTTCTCTGCCTTGGGACAATAACAAGCATCTTGGCACTTAAGCTTTTTTCAAATGCCAAGATGTTTAGAAGAGTAAATAAACCTATGAAATGGCAGTCCTCAGAACAGCCTCGAGTTAGCATATGTCTATTCAGGCCTGTAAGAATTGTTAGTGTTGTGAGACATTCATATTAAATATGCTTCAGGAAAGAAAACAAATATTCTTCAAGAACTTCTAACACTCTATTGTCCCTGGAGTCTCCAGGGATGTAAACATCTTAGTGTGATTGACAGTGACTCCAGAGAGTGAGTTTGGTACTCATCCTTTAAACTGTTGCATGATTTGAAAGAATTTATTTAAAAACTAGTTTAAATTTGTGACATGTACAAAGTGGGGTCAGAATATGTTCATTCTGCAGTTATATTTCACAGAAAAAATGCAATTTTATGTATAACAAATCTGCCATTCCTTTAGAAGTGTGTCTTTTGAGATTGGAGAAGAGAAAGCAGGGAAGTCATAAAATTTAGTGTGCAGCAGATATCTTGAGTCCATTTAAATGCTCTGGGGGGGGGCATTAGCTGGTAGTCAGCCTGGTACTTCCATTACTCCCAATTCCCCTGAAGATGATGTTCTATTTTGGTGTTTTTAAAAAAGTATTAATAAGTTTGTTCTTTGACAACATTCATGCCTTTTTGTCATGGGTTGATTTTGTGTGACTATCAGTTTGGAATGATACTTTGGATCCTGGTGGGCTTACCAATGAGTATACAAGTGAAGGTATCCAATAGTATAGCAAGGAGGGATTGGGTCGCTTGAGCGCCTCCCAGATTCATGTTTGATTCTTGATAGAGTAAGTTATGTCTAGTCCTCAGGCACTATGAATTTCATTTTGGTGGCTGTGCCAGATTTCAAACATGCATTTGTCGCCTTATTTACCCATCTTCAGTCCTTTACATACTGTACATCCATTCTTTCACAATGTTTCCTAAGCCTTAGAAAATGTTTATGTTATGGTAAATGGTCAGTTTAGGACTGTTAACACCTATTCTTAGCATCATGAGCAGCCATAAGTCTCTAAATCCACCACCATTCACTGCAGTGAGCAGCTTCTCTGACTAAGGCTGAGAGAGGCGTTTGACCATAGGTGTAAACACAAGTATTGAAAAGTCAGTGTGGTGCCATGTCACTAAATATAACATTATATAGCATAAAATCTTGTTTTATGTAGAAGGTAAGATGTCCTGGGACCCAAGGCTCATAATGAGAAGCATGCATCCATCCCTTTGCTAAATGTACTACTATTGTTAATTTAAATCTCATAATTTTATCTTTTAATTTGGTTTTCATGAGCAAATTCTGATAGGACAATGATACACATTGGGGCAAAGGAGAAAAATGAATGTTTTCACTGTGGCTTATCACCCTATTCATATGTTGGTTCAGAAATGTCCCATAGCACAGAATTCCAGGGAACACTTGTATTAGTTATGTACAGTATGCATAATTACCTCAAATAGTTAAAGACAGCACTCACTTATCCAACAATTTTTATTGGTCTGGGATTAATCCTCTTTTTGATGGCTCAATAGGCTGTATCTTCTCAAAGCTGACCTGACTCCTTTCCTATTTGCGGGCTTGCTGAGACTTCTGTTAAGTCTTCAAGAATTGCTGGCAGAAGCCATTTCCTTGTGGAACTACATATTATAGCAGTTTGCCTGTTCATATCTTTCAAGCTATGAAGGAAGAGCAGAGTAGAGAGGTTAGGAGATCAGGGAGGGACCAGCTTTGATCTTGCTTCTGTTGTCTGGCTGCTATTTTCCTCTTAAAGACCCCATATGTGAATGGTGTTCCCATCTACTATAATCAATCTTTCAATTAAGTCAACCAGTGCAGGACATATTTATATCAGAAGAGTCATTTCATGTTTGCTATGGAATTATGATGACATGGTATGTCATCACATTCTGGCATCTGAGGGGATTCTAAAGGTTTTGCATAGCAGGTGGTATAGAGGTTGTCCAAGAATTGTTAACACAGTGTACAGTATATAGAATCTCAGTAACACATATGATATGTCAGTAAGTATAATTGATCAGCAAATGAGAAAATGGGGATATGCATGACCTAAAGAGGCCATGATTTCTATTTAAACTACAACTTGCTTTTAGGGGCAGAACTCAGAAGCAGAAATGCTCAAAGGGCTCATGTGTAAATTAGTCAGTATCTTATGCTGAAAGCCATGACTAGGGAAAAGAAAACATGCAACCTATACTCATTCTCTTAAGTCTTTCTGCACCTGTCAGCAAGACAAAAGTAGAGAATATTGGTAGAATGTAGACATTAAAAAGGAAAATGAAATTATGCATTAGCTTTTTGCAGGTTTTTCTATTCTTGTAAGAAAATGATACCATTCTGTGTATATGCTACAAAAACGAATTCTGCAAATTTGGTATGGTTTGAATGCATTTAAGACTTATATGGACAATATAAAGATGAATGGCAAACTCTGTATGAACAGTTTAAATTTTGTTTCATCAGGAGAAAAAAAAATACATAAAAAAGTAAAACATCAAAGCAAGCTGAGAATAAGACTTTAAAAGGAAGGAATAAACTATGTACTTTAGTAATTTTCATGACACATTCACCTGCATTTTGATGCTGATACTTTTATTTACCATTGTGCTTACCACAAAATAGAGCCAAGTCTGTCTGAATGTCAGTGCTGTTTTCTGGGAGTTCTGCTAACCACCAAAATATCTGGAACTTGAGGCCTCTTAGCCTGCTTTTGTTTTCATTCAAGTGGTACTGTGTGTGGTATTACCTGGCTGAATTGGCTTTATTTCTGCTTATTCTAAGGCTTTGTGTATTTTTCTGTGCTTCTTTTAAGTGTTCAGAGATATCTGTCTGCCTTTACTGTTATTACATATCCAACATTTTCCAAAATGGGTTCCCCTTTCCAAAGGTGTGCTAGATAGCTTTTTCTTACAATTTGATGATAATGATGATTTTGATGTTGATACAATGATGATAACAATGATGATGATTTTAATGATGATGGTGCTATAAGGCAGTTTCATAATCCAACTTGAATATTGGATGTCCATGAATCTACACATTAATTTAGAGGTGACTGAGTGATGACGAGATATTAAGCATCCCTTCATTTATTCTTCACATTTTTCAGTGTATGTAGCTTTCTGTGAATACTCTTCATAATGTTACTTTTTGACATGTCAGTTTTATTAGCTTTAGAATGAATATATTTATTCAGATTATGATGAACATCTCTGGCTAAAACTTAATCTTTAATGCAGATTGTATTGATGTATTAAGTTTCTCATATCCTTAAAGCTGATAGCTATTTAAAAACTTAAAATATGAACTTTCCTCCTTCAGAAATGAATAATCAAGGGAAGTGCAAAAAACTGTAGCACCATCTTGAAAGTTCACTGATTTGAAAAGCTGATTAATGTTTCCATTATATATTCTCTGTAAAAAATATTTTCAGACTCCATCAAGTGTCAAACCAGGGAGATAGTGGTCTTTAATCATCTTCCATATCTTCAGGCTGCCACAGTAGCACAAAACAAACTGCCATCAGTTAGTTCTCCCAAGTTATTTCAGAATACATTCTACAGTGTTATAAGTAGTGCAGAGTCTGGTTGTAAAATGTGTGGTTCTGTGAATTCTCTTTGTGTAAGGTCAGCATCCTTAATTGCTGATGCCTCAGAGAAATCTGCCATGTCTGTGATTTACTTCTGTCATTTGTTCAATGACCTTGGGAGTTAGTCATTGCATTAAGAAGTGATCAAGCCTGAATGTCATTATAGTGTTTGCTCCATTTTCTTTTTCTTCCTATGTGTTCCTTTTACTCTACTTTCCTGAAATGTGTGAATTAATTTTTACATATAAAAATATACATTTTACATATAAAAATATACATTTTACATATAAAAATATACACGGACAAGAAAGGTGGGATTAAATAAAAAACTATTCGGATTTTTGGATTTTCTGATGAAAGTTGAAGAATGTTCAAGTGTCAAGGGATCCAGGAACCATCTTCTGTTCTAGTAATTTTTCCTGAGTTGAGTTTCTTTGACTTCCTTTATAATTAAAATGATTTCCTTGAAATCCCTTAAGGATAGCTGTACTAAGAAATTTGCTACAGTTCTTAGGAAAACATATGGGAGGATTGGCTGCGGTCAGTTCTGAACAATAAATTGTGTCAATTCTTACATCTTACAAATGGAGTGTTTTTTTTGTTTGTTTGTATGGTTGGTTTTTTTGGTAGTGAGCTGGCTGTTTTCTGGCCATTTTGTGGTCATAGTTAATGTTTATAAGAAGTTTATGCCACTTTGTAAGTATCAAATTATTTAAAATCCATTGTTTTGTGAAAATACTGCACATATCCATTACCCTCCAAAATTTATATGACATTTGTGAAATAGCATAGCATAGCAGCTGTCTCTATTATCATGACTCATTCAGAAATGGAAAAATCCTTCATTGAAATGCGAAAAAATATAAAATTATATGATTCCTCAAGGCTTTCTCAAACAACCTTGATGTTACATGTCCTTCTTCACTCCTTTTTCTGTATTGACTTCTGAACCCATCCACAATCCACAATTGGAGGCCGCATTTTTCCCATTTCCCCTGAATATCACCTGTATCCCATTATTTTCCTCATAACCCCCCCCCCACTTGTCTACTGCCATGATAAGACACAATGGCCAAGGGAATTTACAGAAGAAAGAGTTTATAGGGGATTACAATTTTAGAGAGTTAGGGTTCTGATCATCATGGTGGGAAGCATGGCAGCAGGGAGGCAGGAATGTTGCTGGGGCAGAGGGTAGAAGCTTATTTCTTACTCTCAAGTAGGAGGCAAGAAGAGAAAGCAGGAGAGGGAGAGAAGGAGAATTAGGACAGGAGTGGTTGTTTGAACCCTCAAAGCCTACTCCCACTGTGACACACATCCTAATCCTCCCCAAACAGGTCCGCCAGCTGAGGATCACGTATTCAAACATATGACCCTATCCTATGCAGGACATTCTTATTTAAAGCACTGGTCCTTTTATGCTTTCTGGTTTCTTTAGTTACTTCATGGTGTATATGCCCATGTGAAGATTTGGAGCTAGGAACCACAGATGAAAGAGAACATAGAGTGTTTATATTTCTGTGTCCAGATTACCTCACTCAATACAATCTTTTCCAGGTCCACCCATTTACCTGAAACTTTCAGGTTTTTTAATGATTTCATTTTTAATAGATTTGTTTTATGTGTATGGCTGTTTTGCCTGTCCACATGTATGCACACTACATGTTGCCTGGTGCTTGCTGATGTCAGAAAAGGGAATCAGGTCACCAGGAACTGGAGTTAGAGGAAGTTGTGAGTTACCATGTGGGTATCGGGAATTAAACCCAGGTCCTCCCCAGAGCAGTAAGCTCTTATAACTGCTGAGCCAGATTTAGTTTTTCTTTGCAGCTGAATAGCATCCCATAGTATATATGTAGCATATTTTAATTATTCATTTATGCCTGAAAGATATTTATGCTGTTTACATTTCCTACCTATTGTGAATACGGTGGCAATAATCATGACTGAGCAAATCTATGTGGTATAGATGGCTCATATGGCAGGTCTATTTTTAGCTTTTTGAGGTTTCTCTATACTAGTTTCCAGAATGGCTATGCCAAATTCACTCCCTCCAATAACAAATGTGGGTTTCCATTTTCCCATTTTCACCAGCACCTATTTTCAGTTTTTTGTTGCTGTCGTTGATCTTAGTCATTTTGACTGGTGTAGTGAGATATTCACTTTGTCAACACCTGTGGCACTGTCATGCCCATTGTGGGTGGGAACAGGGACAGATATGACCTGGGGGAACTAGGTCTGTGGAAGGGACCCTGGAGTGCTCTCTTGCTTGCAGGACTGGGACAGAGAACATCCGGAGGCATCTTTGGGACCAGAAACCTGCTGATGTTCATCTGTGTAAGGAGTAAGGTTTTTCCTCCCGCCACCAGTCTTGTCCCGACACCGTGCCAGCCCCAAAGACTCTGTATTTGATATTATGCTGTTGGGCAGTTACTTGTTTCTTATCGGCTAGCTCTGTATTAATTATTAACCCATTTCTGCTGATCTATGTATTTTCACGTGGTCTTCTCTTACTGGGGAGCCGGCCAGCATTCTGCTTTCTCCAGATTCTACATCTTGACTCCTCCTTACTACTTCCTCTTTCCTCCTTGTCTCCTAGTCCCTCCTATCTTCCTTTCCTATTGGCCAACAGTGCTTTATTCATTAACCAGTATGAGAAACATATATACATAATGGCATCTTCCATCACATCTGTCTATGTTGAAAGTTATTTCTCTCTGAATGAACATCTATTCAGTCTATCTGTTTTTCCTGATCCTTATTCAACCACAATAGACTGGAATAGTGTAAAATAAACTGTTGGCAATTAACAACTGTTGAGAGGGAACTGCTTGCCATAAATGGTTATCCAACAAAAAGTGGCCAGTTTTGACATCCTGTCATTATAAGAAAGAAAAATGGATTAATCAGTCTATATTTACATATTTGTACATCTTCCCCAGCTCTCTCTCTCTGTGTGTGTGTGTGTGTGTGTAACAATAATAGCAAAAAATAGGCCATCAATCTGAGCAAGAGTAGAGGGTACATGAGAGGTGTTGGAGGGAGAGGACATAAGAGGGTAACATAGATGGATGAAGGGGAAACTGAATGTGGAACAATTCAGGGGAAAGGGGAACAATTATATTTAAAGAAATATATTTAAAGGAAGGAAATATACATGGGGCATCTTATTTGAACTTAAGAATGACTGTTGCTTTTGCAGAGGACACAGGTTCAATTCCCTGTACCCACATTGTGACTCCACAAGCATGTGTAACTCCAGTCCCAGGGAATCTGACACCCTCTTTTGACCTTTGTGGATACCACGATCTAACATGGTACACAAAACCACATGCAGGCAAAAACGTTCATATATATAAAATAGTAAAATAAATACTCAAAATGAGAAACTGAAAACATAAAAAATAAAAAAGCAAACAAAAACCTTTCTCATTCTAAGTGGATAATAGATGAAATGAGGAAACCATATTAGGTATATAAGAAAAGGAGACATAAGCTCTGACCATTTACATTCTCAAATAAATATTTTCTTTTTCCTCTTATTCTTTTCCACTTATTTTATGATAAAGGATTCCTATTCTTTATCAAAGGAATAGACCTACGGGCACTGAAGAATTCAAACTGTCAGCCACAGGTGATTACATAGAACATTCCTGAATTTGAAGATGCTTTTTGGACCTCAGCATACTTCTACCTTTGAACCGAAATAGATTCTGAGTACATTATACCTTTGTCATGTGTGTATGTGTGTGTGTGTGTGTGTGTGTGTGTGTGTGTGTGTGTTCTAATTCATTTGAACTTGAATATCTTTGGTCAAACAATAATACTCTACTACTATGTTCAGCAGCATTCAAATTATCTAAGTTTATAGTGCAAATATCAATGAAAATTACAGAATTATGAAGAAATTTTTTCTTCAAGTTACTAGTAAGGTTGAATTATGTTTTAGTGAAGAAGAATAATGTTTCTCAAAGCTTACATTCAATCAAATGCATCAATCTGGATAATTAACAGGTGTGGAACATATTTATTTTAACTAAGCATTAAATTCATTTGAAGGTCAATGACCATGATGTGTTGGTTATTAAATACATTGAATGCCAATCCTGAGACATAAAATTTTCAGTATGTTGTCCTGTGTGTAAATGTTTTGTGAGTCATAGGTTTCATTTCTATCCTTCACATTCATCTCAGACAATGTGTGTTTGTATGAGAACCCTTCAGCATCATTTGACTCCTTGCCTAACTTTGACTGCTTCCTGTGCTAACAAATGACTTTCTCTTCAAGGATGACAAGAGATCAATTAAGGAGAAGAAAGACAGCTAATCCAAGAGCAAAAAAGCCCACCCTAATTGAAGAAGAGTGAACAAGATTCCAGTCAATGAATTATAACTTCATTTTAAAAATCATTCATCCATGTGATAATTAATTCTGATGGCGTCTTACATAATCATCAGAGGCTTTCCCTGCAAAGTACATGAAGGTAAATGAGCCTCTACCTCGAGCTTGACATCTGTCTTTGGCTCACTATTGAAGAACACATTATAATGAGAGCAGCAGACAGGATGCCTGATCACTCACATTTGGTGAGAAGTCAAGTGAGCTATTAATGTCAATGCACAATGAAATATATTTAAAACACAAAACTCCATGTTCTTTACCCTTGAAAGAGATCTTTAACATTTTCATGTTCAAATGCTACATTTATCTCTTTGTAATTAGAGGAAATTCTAAATTCTAATTTGAATTTGATTGTTAACTTTAGGGAAAGTAAAATGGAGAAATTAGTAAAACCTTTGCTATTGAGAAACTCTTGTGGCTGGAATAACCATCTTCACTTGGTTAGGTTTTATGAATATATTCTGAAATTAAAATGCTTCAATCTCAGAGTGTAAAATCAGCCCTCAAGTAGCAGTCAGAAGCATCAAGGAAAGTACGTGGAATATTCCTCCACATTCTTACATAGCACAATCCTTATTGTAGGTTTGGAATTTAGTTTCCATTGCTTACAGAACCTCAGGTACTTGTGGAAGCCCCTGGTAAGCACAGGTGTTTTCAGTAATCATTTGCCATCTGTTGAATTCAATGACCTAAGCATACTTTTGCATTAGTTACTTTTGTCTTTGTTGTCATACAATCCCTGACAAAATCAACAAAAGGAAGGAATGATTTATTAGATTCATAGTTTGTGGGGACAGTTCATTATACAAGGACATTGTGACAGGAGCAGGAGACAGTTGGTCACATTGCATCTACAGTCAAGGAGACAGATGAGAGCTTGTGCTTAGCTTGCTTTCTTCTTTTTATTGGGTCCAGGACACCTTCCTGTGGAATGATGCCACCCATATTTAGGGAAGATATTCTCACTTCATTTAATTCATTTAGAAAAACCCCTTGCAGGCATTACTGGAGGCTTGTTTCTTTGATCATTTTAGATCCCTTCAATCTGGAAAATCGCTATTACTAAACTGCCATCAATGAAAGCAAATTTGGTGTGTACTTAAATACTCCAACATAGAAGACTTGTTCTTTGACCTCCTTAAACGAAAGTACTTACACTAGTCAATCTCTTAAGTTTCATTTTTCTCATTACCTGAATGAGACAATCTCTAAAATATTGTGGGGAGCCAAGGAAGCCTTGAGTAAGTGTCTATATGGTAGATGATGTCCTGAGTGAATGTGTATTGTTGACATGGGTACAGTTGTATCACGGACCTCAATGTTTCAGGTCCACAGGGATTAGCAAAGCCTTCTTCCAGAGTGAGGCTTCCTCTGGTCCAAATGTGAATGTTGACAATGTGTGCTCTTTGGCACAAGTGTTTATGAGCAGTTGACCAATGTACTGAAAACTAGCATCTCCAAATTCTTACTCCAGGATGTTTATAACCCAAATGATAATGCTTGCCTACAAAGATGTCCTACTGAGACTAGCTCACTCTGTGCTGAGGTTCCAGGGTGTACATAGTAGGTGAGGTCCCATAATAGCAAAACAGCCCACTTCCTCTCTGCTTTTTTTTTTTTCATGTGTCTTTTTGTTATTTTTTCATTTCATTTACCATCCACCTCAATTAGGTTTCTAAGACCAAGCTATGCAGGATGTGGCAGAATATAGAGCTATGCAGGATGTGGCAGAATGTAGATTTGCTGTGGAGACTTCAAAGTGTGATCGTATGGTTTGCTGCTTATCCTAAAGGGATGGCTTTAGTTTTGGACCAGACTTTGAGATATACATCTAGGTGCCATGGCAATGAACCTGATGGTACATAGTTTATACTACCTGATGGGAGATGTCATTCTGTATATGTTTCTCATACTGGTTAATGAATAAAGCTCTGTTGGCCAATAGGAAAGGAAGATAGGAGGGACTAGGAGACAAGGAGGAAATAGGAAGGAGGAAGCAGGAGTCAGCATGGAGAGACCAGGAGACCAGATGCCTGCCTCACTCCCTGGTAAGGAGACCATGTGGAAATACATAGAAATGGGTTAATACTTAAGACAGAGCTAGCCTATAAGAAACAAAAAATGGGCCAACAGCATTATATCAAATACAGAGTCTATGTGTGTTATTTGGGGCTGGCGCGGCAGCAGGACAAGACCAGCGGCGGCAGGCGGAAAAACCGTACTCCTTACAACTACCATCCTAAATTTGTCCAAGCATTCATCTCCAATGAGCTCCAGGAAAGCACGATGTGCTTTGAAGTAGTTCCTCTCACCTCCCAAATTTAGATTTTCTTAGGGTGTTAATCACCAGGAATCAGAAATTTATTTATTAATTTATTAACAGTTGGTATCCTAGCAAGAGAAAATATAGCCACACTAGACATAAACACAAACTGTTGGCAATTGCCAACATAAACTATGCCTGTTTTCTTAAAGGAATGTATTTACTACTAAAATCAACTTGTTAACTCATCCTACAATTTTATCAAGGCAGCATCATTACATACCAATATTTGCTACCTGTACAAACTTGACCACTTTTACTCCCACTGTCCTGAAGACAAAGTAATCACAAACAAAAGCTGTAAGGAATTCCCCATACATTCTTCTAAAGGACTAGGCCATGTTTGGCATGCTAGAGGAGAGAACAAATTGGATCAGAAATTAAAAGAATACAGAAGTATGTGTTAAAGGACTGAATTATTTCCTTCTTCTGTTGGCCTTTAAAAGGAAGTTCTTTGGGAAGGGGAAGAGGCATGGGGACATGAGAAGGGAAGAGGGACTACAGTTGGAATATAAAATGAAAACTATTTTTCAAAATAAAAAAATAAAAGGAAGTTCTTGACAACCTAGAATTTTCCTTAAATCATTTATTTTCTACCCTGTGCTTCCTTGTAACATTAGTATCTTTGCTTCAGTCTGTGTATCTTATGTTTTTAATGCGATGTCTTAATATTTAGTGTTGAGATAGAATCTTGAAAAGATAAATCCTAACCAGCTGTACACTTTTAATCCACAATGTAGTGATTCATATGAGTGTACCTCACAATGTTAGATAAAAAGATTTATGATTAAAAATACCTCAACTGATGGCTTTATGGATATTAAAATGAATTTTAAGCTTTTTATTAAAACAATGTTTTTTATTTTATATACCAGTCCCAGTTCCCCATCTTTGACCTCTCCAGCCCCTTCCACCTTCCCCCACACTACCCCCCCCCCAGAGGGATGGCTCAGTCACTAAAGGCTAGGCTCACAGCCAAAAATAAAATGATTTATTTTAGACTTAAAAGACATATATCTGTATCTGTGATACTTATATTTATGAACCTAATAATTTAAAATATATCCATATAGTGTGGTATAAATAAAGAAAAATCCTGCAGTCCATACTTGACATCTAAACTCTATGAAAATGCTGGTCATTTTGAACAGACTTTGGTGCCAATATCTCTAAAGCCAACAGTTCAACTTAATAAGTCATTAATCACAGTAAAGTTCATCATTTCATTTTCATGTTAAATAATACTCATATCAGTTATTTTTATCTCTTTAAAAGTTCTAAAGATTTCATATAAAGGAAACGCTGCATGCCAAAATGTTAAATCATGTGAAAACAAGATTTTGTTTTGAATGTAAGATCTCTGAAGGGAGAAGATAATAATTTTCCCTAATGATTCTACAAGAATCTCATTTGTTTCTATTCCTGTATTTGACATATTATGGAGCCCAGAAAAACTTTCTGAGCATTTGATATATTTTTGGATCATTAAACTAAAAGTTAAAGCCATGTAATGATCTTACTTCATGAGAGTAAATAATTACATACAAATGTACCTAATTTTGCCTCATTTTCCTTGGTGATATCTGCATTCATAGTGTCAACCCATCACAAGTTACTAGTTTTCTCTCCAGATGCAGATTTTTCGCATTGTCCTTTCAGACATCAGGACTCTCATTAAAGGCTCACACACACTCCAAAGCTCATCATCTTTCTCATCTTAATACTAATGGTATATAGTTTTTATTTTATTTTGTGTGTATGGGTGTATGCATACCTGTGACCACCAGAATCTGTAGAAGAAAGTAGAGTCACAGACAGTTGTTAATGAGCATGTGGGTGCTAGAAATAGCACCTGGGTCTTGTGCAACAGCAGCCAGTGCTCTTAGGAACCGAGAATCTCACCAGTTCCTCACCCTAATTGCTTCGATTTCCTCTGTATTCCACTGTCCAAACACCTCGATTCTTGGCATTCCATTCTAACTTCTTTTTCTTTTACTTACATTTTATTCCTTCTCATTTTGTAAGGTCACTAGGTCATCATTCCTTCCATCTATCTGGAAATTCTCTTTTCATTTTTCTTTTCATTTATGTCTGTGTGTGTGCTACATGTGTGCTGGTGCCTGTAGAGGTCAGAGGAAGCTGTCACATCTGTCATTACAAGCAGTTGTGTACTGTCTGACCTGGTTTTGGGAGTCAATCTCAATCCTATGGAAGAATGCCATTCTTAGTCATTGTGCCATCACTCCAGCCCCCATTTGAATAGTTTTAGGATATTTTACTCTAGCTTCATTTACTTTTGTCTGTACATTCTACTCAGACTAAAATGTTTTGTAGTTTTATTCGTTAACTATTGAAACCAGAAACATAGAGTTGTAGCTTGCAGTCCTCTCCTAAATCATTAATTCACCATCCTATGATACCTGGAATCTCTATATCAGAGGTCATTGGTGGATATTCTCTGTCTTGAAATCTGTATTCCTTTAGAGACTTAAATTCACTCTGAATTATTGCCATCCACATTTATCTTATCCTGACTCATGTTTTCATTGAATTACTAAGGCTTGTTAATTAAACTATCTCCAAGTAAATCTATTTGGTTTCATTTTTTTTCTTTTAAATAGTCTATAGTTTTTTTCCTAGTGAAGTGCCTAAATTTATGACTTTATAGAATGGTTATCTTCTTCACCTTTCTTCCTGTTGCAGAACAGACATATTTTATTCTCTCTATTTGTATGTACTTTATTTATTTTCATTTTGCATATGAGATAGTATACAAAAATTGTACTCTTAAATTAGCACTGGCTAATGTATTTTTTCTATCTTTATAGTTTCTTTTAATTTTTAAAGTCTACATAGAATTAACTCAAAATAATTTCTAACTTATAAATGAAATTATGGTTTTAAACTATAATACTGGATGAATATATTTGTTTTCTGTAATATCTCATTATTACTACAAATTTGAAAAATTCACTTCCATTCTACCTCTTCATAAAGTCTTAGCACTTCTAGAAAGCATTTTTAAGAGTTCTCCATTATCAATCTCCCTATAATATTTTATCTACTTTTTATGAAAACACAAACTGCACTTGGTTGTACTTTTTGTGGAGGGAGAGGATTCTCAAACTTAAGACACACACTCATCACCATATCTATCATCTATCTCTCTATCTATCTATCTATCTATCAATTGCCTATCTACCTATATCTACATCTACATTGAGAGAAGTAGGGAGGAAAGAAAAGAGAGAGAGAGCGCGCGCACACACACACACACACACACACACACACACACATATATATATATATACACACATACATACATACAAGCATTGCATCAAGGACTGGAATATGTCAATGAACAAAATCATCAATTGTCTATGCAGCAAGACAAACAGCAATTATACATATTGTAAATAATTTAATGAAATAGTATACTAGAAGATGACAATTGGCATAAACAAATAAAGAGAGCACTAAGTAATAGGAGCCATAAGTTCCTTGGAGATAATTTGAGAAAAGTACAAAGGTCAGCAGATTTACCATTACAACATCACAGCAGCTTACTTTTGGAGAAGGGAAAGAGACAGCACAGAAGCCCATTTTGAGGTGATTAAGATTTATAAAAACAGAGGTAGGCACTATGCAATGGCACAACAAATGTAGCTGGATCCATATAAAGCCATGTGACCTTTCAGGAAACTTTGTTTTTACTCCAAATTAGGTAGAGGGCTGCTTGAGAGTCTTGAACAAAAGGAGACTTATATTTTACAAGGAATATTTACTCTGCTTGGTTAACAATAAGTTATGGATAACAAAGGGAAAATAGAAATCCACACTAGAAATGAAGCAACATGAAACTAGTGGTCACAGGGGATGAAGCCAGGTACAGTCAGATGCTAGATAATTAGAGGGTGGAGCCATAGTTTCATTATAGTTTCATGTGTGTGTGTAGAATGAAAGAAAGAAAAATAATTAAAGATAAGTCAAGAATTATGATCCAAGCAATACATTTACAAATATCTTCAACTGCGAAAAGTCATAGATACATCAAGTGTAGAAGGTAAAATAGAGTAGTTGAATTTTGGGCATGAGAACTGTGAGGTATCAGACAACCAATTAATATCTTTTAAAATAAATAACACAACCAAACATATGGGTATATATATGGAAGAATGTTCTTCTGCATCAAGAGATTCATGGAAGGATGAAGAATGGTAAACAGTGATGTAGGAGAGGGTGGTGTCTAGGATAACACCTGAAGCAAATAAAGAAGAACAAGCCTGTGGTCTATCAACTGAGGAAAAACCAAGACTTGAAAGGCCTGGGAAGGAAGCAATGTCCTGGGAGGATATGAAGCATTCCTCCAGAGAGAATTTAGATGATCATGCATTACATTTAGAAAAATCTCTAAAGTTGAAGTGGACATGGGGGAAAGAATTAAAAGATGTGATTTGAACCTGCTAGTGATAGTGAGACTGCATTTGAAGGGAATCTGGATTCCTGAGGTACCACTATAAATGCTAAAGAGAATAGTCCTGCAGGATCAGCACAGACTGTTGTAAAAGGGTAGAGCTTTTAGATTTTGAGGCTCATCCTTGAATTTATTCATGTAGGTTAAGATGCCATTTGCTATCATCATAAGATATGTCCTCATTCTCATATATACTTCCTTTTGATTTCTGAACAAAGGTAAAACACTCAGAAGAGTCATAGACTTAGTCATGTGATTGGAATGGGTCTTGCACCATATGTGTACAATCTATATTATCTCTTTGAGGAGCTTGATAGCTTTGAGGAAGGTGAATTGTGCTCTGTACTGCCCCCCCCTCTTAATTCCTAGAGATAGCTACCCCAGGGCTGGGGTGAATGAGAAGAACAAATAGTGGCAATTCTGCTCAGATAAACCTAATGTAACTTACTGATTAGATGGGTGGTGGTCCATATTGATGTGATGAAGACTTGGGGGGAGTGCTCTGTGAAGGACTCATCCTGAAGAAAGAAGTGGTGTGGAAATGATATTGGGTACAATAGCATAGGGTCATAAAGAAACTAAAATGCGAAAAACCCAAGGCAATGCTTGGGAGAAACTATTGAATACTAGAACTATGTTAGAGAAATTGAACACACCATTACAGAAAATCACTGGGGACTCAGGATAGGGTAAAAGGCAAGTCTTATAAATGAGGTAAAGATTAGTAGTTAGAGATATTATTGCTAATGAGCTCTATTTAATGCAAGAGGACTTGTGAGGTCTGGCCAGATGTGAGCTCATGCCTTATCTATCTGAATTGCAAACTCAATGGAGAAACTCCATGTCTATGTGATTTTACAGCATAACATATTTGTTACACCACACATATAAAACAATATTGAAATACTTTCTTATCTGATGTCTGATGTTGAAAATATTTGACCACCTTCAGAAGATCCCTACAGCAATTCAAAGGAAACCAAGTCTATGTTCAGGGAATTGAACAATGATTCTGACCAATTCAAGAGATACATCCCCATCTCATAAAATGTTCTATTTATGTATGAAATTTAAAAGAAACCTTTCTAGAAATACAGTTCTTCTTTTACATCTTAAATAACATTTTCTGCAACATACAACAAAGTTATAAACATAAGTTTATGGATGAAGAGTCTTGAGTTAAAGTTTAACTTACAAAGAAGATGGGTAAATTTCCTAGAGTTTCTTTCTGAAAGCCTATGCACATTGTCTGATCATGTCATACACATGTAGTGAAAGAAATGTCCAAGTAATTTAAAATAATATTGCTTCTGGCAAAATGTCTTACAAGTCATTATTATTATAAGATTAATCTTTAACACCACTGAATTCACTTGAGGGAAGCAGAGCTGATAAATGAGGAGGGCTGTTGATGTTCTGTACATGTTACATGTTCACCCTGAGATGTTTTTCTCTCGTTAAACTTGAGCACTTGCTTGGGGCCACAACAGTTAACTATAGTTTTTTTGTTTGTTTGTTTGTTTTCCAGTTAGGTAAAGCAATTCTGCATAAATAGAATAATTTCATTCCATGAGCAATAAGAATGTTTACAGTTGAGATTTCATTTTCTGTGTGTGTGTGTGTGTGTGTGTGTGTGTGTGTGTGTGTGTGTGTGTGTATGCGTGCGTGCTTGTGTGTCACATATAAGCAGGCACACTTAATGGCCAGATGAGAGTGTCAAAACCGCTGGATCTGAATTTATAAATACTTGTGATTCATTGATAATGCTGAGTTCTAAGAACAGAACTGGGGTCATCTGGTAGAGCAGCAAGTACTGAAACATCTCTCCAGCCTTACAAACATTTACTTTTCTTCCTTCACTATTTATTATTGTAATGTCGAATTTCTTTACTTTTGTCTTATTAAACAAACTTGTTTTATAGCTACCTGTCTTCTAAATATTCAAACTTTTACCGTAGTACACATTAGCTGTGAATATTTTCACATCATAATTTAAGCATATTTCAACATTCATCATGTTATCCTTTGTTTTCATCAAAATTGTTTTTCTACTTTTAAGTATATGTAAAACATGGAGGACTTTATTTCTTGAATTCTTTTTCTTCTTTTAATCTGGAACTGTTTAGTTGTCCAAAGCCAGAGTAGCAGGATTCATGTTCTCTGTTACCATCAGTGGCTGTCACAGCATTTTGCATATGATTGGCATTTAGTGCTTATATAACAATTGGGTTATCTGCTGGGTCTAAAGTCATAGATCTAAGTCGCAGTAAATAATACATTTCAGTCTTTGATAATCATATATAAATTAAAGTTTTTATTTTCTAAGTATTTCCTTAAACCATTTCACAGAAAGTACTGGCTGTGGGTAAGGGAAATCGAGTTCATACATCCATAAGAATACTGAATGTTTTGCTCTCTCATTTGTTAGCTAATGTGATTCGAGTTCTTGATTCAGCAAATTGTTTCATTCCATGAATCTTCACACTCACTTAAATCATGAAGCTTACTTTCAGATTCATGAAGCAAAATTGAAATTGTTTACTGTGAGTTTTACTAATGCTTGCTTGGTAGGAATAGCAATGGAAACAACTGGATGGTAATAAATATTACATGACAAAATTAAATATCGTTTTTCTGGGAGTGGGAGGTCACAATCAGTGCATTTTTCTGACACATGCCGGCAAGCAGGCTATCTTTGAGCTACATGTCTAGAAAAGCATTTATTTAAAATTAATTTTTATTTTATATAACCAAGTCCATTTAAATGAAAACAAACATTTATAGACAATATTTGGGAATTTGGGCATTATTCTTTCCAAACTACTTCCTGCTGGTAAGGGGCGCTGTCATGGGGGATTTGAAGAAGATTCAGAAATCCTGGCTGTAGTCTGTCAGGCTGCTTTGTCCAGCTGTTTTGAATGTAGGATCACCTGGTACTCTGTTTCAGGTGGTCTGGCTTGATCAAAGCACATTAGTCTGGAAGGAATCCACATCTTTTCATTTTCTGTGGAAACAAAACTGGGATCGACATGTAAAATAATAAATTTAATTAAAAAAATGCTTTGACTCCAATATTTAAAATTATTTTTAACCCATGCCCCTCTGTGTGTGTGTATACATGTGTGGAGTGGGTGTTGCTTGCAGTGTGTGTGTGTGTGTGTGTGTGTGTGTGTGTGTGTGTGTGTGTTGTGTGTTTCTTGCAGTGTGTATGTGTGTGTGGTATATATTTCTTGCAGTGTGTGTGTTATTTGCATGTGGCCACAGAAGTCAGGAGAGGACATTAGGCATAAGGTCCCCTAGGCATGGAGTTACGAAACATCCTACATGGGGACTGAGCTCCAGTCGTTTGCATGAAAAACATTACTTTTGCCAACAGCAGCAAGATGTCATAGTTGTGACACAGAGACAGTGCTGTATTGATATGCATTTACATGAAGTTTTGATATAAAAGTAATTTAAGTACATTGAGGTGCTGGTATTTAAGCCTGTGCACACCCAAGGAATGTTACCTAGCTCTTTTATTTATTTAAAGAATATGAAGGAAAAAAGAAAGAAATGATCTGTAAATTCTCACCTTGGTTCCTATTCAAAGCAAGGGTGGCACTTTTCTGAATAACAACTCAAAGATTGTAAGATAACCCTGCTGGAATATATTGGAATCTGAAAGACTACCAGAATATGTGTAATTTTTCATATGACAGCAATATGTCCAGGGGCATACAGTATGAAGTCCCATAGGTCCTGGAAGGTCACAAAGATACTAATGAGACAAAGTGGACATCTGTTACTTGGAAGGGTCCATTGCTAGATGACACAAGCAACTGCCATATATAACTTCTTTGACCCCCAAGCCCCATTTCCCTCTTGAATATAATTTTGGAGAGGTCAGAAGCCACAGTTAGTAGAACAGACAACCTAGGAATTGAAGAAAAGATGATTGCCCTGTTCATTTCTCCCACTCTCAACTGTAAGAGGTTAATCTTAAGTAGCAGCCTCAGAGGAAAGTTGAGTTGGGCTATTATCTAGGTCTGGATAATTTTAATTAGGGAAGCAAGACAGTTTGTGTGTTTTAAGCTGCCTGGAGGACATCTATACTTCAAATGAGAATGGAAAATACATGGGCTTACTCGACAGATTTTATCCAAGGGTAAGAGAAATGTTTTTTTCCTTTACTGAATAAATTGCGCAAGGACAATAAGACACAAACACAAAAAGTTGTAATATGATTACATTGTACAAACATGCTGGGTGAATTTGTTCTTTCACACTGACTAGTTTAGCTCGAAAAGGAGACTTTGCAGAAATACTGTCTGGGACTCAGTGTATAGTGTTTTCCCCTTAAGAAAAGACAGGGAAACTTCTGGGCTTACTAAGACTTTTCTGTCTGCCCCTGGTAGACTCAAGTTTGTGTGAGTCCAACGTGACTATAAAGACTTCAGTGGATGAGCCACAGGCTCTCTGAAAATAAGATGTTGCAAGCCAGAGAGACGAACCTGTGAATGCAGAAATATGGGAGGGGGCTCTTGGAGAATTCTAACAGCTTGGATATTAATCATTTATCTTCAGTATAATATATGTCTCAATCTATAATTGAAAGCTAAACGTGTCTAAGTAGGTGGAAATGCCTGATGCTTGTGTGTGTGTGTGTGTGTGTGTGTGTGTGTGTATTGTACTTTCCATTAATAATTAAAGATAGGAATAGCTTCCTTGGTAAATAAGCCTGTTTTCCACTTCCTGTTTCTGAGATCTTGGAGAAAAAACAAACAAACAAAAACTAAAACAAAAACCACACACTCATACCGACAAGGATTATGTCAGAAGATACATACATATGCACAGATTGATGCATAACTTAAGCCAACTTGACCATCATGCTATATTTAAGAAGCCAAGAAGCTTTGGAGGGTATTGAGGTGGGCATTTATTAGGGTTCTCATGGAAGAGTAATGGGCAAGAAAGAGGGAAGACAAGGGAAGGAGAAGGAGATAGGTAGACAGACAGACAGACAGAACAGACAGACAGGAAGATAGATAGATAGATAGATAGATAGATAGATAGATAGATAGATAGATAGGGATGGATAAACAGATATATAGATGATAGGTAGCTCTAAACATGTCTTAGAGTCCTCCTATTCAAGGCTGGAAAATAGTCACTAAAAGAGGAGTCCAAACAATCCTTGACCACACACATGAGCAATATGGAGATTGGGACTGAGTAGTGCAGTATTTACTGCACAGTTACTAAGGTATTAGCAAGATTAAGTTTGCTGTAATTTCTCCTAAGAAATGTTAGAATATATTCTCATGAAGATCAACCTGTTTTTAAAATATTTCAAATATTAAATATTAAAATATTTTAAAATATTTCAAATCTTTCCCAACAGAGGTTACTATTTTTAAAGTATGAAAATACTCAGCTCCTTGTAAATTCAAGATCTGTCTTTCACTCACTGCAATGATGCTATCTCCTTTGTCCTCGAAACTCTACATCATTTATTGTTTCAAGATGCTATAATCTCCACTACAAGGTACAGGCTGTATAGCATCTCCTACACATATCCTTAAATGAGAAAGTATAACTACCAGTGGTTTCCCTATTCTTTATGCTTCTTGAACTGCCTTAATACTTCACTCCCTCAGTAAAGAGAAGTTACATTGTGTGCATGTCTCTGGAACACAGGTGGCTTGTTGGTGGTGCTTGTTACTTGGTTGTTTTCTATAGTGCCCTGGGTAGATCCCTGGGTCACAAACTTAACAGGCAAGGGCACTAATACCTTGCTATTTTCACAGCTGAGTGTTTTATTTTCCTTTACATTAGAAAGTCTTCTCTAACACTTTAATGTAGTGAGATAGTTACATTGTCTCCTTCTGTGGCACTGACCACGCCCATTGGGGGGTGGGGCCATAGGTGAAAGTGACCTGTGGAAGGAAGTCTGAGGAAGAACCAGAGAACGCTCTCTTGCTAGCGGGACTTGGACAGGAGAGCATCCGGTGGAACTTGCTGGTGTTCATCTGTCTAGGTTGTAAGTTATTTCTCCCTGAATAAACATCTATTCGGCCTATTTGGTTATCCTGATCCTTATTTAACCGCAATACTTTAATGGATATAACCATTTGGTGCCTACACTCTACTTATTTTAATATGGACCATTGCTTTATCTAGACTTCCAAAGAGCCACCCAACCAATGTGAGCATCATCTTCCAGAGTCTTTGCCAGATCATTAACTGTTTGTCAAGCAGGATGCCACCATCACAAAAACCTTCATTTACCAACTGTATGCCGCAGACTCCTTTATTCAACACCTTGGAATACGGTCTATATATACCCCACTAGATACTATAGAACAAATTCCACTGGGCTGCATACCTCCTCCACCATTTTTGTTTTTTTAGCAAGTCCAGCACATCCATGTTTGAGCTATGATGTGGTTTGATTCTGGTTTACCTTGTAAACTCAATCTTGTAGATTGAGTATAACCTGCTAAGAACATATTTCCACTATCAAGATCCTGGAGGCTTCATGGGCAAAGATAGTGCCAAGCTTTGAGGAGGGTAGATGATAGCCAGTCTATGGAGAGACCTAGATTGGGGCATTAGATGTGAAGTTAAAGCCTATCAAGTCTCAATTCTCAGTCTCCTATCTTCAGTGCCATACAAGCTGGAGCAGAGAATTCAACTTTGCTGTGGAATAATGTTTGTACACTGCATTATTCTCGTTGGTTAATAAAGAGCTGACTGGGCTGTAGCTGGGCAGCAAGAGATTGGGCAGAACAGCCAGAGTAAGAATGTGCTGGGAAAAAGAAGCGCAGAGTCAGAGAACTAGGAGACACAGAGCAGATAAGATGGGAAGTACGCGAAAGAGGTAAATGAGCCCTGGGGCAGCACACAGAGTGATAGAAATGTGTTAATGTAAGTTATAAGAGCCAGTTAGTAATAACCCTGAGTTATTTGTGAGCATTTATAATTAATATTAAGACTCTGTGTGGGTATTTGGGGAGGGCCTGGCAGGACAGACCTGATCCGGGGTCTAGATGGAAAAGTCCGCCTACACAGCTTCCTGTCTTTGAACCTTTCTTTCTTTGTAAGTTCAGCGCTGGGCCTAATCACAAGCTGTTATGCCCCCCTAGAAGCAGCTGATGTGAGTCTATGCAGGTGCACATAAGAGGGAGGGGAGTTAAAAAATGGGATGTTTGTAAAACACACCTAAGAGATTACAGAGGCATACCTGTGTCTGTGAAGGTGTTTCCTGAGGGTGACCTGTGGGATGCTGAAGAGGAAAGATCCACATAAGGTAGAAGGTACCACGAAATTCGGAGGGGGACCAGAGGAAGTAAAACAGATGAAGGAAGAAGCCTGAAAAGCAAGTATTCTCCCTGATTCCTGGATATGAACTGTTCTTCCATAATGACTCCAAACTCTAAATAGTGAGTAAGACAAATATTTTGTAGTATTAATTTTTTTCCTTGGGTGTATGTCACAATGTCAGAGGCCCACTGACTATCATACTCTGCCTTAAATTTGAGAAGAGCACCTCCAAATGAATGTCAATCAAATTCTACAGAATACCTGTAATAGCAATAATTGTGTGATTTTAACGTTCTTACAGTTGCCATATACCAATACACTCACAAATAACTAAGATTCAATAGTTATGGTGATTTGAATAGGTATGGCTCCCATAGTACTGAGTAACACTGTTAGTGGGTTTGGCCTTGTTGGAGCAGGTGTAGTCTTGTAGAAGGAAGTGTGTCATTGTAGGGGCAGGCTTTGAGGTCTCATATATGCTTAAGCCACACCCAGTGTGACAGTTGTCTCCGCTGCCTGCATATCAAGATACAGAATTCTCAGTTCCTTCTCCAGCATCATGTCTGTCTGCATGCCATCAGAAAGATAATGGACTGAACCTCTGAAACTGTTAAGTCTGCCCCAATTAAGTGTTTTCTTTTATAAGGGTTGCTGTGCTCATGGTGTCTCTTCACAGCAATAGAAAGCCTAAAACAACAATATTTTCTGATACACTGATACCTTATTTCATAAATAATTTTTATTAATTTCACCACCAGTATTCTAGGATTGTTCAGCTGCCACAAATGAAAGGTTCATTATTATCATGTATGCAATATTCCTTCTGTAATTTTTCCCCAGAGGCCCCTTCTAGTACTATATATGTGAAGCTATATTCCCAAGAAAATGGTCCAAGGCTGAGATGTGCTGAAACAAAGATATTGTAAAATACCCAGTTTGGGCTGAAAGAAATTGAAGTCCACCATTCTCTCAGCAAGTATTATGAGGCATTGTGATGCTCAGAACCAGGCTTGGTCTGTCGTTACTTTTCCAAATTGAGCCTATGCATCTTGGCATTGGTCAGCAGCTGGAGATACACAGTTCTTTGGGAATAGTATTATATGTAAGCTCCTTGAAGTTAAGGATATTTTCATGAGAGTGGATCAACTGTGGGACATTCCCAGTTAACACACTAACAAAGGATTTGGTCTTAAAGGCAGTATCAGATCAGTGCACAAGAGCCTCTGATACTTTCTTTGTATAAGCACAAGTCACAATTCTGTTTTGAAACACATTTCATCCCTAATAAAGAACAAATGAAGCATGAAAATTTGGGTGTTATATGCCCTCAAAGAAACTTAAATCACATGAAGTACAGCACAACTGGTTTCCAGATAAAAAGTGTGCAGGAATGTACTGTGCTCTTGCAGATGACCATGCTATTGATGCTACATGACAGCAGTAGGAGCTGATGCTGGGTCTAAGGTGGGAGCCTCTGCTGGTAGCCCAGTGTTTGCACACTCTTCAGATCTGGTGTGAACTAGAGAATTTCTTTATATATATTTATTATTTTTTATTATTTTAAATATCAACCCCAGTTCCCTCTTCCTCCCTCTCTCCCTCCTATGCTCCCTGACCACCCTCCCATCCCATTCCATCCCCACTCCACAGGGGGGGGGGAGGTGATGCCTTCCAGGATGGATCATCAAAATCTGTTAAGTTATTTGGAGTAGGTACTAGGCCCTCCCTCCTGCCTCTAGGCTAAGGGAATATCCCTCCATGGGGAACATGCTCCCAAAGTCCTTTTGTGCACCAGGGATACATCCTGGTTCCACTGTCAGAGATCCCTTAGACTGCCCAGGCCTTTTAACTGAGACCCATGTTCAGGGAGTCTGAGCCAGTCCAATGCTGGTTTCCCTGCTATCAGTCTGGGGGACCTATCAGCTCCTCCTGTTCAGGTCTTTTTGACTCTAGTTCCCACTGCAGCATACTGTGTATGATTGTGCCAGATCTTTGGATTAACTTCAAAGACAATTTCTCCTTTATTTCTTTTTTTAAATTTTTTTTCTAGAAGTGATGTCAATTTTTATAAAGCTAAGATTAAGTGCATAAAGATTGTATATTATGACTATAAATCACAACTAACTCTCCATACCTGTGGGTTTTACATCTGATATTTCACTACCTAAATAAAAATATTCAGAAAAAATATATCATTTACAGATTTTTATCCTTGTACTTATTCCTAAGTAGTATCACATAACAACTATTAGCATGGTACCTGAAAGCATTTACATTTTGTTTGGTATTAAGAGTAATCTGGGGATGATTTGAAGTATACAGGAGGGTGTGGGGGTCTGTTCTATGCAAATGCATCATTTTCTACAGGATCTAAGCCTTGGCAGATGTGGAGTCTTGGAACAAATTTCATATGGATACAGAAGGCTGACTCTCTCTCTCTCTCTCTCTCTCTCTCTCTCTCTCTCTCTCTGTGTGTGTGTGTGTGTGTGTGTGTACATTGCTGAATTTATTTGGTGAAAATAGTTTTGGACAGTTTCCTTTGGATATTTACACTTACCTGTGAGAGTCACATGAGTAATAGCTAATAATAAATAGCAAAGGGCCTTTTAAACACTGACTTTTCTTGAACTGTCTCAAGGGTAAGTACTAAGCAAGCAAATGCCTGCTGTCATATCCTCTCAAAAGGCTAAGCTTGTTTAAAGAAAGAGGCCATCTTTTGTCCAGCTGCTTTCTACGGAGGGATGGTTTTTATGGAGCTGAGGAAGACTTCATGTATTCGGCTTCTCTAGCTGTTATTCCTCTCATCACTGTGGTGTATGCTAGAACAGTCTTCTCTGAAACATAATTTCTGCTCCTGGGATGAAGTGGTTCCAGAAATAAACTGTTTTGAATTTAGCATGTAAGTGCAAGCTTGAATCCTTTATTGGGCTTCTATAATGTGCTAGGTATTGAACTATAAGGTAGAGACAAAAACATGTTAGAAATATGGTATTATCACTAAAAGGAGTTGGTCTCACTGGAAGCAACAGGGGTCCAAAGAAATAGTTACACTATTATTTAATATGTATTACAGAAGCATGCATAGGGATACAGGTTTGTAAAGGATGTTGAGGAAAATTGATGTTCTTAGGATCTTAGGTAGCAAGCCATGGCATTATTTTCATAAGGAGGAATTTAACATGCACATAGAGTGGTCATCTAATTCCCCAAATTAGCATGCTGAGCAGGATTGATTTATGGTGCTAGCTAAGGAAGTCTGTGGACCATGAAGAAAAGGATACAGGAGATGAATGTCTGTGCAGCACCAGGAATCAGAGTGTGAGGGTGGAGGAAGCCTACACATGGAAGATGTAAGGTTCTTGTGCTGAAGAAAAACAAACTGCAATGGTTCGAATGAGTTGTCCCTCTTCAGTATGAGACATTTGAATTCTTGACTGCCAGTTGGTGACTGTTTAGGGATGATTAGGAGGTGTGGCCTTGCTGGATGACTTCTGCAGCTTTTTAGTTTCAAAAGACTCACCACCATATTCGAAGCTCCCTCTGCTTCCTGTTTGCAGTTCAAAATGTGAGCTCTCACTGCTGCTCCAGAACCAGGACTGCCTGCTTGGTTGCCATGCTCCTAACCATGATGGTGATGAGCTTATTCTGCTAGTACTATCAACCTTAAATAACCCCTTCCTTGTACTAGTGGCTTTGGCCATGGTGTATTACCACAGAAATAAAAATAGTAGCTAATGCATCAGTTGAATGAATAGGTAAAACCATCTGCTTTAGGTGGCAAGCCACAAAGTGAGGGAGGGACCTCAAATGAGAAGAGAAGCCAAGGTGAAGGATCAACCTGTCTCCTGTACAGCTGATACCCAGACCAGCTCCACTTAGTTTAATGGACACTTGCCTGGGATTTGGAGAAAATGCTAACAACTTGTTCAACTCATGACTATTTTGTGATGACTATGCTTTTCTATTGAGACTGCTTTGAATTAGGATTGTATTTCAGTTTGCTCACCATACAGACATTTAAAATAGCTTCCTTTGTGTATTCATGTTTATCTTTGAATTAGTCAAGTGTGAACTCTTCTTCTCAAGAAATTGTGTGTGTGTGTGTGTGTGTGTGTGTGTGTGTAATACATATCATATTGTATTTAAAAGCAGTGTTTTAGAACTCACCATTCATTTCCCAGTATAGGTGTTCCATGTTTGCCTTTGTCAGAGAAGACTTGCTTTGTCGAGACAAAAACAGGAGGATAGATCAATATCTCTCATCACGCTTCTATTCCTTGCTATCAGACTCTCATGTATCTTTTGTCTTTGTTTTTAGTTGTTAAAGTCTCAAAAAATATCAGAACACATTCTCCTGAACTTAAAAATATGTAGCTTGTGTGTGAGTTTTCTATCTATCTATCTATCTATCTATCTATCTATCTATCTATCTATCTATCCATCCTGCTGTCTTCTCTTTTCACTGGGTTTCACTCTGGAATCCATTTTTTAAAAATTACTTCTTTACTTCTTTATTTTTTTTGAAATTATAATTAACTATGTCATTTTTTTTCCTACCCTTTCATCCCTTCAAACCCCACCTTCTTCTCTTTCAAAATTCATGGCCTCTTTCATTAATTGTTTTTATATACATGTGTGGATACACATATATATTCCCAAATAAATAAACATACCCTTCTCAGGCTGTATGATGCTACTTGTATTTATGTTTTTAGGGTCACCATTTGGTAAAGGATAACCAAATGATATATGCTCTTTCTTGGGCAATACTATTTCTCTCAACATCCCTTTGTTGCCTGTAGTGGTTTATGTGGGGTTGTTTTCTGTGTGTTATTATGTATTATTTATACTAATCTTGATGCATCAAAGAGTTATAAGCAATATGAGTATGTGTACACAAAATATGTGCTTTTCATCACATCCTTTCAAAGTTGCACATTACATAATACTCAATTTAGTACATGATTCCTAACAGGGTTTTCCTCCAACTTCACTATGAGATCATGAGCAAATTCATAACAGTTAGCATTATCAGATAATGCACAATTAACTTTTAAATTAACCAAATTGTTCCAAAATGCTTTTATAGCTGCTTCATGAAGAGAGCCACCCAGGCCTATATCTAAGCAAAGTTCCCAAATATCCTCCTTTGCTTTGTATACATAGCTGAATTTTAGTTACTGCTTTTGTTTCTTCCTGTTGCCCATTACTGACAGCTAGTTTTAATGCTCCAGAAGTTACAGGCTCAGCTATTAGGACCTGATTCATTTGACTCTTGACCATTCCAATGCCATTGACTTAATCTGAACACATCCTGAAGTTTGATTCAGTGCGTTTCAGGATTGCTTCCTACTTTCCTAGCTCAATGCTCCAATATGGAATCACAGTCCCTTCTTCTGAGAAATGTATGGAGAAAGCAAACTTTGGGCACTAGGGGTGACTCTTCCTAAGTGTCTCCAGTGTATATGGCATGTCACTACACCTAGGATTTCACATCAAATGGAACCACCAAGTCAGAGAATGAGTCTCTGTGACACTAATGTGCCCCTTCCAAGTTTTTAGAGCTGTCCTTGCATTCTTTATTTTCCTTTGACAGAATTATATAGGCTTCTTGTTTCAGGAAGTATCTACTCCTTGGAAGCCCTGCATGCAAACAGAGTTTGTCTCATTTTCTACAATTTCATATGTGCAGTCTCTCTCTTTCCATAGAGAAGGTTTCATCTTTCGTTTGATCCTAGCTCATTTGCTTTAATTTACGTATAAGATGGTTTCAGAATTATAGCACTGGTATAAACATCTATAACACACCTGTTCATTAAAGTTTAGCATTCATTGCCCTCTGCCTTTGAAATACTTTGCACAAAGAGTATATTCAGTGAGTTGAATTAAATTCTTACTTTCTCTAGTTGGGTTATCAGTTTAATAATGTGAATTTCATTTATGTGGTTTATGGTTAATTATATAGTTTTTCATCTCATTGTATTATATAGAAAAATAAACAACTCACAATGGGAGAAAGAAAAGCATCTCACCCCTGCTGCTCTCCCTTCCAATTACTATTGTCTAACAGATTCTTCATATATCATATGATCCTGGTCTATGCTCACGGGAGAGAGCAATTGCACTCTCAGCCTCCTTTTTTGTGCTTCATGTTGTATGTGGGGGCTATGTGTGTGTGGGTACATGCCATGGAGACCAGAGGCCCATTTGTCGGATGTATGTGTACACATGTTATGGAAGCCAGAGTCCCAAGTGTAGGATGTGTGATTGTGTGTGTGTGTGTGTGTGAGTGTGTGTGCATGCTCGCACGCGTGCGCGCACATGTGCATGCATGCTATGGAGGCCAATGTTAGTCTCTTTCCTCAATCACACTTTACCTTGTTTCTCACTGAACCTGAAGCTGATGCTTAACTGACTAGTGAGTCCCCGAAGTCCAACTGTGTCTGGTTTTCTGACACTGGGATTACAGGAGTATACTACTTTACCTGGGTTTATGTGGGTTTTGGGGATTCAAACTCTGATCATCATGATTGAGGGCTAAGTACTTTATTGACTGAGTCATATCCCAATCTCCCAACCCCAGCATCCCTTGTATTATTAAGTTACTTATTTTCCTTAATATTACCCATCACAATAGTCAATGTCTCCTTAACTAGAGCATAAGTGTCATAGAACAGACTGTCAGTTTCATTCCTGCTATATCCCATGCACTCAAATAGTCCCTTGCCTACTATGAGTTCAGAACATATTTGTTCTATGAACTATGTAAATAACATTTGATTTTATATATATATATATATATATATATATATATATATATAAATGAGAAAGACTCTGTGGCTCTTGGAGAGAGCATTATCATCACAAGTGGTATAAGATCATTAAAATATATATGTATATATATGTATATTTATTTATTTATGTAGTATATAAGTATTATGTTTTGTTTGTTTGTTTGTTTGTTTTGCTTTTGTTTTATTCTTTTTTTGAGACAGAGTATCTCTGTGTAAACCCAATTGTCCTGAAACTTGCTTTGTAGATCAGGCTGGTCGCGAACTCACAGAAATCCAGTTGCCACTGCCTTTCAAGCTCTGGGGTTAAAGGGACGTATCACTACCTCACACCCTTTATATGTGTATTTTTAAGTAAGCATAAAAAGCTCTCTGACTTTTTCAACTATCCTTTGTGTTCTTTATCCCTTCTCTGTCTCTCTTGGTGCCTTCTCTTCCTCTCCCCCCCCACACAGATAACTTCTCTCCTCCCCATTTTTCCCATTCATGTGTTATAACACCTGCACCCTTCTGTTTCCCTCTCTATACCTCCTCTCCTCTCACCCCACCCCTCCCACTGCTATTCCTTCTTACTTTCCTAGTTTCTGAGGTTATTCCAGGTTAAATACACACACCTAAATATTTTTAGCAGATACTACTGTCATTAAGAATGTTTTGCATATTTATATTTATTTATTTACTTAATATATTGAGAATGTTAATATTCCACAGCATTAGTTTATAAGAGAAGAATTAAAGGTTAATGTATTTTTAAGGATTATGATTTCAAATATATTAATATTGATGGTAATCTCTGAATTAAACATATTTCTACAATCCCATACACACACACACATAGAGGAGTATATTGGTTTGATAATTTTAAAGCAGTGCTATGCACATGCTTGAGAAAGAGAATGCAAGAGATGTTTTGGCTGCGATGTAACTCTAATGCTTCATGGTACTCTGTGATATATTAACTCTAAATTTGAATTTTTTTATTGTTGTTGAGTATAGAGCTTAAGCAATAAACAAAAGATTGTTCTCTAAATCTTGCTGCTGGATCAGTAAAACCTGATACAGAGACAGTTCTAATGCCTCATCCCTGGGCCTGCTGTGGATGAACCACTGATACTGAGAAATTCTAATTCCTCCATCCCTAGGCCTGCTGTGGATGGAACCACTTGAATAGTTCCTGTGCTAGGGTAGGATATGGGGCTTCAGCTGGCATTGCCCATGGCAAATTGAAGTGCCTCTGTCTCCTGAGTTCTCCTCAGCAATATATAGGCTAATCATGAGGGCCTTAGACTTTACCTACTGATGTTCTGACCTTAGGCTATAACTCAAGGGTTGGATACAGGCTGGTAACAGTGTCAGCTACAAATGTCCCATAGAAGACAGTAATTGTTCTATCCACCACAATCTGCTCAGACTGAACAGAATTCTATAGATCCTGACAAGCTGACAGTGACTATAAATGAAGTATGTGGAGGCATCACATCCCATAGACAAACTGATGAGGCCATGCCATTCTTGCTTTCCTATTTATTTCTGAATGATGCACCAAACCAAGGCACTGATTACCCTCCGACACTGAAACAGTGATAAGGGCCCAATAGCTGACTCCTACCAAATCTGAACAAAGCTGAACAAATCAGCTACTCAATGCTGAGCCCATAGGCTTGGGGAAAATGAGTACCCTGCTTAGTCACAAATAGAAACACTGGTTTTCTTGTTTGTTTTTCTTTTTTGTTGTTGTTGTTTGTTTGTTTGAGACATGGTCTTTATATGTAGTCCCCTCTATCTTGGAGCTCACTCTGTAGACTGGAATAGCTTAAACTCACAGAGACCCACCTGTCTTTGCCTGAGTGCTGGGATTAAAGGTGTGCACCACCACACCTCACCCAACCTACAAAGCCATCTTTGAAAGACTGGAATATACCTAATTCTTCAATGCCCAAATGACAATACATAGCAATAAAATCTCCCAGTAAACCCAGGCTGCACCAAGCATGAGTATATCAAGTACCTATCTCTAAGCAGGCATGAATGGGTTTGAGGAACTTTAAATTAGATGTTTTAAGGGAATCTCAATGATCATGAAGAAAACACAGAAAGACTTTTCAAAACTCTAACCATAAGATTTGAAGAAATGTAAACAACTTTTAAAAGTCAAATCCTGGAGCTGAAATAAACATTGAACGCAATTTAAAAAAACAACAGAAGGCTCAAGTAAGCAAGATTGAATCAAATGGAAGAAACAATTAGTGAGTGCAAACAGGCTGTTTAAAATGTACAGTTAGAAAAGAAAAATAAATGAGGAACAAGAAAGATTTACAGAATTTTAAGACTGCATTAAGAACAAACATTCCTATTACTTTTGTTCAAGGAGGACAAGATAATATGAAATGTGTAAAACCCTCACTCTAAGGAAACAATACCAAAGTTCTCAGACACAGAAGGATAGAGTTCTAACACAAGGTAATCAAAGGCAATCAGGCAAATTTAATTCATCCAAGTCTCATGATTATCGCAAAGGTGAAAGGTAGAGGAAAATTCTCAAAGCCAGCTGCAAGAAAAGACTTAAACATGACGTATAGGGAAGTTTAATCTCACCTGGCAGAGACATCTAAGCAGAAATCTTATAGATTTTTCACAGTGATGAAGATAAATAAAGAATGTCCACTATAAACCCACTCTAGGCATAAAGGAATAATAAGAGAGTAGAAAAACAGGAGCTGAAAGATTATATATTCCATCTGCCCTCCAATAACCACAAAAGTATATTCTACAAACCGAAAGAAAAGCATTAATGCGAAGAACACTGATACGAGCAATTATACAAATAAATTCATAATGCTTTGGTAATGTAAGCCATGTTATATAAGACACTTACACCTTTATTATGGAGAATAAAAAGCAAAGCAATTAAAAGTAATAACTGCATAAAACTTTAAGATATTGAACCAATGTTGAAAATTAAAAATGCTAGGAGAAATGGAACACAAATGAAATTTTCTTAAAATATTTTCTCATAATTTTTGTCTGTGCATATCTTTACAGCCATTTTATGTTAGCATTTTAAAACAGCTTGTTATATAATATAATATGTTTTAAAAACATATAATCACAAAGCAAAAATATATGTGACCAAAATAATAATGAAAACTCTACTGTTGGAGTAATTATTTACTTACTAAAGAAGATAGAGGAAGAGATTAGAGAATACAAAAGGACTTCAATAAGACAAGAAAACAAGCTTTAAAAATGTTATATAAAGTCCCTTTCTAAAATAATTGCCTTGAGTATAAATTCATTATAGTCTCCATTTAAAAGACCTACAGCAAATGAATGAATATGAAATGGAAGACCCAATTGAATATTGCTTATTAGAAGCTCAATTTATGTATAAGAACACAAATAGACTGATAACGGAGATAGAGAATCTGATATGTATGCAAATAAAATGTAAAATAGGAATGGCCATATATAAATTAGATTAAGTAGACTTTAAATCAAAAGCAGCAGCAATAGATAAGAAGGTCACTGTATGGTTTTAAAGGTTAAGTTCCATGGAAAACAATAACAATTTGAAACACATGGGAACTTACTATCAGATTAAGTTGTATATGAATATATAATCATATACTAACAAAAAGTGTTGGACAGTTGCTATGTGTTGCTTCTCCTTGGCTACTGTGAATATTACTGCAGGGAACATATGTGTGCAGATGTCTCTTCAACATACTGAGTTCATGTTCTCTGGATGAGAACATGCAGAATCAAGTCATTATTCTAGTGTCAACCTTTCAAGCAACTCCATATGTCTGAATTAATGTACATTTCATACATTTGTGAAAGCATAATCTTGAGATATTAGGTGAGGAAAAAGTCTTAATAAATTATGATGTGTATCTGTTTCATCATTCTATGTTTTCATTCCATTAGTATGTAGCTAAAATATAATTTCAGAATTACTAATTGATATACCTATAACAAGAAAAAGTATGTTTGCTATATAATTTATCTATTTCCCTAAAAAGTAAAATATAAGTTTTAACCACAATATAATAGTGATCCCAAGATTGATGCGTCCAACAGTTTTTTTTTCATTGAAAATTAGGTAATATATAATTTATCACTGTTTCTTTTAAAACTCTCCATATCTTTGTAAAATTTCACCCATTGTGTTTAAACTGTTTTACTCAAATTACGAAGTACATTTTTTTTTGTCCTTCATAACTATTTACATTCCAATGTTAAAATATAGAGGAATGGAATAAATAAATACATTTGCAACTTCTATCCCTATGCAATTTCATGATGAAATTGTATTGTTTTCTAACATGTTGCTTTTCCATTACTGAAGATTTTAGTTCAGGAACTGGTAATTGTAATAGGCTACTGTTAGCCATCATCATTCGATACGCCAATTAAATTGCTAAGAATAGTGACGAGCAGAGAAGGTTCTTTATTCAGTGTGGCCATTTTAGGCAGAAGAGCAAGCAGAGCCCAGTGCACATCAGTGCTCTGATGTGAGATTTAGAATTAAAGAGAGGACAAGAGTTACTCATGATCAGATAGTCCTTGGGACATGGTTCTGCACAAAGCTATCCCTCCTTTGTTTCCACTCTGTCTTTCTAGGTTGTCTGTCAAGTTTTCAGGAACCTGTAAAGTTTCTGGAAGAGAAAGACATCCTGGCTTCAGCCTTTGTTTCCCAAGTGTGAGATTCCTGAGGAAATTCTAATTCCTTGGGGTCCATTGTCCCAACAGTTACTAGGCTAAGGGAGGGGAGGAAAGCAAGTGTCTACCTTCAGAATGTCTTTTCTATTCCTATATTGATTAAATTTCTGTATTTCATATAATATGTTTTATTACATTCTCACCAGAATTCAGTAAATCTTCACTCTACAGTTTGTTCATAATGTTTAAATATTGGAAAAGGAATACTTTTTTGTGATATTTTAACCATAAATCTTGTTAGTAAGCCATTCAATCCTTACATTTGAGAATGTTTCATTTATCCTTTTTATGCATTGAGATCAAAATTCATTTTCTTTGTTTACAAAGAGGAATTAAATAAGTCAATGAAATAGTAAAAATCATTCCAGATAATGTAATGCCAATGAATGGAGAGAGATGAACTGTGGTTTCCAGGGAAGAGCAGGTGCTTACAGGGGAGTCTAGACTGAGCTGAGGTACACTGGGTATCTTTGTACAAAGATTAAAATGGAAAAACTGCTTCTGCCAGCTTTTAGGACACTGCTGTTAATCTGAAACTGGGTAGAAGTAATAATAGGTAATATGGTGTTAAAATATGTGTTAGAAATAGGGATGGATCATCATGAGAACATCCTAACAAATTGATTGCTGGTGCAGATGAGCATAGGAAGTAATGGACATAGACAAGGAGAAAGCATCTCAGGAGACCTTCCTCTTCTCCAGGAACATCATATAAAATATTTATAAATTAGGACAAGACTTAGAAAGGTAATAGGATAGATAATACATCTGGAAAAATTTCCTGAGGTAAATGATAGATGACAGAGATAAAAAGACAGCTAGATGATAGATATAGACAGATGATGCAGAGATAGATGATACATAGATAAAATAAGTCAAAACCATAAGAATACATGTATTATAAGTACTTAAAATGTATAGTATAAACAAACATTATAGAAGCCCATTGTTTTTATCAGAGCTCCTGCTTTTAGCAAGACACTACCTCTCTTGCTAAATACCATGCAATCAAACTGAAGCTTTCAGGAAGCCGAAAGATGCCCTCAACAGTCCTTCTTGTTTGAAAACAGAAGCCTCTGGTACAGCTGAATCAGTACAATGTGAGAAGTGCTCTCTGCTTTAATCCTTTCTAAAAAGTAATTTGAAGTGAACTGATGTTAGCCAATCTGTGCTATTTTTTTCCTTCTCTATATTGTTTTGCTACTCCAATAGCATACTACGAAACTTACTGTTCTCTTGTCTAGTAGGAGGCTGTGACAATTGTGATGAACAAATGAAAGCCAATTAGATCTCCAATTACATCTGAAGTTGTGTCTTTTGACATGTGTGAGTGGCAGCATTGTTCCTCAGACAGATTTGCATCTTACTTTTTTTTTCTTCAGCTTCACAGTCAATTTTCCCATTTTTTAACTGCTAAGCCAGAGCTATTGCTCCTGAGGAATACTTAGTGGTGCCCTGCCAACTATAGCCAGGGCCCAACTGGCCAATTTAACTTGGGCAAATTACAGAGAAGTGAGAAATTCTCACAAGAGAAATGCTGCAAGATAGAGGTGCTTGTCCAGGGCAAGAGGTAGCTCCTCTGCAGAACTTGCCCTGCTTTTCAGCAAGTCAGAAACCAGTGAGATTGTATCTGTGTGGACATCTCCTTCCGCTCGTCACTGGCACTACCTACCTAAGGAAAAGAGTATAGTTTATTGTTCTGCTCCCCAAGTTCTCACCTTCGCTGTGTTTACTTTGATAAATCAAACTATTTTATTTACAGGGTCCACATACAAATAACATGTCAGTGACAAAATAGTTCTTAAAATTATTCTTGGAGATCTTCTAAATTCATCTCATTTTCAGTAACCTTTTTTTGTTTGAAAACTGTTATTTCAGGCTGTTATGTGACAGACTTTTTCTGGGAAGATGAAGTGCACATGCGCGCGCGCACACACACACACACACACACACACACACACACACACAGACTCCAAAAAGAAATCTCAAAACAGATCAAAGTACAAACACCACAAATATCCAATTTGGTGAACTAATGGGTTTTATTGGAGTTACTTATAGGAAAATGGATTCTGAGCAGAAACAACTGAAACAACTGAAAGACTTAAAGCCTACCCTATCCCAAGTGACAGCTGCCCAAAGCTGGGGGCCTGAACAGCAATGCCTATTCTACAGGCAACTCAACAGAGAGAATCCATTCCAGGTGATTCAGTTGCTCTGAGCCTTTCTAGGCGGCTCTCAGCCCACCTTTGCTTCTTCTGGGTAGTTCGGCTGCTTTCCACTTGTTCCAGAGACCTGGAAGTTTCTGAGACTCTTCTGTGTAGTTTGTCTGAGTACATTTTTAGTAATTGCTACCTTTTTATATATTCTTGAGAGGGAAGGTTCTAGTGAACCTGTCCAGTTTCAGGGACTTCGTGAAGCTAGTTTGAAATGTCTACTTCCCATCTTAACCAGATTTCCTGCAGCAATTCATCTCCCTTAAAAATTTTCGATATGTAAAATAAGAAAAATAAATAAATAAAAGAGTAAGCATTTCAACAAATGAAGTAATACTCCTGTAAGACATGTAAACCCCAGAAATGAAGTATACTGCCTCAGTAACTTAGTTCACAAAGACTATAAAACAGTCTTGTAAGTTGTAATAAATATTCTCAAAATTAAAAAAAAAATTTTTTTTCAAGTTTCACCTCCCAATAAAAATCCTGTCTTGAGATGTTTCCCTCCAAAACGGAAGGTTTTAATCTCAGCTAGAACTGCTACACAACCCAGAAAAAAATAGGCCTCTTTGTTTACACCAAAGGTTTAACAAGAACAATATATTTTTCTTCCCATGTGTGTCTTTTTTTGAGAAGCAATGACTAAATAAGTTAATTACATTAAACAATTTAAATCATAATTTTTCTGATGGACTCATAAATCATGCCAAAATGTCTTACACTAAGATAACTAGCACTGAAATAAGATTAGAAACAGTGGGCACCAATAGGATGTTGGCAAATGTTAGAGTATTTAAAATGAAAAGTATGAAAAAATGTTAAGTACATGTGATAAATTGGTTGGCATGTGTAAAGAATTGAAAGCCAGTAATTACTAGAGTAAAAATGGAATGCATAAAATAACAAAAATTACACCAAAAAATGAATACGTGTGTAACATGGTATCAGAGTAATTTTTAAAGGCTCACTTAAAATGATAGCAAAAGAATTTTTTTTTTTTTTGCCAGCCAGGTAGGAATACTGTGAAGCTTTTAATCCATATCTAATTGAAAAAGCTTTAAAATACAATGTTGCTCCTAACAAAATCAGCTATAAATTGGAGATTAAAAGAGGATTAGACTCTGAAAGGGTCTACCACCACTAAGCTTGACTCATTGTTAGACCCTCTCTATGAATTACATTATAGTAAAATAAAACTTGTGGCTTTTTAATGTCTGATGGCTCTAAGGAAAGTAGAAGCATGGGCAGTTGAATTCAGATGTAATATACACGTATAGAATTGGCGATCCTTTCATCCCCACAAGTCTAACCCATTAACAGCACATCAAGATGAAAGACTAAGACCAATTATATTCAGGAAAGTATAACTCATTTTATAGGATAAAATTTCATTATAATGGAGTCAGTACTTTGTAAAATTTGGAGGAAAACCATGGTTTATTTCATTTGCATTGGGCATCTCATTAAGAACGTGGAAAAAAAATCTAGTGAAGATTATAGAAATAGTATTAAAGGTATTCAGAAAGCAGACTTTTAGTCTGTAGGAAAATTGATGCTCGAATATAGAGGAAGTAAGAAGGTCAATTTTATTTATGGGTGAAATAATGTCAGGGACTTGTACTGAGTCACTCCTTAGCACTTTCATGAATGGTTTCCTGCAAAGTGTGATGCATTTTCAAGTCAATCCAGGCTGCAGCAGAGTTAAGTCCTGAGGAACAGTGTAAATATTGTGCGGGCCCTGCATACATGCATCTTTCATTTACATCTTTTGATATCACCTTTGTCATTCCTAAGTCACCAAGTCAAAGAATCAGAGTTGGAAGGACACCTAGAAATGACAACTAAATCACTTTCCTGTGTCAATTTACCTAGCTTGAGTATAAACACTTCCAGGAACAAAACATTTTACAACTCCTCCAGGGATGTTGTTAAATCATTTCAATGTTCATAAGGCTGAGCAGTTCTGCTTCCAGAATGGTCATTGTATTTGCCTGTATTGGTCTATTCCCTGCCCAGCCTGTCTCACTCCATTCTCCATCCTTCTCCTCCTCTTCTTCCTCCTCCTCCTCTTCTTCTTTTTTCTTTCTTTTCTTTTCTCTTTTTTTTTTTTTTTTTTTTTTGATACAGTATTCCTTTACTCAAGTAAATCTGTGCTGTATCCCCTGCATCTCTACTGCAGGTTTCCTAAATTCTTAGAGTTGATTTTGTTTATCTGTTTCTCTTCTCAGCATCCCTGGATCTTTTGCATTTCCCGCTGAATCCTCAATAAGTTTATTTGGGTTTGAAAGCCAATGAACCAACATGTTATAAATCAAGTTGGGAGGAAAATGAGGTATTGGAAAGTGTGAATATCTGAAGAGCTATTTTCACCAGTTGCAGGATTTAAAGGCATTCTTGTAGGCTTAGGAAAACCTCACTGGGGATGGCTGCCAACATCTCTCTTAGGTTTACTTACCCAGGCAAAATTGTTGGGGATCTTGGCTGGCCAACATCCGATTCCCATGCAGAAAGCTTTCTGCTGGAACATTTACGGAATCAATTAGAGTTCAGAATAGTTTTTTTAAGAGCATGGTTGGGAGACTCATTTAGTGAATTGAATTTCAGGATGTTTTTATTCCTGTAGCAATTGGCTGTATATTAGCAGGTAGCATGTTAAGGTCATAGAAGATTTTAGATTTAAGAGTCATTCATTTGGGTCAATATTTTTTATCTAATAGAATAGTACATTAATCTTGAGGCTGTATAATAAACCAAATCTTAGTTTCATAAGGGCTACAAAATTTTGTATGGAAAAATCCAGAGTCCTGATAAATCTAGAATCACTATTTAAATCGGTTTATAAATAAATTCAGTGGTTCTTTGTGTGCTAAATTCTTGATTTATTCACGATGATGTTTTTAAGAGGCCTGCTTACTTTCACCATCAAAGCAGGCCCTCATTTCCTTAGCATAGCAGATATTTTTACACTGAGGGAAGAACACAAAGTTTCAGCTCCTCCTAGCTATCAGATCATATATTTTAAAAAGATTATGCATATTCATTAGTTTGGTAGATAAAAATAAAAGCAGTATTTTAATTTATACTACTACTTATTAGTAGAACTCATGGATTCATGGAAAGTTGCTCTTTACACGATGTGTTAATGAAGTTTCAATGTCTGTTCAATAAGAATTTTGAAATGATGAAGATGATAAAGTTTGAAGTACAAGTCCAAACATACCCAACATAAGTTTAGAATAATATAAATAAGGGTCCTAGGAAAGACTGCTTGCCAAACAGGCTTGGTGACCTGAATTTAATTTAATAAAAGCTGGACATGTGCTACTTTGAGATGATGACAGGAGACCCTTCTGAAGCATGGGGACCAGTGAGGATGGTCTACTCTTTGGTGAACAGTGAAAGACCCCATGATACAAGGTGGAGAACAAGGGCTGATTCACAAAGTTATATCCACTGACTTCAATCTGTGTCACAAGTTCCTGCACTCACCCATAACACACACATACACACAAACACCAACTAACACTTGCCACCATCACCACCACTAGACCCATATATGAAAGTGCAAAAACAAACCATGTGAAGAAAACAGGAGAATTCTTCATATCCAATAAAGTAAAACATGATTTATTGCAGTGTCATAGTTTATCCACATCAGATAAGAGAATAAAAATACTACCTTTTGTCTAAAAGCATGTAAGAACGTGGATGTAGATGTGTAGGATGTAGATGTGTAGATGTGTATGCTCTGTTCTTTAGGAGAACACCATGTTGATTACTAAATATGTACAATATGTACAAGAAATCCTATTTAAATATGCACAAAAGGACACTTATTTTCCTTTCAACATTCAAAATCTATGGAGATAAGACCTTTAGATGGCTTTCTTTCCTTTTTTTTCTTCCTTACCCCATTCCTAGAGATTCTTTTTTCTGGTTCAGGAGGTGATAGACTTTTCCTTTAAAAGTTCATGTGAGATCTCTGGACCATGTGGTCTCCATTGCAACACTCTGCTCTGCTGTTCAGTGCAAAAGTACAGTGGATGATGTGGAAGGGTAATGACAATGTTTCAGAAACACTGATTTTCCAAAGTAGTTTGAAATAAAGTAGCTTGTAGATCCCTAAGTGAGGTTCCTAATTTAAGCTTATTAGGTGACTTTGTGTTTTTCTTTTTGAATTTAAAAAGTTTAAGATATCTCTTTCATTGCTCTTCAACTCCCAGCTAAAACTCCTGCCATCAGTGGAGAGGATGCCCAAATTGGCCCATTCCTGTATTCAGACTGGTGAGTACCCCAACTATCATCATAGAGCCCTCATCCAGTGATTGATGGAACCAGATGAAGAGATTCGCAACCTAGAACCAGGCTGAGCTCTGGGAATTCAGCCAAAGAGAGGGAGAAGGGAATATATGAGCAAGAGAGGTCAAGATCATGATGGAGAAATGTAAAGAGACAGTTGAACCAAGATCATGGAAACTCATGAACTCTAGGCCAACAGCTGTGGAGACTCCATGGCACTGAATTGGGTCCTCTATATGTGGGAGACAGTTGTGAAGCTTGAACTATCTGAGTGGCTCCTGGCAGTAGGAACAGTATCTAAGCCTGGTACATGAAGAGCCCATTCCCTGTGGTGGGATGGCATTCTCAGCCTTAATACACAGGAGAGGAGTTTGGTCTTGCCCCAACTTAATATGTCAGACTTTGCTGACTCCTCATGGGAGCGCTTAACCATGAGGAGGAGGAGTGGACAGGGTGTGGCTGGGGTGGGAAGGTGGTGGGGGGTGGGAAGAAGGGTTGGAGGGAGAACATAGGTTGAAATATAAATGAAAATTAAGTAAATAAATTATAATGCATGAATAATATATTTATAACCTTTTCAACCTACCTCTCCTCACTCCAACTTGTCTACTCTCTGAAATTATTGACCTCTTCTTTTTTTATATTTTGTTTTGTTTTTTTGAGACAGGGTTTCTCTGTTATGAATAGGTTTTTCCTGCTGGCTGGTCCCACCTCCATGCCAGCCACAAATATCACACAGAGACGTTGTATTTGATATAAAGCTGTTGGCCTGTTACTAGTTTCTTATTGGCTAGCTCTGTCTTAAATATTAACCAATTTCTATTAATCTAAGTATTTCCACGTGGTCTCATCTTAACAGAGAGAGGGGCTGGCATTATTTTCTCTGTCCTCCATCTTGGATCTCCTCCCTACTAGCTC